>NC_071657.1:86663925-87267794 GCF_014839835.1 Dryobates pubescens | reverse complement strand
GGAGCTTCCGTGCTGTCTCAGAAATTGAGTCTCCTTAGTGGAGATGAAGGCATAATATAGGTCTACAGAGCACTTGCCTTTCAGCAGTCAAACCCACCAGCTGCTGAACATATTTTAACCAGAAAATAGGAGTTTCCTTTATATAACTTGAGTATTTTACAAATCAGAAGTTTAATTCTTAAGAAGGTGCCCAAAGGACACATGCTGCAGCATCCACAGATTAGCAAACTTTTGGTTCTGAAGGTCCTAGCACTGTCTCCTACACATAAATTAGTATTTATATACTGCCCTGCACATGGAGGTAAGCTTTGAGCTGGGAGAACACAATTAGCTGCTACTCATGGGGGAAAACAGCTCACACAGCCAGGCACTGCTTTCCAGCTCACATTAACTATCTCCCACCCGAGCCTCCCAACTCTTTTTCACACTGCATTTTGGAGATCAGTGTAGAAGTTTCAGGGTGGAAGAAGGGAGGCAGCAGTTTCACACAGCCAGACCTGCATGGCTTTTAAGCTAGAATAAAATTTACCACCACTGCACCATGAAAGGGCCACAGATCCTCAAGCATCACTCCAGCCAGAAGGGAAGGAATAGAGCCACACGTGAAGAGGAGCTCGGACCTCAGTAGTTGTAATGTGACACTGTGTACATCTTAATGCCACAGACTCAGCAAAGGGGGTTATTGCCCAGAACTGCTCAGCGTATGGGGTACTGTCAAAAGGACAAGTGCAGTGACTAGTCAGAAGAGTGGTCTCTTTACAGCACATACCAGCGATTTCTGCATCAGTAGTATGGTCTTCCATGTCTTCTTTGTAGGTCTGCTCATCACTGATATAGAACTAGAGGACACTACAGCTAATATTAGCAACTACATCCAAAGTGTTAAAACTACAAGCACCTGATCAAAGTCTCTGCTTACTCACAGCTATAAGCTTTACCAAGAAGCAGGAACTTACCACTTGCTGAGGTGAATGAGCTCATGTTATCCAGAACTTAGGAACAGAACATAAGGGAAAACATCATAAAGAAAGTAAGAAGCAAGTTTTATATACTGAGTTCATGTGCACATACCTCCACAAAAAAAAAGATTAACTGTTGTAGCTTAGAGCTCCTGATGCAAAGAGATCTTGGAGCATACCAATGTACCCTGTGATTACTCCACAAACCAGCAAAGACAGAATAGCATAGAATCATAGACCAGTTTGAGTTGGAAGGGACCTTAAAAATCATCTAGTTCCACTCTCCAGCCATGGGCAGGGACACCTCCTACTAGAATCAGGCTATTCAAGGCCCCATGCAAGCCAGCTTTGAGCACATCCAGGGTTGGACCCTACACAACTTCCCTGGGCAACCTGTTGCAGTGCCTTACCACCCTTGATGAAGATTTTTTTCCTAATCTAGCCTCTTCCAGTATGAAACCATTACCCCTTGTCCTATCACTACATGCCTTCATAAAAAGTCCCTCTTCAGCTGTATGTAAGCCCCAAAGCAGGTGCAGGACCTTGTACTTGGCTTCGTTGAACTTCATGAGGTTGACATTGACCCATTTATCAGGGCTATCAAGGTCCCTCTGGATGGCATCCCCTGACTCCACTATGCCAACCACACCACACAACCTGGTGTTGTCACCAAGATTGCCGAGGATGTGCTGAATCCCACCATCCACATTGCTGACAAAGATGATACATTGTACCAGTCCCACTAACAATCCCTGAGGAACACCACTCATCACTCATCTTCACTTAGACATCAAGCCACCAACCATCACTCTCTGAGTGCAATCATCAAGCCAATTCTTATCCACTGAGTGGTTCACCCATGAAATCCATGTCTTCCTAATTCACAGAACATGAAGGTGGTGGGAACAATGTCATACACTTTGCAGAAGTCCAAGTAGATGACATTAGTTGCTCTTCCCTTGTCCATCAATGCTATTACCCCATCACAGGAGACCACCAAATGGTGTGGTTAAACTAGTTGAGGAATGACCAACTCAAACTGATGATGGAGCCAAGAGTGGAGGATAGCAAATCTAATTGTCAATTGTCACCCTTCACATCACTTAATCTGTTTCCTCTCATGCAATTTCCCCCCTCACTTTAAAAAACAAAAATGCAGTGAGCTAATCCAGTCATCTGTACAATAAGGCCTCTAACTGAATTCTTGTAGGGCTTGTTCTAAAGTTTATCTTAATAAATTTCTGGAGGACAAAGCAGTGAGGAAACATGTTTCCCTCAAAATTCTACACTTTGAAGATTTCTTGAACATATATTTGGAAGAGACAGACACCAGCACAACCTTTATCACTGCTCAATGCTCCTGCAAGACTTGAACAGCTAGAGAACAAACATCCACAAATACAGCTTTTCAGCTCTAGTCCAAAATGCAAACTGTTCCCTCTCCATCACCTGCCTCAACTTTGCTCACCAAGAGATACTTTGAGGAGGGATCCTCTTTCTGCAAGTATTTCCTATGTAGTGACAAACTCACAGGTGGAAACATTATGCCAGTCTGTGGCAGTTTTAGTCTATGCCTTTAAAATTTAGCTGCAGATTTTTGAGCAGCAGAGTAAAGAAGTATAAACAAATCCACAGTTGGGTGTAAAAAGGAAAACAAGAGATTATTCTAAATTACATAGAATACATAGAATAAACCAGGTTGGAAGAGACCTTCAAGATCATCACGTCCAACCCATTTCATTGGTCAGAGGTGTGGGATGTATTCTAACAGTCTCACATTCTCCTTCAGTCCTTTCTCTCTCTTCTGGCTGTTGAGGCTCTGCTTGGATGAGAGGATTTTATCACTACTATCTGACCTTGCAGGTAAGACTGACAGAACTCTCTAACATCTCTTTCTCTTTTCTTCTAATTAAACAGAGAAAAAGGGGTGGGGGGGTGGAGGTTAGGGGGGGAGGCAGGGTAGTTTCCCCTTTTCAGGGGGGTTTTCTTGCTGTTTTCTGATTGTAAATACCTGTATAATATTGCAAATACTGTATGCTTGTACATATTCATTGCATTCCATTGTAGAGCATAGTTATTGCTTGTAAATATAGCTTCCATTTGCTTTCCCCAACTGAGTAAGCCAAGTTTTTGTTAATATGGTGGTAAAGTTCCAAACCATGACATTACACAGTCCTTATCTTAACAAGCTCACAAATGACCAGAAGGATGTCAGTAAAAGCTACAATAAGCTCAGCTTAGGTGGACAGAGTTAAAGAAAACATGGTTTGAGATGTGAACAGACAAAACCTTGGAGGAGGAATTAATCTGGGCAGTAGCAATCAAATAGAACTATTTAAAAGAGGGAGAGAAGATAAATAATAAAGTGATGCCTCCTTTGAGAGTAAAATTCACACACACAACCAGTAGCCTTATTGCAGCTGCATTTTGAATGCAAGAGGGAAGGGGAACCTTAGCAAAGTTCAGCAGTAAGATCTGGAGAGATCCACCTCTTGTGGCTGCAGGTAAAGCAGGAAGATCTGGCACATTCAGCATGTAGAAGGGTAAACTGCATTGTAAATTCCTGAGGGTGGGGCACATGGGTAAATAAGGACAAAACAGAAAGCAGAGCCAAAAAATGGTTTGCAGGAGCTGTTTCTACGGGAAGTGAACGTGAAGTTATCACAGTTGTCTTATCTCTAATACATGAGCAAGTAGTGACAGCCACTATAAAAGAGACTTTTCAACACAGAATCACAGAATGGTCTGATTTGGACGGGTCCTCCAAAGCTCATCTAGTCCAGCACTCTCTGCAGTAAGCAGGGGCATCCGCAACTACATCAGGTTGCCCTGAGCCTCACCTTGAATATTTCCAGGGATAGGGCCACAACCACCTCTCCGGGCAACCTGTTCCAGTGTTCCACTAGCCTTATGGTAAAGAATTTCTTCCTAACATCCAATCTAGATCCACCCTTCTCTAGTTTGAAACCACTGCCCCTTGTCCTCTCACTACAGGCCTTTGTAAACAGTTTCTCTTCATCCTGCTTGTAGGCCCCCTTCATCTATTGGAAGATCGCTATGAGGTTTCCCCAGAGCCTGTTTTTACAGCAACACAGCCTGGCAAGAGAAAGACACTGCAAGGCACAAGTGTATGGAAAAGTTTGTAACGCAGAAGCAAGAACATTTCATTCAGATCTGCTGAATTCAAGGCTAGAGCTGTGGCGTTGAGAGATGTGAAGAAACAGATGGGGTCAATCTTGCTCACTTATAGAACAACCCCAGAATCTGGTCCTGAAGAATAAAACACAGGAAGTTCTCTTACTGGAAGAGGTATCTTTTTGTAGCAGTCTGAAGTAGGAGTCTAATTGGCTTGCAATCCTACAAGTAAGCTTAGATAAATCTGAGGAGAAATAAATTAAGCATAATTTTGAGTAATCAAATGCAGTAGCTTGACTTGTGTTTGGAATATGAGTACAGCTGTCATACCATAGGCAGCACTGGCACGTCTGTTTTATCACAGCAATATAGATGATCATAAAGCTGGACCCTGCAAAATACTGGGAAACAACTGCTACCACAGCTGCAGAGCCAGTGGGAACTGGGTGCTTTCCAAACCTTTTAAGAAGAGCACTGCAAGTAAGAAAAGTCCTTTTGGAGAATTTGCTGGGCTTTCAATGCCTAATTCATCTTCAGGAACAGTAGACATTCTCCTTTACTAGGAATCTGGTGGAATTATGCAAAGATTAATTAAAAATGAAGAAGCCCGAAGCAGGATTTGTTGTAAGAGCATGATTCTGCCACAGGCTTAGACCATCTATGCTATCATCCAGGGAACTACACTCATGGCATGAAACAGAGCCCACCTATTCCTCCAGCCCTTTTTACCATTGTACACTGCAGAACGAAGCTGCTGATGATCTGAGCTCTTGTATCCTCAGAGCAACGTGAACTTCTGATCTCAAGCAGCTTGAAACACAGCCTGACACACAGGTCTACAGCTCATGTAGATCTCAGCCTTGTCACCCATAAAGTGGCTGTCCACAAACCACCAGAAATCCCTGCTCCAAACAGTGGTTATGCCTCATTCACACCAAATGGATGGAGAACAAGCGATCAGCAAGTCAACCATCAGCATGAAGGAATCCCCCTCACCTTCCATGGCATACTTCATATCCTGGGCAAAAAGACTCCACATCACCTCTGCACTGATCTTCCCAACAGCCAGCTCCTGAGGAAACCTGAGGGGACATTTGGGAAAGACTTTAACATTTATCAGAGCAAAGGGCTCTTCTTCATTCAACTCTGAGCTAAGCTACAAGTTGAAAAGCTCAACATTACAGATGCTTCCTTCCTCCTAGATAAATGACCAGGTAGAAACTGAAGCTCCTGGACTAGACTCTGTGGCATATCGAATAACCTGAAAATGACACTGCTGTTGAGACTGGTTTTAACTTAAAAAGGCAGGCCCTCTATGTCTCTCCTAGAAGACATGCACACAATAACTCCAGGAGCATGCCCCCAATGCCCTTGTGCCTTTTTCCCCTTGTACATTTGTTTTTCCCCTTTGATTTAACCTAGCAGCTGTCCCTGCTAGGTTGAATCAATAATTACTAGGGCAAAATCCAGCTGTGTGTATAATACCTTGTCAGGTATCTCCCTCTCTCCTGCCCAGTGGGATTGTTGAAGGAATATCCACTGATAAAACAGACTGGTTTCAGGTTCCTTTCCAATGCTGTACCAACCCCACCCAATGTAATCTCCCAGTGCTGCACAGAACACCACATTCCTAAATCACAATGTAAGGTGTTGTCACCTTGGCACCACTGTGTACAATAATGTGCATCCCAGAACTGCTCAACATCCCAAAAAACCAAAAGAACTCTCACCCCATTTTCAGGTGCCTCCCTGAGTTCAGGATTGTAATAATCTGGGTGTTTGTGCTCGAACGCCATCGTAACTGAACCTTTTGAAACTCTTCCATCCCAATCAAAAAGAGTTATTTAGATAGGGACAGATAAGACAGAAAGACAGACAGACAAGATAAGTACTTCTATAAATACACAAGTGACAGAAGAGATAGAAAGCAGTTTAACAAACAAAGCAGAGCACACAGAGACTAGCATTAGCCATACAGGACATGGAAGATTCTTACTGATTCAGGACAGGAGTGTAAGAATTCTTGTCCTCTTCTATGATGGAAACTATCAAGGTGATGAGCTTGGGCCAGAAATCCAGGTTCCTGATGCTGGGGCCCTGTTCCTCAGGAGGAAGGTCCTGATTTTTGTTCTGGGAAGGAAGCCATTGGAAAAAGAGTGTAAATTTAAAGTGGAAAAAAAAAGCAGGTAAACCTAGATCATCATATAAACTCCAAACCCTATAACCTGTGGACTGTTTCTTCTGAAGAAGTTACAATTATTAATGTCTGCTGGCAACTTGTATGGTCTAGTGCAAAACACAGTAACATGCTAAGCTATGTTGCTTACTGGTAGCCTCAAATACAAATATTCCTTGTACTCCTTTGCCATTTACTATGTCAAGAGCAGGTCAGGCTCCAGGAGGTCTGCTGCAACATCATTTCCTCTAAGCTTGATCTAACCACTTGCTTTTTAGGCACCTGGGTTGATGACTATATCCATGGTGACACATGGCGTGTGCATTACTCCAGAGCGGCCAACAGAGCTCTCATGGATTTGAAAACAGTTTGTGCCTAAAGGTACTGCCTAAGCACCAGTGCACAACACTGGTGCTAGAAAACAAGATGAAAATTGAGGTTCCCCTATGCTAAAGAGAGTTTTCTTGAACAGTTTATATTTGGCCTAATTTTCTTTTGCTCAGTCAAAGCTGCATCAAATGTTCCCTTCACAAATAACTGCTCAGGAAATAGCTAAGGCTGGCAAAATGAATCATAGTTAGTTAGTGTAAAACAATTATCATCCTCCACTTACAAATTAGTACCCATTAACTGATTACAAGTTTTGTGCATTCAGAAGGTAAGCCACAATTTTCTTTGTATTGCCTTTTTATATCAGTTTTAATTCTTGTGACTATTGAGGAACATCCATCAGAAACGCTGATTTCTGCCTTCTTGTCAGGTACTCACAGGATCTGTCTGGTACTCGCGGCTGTACAGCTCATGACAGTTGTTGAATATGTACTCATAGGTGGAATTCAGGCAAGCTTTAACACAGTCCTTTACCACCTGGCTGGCTCGGGGTGGACTCTGAAGCTCTTGAACCTGGCAAGGAGACAAGAAGGAGAGCTGAACTGGAAGAATCACAGCACTGTCCATAAATCAGGCAGGGAAAGAACAAATTAGGGGGTTTGGAACTATGCAGGACTTGGTGGATCTTTTCCCAAGCATAAAACAGCAGTACACTTATGTTCCCATAGGATCATTTGGAGCATAAAAGGTTTCAAAGTGCCAAGGAAGATTCCTCAAAACAAATAAACTATGCTGCTTGATACATGTATAATCCAAGCTAAGCACATACAATTTCTGCAAAATTTATAAGGTTTTGCTATGAAGTCAGCAAGCCACCTTTCTAGCAAAGCATGTTACATCTGATGGGGAAAGCCTTACTGAAGATCAAATACTTGCATGCCTTTAAATACAAAAACTTTCATTAAGGACATCTTTCATCACAAGCTTTATGGAATCTTGAAGCATGCCAGAACCCTCAGGGACATGTCAAAGCGACAGGCCTGCTCCACCTGCATCAACAGCCCCTTCCATTATTGCATTGCTTTAGAAAAACACTGCAGGGTTACTTAAAACAGATACACTGGCGTCACTCTGAAAATAAAGCTGTAAGCTGAGACAGTTTTCATATTGTCACTATCTCTAAATTTTTCAGAGTATTTCTATAAAGCAAACTTTCGACATAAACATATTGTCTGAATAAACACTGAATAAAATCCTAAAACACTATTCACCCTGGGGGCTTAAGAATAAAATTTTAAGCCCTTCCTGAAATAGCTCAAATTAAAGACTGGCTTTGCTTTTGGTGAGACGAAGATTACTAAGTGGCACGTGCTGATCTACAACAGTATTTCTAATAAAATTAAGAAACAAAAATCAGGAATTAAAAGTAATCTCATTACACGCTGCTAGGACAATAAAATGTAACTACAGAACTAGCACATCAGCATTTGTAACAACTCTCTTGGATCTCCACTGAGAGATAACATCCCATTTCAGCATCTTATCCTCCAAGCAATAGATTTCACAATATTTACTAGATAAAGGATGATGAAAATATTGTAATGACTGATAAATTTTCTAGACAACTTATTAGGAAAAGCTTCCTAATACTATTAAGAAAAGTACATTATCTTCCTTAAACCAGACAACTTTCTTTTTCTTATCCTTTTTTAATTTTATTTTTTTAACATTATTTTGTACTGTATTTATGACTGAGGAACCCCAGAGGGGAAAAAAAGTCAACTTTCACGTTCAAGGAGCAAAATACAATGTAGTAAAAACGTGGGTGTTTATTACATGGTCAGGAGATGATCTCCGTTTTACTTAAGTGCCTAAAGCACACCAACGTGAAACGGTGCTCTGAAAATGGGAAACCAGCTCCTGCAGCAGAAACTGCATTTCCAACCCCACACATAACAGTACCTTCATCCTGAAAAAAGTGATGCTGGTCAGCAAATCCACTGTAGACTTCAGGTCCTGCAGCCGTTCACGGCTGCTGGCTGGGAAGTTATTCTGTCGACAGAAAAGGGACATCCTGTTGGAAAGCACACTCAGATCCATGCAAGGCTTCAAGCATGTGCTAAATAAGGAAAGTGTCTTGGAAACATTTTCTGCTTGAGAAGCTTGTACCAGTCAAAATAATGCTCAATAAATACAGCCTTTTTGTTGCAGGAGCATATCTGTTTGCTTAATTACATAGCTTATCATATGAATGTGAAGTTCATGGATGCCAGCAGACTGAGTGGCTGCAGAAGGAGCAGGCAAGGAGCAACAGCCTCACCACTAGCAGCCCTGGCCTCTTGCTTGAGGTTGCTTGTGTGGGCTCTCTCCTTTCTGATTCAACTGCTTAGATTTTGGCTTCTCTTCAGAGACACCAAGAGGTGTGCTGAATTAACTACCTCTCCAGATAAATAAATTGGACTGAAAAGGGAAAATATGCACTGTTTCCTGTAAGAATTAATTGTAACCACTCAGACTCCTGTAAGATCCACTCTACCAAGACAAGCATGTATCCTTTCCAGCACCTTCTTCACTCTAAAGCATTTATTTTACATACTCTGACCACCACCCTCCTGTCTGTAGTCACAGCTTCCTCTGGGTTTCACTGAAATTGTCAGTCTCACTGTCCCTCTGGATACAATACAGATGTGCTCGTACGCTGAATGCAGCAAGCTTTGCTTCTTGCAAAAGTCTGTTGCACTTCTGACCTCTCTCACTGTGCTCTTTCCTGCACTGGCACTCTTTCTTCCTGTGCCCTTTAACAGTGTTCATGCTTTTCAGCATGTTCTTACATTCAAGCTGGTGTGATTGGTTTTGCTGCAAGTGAAGCAGCAAAGGCAATCTTCACATTGATAGTCACATTTGCACATTCAAAAATTACTAGAGACAAAGATGAAAAAAGGAGAGGGGAGAAACTTTTCATTCATGAGCGAGGACTCGGAAAAATACGCTCTCCTAAGGGCAGCTGAGTATTGCTGCAGTTCAGCTAATGACTGCAAGCAATTTAATACTCTTTACAGTAACTTGTAATTGCATTTTAAAGTTGTCTACACAGGGACTCCCTGGCACACAGAGGTTTTTACCAAAATCAAAGGCTCCTCTGGGTCAAGAGTTAAACACAAACCACCGGTTCAGTGCTTAGGACTGAATGGATGTGTTGGTTAGGGATAATAATCAGGGAAAAATAACTTTATCTCTGCTGCAATTCAACCTCCTCTATGCCTATGTCAGCTAGCAACCAATCAAAAAAACCCCAACAACTGACAGAGAGAATAACTGCACGTGTTCATAAAACAGTTCTGAAAATAATTACTCAGAGGGTGACTTGGAGCTACTCTTGAGAGGGCTCCACCTCTCTTCTCCTCACCTGCCACCCTGACGTGGAAGGAGCAGGCACTGGTTTAACACTTTTTTTCCCCCCACAAATCCACACTGCAGGTCACTCATTAGTTTAAGTGCTTACAAATATCTTCATTCACTTAGAGGAAGGCATAGTCTGGGTAATTTAAGTTGTAAATTGCCTTCTCCTACCTTGAAATCTGGGAACTAACACCTTTTGCTTCCATGCATTAACCTGCCCTGCAGGAATCTTAACATTACTACTTAAGATCCCAAATTGCTTCAGCCATTTTTCTAAATATGCTGCCAATTAGGTAACACCTGAATTATTTTAAATGCACAAATCTATCCTGGTCCTTCACATATAATCTTACCTGTTTGTCCAAAACTTGTCCAGCTTTTATTAAAGACCAAGCAAACAGAAAAGTCATCACCACCTACTGCCACATGGTGGTTTAGAATAGGTCTTTACACAATGTTCCTTTTGTCCTCTTTATGTGTCTTCCTACTGCACCTCTCCTCTTAATCCATTCATGTTTCCCTCCTCTGTATGTTTTACTGTATTGCAGATAAATGCACTAAGAAGAAAAGGATCTTGGAAGATTCTCTTCCCTCTCTACTCTACCCTAGTTTGACCGTATCTGGAATACTGTGTCCAGTTCTCGGCTCCCCAGTTGAACAGGGACAGGAAACTACTGGAGGGAGTTCAATAGAGGGCTACAAGGATGATTAAGGCACTGGAGCATCTATATTACAAGGAAAGACTGACAGACCTGGGGCTGTTAGTCTGAAAAAGAGAAAGCTGAGAGGGCACTTTACTCATGCCTACAAATACCTGAAGGGTGGCTGTCAGGAGGATGTAGCCAGCCTCTTTTCAGTGACACCCAGTGATAGGATGAAGGTGACAGAGCACAGCAACAGGCTGCCCAGAGAGTTTGTGGAGTCTCCTTCTCTAGAGATATTCAAAACCTGCCTGGATGCATTCCTGTGTGACATGCCCTGAGCAGCCCTGTTTTGCAGGGAGGTTGGACTCAATGATCTTTGGAGGTCCCTTCCAACCCCTAGTGTCCATGGTTCTATGATACTTCTACATAAGTAAAATCAAAGCTCACATTTTGCCACCATTTTTAAAACTTCAAGTGAATTAGTCACTACTCAAACCAATACAGTATGGAATTAAAAAAAGAAAAAGCAGAGTCTCACAACAAGACTATGCTGACTCTGGAGTAACAAAGACAGAAACTAGAGATTTGTGGAAGCCTGACAGACAAATGTCAACACTGAAACTCATCTCTTCCCAGGGTGCTGAAGTTGGGGGTGTCTTAACCTGTGAGCACATCCTGTAGGTCCAGAATCAGGGACAGTGATTTGAGCTTACCAAATCTAAACTAAGCAACAATAAGGCTGCAGGTCTTCTAAAAGATGTCTGATTTACTAAGGGGAGAACAAATCTGTTTTCCCTTTGCAGATGATTCTTGAAGGGGCTGACAAGAATGACTCAATTAATTAATTCAATCCAGTTTGCGTTTCTGAGTGAGTATCAGAGATCAGCGTAGGTCACAATCCTTACATTATTTCAGAACTGTTGAGGAAATTATAATGGAAGAAAAAAAATAACGGTTTAAATTCAATCCACAAGGAAAACAAAGCAGTGTATTCAAGCAGCAGTCTTGCCATGGTAAGTTCATAAGACACAAACTACCCAGAAGGTTAGAAACACGGAAGAAATCCAAACGACGTGTTTCAGAGCGCCTGAAAGGATTCTGGTTGTTCTCACTCACCCTGTACATTGAGAGATCAATCCGAAGTGAATTATGAAGCTGGTCCAGAAGCTTCACAAACCGTTCTTTCTGTTAAGCAGAAAACACCAATAAACATCACATATCACCACTGTCCAGTCAGTGCTCAGGGTAAGCAGCAGGATATCAGGGAATTAGTGTCAGATCTCAGGAGACTGGAAGGAAGCGATACGGACGCACAGGACTGCGCAGAGAGTAATTTCTTTTAGTTCTTGGATTTGCTCTTATCCAGTAATTATTTTCAAAGTCGGTGTAACATTAAAATTGTCAGAAGAATACTGCATTATCACTCTGAAGTAGAGGCAGAACAAAACCACTCTGATTTCTAGCCTGCAATTTGCACCAAACTTATACTTAAGAGAACATCTTTGTTCAGAAATGAATAAAGGAACAGGCAGAAAAGGGTCTAACGCAGAGCTATGACACAGCTCCAAGATATTAGATCAGTGACAGGTATTATAGGCCTCTCGTGACTATCTCCTCAAGGCCAGGTGTCTCCACTGGATACTGATTTGGCATTGTGAACAGCTCCTGAGTCTGTAACTTTCAGTCTGATGGGAAGCACAAGATTTTTCAAGCACGTTTCCCACATGCTCAACTCTACTGCACGTTATGCAAAACATATTTGAACCATTAGGAGATAAGACTTTTTTTTTGGTTGGTTTGCTTGTTTGAGTGTGGGTTTTTTGGGGGGGAGGGTGGGTATTTTATTTTGGGGAGGGAGGTTTGCTGTTGTTTGGTTGGGTTGGGGTTTTTGGGGGGGTTTGGTGGGGGTTTTTTTCTTAAAGCAGTTGCTGCTTTTAAAAATTAAGCTCTGAAACAATCACCTTGTACGGTGTATTTTATCAACAGCATCTCCACACAGAGTTTATTATTATTTGCTCGTTCCACACCATCTGTGCTCCAGTGTAATGTGAACGCAACGAATAAACATCACAATGCATTAGGCTGATTAATATCCAAAATGCGTGATAATGACAACAACAAAATTGTGCTCTTTGTCCTGTCTTGTCTTGCAAGCCCCGCAGCTTGCAGCTACTCACGGATTTCATGCTCCTTAAAGACAATAAGTTGTTGGTTGAAAGGCAGGAGTACTGCAGGAAAACTACAGCAGTCCAACTGTAAGCTCACCAAATACATAAACATACCCCAAAATTGGAGGCTGCAAAGCGGTCCGAAGCAGACACGTTTGTGGAGGCAGTGGTGTGCGCGTAGTAAGCATTGATATTGGCAAGTAAGGTGCTCATCACAGCTGGCACTCCTGGGCACATGTATTTGGAGGAGAGACATGCAAAATGCCTGCAAAAGGACAGTTCTGTAAGCCATCCTGATCTCTTTCATGCAGCACTCATTGATTCTATCCCTTTAACAACCCCCTCCCTTACTCTGGCTGGCACCATGAGCAGATGAAGGTTGTGTTTCCTATCTTTCTGTAAATCTCCAGCATCTCAGAGCTTTTTCGGACATATGCCATCTAGACAGTAGACCCGCTCAAGAACAGAGGAGTCTCTTCACCACAGCCCTTTCCAGATCGTAATACAGCTTTTCAGCTATTTGTTGCCAACAGTTTGTGACTTAGATGATACCCTGGGTCCTGATGCTAGCTTCTAAAACCAAGCCTGACACAAGAAAATCTACATAATTTGTTGGGACTGCAGCCAGTTACAGGTTTCGAGGTGACACGAGGCAGCAGCAATTGGAAAGCATTCAAACGCAGCGAGATCACACACTGGCATTTCTGTGCTGCACTGATATGTGATACCTTGGGGCTAACCCTTCCTGCCTGCAGGAAGCACACACAATCATTTGCATTTTCGCATTTCACTGCTCTCACTGGAGTGCAAGAAGCCCTCCTGCAGGAATTCTCAATATTGTGCCAGAAGTGACATGGCTTGTGACATGATTAAACAATCAAGGAAAATCTGTTAGACCTAAGGGAAAAAAAATAAACCAGAGTTTAAGAGGTCTGATTTTATGGGACATGGCAAGTAAAGTTCATTTCAACAGACAGGAGTGTTGGGCCATCTTTAAGCAGAATCCTCACTAAGCTCCCAAACTAAATTTGGAAATTATTTTCTAAATGTAGCTTTCTCCCCAAGGGACTCATAAAATCATAGAACGGATTCGGTGGAGGGTACATTTTAAAGGTCATCTTGTCCAACCCCCCCTGCAATAAGCTGAGATATCTTCAACTCAACTAGGTTGTTCAGAGCCCTGTCCAACCTAACCTTGAAGGTTTCCACATATGGGGCTTCTACCACCTGCCTGGGCAACCTGTTTTCAATAGAATAGAATAGAACAGAACAGAACAAACCAGGTTGGAAGAGACCTTCAAGGTCATCACATCCAACCTATCATCCAACACCACCTAATCAACTAAACCATGCAACCAAGCACCCTATCAAGTCTCCTCCTAAACACCTCCAGGGATGGTGACCCCACCACCTCCCTGGGCAGCACATTCCAATGACTAATTACTCTCTCAGTGAAGAACTTTCTCCTCACCTACAGCCTAAACTTCCCCTGGGGCAGCTTGAGACTGTGTCCCCTGGTTCTGGTGCTGGTTGCCTGGGAGAAGAGACCAACCCCTTCCTGGCTACAACCTCCCTTCAGGTAGTTGTAGAGAGCAATAAGGTCACCCCTGAGCCTCCTCTTCTCCTGGCTAAACAATCCCAGCTCCCTCAGCCTCTCCTCATGGGGCTTGTGCTCAAGGTATCTCCCCAGCCTTGTTGCCCTTCTCTGGACACATTCAAGTGTCTCGATGTCCTTCTTAAACTGAGGGGCCCAGAACTGGACACAGGACTCAAGGTGTGGCCTAACCAATGCAGAGTCCAGGGGCACAATGACCTCCCTGCTCCTGCTGGCCACACTATTCCTAATGCAGGCCAGGATGCCACACACTGGGCACACTGCTGGCTCACATTCAGGCGGGTGTCAATCAGCACCCCCAGGTCCCTCTCTGTTTGGCAGCTCTCCAGCCACTCTGACCCCAGCCTGTAGCACTGCATGGGGTTGCTGTGGCCAAAGTGCAGCACCTGGCCCTTGGACTTGTTAAATGACATCCCGTGGACTCCAGCCATCTGTCCAGTCAGTCGAGGTCCCTCTGCAGAGCCCTTCTACCTTCTAACTGACCAACATCTGCTCCTAACTTAGTGTCATTTGCAAATTTCCTGATGACTGACTCAACCCCCTCATCCAGATCATCAGTGAAGATGTTAAAGAGGATGGGGGCCAGCACTGATCCCTGGAGCACACCACTAGTGACTGGCTGCCAGCTGGATGTGGCACAATTCACCACCACTCTCTGGGCTTGGCCCTCCAGCCAGTTCCTAACCCAGCACAGAGTGCTGCTGTCCAAGCCACAAGCTGACAGCTTAGACAGCAGTTTGCTGTGAGGGACAGTGTCAAAGGCCTTGCTGAAGTCCAGTAGACCACATCCACAGGCCTCTCCACGTCCACCAGACGGGTCACCTGATCATAGAAGGAGATCAGGTTGGAATCACTCTCTCTGTGAAGAATTTCTTCCTAACATCCAGTCTGAACATCCCCTGGCACAGCTTGAGACTGTGTCCTCTTGTTCTGGTACTGGTTACGTGGGAGAAGAGACCAACCTCTGCCTATCCACAACCTCCCTTCAGATAGTTGTAGAGAGCAATGAGGTCTCCCCCGAGTCTCCTCTTCTCCAGGCTAAGCAACCCCAGCTCCCTCAGCCTCTCCTCACAGGGCTGTGTTCCAAAACCCTCCCCAGCTTTGTTGCCCTTCTCTGGACATGCTCCAGCAAGTCAACCTCCTTCCTAAACTGAGGGACCCAGAACTGGACACAGTACTCGAGGTGTGGCCTAACCAGTGCTGAGTCCAGGGGCAGAATGACCTCCCTGCTCCTGCTGGCCACACTGTTCCTGATACAGGCCAGGATGCCATTGGCCTTCTTGGCCGCCTGGCCACACTGCAGGCTCATGTTCAGCCTAACACGTGTCCAGAGAAGGGCAACAAAGTTGGGGAGGGGTTTGGAACACAAGCCCTGTGAGGAGAGACTGAGGGAGCTGGGGTTGCTTAGCCTGGAGAGGAGGAGACTCAGGGGTGACCTTATTGCTCTCTACAACTACCTTAAGGGGGTAGACAGGTGGGGGTTGGTCTCTTCTCCCAGGCAACCAGCGCCAGAACAAGAGGACACAGTCTCAAGCTGCACCAGGGAAGTTTTAGGCTGGAGGTCAGGAAGAAGTTCTACACAGAGAGAGTGATTGCCCATTGGAATGGGCTGCCTGGGGAGGTGGTGGAGTCACCATCATTGGAGTGTTCAGGAGGAGACTTGATAGGGTGCCTGGTTGCATGGTTTGGTTGATTAGGTGGTGTTGGATGATAGGTTGGATGCGATGATCTTGAAGGTCTCTTCCAACCTGGTCTATTATATTCTATTCTACTCTACCATCAACCAGTACCCCCAGGTCCCTCTCTTCCTGGCCACTCTCCAGCCACTCTGACCCCAGCCTGTAGCACTGCCTGGGGTTGCTGTGGACAATGTGCAGAACCCGGCACTTGGATGTGTTAAATCTCATGTTGTTAGATTCTGCCCATCTGTCCAACCTGTTGAGGTCCCTCTGCAGAGCCTCTCTACCCTCTAGCAGATCAAAACCTGCCCCCAGCTTGGTGTCATCTGCAAATTTACTGATGATGGATTCCATGATCTCATCCAGATCATCAGTGAAGATATTAAAGAGCTTGGGGCCTAGCACTGATCCTTGGGGCACAGCACTAGTGACTGGCTGCCAGCTGGATGTGGCACCATTCACCACCACTCTCTGGGCTTCGCCCTCCAGCCAGGTCACTATCCTCATAGCAAAATATTTTGTCCTTGTATCTAGCCTGAATCTGCCCTCTTTTAGTCTAAAACCACTACTCTTCATCCTGTTGTAACAGGTCTTAGTAAAAAGACTGTTCCTATCTTTCTTAGAGGCCCTTTTAAGTACTGGTAGCCTGCAATAAGGTCTCCTTAAAGCCTTCTCTTGTTTAGGCTGAAGAGACCCAACTCTCTCAGCCTTTCTTTATCCCAGCAGTGTTTCAGCCTTCTGAGGGATCCCTCTCAGGTGTTCTGTCCCTCTGACTCATCACAGTATCACAGTATCAACCACAGCCATTAGCTTCTGTGATAGTCAATCTACACGATACTGATGCCTCAATGTTAACTTCCTTATTATATGATATCTGAGCACCAATTGGTCATTCAGGCACTTGGTAAATAAAGATACAAGCACAAAATGCCTTTGTTTAGTTGGAAGAACAGAAGGCGTGAACAGTGGAGAACTAATCAATGTCTTGACTACTTAGAAGAGAGGGAAGGGTTAAGGAGAAGACTGAGCCAGGCCAAAATGATTTTAAAAGAGAAGACTAGAAGATTAGCCATAGCATGCAGCAGTTACAGCTCAGGAAATTCAAAGCAGGACTTTCCAATCTGGATTTCATTGAGGATATTCTTCCCCAGTGTAACACAGCCTGAGGACACAAGCCCAGAGAGGTGGTGATCTCCATCCTTGGAAATTTCCAACAAACTGAAAGAGGCCCTGAGCAGCGTGGTCCAACTTTAAATTAGCCATGATACAAGCTGTGCTAGACCTCTGGAGGTACCTTCAAATTATTTTCCATTTTGGCTTAAATCAGTAAATAGACAAGGTTCTTGCAAGGTGACATGAGTACAGATTATAACTTACGGAGGGATCCAGACTTCAAAACTTCCAGTTTCTAATATGAAAAAAGTTCTTTTGTCTGCAGTATTTAATATTACACTTGAAGTAAGAAATGAGCTACATATAGCACTACTAGACTTTTAAGAGGAAAAATGGCTAATCCTAAATACAACTGAAAAATACAGTGACAAGGAAAAGGCTCTTTGAAGATCAAGAATTGCATTAGCCTAGATCCAAAGAGGACAAATATGTGTCTCTATTACTCAGACTTCCTATAAATGCCTTCAGCAGTACCTGGGAAATTAGTGACTTCAAAGGGCTGTACCAATTGCCACAAAAGACATGTAGGACAAACAATTTCACAAAACCTTATCCCTTCTCACATCATCAGAAATCTTCAGCAGGATCCTTGGGCAGTATCTTTTTAACAGAAGAGTGCTCAAACAGAGGTTTCAGACTCTTAACCCAAAATTGCTCAGTCATCAACAACAAAATAAGGTCATTTACAGTACACCAAAGCTCATGTAATTCCTTAGAATTAGTTCTAAAGATGTTCAGACAAACTGATCAGACAGATGCTTAATTCCAGCACTTCTCACATACTAACTTCTGAGGCACTGAGGAAAACAGTAACTCAGACACAGACAGTCTCTTCCTGCTCTCAATAAGGCCCATAAGGAGCAACTGTCACTGCTAAGACTTCCATTACCAATACGCCTCACCTTCTAAACACTGAGTCTCCTCAGTTACACCGATTATCTGCAATAAAGACCACACAAAACACATCTTACGTCATGGCCTGGTATATAGATTCAATGCCGTAACGCATTGCAAATTCATCCACGATCTCTTGAGCTGTCTCATCAAAATAAACCTTCCAGGCATCATCTCCTTTGGCATCAGGGATCTTCACCACCCCATTCCCTTGTACATCTGTGAGATGGTGAAATAGGTTCTGAAATACAAAAAAGAGGAATGACACTGTATGGGAGGCTGCTGAAGCCTGCAAATGAGTTTCTTGAAGAGCTTAGAACCAATGAAAAGGTGAAACTAACAAATTTCTTTGCCTTCCTTTTTTTTTTAACCCCCAATCCACAAGGTACTTTTCATCTGTTACCTTATTTCCTTCTTAATCACTGCTAGTTGAGTTATTTGCATGCATATCTACAACTTAACCCAACAGATATGTGAATAATGCAGCTGAGTGCTTCAATGCAGTGAAACCACAGACTACCTACACATTTCTGTCCTCAGAATGAAATGCCTTCACATGGACAAGCTATTTAAACTAGCTGATGTAACAGCACTGTATCAGATATGTAATTATTATTATACAGCAGAAGAGTCCAGACAGATAATTTTCTTCCTGAAAAGCACATCCTTAAGATTACCCTTAATAACTACGATGCTGCCATTATTACTCCATGTACTCTTTCACATTTTCTAACACTGCAAAGGCTTTCAGCTATCATTGCTGTACAGAAACTGCATGTTCAGTTCAGTAAGTTTCTCAGTAATCCTCCAATTCATATCACTAACAGATCCATCAGCCTTTCACACAGCTGGCTCCCTGTAGTAAGGAATGCAAAAGTCTAATGATGTCATTAGGAGCCAGAGGACTCTGCTTTATCCTACTATTTTTTTCCTGATTAAATTATTCTAGCTGTAAGTGATCTTCATTGTTTCATACATAAATGAAAGAATGTTGAGTCTTATGGAGACAAATTGATAAAAAAGAAGGACAGTAAGTGGTTACAAATGTTTGAAAGGGAAAAAAAGAAACAGCTTACCAAATAGGAGGCACCACTGAATTAAAAGACAATGAATACATATTGAAGGACACGACGTAGCCTGCTGAAAGATGCCTACTGATGTTTTCCTCAGTTTTGCATCTGTCTGTTCACTGGTAATGCCAGAAGACACCACAGTGCCCCTCTAGCCCAGCATCTGGATAAATCTGTTGTTTCCATTGCTGAACATTCCTTTCTGTGATATACCAGTCCTTTTGTCATCAGAGTTTCTTTAAACCCCATTGCATGTCAGGTGAAAGAGGTTTTGACTACTCTCTCTTAGGCACTTAGAGTGCCACTAGATAGACTGGGCAACATAAATTGCTCTGAGACAGGGGTTTCCCTTCAGTCTTTCTCACAAGACATCTTTAGATTTCTCTCAACTTCTGCCTGCCCAGCTCAGTCTACCCTGAGACAGGCAACGACCCAGTAACTGAAGCATATCTTTGGTTCTCCAACAGCTGTTCACAGCTACGTAACACTTCAGTAGCACAGAAGAATTTATATCACCCATATCTGCATCACTTGACAGCTAGAGTCAAAGCCTTCTCCAGATCAGAATTCACTCAAAGAATTGCAGCATGCCTTCTCTAAAAAATATATAGGCACAGTACATGCTGAAAACATCACTGAAGGAAATTTAGAGGTTGCTTCATCTTAGAAGTTGGGAGAGGGTTCTGAGGACCAGTGCTTGATCTCTGCCTGACAGTAGCATGGCTGTGACAGTGGGACACATTGACGCAACCAGCACAGAGGAGACAGCCTAAAGCATTCTTTGCCTCCCTGACAAATGTGGGTCTGATGATTCAGTGTGCTTCCGCTAGACCTGCATGGCAGGGAGAAGAAAACTCATCTAAGGCTAGCAGGAACATTTCCAGGAAAGAAAGGTCTGAAAATTGTTTCTCCAACAGACAGAAGGAATATGGTGATGACTTCTTACCTCATGAAGGCAAGTGTACTGAATATGATATGGAGCCACCTTCTCCTCGCCTTTGATCTCCACACTGATTTGCAGGCGAATAGCTCCAGACACTGCAGACTTATCTGTTCGCTTCTCTAGAGGGAAAAATCATCAGCAATCATATACACTGCTCATGTTCAGAGCAGAAGCCATCTTGGGGTGACAACACTGGAAGAGAAACTTCTGGAAACTTGGGCTGAGCTTGTGATCACAGTTTTCTGACATTTTTTTTTTCCCCTTTCTGAACACTGAATACTAAGTAGACATCAGCAAAACAACTGCCATAATACACTCTCAATATGACACATCTAGCCAGAACTAGATTACATATTCTATATATAAAACAGCCTTCCTGACAGCAAATGTGCTACAGGGTCTTGAATTCAGTCACCTGAATTAAAGACAGGTCCCTTTTCTGAAAGCACAACTGACCAATGTGGAAATTGTTCCTAACTTCACCATAGTCCTGAGGTCTTGGGACCTGCTGGTTCTCCTGTCAAGATGATTTTGGACTTCCTAGGATTATTAAAATGCCTGTCAATTCAGCAACACCTGGTTACTTGTTGCCAGTACTTTCTACAACATTGCATCTTTGTTTACTAGGAAAGGTCTCAAGAACTTCCCAGCCCAGTGCACTGCGCTTGCAGTTTTACACACTGGTTAAAATGCTTGTGCTGGCACCAAAAAAAAAAAGGGCACAGGACAGGAAATGTGTATCCAGGTGGTATCTAACCCTTGTACTTTTCAGTGCCTTACAGGTAAAACACATTACACTCCTGACAAGTTACTGTCCTCTTCATTTTAAGTAGAACCAAAGCCTCACAGCTGCTCCACAGCACCATCCTGCTCCTTGAAACCACACGAGCGTTTTCCCTTGCAAACTGTACAGATTCACCCAAGTGCTTTCAAACATTCCCAAACTAACACATGACAGGTTTTCAAACCCAAAGCCCTGCTCACCAAGGTTGTACCACACATCCATTTCTCCACTCAGGGTGCGGACTTCAATGATTGTCTGCCCCAGGAAATCATCCGACTCGCGCTTCAGTCTCTGCTTGACACGAGACTTGATGTCATCGTCTTCATCCCATACTCGCACTTTGATCCGGTCAGAAGAATTATGGCACTCACTACAAACAAGTCAAAGATAGTTTTAAAGAACACATAATGTAGCCAACATTTATATGCCAGCTGCTTCACATTCCTCTTGACACAGCTGTTCAGAAGTAGCGGGATGTATGACCACAATGTTAACAAATGCCTACTTACTTAAAAGTGAAGCATCCAAGGGGAACCGCACAAGTGTTTGGTGCACCCTAAACAAATGCTCCTGTGACACAGTAGAGACTGCACTTCAGAGGCATGTTGAAGGAATGATCACAACCACCATCTTCAGACTTGCTAAGCGGCTGCGACTCTCTGATTCGTCATTACTCTCAGCAACAGTCCCTGTAACTTGGCAATTCTCTTCATTGTTCTTGCTTTTGCTGCGAAGCCCACAAGAGCCTGGCGATACCCAGGCTAGTAAACTCAGCATATGTGTGAAAAATATCTATGACTGTCTCACTGGTTCCTGACAGCTCTCCCCATAAACGATCATCTATTCAGCTGTTAAAGGCTACTTGTGTACATGCATGCACAGCATACAGGAAATCATGGCCAAGCGCTGTAACAAACACCCTTCATGATGTTTTCTAATAAAAGACAACTCAGGTGGAGATGGTTCTCTTATTTCAAGGCAGTTACAAACAAGTAGTACATTGCCTGTACCTGGTACAAAAGGGTGAGATACGGTAGTTACAAAGTTGGTATTTAATTACTAGAATTGATTCTGTGTCTTACTCACAGCTCAGGATGATACTTTGTGCTCTGGACACTTTACTGAATTGGCACTCTCCAGCTTAAAGCACTGGCAGAACTGGCAGCCTTTCCCTCTTTTTAGGTGTTTGGATACCTTTTCTACATTCAGATAGGCTGCTGGACGTCCAAGAGGGTAGAAGAACCTTATTAAAAGAGCTCTGCTCATTTACAGGGCACGCAATACAATAAAGCAATCTGAATGCTCATATGAGACCATGACAAGGGTGATTACTCACCATAACCACTATAAATGTCTGCCCTCAAGGATAAAAGACCTATGAAAACAGGCAACTTCTCCTGAAGGCCTGTTTTCCAGCCTTTTAAACATTAACATGCTGCATCTGTTGCTAAGCAACAGGGAGAAGAAAGAAATGGGTCAGAAGAGATCTGCTAAGCTCAGTCAATAAAATGCAGTAGTGACTGATATTTGCATGCTCACTACCAAAAACATCACTTGGGCTCTTACTGCTACCATTGTGATCCAGGGCTGCTACCCTGCTCCTACTGATTTGGAAAAATTAGTAGGAACAGCTGGAAATTAGACAAAGAACCTCAGAGTCAATTCCATGCAGTTCTGATCACAGACATAGTGCACCACTGCTCCCTGCCTTTGCTGCGCTATCAAAGATGCATTTAGAGTTCAAAAGAAATAAGGTTCAATGTTTCTCTCCCACTTTTATTCTCCCATTCCTACTCCTCTACTTCAAGGATGCTTTCTGTTAACAATACCATGCACCTAGCGTTCACAAGCAAGGAAATCTTGCACTACTACAATTTGCAGTTCTCAAATTTTTCCAAGTACATTGCCATATCTACCAGCAACACAGCATAAGCTCATAAAAGAGACCCTCTGTTCCTGACATGGTGTACATCCAATCAGCACTGTAGAGGTTCAGTGTTCAGAAGTGCATGGGTGCCTAAAACCACAGGTTGGCGCACAGTGTCATTTACAAAGCACCAGCAAGCTCATTCTGGACTTCTTCAGACCTTCACTTTTGGCACACTAGTTAGAATACATACATAGAATACATAGAATAAACCAGGTTGGAAGAGACCTTCAAGATCATCGCGTCCAACCCATCAACCAATCCAACTCCGCCCAAGCAACTAACCCACAGCACCAAGTACCCCGTCAAGTCTTCTCCTAAAAACCTCCAGTGATGGTGACTCCACCACCTCCCCAGGCAGCCCATTCCAATGGGCAATCACTCTTTCTGTATAGAACTTTTTTCTAACATCCAGCCTGTATCTCCCCTGGCGCAGCCTGAGACTGTGTCCTCTTGTTCTGGTACTGCTTGCCTGGGAGAAGAGACCAACATCCGTCTGTCTACAACCTCCCTTCAGGTAGTTGTAGAGAGTAATAAGGTCACCCCTGAGTCTCCTCTTCTCCAGGCTAAGCAACCCCAGCTCCCTCAGCCTCTCCTCGTAGGGCTTATGTTCCAAACCCCTCACCAACTTTGTTGCTCTTCTCTGGACTCGTTCCAGCAAGTCAACATCCTTCCTAAACTGAGGGGCCCAGAACTGGACACAGTACTCAAGGTGCGGCCTAACCAGTGCAGTGTACAGGGGCAGAATGACCTCCCTGCTCCTGCTGGCCACACTGTTCCTGATGCAGGCCAGGATGCCATTGGCCCTCTTAGCTGCCTGGGCACACTGCAGGCTCATGTTCAGTCTACCGTCGACCAGCACCCCCAGGTCCCTCTCAGCCTGACTGCTCTCCAGCCACTCTGACCCCAGCCTGTAGCTCTGCATGGGGTTGCTGTGGCCAATGTGCAGAACCCGGCACTTGGATGTGTTAAATCTCATGCCGTTGGACTCTGCCCATCTGCCCAGCCTGTCGAGGTCCCTCTGCAGAGCCTCTCTACCCTCCAGCAGATCAACTCCTGCGCCCAGCTTGGTGTCGTCAGCAAATTTACTGATGATGGACTCAATGTCCTCGTCCAGATCATCAATAAAGATGTTAAAGAGCAAGGGGCCCAGTACTGATCCCTGGGGCACACCACTGGTGACTGGCTGCCAGCTGGATGTGGCACCATTCACTACCACTCTCTGGGCTCGGCCCTCCAGCCAGTTCCTAACCCATCTCAGTGTGCTCCCATCCAAGCCATGGGCTGACAGCTTGGCCAGGAGTTTGCTATGGGGAACGGTGTCAAAGGCCTTGCTGAGGTCCAGGTAGACTACATCCACAGGCCTCCCCACATCCACCAGGCGGGTCACCTGATCATAGAAGGAGATCAGGTTGGTCAGGCAGGATCTCTTTTATCTTTATTCTTTGCCACCAGTAATCAGAAACTTGCTTTTTCCTTTAGGAAAAACATTCACTGTTTAGACCTAAATATAACTTAGGTAGTCCCACAAGCATCATCCCATCCTCCTGGAGTGATTTGCAATCATCCTTCATTCGACTATACCATCATATCTCACTGCTAAGTGCTACATAAAACTTTCCGGTAGCATTTACTGAGCTACTGAAGCTTCTATATTACCACAGCTCTCAGCTGTTTTCAAGAGACTGCTCAATCCACATTCCTCACACTTCTGCCATGTCAGAGAATGAACCTTATTGTTCTCTCACAGCAGATGAAATTCTTGGGTTGGTGGCTTACCCATAAAATGTCACCTAAGTCTCTAGGAGCCAAAATACCTTGCCTTCAGGGAAGCAGAACAGTTGTGTCAACACCAGTTCACCTTCCAGAGAGCACCCCAAAACAGAACCATGAATCCGGGAGGACTTGGGCTTATTGACTGCTAAAAGGCTTTCCAACTGAGAAACAGCTTCCAATTTGTGAGCACCATGACTCCAGAAGACTGTGGCTAACAAACTCTAAAAACTGCTAAAAACTTCCCCCTTCACTATGAGCTGTCACATTTCTCAAGATGCCTGCCCCACTTCTTGCTACATTTTTGTGACGTTTGATTTCACTGTGTGCACATACACGTCCATCCAGTCTCCCACAGCTGAACTCCCACAGGTTTCCCAAGAAGATGCACAAACACTGTGACCCTATTGCAAAGGAGAAACTACCAAATGCTTTAAATCCCATTTCAGAATGGGATTTAAAGAGAATGGAAAGCAGGTTCCCTTTGTACACAAATGGTCTCTTTTTTCTGTATCCATATTGTCCTGATGTTTACAGTAGTGCCACTTTTATAAAGAACTTACATTTACCCTTCAAGCTACCAAATAAAATACCATCTTCGAAGCACAGCACACCAACGCCTGAAGAAAAATTAAGATCAAATTAATCATTAATTTCTTTCCAGAAAGTTTTTCTGCCCAAAGCTAGTGGCTGCAGAAGCAGTGGAAGCAGCTGAGCTGGGTTCTACTGACTTCCTGTCTCAGTCTTTACCTCCATCTCCTCTGCCACATTTCCCTTTGGGTTTGGCTTTACCCAAACCACCAGTTCCTACCATGCATCCCCTGGACTGTCAATTCTCTGGCCTCTTCCCTTGCCCTGCTAGCAACTGGGATGAGGGGAAAAGCTGTAGTTAATTCTGATCTGCACACAAGAGTGTTGTATACACACACATGCACTAATTTGTATATTGGTGTTTAAACAGACCAGGCAGCTGCTGAATTGGCACTATGGTGCTTCCCACAAGGAAGTTAGCAGTTTGTATCCTTCCAATCTAGTTCCAGATTTCACCAATAAATTGTAGAAAGGGATTCTTAGTTCCAAGATGTCTGCCCATCTGTAAACTTTGACTTAAATCAGTTCAGATGATGTCAGGGCTCTGGGCTGGAGTACTGCATGTGTTTTGTCTCCTCCAAAAAGCAGACAGAAAGAAAAAGGGGAAATGTCTAAAAAGGACCAGAACACTGCTTTTGAGCCAACAACTCATGCTCTGAAGCAAAAAAGCCAATGGCATCTGTGCTGAATTTGCTAGTAATCTACTGCTTCTACCAACAATATTTCCAGGACTGTTAGTTAACCTCCACATGCCCATTTGACATAGAAACATTTCCTTAAATTATGTTGTTCTCTTCTATTTTCTGCTTGAAGAACAGGACAGCCCAGCAGCCCCAAATGCATCCAGGATTCCACTGTGCTTGGCAGCTCCCATAGCAGACAGCTCTGCAGAGCTGACAGGCTAATAAAGACAAAAAGCAGCAAGGAGGTGTAGCAAGAACAAATAATGGAAGTGAGAAAGAACAGGAAGCAACAATATTTTGCAGATTTAAAAGCAGGTTAGTCGAGACAAGGATTAAGTAGTTTGTAGTGTTTTGATATTAAGGGGAAAAAAAAAGTATTTGTGGTTCAAAGAAGTTTCACTTCTGCAAAGTTTCACAGAGCAGGGGACATTTTATGCAATAGTGGTGAAAGAAAGGGTGCACAGTTGCTTGCAGACATACTAGATGAGAGTGCAGGAGGTGGGAAAGTGCACAGTAGAAAACAGATTATACCATTTAAGCCTTCTGATTGTTTTAGCAAGAAAGTTTTGCTTCTGAGGAGCAAAGGTTTAAAACAAAACAAAACAAAACAACAGTGATTTTCCAGAAGGGGCAATTGTAGCAATAAGTATGAGAAAACCTCATGAAGAATTACTGCAAAACACAAAAAAAGGAGCAGAAAAGAAGTTGTCTACGGGAAATGAAAAGGCAGGAATATTTGGATGTGGTTCAAATGAAGTGTTGAGACACAGTAGGGTCCAACTAGCAGCTCTGTTCTTGCCAACCTCAATGGGAATGAAAGGGAAAACTTCCCAGCACAAGTTAATTTTTAAACAATGCCAAGTCTCCTCTATTAGGCAGAAAAAAAAGGAAAGTGAAGAAAACACCAAAGGCAAAATCAGAGTGGCAGAGAACAAAGCTAAAATCCTTAGCAGCTCAGAAGTCAAGCATGACAGCACAATATGCCCCAAGATGCAGCTGTTGCTGCCTTAAGAACAAAGAAATGAGTTTTCTGTTCTTACTAGCATGAAGCTCTTTTATTAGAGGAAAAAGTACAATCATTTTCCTGTTACCCAATGCTACAACACTGACTGACAAATTAATGGTGTGGCTCTCCTAACCACAAAGAGCTGATAAAGTGATTCTGAGCATTACATCCTTAGATATGTTAACTCAGCTTCCCAACAGGAACTTGCCACAAGGCATCAACTCTGTTGCACATTGGTCACTGAGCATGGAAATGTAGAATTTTATCAGAGTGCCAGTTTCAGCAGCATCTGGAGCAACTGGAAAATAAAGCAAGTAAGATAAACTCAATAGCTCCTGCCATATCATAAAAAGAGAGACTGAGGGTGCAGTGTTACAGTGGCATTTACAAACACAGAGGTCTTTCAGAAGGAGGAATTCTAAAATACAGCTCTAAAACAATCACATATAAACACAGAGATAACTGAAAGATGCTGAGCTTGATCATAGAATCATAGAATTGTCAGGGTTGGACAGGACCTCAAGGATCATCCCCTTCCCCCCTCACACTAGCTCAGAGCTACATCCAGCCTGGCCTTAAAAACCTTCAGGGATGGGGCTTCTACCACCTCCCTGGGCAACTTGTTCCAGTGTCTCACCACCCTCACAGTGAAGACCTTCTTCCTGATATCCAATCTCAATCTACCCATTTCTACTTTTTTCCCCATTTCCCTAGTCCTATCACTACCCAAAACCCTAAAAAGTCCTTCACCAGCTTCCTTGCAGGCCCCCCTTCAGATACTGGAATGCCACAATAAGGTCACCTTCAACTCTCCAGACTGAACAGTCCCAACTCTCTCAGTCTGTCTCCATAGGAGAGGTGCTCCAGCCCCCTGATCATCCTCATGGCCCTTCTCTGGACACATTCCAGCACCTCCAGATCCCTCTTGTAAGAGGGGCTCCGGACCTGGATGCAGTACTCCAGGTGGGGTCTCACCAGAGTGGAGTAGAGGGGAAGAATCACCTCCTTTGACCTGCTGGATATGCTTCTCTTGATGCAGCCCAGGATATGATTGGCTTTCCAGGCTGCAAGTGCACACTGGTGGCTCATGTTCAGCTTCTCACCCACCAGCACCCCCAAGTCAGGGCTGCTTTCAAGCCAGTCACTGCCCACCTTATATCAGTGCCTGGGATTGCCCCAACCCAGATGCAGGACCTGGCAGTTTGTCTCACTGAACTTCATGAGTTTGCCATGGGCCCACCTCTCCAGCCTGTCAAGGTCCCTCTGGAGGGCATCCCTTCCCTCCAGCATGTCTGCTGCACACAGCTTGGTCTCATAATGCGCTGAGGGATAACAAGCTTGGCAGCTGAAAGCAAAATGGTGGAACAGAACAGAGGCCTTTGGGTGACAGCCCGGTAGCCAGTTATGCAATAGCACCATTGCCAGAGGATTAACAGGAATGCATGTCATGTGGGGCTTTGCACGTTCTAGTAAAATACTGATTACATACTAGCAGGAGGAACTGCATTTAACTCAGTTATTTTTCTGCAGTGAGAAAGAATAAATGTGCCTGTGGCAAACTGCTCAGCGACAATGTAATCTGTTCCAGGAAGTGATTTCACAACCACCACTCAAAGCTTCAGACACAGCTGCAAGCAGATATACACCGAGAGGGTCCAGAGGAGGGCCATGAAAATGATCTGGGGGTTGGAACACCTCTGCTACAAGGACAGGCTGAGGGAGCTGGGGTTGTTCAGCCTGGAGAAGAGGAGGCTCCAGAGAGACCGAATAGCAGCCTTCCAGTACCTGAAGGGGGCCTAGAGGAAGGATGGAGAGAGACTGTTACAAGGGCCTGCAGTGATAGAACAAGGGGCAGTGGCTTCAAACTAGAGACAAGCAGATTTAGACAGGATATCAGGAAGAAGTTTTTTTACTATGAAGGTGGTGGAACACTGCAACAGGTTGCCCAGGGAGGTGGTTGAGGACCTTTCCCTGGAAATACTCAAGGTAAGGCTCAACAAGGCCCTGGGCAGCCTGGTCCAGCTGGGGGCGTCCCTGCTGACTGCAGGGAGGTCGGACTAGATGATCTTTGGATCATCTGGCCTGGACCATTCTATGATACATCTTCAAGGGGACATTATTGTAAAATGAATGAGTCACTTGTGCCTCGGCCAAGAAAACCAGCAATGTCCTGTTGGAATCCACTAACTTATAGTCTCAGAGTCATTAAGGGCTGGGGTGCTTCCTCACAGAAGTGTATGGACTAGCAGCCTCCAAATGAGCCCAGTACTCTCTTCAAAATGGAAACTGTCCTGTAGTCAAGTTTGCTCTCCTAAACACTGTCTGCTACTGTAACCCATTCAAATGAATCCTCAGCCTTTACAAATGCAAGATTCTAGGAATGCTGTACCTGGCAAATTAAGGAGGCTACCTGTAAGCCTATTCCACATAACACCAGGAAAGGAACAAGGGATTACTGCAGAATCACAGAAAGGTATGAGTGGGAAGGGAGCTCCAGAGATCATCTAGTACAAGACCCACACCACAGCAAGTTTGCCTAGATCCTGATCTAGACACAGGAATGCACCCAGGCAGGTTGTGAAAGTCTCCAGACAAGCAGTCCACAACCTCTCCAGACAGCCTGTTCCAGTGCTCCATCACCCTCAAAAGAAAGTAGTTTTTTTCCTTGTATTTCAAATGATACCTCCTGTCTTCTTATTTGTTGCCCCTCATCCTATTGCCTAGTCCTCTCCTCTTGACCCCAACTTGTGGCACTTCATTGGACTCTCTCCAGGAGTTCCCTGCCCCTCTTGAACTGGGGAGCCCGAACAGGACACAACAGTTCAGGTGTAGCCTCTCAAGAGTAGAGTAGAAGCAGGGGAGAATCTGCCTTAACCTGCTTGCCACACTCTTCTTAATGCAAACCAGGATACTGTTCAAGATCTTCTTCACAAGGGCACATTGTTCACTCCTGGTGACCTTGTCCACTCTAACCCCCAGAGATCCTCCTCTGCAGAGTTGCTTTCCTAGTCCCAAGTCCACTCCTAACCTGTACTGGTGCATGGGGTTATTCCTCTCCAGGTGCAGGATATTAATGGGGAATAGGTTGTAAATCCAAGGGAAGTAGGCCTTCCTTAGTGCATGCTCACAGAACAACATTGCTGTATTGCAGCAATGGGTGGAGTCCCCCATCAAGCTTCATCCTGCCAAACCCCACATATGCAGAGTCTCTGCATCAAGTATGCCAAACTCTGAACTGAGGAGAAATATGAACCCCTTATCTAAAGAGTCATGGTTTGGGCTGGAAGGAACCTTAAAGATCATCTAGCTCCAAGTGCACTCCCACAGGTAGGAACACTTTCCAGTAGACTAGATTGCTCAAAGCTCCATCCAGCCTGGCCTTGAACACTTCGAGGGAGAGGGTATTATAATTCCATAGGTCTTCAAACTTTAGTGAAGCTACAAAATTCTTTCTACAACACATTTCCTACAGCTAAGGATGTCAGTTTACAAAGAGGTAATATTTAGAAAGAAACAGGACCTGCAAATCACTTGCCTTGACAACATATGTATGTTCCAAGAACATCTGCAGACCACAGGGAAAGTCTGCTGTCTCCCTGGGGCTTGGGTTAGAGATGTAAAAAGGAAACTTTCTGCTCTGGTGCAGCATCCTGCATCTGGGAAGGAATAATAAACTGCACCAGTACAGGCTGGGAGGTGACCTACTATAGAGCAGCCCTGTGGAGAAGGACCTAGGAGTCCTGATGGACAAGTTATCCATGGGACAGCAATGTGCCCTTGTGGCCAAGATTGCCAATGGTATCCTGGGGTGCATTAAGAAGAGTGGGTCCAGCAGATCAAGGGAGGTTCTCTTTCCATTTTACTCTGCCCTGGTGAGACCTCACCTGGAACACTGCATCCAGTTCTGGGCTTCCCAGTTCAAGAGGGACAAGGATCTACTTCAGAGAGTCCAACAGAGGGTTACAAGGATGATTAAGGGATTGGAGCACTGCCTTATGAGGAGAGACTGAGAGACCTGGGGCTGTTTAGTCTGGAGAAGACTGAGAGGGGATCTAATATATTTATATAAATATACACGAGCTCCGTGTCAAGAAGGAAGGCACAGACTCTTCCCACTTGCACCCAGTGATAGGACATGGGGCAGTGGATGTAAACTGCAGCACAGGATGCTCCACCTCAACATGAGGAGGTACTTTATTACTATAAGGGTCACAGAGCACTGAAACAGGCTCCCCAGAGAGGTTGCATAGTCTCCTTCTCTGGATGTGTTCCTGCGTGACCTGTGCTAGATTCTACAGTCCTGCTCTGGCAGGGGGGTTGGACTGGAAGATCTCCAGAGGTCCCTTCCAAACCCTAACATCCTGTGAACTGGTCATTAATCTGAGCATATGCCTTTGGTGACACAGGCTAACAACCTAAATGGCACTTAAAATGGAAGCCCTGACCACTTTTAATCTTGCCTTTTCTATAATACAGTTCTAATTCTGGACTTCTGAAATGGGTCAAGGCTACCACAACGTTTTTTTCCTGACAATATAAAGAAGAGGGACAAAGTCATGTTTAAGGAGAGATATTTAAGTTGATAACTTTTCTATCCATCCCTGTAAATAAGCACAAACCAGTTGAAATAGGCCACTGCATGCTTAGAAATTTTAAAACTTGTTTAAGCTGCTTTTAATAGACTTCACTGAGTCTGTGGGAAGAATTACATCACTCAGCTGCACACACTTTGCCTCAATTCATGACAGGGATTACAATAACATCACTATAAAGACTGATGCACACAGATTTTTTGGGTCTATATCCAGCCTTTCAAAAGGCACTGGAATTGGGATGATATGAAAAACACTCTGCTGCTAGTAAAAACCAGCTACAAGCTAGTCTGTCCACCAAGCCAAACACAAAAGGAAGACCAATTGCAGACACACATTAGTTAGCTACTCACCTGACCTCTCTCTACTCACAGATCTTAGGCATGTTGAAAAGTTAAAGCATTTTGAACACCAAGTTTCTTGCATATCTAGTGCAAGGCAGGCTTTTAATATCCATCAACATGCCTTTTTCTCACTGTAACAAATTAACTCTATTCTAAGAAACAAACATATACCCCACCACACACCTTTTAAATTTGACAATCTCTTCTAAAAATACCTTGGTATGTAATGGGTATTTTTGGCCTGCATATGTTGATTTAAGTTTCCATTGGATTACAGGGTAGAAAATTTCAGATATATTAAGAGCTGTAAGATGACAAAAATCCATAAATACAAGAAAGGAAGATGGGTGTGTAAAAGACCAGTGCTGCATATACATCTAGATGACTGTCTCTTCATCCAGCATCAGGTGAGCTTTGACATCTACTGCTAATGAGATGGCATAGTGATTCTGGTACGAACGCTCTCCTGACATTGATCTGGACACAGTGCTCATTTCCTTCATCTCCTCCCTTCTACTCCAAGGCAATTAAAACAACCACCTAGACACAGCCAAGACAGAAAGTAGCATCACCTCTAATACCCAACAGCATATTATCTGCTGAATCACAGACATGGTGATAAAAATCTCAACAGCAGCACTGTTAAAACTGTGACATTTATCACGCTGCACTATCTATCTTTAAACACCATATTTATTGGAGCTCCTAAAATTAGAAGGGAACACACTGCAAACACCATGGTAACTACTTGGCATGGTAAATCAAGGTCCTTAAGGCTCCCACACAGACTTAACTGCTATTGTGACTGAGTTATCCAAATAGCACCTAAGCATACTTACTACTTACCAAGCAGTAATGTTACCTTGGATTAAACTAAGAATAAAGCCAAGGGCTTACTCACTCAAAATAGCACCAAGATTTTTTTCAACATTAATGAGCAGCTCCATACTACATTAAAAATAATTTTGTTTGTACTGTACATTGCAAAGACAAAGCTGGGCTGATACAAGCCTGATTTTAAAACACAAACAAATTTCAGTCTGCAGAGAGAGCTCTCCCAAAGCAGGTTAGAAAAAAAAATCAGGAAAGTAAAAATAGGAAAGAGAGAAGGTACAAAGGAAGAGCTCACACATTAAAGGAAATAAAGATGATAAAGATGCTTGAGGTTGAATAAGATCATTCGGAACCTTCAAAAAAGGTTTGCTGGATTTCATGTCTCCATTTTGATTTACAACTTGTTCAATGGTAAACTGATGGTACTGCTTAATTATTCAATAAGGGCAAGATGTAACACATTCTTCAGCCTTCTGAGAGCAGTTGATAAAGAAAGAACCAGAGAACAAGCCCTTGCTTTCAATTCAGACGTGGATGCATTGCTCATCTTGAAAGCAGAGAAGCCCTCATTATTGTCACATGTATTTTCCATTGACAGACAACTGACTATCTTTAGCATTTATTATCAAACGCCAGTATTAAGTCACAGCAATAGGTCATGGAACGTTTCCTTCATCTTTTATTCAAGCTTTACTCTATGTCTGTTACCCAGGAACAAAAGTTGCTGAGTTAAAGATCTTCCTTTCTCTTTAGCTTTCGCTATAGAAGTGTTCAGAGAGCAGACAACTTAGATACATACACAGGTAAGAGAGATAAGATGAATAGGTGTGCACTACTTACATTGCTAAGGATATCAACCCCCTGGGTGCATGCACACCATCATACATTACAGGTGATGAGGAAATGCACACTGACAGAAAAGACACAGTTGTCGAAACACAGATCATACAAACAGACAAAATGGGGCTGAGAGTCGTTGCATGAGTACTTACAAGTAAAACTTCTCTTCCCACACAGGGTTCAGATTCCCAAAAATGGTTTTCGTCCTCTTCTTTGTTTTACCCACTTGAACAGTTACATATGGATCACTGGACCCAGTCTTGTCTTTGGCCTGCAGTCCTTGAGCACATACCACTGGAAGGAAACGAGAAGAGTAATCATGACCATGCAATAATACACAATGTCCACACACAATATGAAGCAGCACTGTTCTAAAGAATAGTGCAGAGCATCATTTTTTGATGATGAGCCTCAGCTCATGGTACACTACAGTGCCTGAGGTAGGAGTATCTCCACAACCTACCTGTACACCGAACAGAAAGAGATACAGATCAGAGAAACCCTTCCTCTCAGTTCTCTCTAGCTTCATGCTAACTCGCTCTTTGCTTTAGGCTCCCAAGCAAGGTCAAGAGAACTCATGCTTCCCTCACACACCTGTGATTGTGATCTTTGCTGACCATTTTGAGGTGCCATCAAGGACACTCTGCTTCACTGTCTTCATTTGCTGAGCATGTGTCATTTTACTCTCACAGAACACATCTCTGATCAAGTCAAAGATTTCTGGCTTGTTCCGCTCCCGGATCTTCATGCGATCCTTTATTGCCATGATGAAATTCTGGGTTCGGTCTTCTGCTCCATGCTTTGAGCTCTTCTCCGCTGCTCCTGTGCACCAGAAAGTATACACAGTGCTTATCAGAAACAGACAAATACAAAGTCCAGTTTCACTGAATCTGGACAGCAGGATAAAACCCATGAGTTACCCACCACATGATGACTCTTGCTGTTGATTTTTACAGTCAGACACCTTCCCCTCCTTTCAACATACAGGCAAGAGATCACTCAGAGCTGGGAGGGAATAATAAAGGGCAGTGCCAAGATTCCTCTAGAACCTGGGAGCAGGTTACCCTCCTGATGACAGCTCTGAGTTTAATACCCTTGCAGCTAAGGAAGATCCAGAAATTAGATTCTCTCCTTAAGATCAGACATCAGCACGCTCCCTCCTCTCATCACCTTGCTTTGAATAAATAAATACCTGGTTGGACAGAGGATGCAAGACCTGCATTACAAATAGCATCTATGAGCTTGTCTCAATGCACTTCAGCACCACAGAAAAGCAGAATTTCAGAGGGCCCAAGACAGTTAGCATGTCCTACTGATGTGTGTCACAAGACTCCCTATTCAGCAGTCACTCCACAGTCTACATTCCATTCTGACTGGAACCACTTCATTTGGATCAGGCAGCAAACTGAAGGCATCTGAAGTGCCTCTCTGATCCTACTATTTTATCAGTCTGCAAGGAGACAACTCAAATAATCCATTCCTAGAATCATATAGGTAGAGTAACTATGACAAGTACCTATAAGGTAGCAAATTCAGTAGTAAAACACTTAGGCCATCATAAGTGTGGGGGCACAAACACAGCAGTAGGAAACAGAGAAGCCAGGCATAGGGTCTGCACTACAATAGCATTCAACTGTACCCAGAAAAAGAGAGGCCTCTTTGGTCACTTGCACACCTCTCACAAAATTTGTAAGTTCATGTAAGAGTGCTCCCACAACCAGCTATTCAATTTTAACAGTTTCATGTCAAAATTCACCTCCTGACTGCTGTGCCAGATGAGGCATGTGCTACCAAAAGCTCTGATAGGGCATACAAACCCAGGAGTGAAATGAAAAGCAGGAGCCCAAGACTCTGCACAGGTTCTCTACATGTTGTCTGCAGCAAGTTCAAATTTTGACCTTAAATTAGATTGTAGACATTCAATCACAGTATTTCTGTATAATATGGTTTTGCTTGTTTTCCTTCTCTGGGATAGTTTAATTAAAGTAATCCTTATCCTAGAGAAATAAAAAGTCTTCATCCAGGTGTTCACCAAATATTAAATTACCTTAGAAATATGTATTAGAACAGGTGCAAGTGTGTGCAAAGGGAGTCATCAATCACAAAGACACATAAAACTGTCTTTTTCTGGAAGAAGTGGGGAAATACAGTATCTGGAGCATCTTTAATATAAGGCTTACACAGTTTTGCACGTGAAAGAGTCTCAGCAGGTAATGACCAACTATGAATAAAGTTCTGTGAAAACATACACGACACATAAAGGACCCCCAACAGTACAACACAACTTGGAAACTTGTTAATAGGCTCAACATGGTATCTGGCGACTAACGCTGCCTGAAGACATACAATTCTAGGGCCCTGAATCAAACACCCTTCACTGTTACTAAATTCACTTCCACAGAGAAACAAAATTCAATTGCAGCTTCCACCATCCCAATCAAACCCACATCAATAAGAACAAAACCACAGTCTGGAGCAGACTGTGGCAGATGAAGATTCAGAAGTTCATTAAGGACACTGCATACCAAGGTATGCTGTTTAAGACCTGGCTGTAAAACAAGCTGTAACTTCACATTACATGATAAGGTTTTAATTTTACTTGCTAGGGGCTTGATGATCACTATTTTATTTAGCACAACAAAATGTACTTTCCCCAGAGTTTCTAATTGTTGGCTTAAGGCGAAATGAAATAAAAATACTAGAATTAGTAACACTGTCCCTGGTGTCTACTCACTGGTGATGAACACTAGTACCACCCAAACTGATGTCTTACACCAGGTAATCATCTGTATGCAGAGCCAACATTTATTAAAGGAATATGAAACCAACACAATACCAGGGGCTGTATCCTGAACTTCAGACAGAAGTGCCATTCAGCTTTAATAGAACTCAAGTCTTCTGATAATGGAGGTGGACTCTGTGAAGAGCTCTGTGCAGAGCTGCAGAAAATTTTTGTGAAATGAATAAAGTCCAACCCAAACAATTAGCCTTTTCTAAGTGAAATTCTGAAATCTGTCATGAGCTAAGAAAACCAACCCTGCCCTGACATTTCTGACTTTAGGAAAATTAAGAACCAAATTCAAACATAAAAGTTTGTGTGAGTGGAGTACACTATTTCAGAACTGTTTTCAAAATAAATTACTAGCCAGGCAGCTTGCAAATACACAGTTTCCCTGTCACCACACGTGGGACAAACCTTATCACAGTTCTGGTGGCATGGTCTGCATCATTGCCTCAATGGAAGCACTCCAGGAGCATCAAGTGATGCTTCACAATGCAGACTTAGACTTGGAATTCTAGTTAAAGGCATGTTTAACAATCCTCACCATCTCCAGACACCCTATGTATTGCACTTAACCTTCCTCAAGGCAAGCAGCACCCCAATACATCCTGCGTTGCAGGATGTACGAGCCATGTCATGCAGACCTGCAGGCAGCCCTCTCTTCTGTCACCTCAAAGGCTTGGCTCTGCCTCCTAACTTTTAAAGGAAATCCCCCACTTCCACCCACACTTCTTCCCCAGTATGCCCAGATAATCTACCCAGCTTAAAAAAGCTCCATGATAGCATCCCCAAGAAAGGCGTCTCCGCCTGCAGAGGTTCCAAAAGCCAGGATCAGCCAGACACCTTATTTAACAATACAGACTAATGAAGAACAGACAAACCTTCTCCACCAACAGCAATTTTTTTCTTAGTTTTAATGTTTGTTTGTTGGTACAAAACAATTAGACTTTCCTAAACAACTACTGGGGGACTAATTACTGATGATACATGTGACATAAACCCAAAGCACATTCATGTATTGGATGGCAGAGGGGGCTTTTCCTGCTGTTGGACTTGGACCGTATTTATTCAACTGTAAAACAAGGGGCTTGGCCAGTGGATCAGCTTTTCCAATAGCCCTGCAAATGGCAACAGACAGGCACAGGAATATCTAAGTACTGTGCACATTATCATACAAATAGTGCTGGACTTTCCTTCTCTCTTCCTCTCTAGAACTGATTGATGAGTCAATTTATGACTGGAAATGGGAAGCAAATATGTCCCTATACCAGGAATTGTATTGATACAGCTATTAGTAAACCATCACTGCTGTTATTCTATGCTTTAATAGGGCAAAGTCAAGAAATCAACACCAGCAGGATAGAAGACAGCTGTTCAGTAGGCGGGTAATGCTTAGAGATTACATATTCCTGAAACTTAAAATAGGTATTCAAGTTTCAAACAGAGGTACCCTTCCTCCTTCTGTGCAAGTGTTTTCCTATAAAGGAATCCCAGAGGCAAACAAGTGTTCCTCATCATTCAACCCAGGAGCCACAAGAGTGACTTAATTGGCCTCACTAATAGTCCACTCATCAAGCTGGTCTCTAGATTGCAGTCTCTGAATTCAGAGTGCAACAACACAAGTTTCTCACCTAGAAAGTAACAAACGCACCTGAATTCAGGCCCTGAGTCCAAAAACATCAAGTAATTCCAGAGGTGAACTACAACCCCGGGAGCCAACAGAGTACAAAAAGCAGGGCATTCAGGGACAGACCTGATAGCTCATGTGAAGTTCTCCAAGGTTTGCTGCTCCAACACACCATAAAGAGGCACTAATAAAGACATATGGATAATCACACTCAACACAGATTTCATGTTCAACAAGAGTTTGAAGCTGGAGATCTCATTTCCGCATTGTCAAGATCTCCAGGGGACTGGATTTTCATATCCCATTTTCTTTTCTCAGGCTTAACTGCAATCTACTGAAAACTAGATTAGAGTCACTACCAAAAAAAAAAACCAAGCAAAAAACCCAAAACAAAACTAAACAAACAAAACCAACAACAAAAAGACACCCCATAAACTAATGAACTAAAGCAAACAAAACCAACCAAAAAAAACCCCAGACCACCCAACCAACCAAAAAACAGCAATAAAAAAACCCAACAACTCAATCTAAGACACGCTCTCAGCAAGTGGTTTCAAATGCCAGCCCAGAACCATACAATCCCCCTTTACTAGGGCCTTGCTAGTATCACGTCATTCTCTTCCATGCTCTTTATAACCCTGCTTACTTTGCATCTATTCCCTGGTATCCTGCACATTCAGCCTCACATCGTATTATGTGCCCAGGATAAGAGATAAAAGCTCTCTTTTCCCAAAAGCTTTGCATGCTACAGGGATATTAAAGGACATCCCTCCACCCATTGTCAGCCAAGCAAGAAAGGAAGTCTACCTGCGCAGCACAGACTTCAAGTACTTCCAAGAACAGCAGAAGGCTAAAAAGAGCATCTACCCTTGAGCAAGTATTTATGAGCTTATGATAAAAATGTAACCACCCCATCATCAGAATATCTTCCAAGTACCTACAATAAAGAAATATCCTCAGAGAAACAACCTTTTGACAACAGGCTGCAGACAGCCTGATTTCAGTTTACTGCACTTCAGACATTGCCAAATTTATGGAATAGCCCTGCTACACTAGTCTGCAAATCAATTTTTATTTAAATTGCAATGAAGTGTTGCTGAGTTTGAATATTTTGTCACTGCAGTCCCATGCATTGTTGACTGCACCAGATACTCAGTTACCTAAAAATATTGAGGGTAAGCGAAACACCCTCAGAATAGATAACCAGACTTAATTCTAAATGGACTTGGGAAAAGAGATCCTTTTATTTCCCCACCCCCCAGAAAGGCCCCACAAGGCAGAAGATGGATAAACAGTGCATTCTGACTCTAAGAAATAAACCCCCAAGGGTCTAAAAACTTCAAGGGCATAGCCAACGGAACTGTATTTGTGACCAGCCTGAAAATTCATTTTACTCCAATGCAACATCTTCTGGAAGATACACTGACTGAAGTGAAAATACATTTTGAGACACCAAGCTATAATCAATAGAATTGCATCTGTTACTAGCCTGAAAATTAATTTTACTACAATGTAACATATTCTGAAAGTCTTAAATACACCACAGTGAAGATATATCCCAGCAATGTGGCTTTTTAACTGACACCAACAATAAAGCTTGTTAGGGAATCACTCCAATACATACAAAAGTTCAGTCTTGAATTTATTTTATCTATAACCTGTTTCTTGTCCTCCACAAACACCATTTCTCATTTCTCAAGCACAGCCTATATTCTTGGAACACACCTAATAAATAATTGAATTTTTCCGTTTTCCTCTGGCCTGTTGGGTTCCAGTTAGAAGAATTTTAGCACAGGCATGTCAAAGCAAAGAACACAGTTACCTGCAAAAACTTTTGAGCAGATTTCTAGTATTGATATTATTAGGTTTCCCAGTCCAGCAACATACACGCATACCGGCCCTACTAACCTCTTAATCTCCCACAACTATCTTTCCTTTGCCTTTTGTCTCTTAATTTTACAACTACCATCTTCAGTTCCCTTTACATTTTTCCTCCAGGTAATGATACAAACCACACTCTCACTGGGCACCTTCCCTCACAGATTCACAGTGCTGCAGGCTGGGGTCAGAGTGGCTGGAGAGCGGCCAGGCAGAGAGGGACCTGGGAGTGCTGGTTGATGGTAGGCTGAGCATGATCCTGCAGTGTGCCCAGGCAGCCAGGAGGGCCAATGGCATCCTGGCCTGCATCAGGAACAGTGTGGCCAGCAGGAGCAGGGAGGTCATCCTGCCCCTGTACACTGCACTGGTTAGGCCACACCTCGAGTCCTGTGTCCAGTTCTGGGCCCCTCAGTTTAGGAAGGATGTTGAGTTGCTGGAGCGTGTCCAGAGAAGGGCAACAAAGTTGGTGAGGGGTTTGGAACACAAGCCCTATGAGGAGAGACTGAGGGAGCTGGGATTGCTTAGCCTGGAGAAGAGGAGACTCAGAGGTGACCTTATTGCTCTCTACAACCACCTGAAGGGAGGTTGTAGACAGGCGGATGTTGGTCTTTACTCCCAGGCAACCAGCACCAGGACAAGAGGACTGCACCAGGGGAGGTTTAGGCTGGAGGTTAGGAGGAAGTTCTACACAGAGAGAGTGATTGGAATGGGCTGCCCGAGGAGGTGGTGGAGTCACCATCACTGGAGGTGTTCAGAAGGAGACTTTATAGGGTGCTTGGTTGCATGGTTTAGTTGATTAGGTGGGTTGGATGATAGGTTGGACGTGATGATCTTGAAGGTCTCTTCCAACCTGGTCTGGTCTATTCTATTCTATTCTATCCCTGTCTTCTCTGTTCTGACACTGGGCAGCTTTCAAGTAACTCAGTTTTACAGATTTTGTTTGTGTTTTACCTGTCCACATGCTTCCTAAGTTTTGAACCCAGTGTACTCTCAGTTTTTTCCTCTTGGTTTCTTTAACTCTCCATCTTGCGCTTACATTTGAATAGGAAATGTGCAAAAGAGCGATCCTGTGCAGCGGTTACTTCTATTTCATAGAGAAGCACAGACTATCACCATCATCATATCCCATTGCCCATCTCATAAGCTCATTTAATTCCAACCAGAGACCACAAAACCTAACCCCATGGTTATCCTTCACAGGATGTTCCAGAGACTCTCTTCTCATTGTTGAAGTTGCCTTCTACTTTCACCTTTAATGTTCTGACACAACATTTTTATTTTTTAATTTTTTTCCTTTTTTTTTTCTTTTTTAAACAGTAAACTTCAGCAGAACATCTTTCTCCCCACTGCTTATTCCCCTCTTCCTCAAAGTGCCTCTTCATGTATAAACAGGTTCAAACAAGGATTAAACCAATTCACTGCCAGCTGTTAAACATAGCATCAGGAATATTCACTGCTCAGGAAGATTTTAAACCATGGATAGCTGTTAGCTGTAGTAGAGAACTGCATGAGCTCCATATTCATATCCCTTACATCTGTGCCTTAGGCTCCACAGCATCCCTTTAGAAATATTCCATTGGGACAGACTTGGTATGGCTATTTTTGGTTTTTGAAAACAGCATCCCTCCTGTCCTTCTTCTGTCCCACACTGCCAAACATCTCTTTTGAATGATCAACAAGCTTAGACCATCCCTTCTCAAAACACTGTCGTATTTTCCCCATTTACCATTGTTTTCTCTCCAGTTCCCATCCCACCCTGAAGTCTCCCTCTTGAACAGGGATAGCCACATCTATCCTCTGTAGGAATATGTTCCCTCTTAGTCATTAATTATTTCATCAATTTATTTTTTATCTGTTGTTTTTAACTTCACAACCTCTCCTTGGTACAACAGCTTTGTGCCTGTTCCCTCACTACTGCTGGTGCAAACTTGATTTTCCTCTGCTCTCCACGTTATTTTGCCCATATTGAGATATCATTACTCTATTGCAAGATTGTAACACATGCTGGACACGTATCTGAATCAAGTCCAGATATGCAAATCAGGAGTTTTCCATCTCAAGTATTGAAAATCATTTTTTAGCAGAGGTTTCTGGTGAATTCCAGAAACAATTATCCTCAGTCTAATTGAACCTCTGCATTGGGCTGTGTCAGAAAACTTAACTACATTCTCCTGAACCAGATAAAACACAGCAGCTCTTTGCTGAGTCACCAACAGGTTGCAAGAAAACCAAGGCATCAACAATGCAACTGCTTGAACGCTCTAGACTGTAAAGCTCACCTTGCAACCATCAAAGACACTAAGAAACACCAAACAAGTGAGGAAGAGATGTTTCACCAGTATCGACTGTGTCTAACAAATCAGCCTTTGCAAATAGCCCTTGTCCTAACTATGACTGATCTGAAACCCTGTACACACACACACACACACACAAAAGTCAAAACCAAAATGCACACACAACATCCATTTGGGATGTTAAGATAAAGCATAGTACAACACAAATGACCTATGATTCCCTGGTATCCCTTGCTCAGTCATCCAGCCTGGCTCTCCCAAACAACTAGAGCCTGAGGCAGACACAGATTTGACTTTTCAAATTCCTAAAAACACTGACATTGATTTGCATTAAGTCTGTTTATACTTCACAAACTCTTTTTGATTCCTTAGATTTAGTCCCATCAAGCTGCAATGCCAAGAAAACCAAAAGTGAACAGAAACAGCCCCACCTTCCTACTCAAGATTTAACACATATGGCAGAAATTTCTATTTCATTTAGACTAGGGTATTTTTCTCTTAAGCAGGAATGTAAATTAGAGACCAAATTAAGAAACTATTTTACAAGCAAATAAAAATAACTTGCCCAAGCTAGATGCTTAAATTAATACTTTCTCTCTTCTTTCTTTTTTTTTTACTATTTTTTTCCTGTAATAAAATTCTTTTTAAACCTCTAAGTTTTTGAACACTGCAGAAGACAACTACAAAGCAAATAAAAATGCTCATACACATAAACAACACCTCCCTATCTAACCCATCATCTCTGCTGATTGCCTCAGGTGTCTGAAGTGATTCAGCCATGAAACTACTGTTAAAAGGACAAAATGTCCTTCCAACATGCACTTGGTACAGAGAATCTAAGCTAAGTCCATGGACTTAGCCCAGTGCTGCTCTGAAGAGCTTGAAAGTGGTACAGGCTGATAATTGAAACAAGCAAGAGGACTGACATACCACAGTAGGAGGAACATAAAAGACAAAATATCCAGCCTAGTACTCTATTTGCCCAGCCCACTGCTTCTCTTCCATGCTAGCAAATTTATCACCTGAGCTGACAGAGGGAAATTAAACATACTACACATGTTAAAACAAAAACCCAAATAGATATGCATCAAGATATAAACCTTATTTTAAAGCACAGCAGGGACAATGATGCAAAGTTGTTGTTCTGAGTCAACTGAGCTGTCTGTGTCCACAGGGTGACAGGGGTAGGTTTAGCTCAGTAGCACCTTTGCAGGAAATATATATTCATTGTAATAACTGCAGCTCCACTGACCTATACATTTTGGAAAGCTCTGGTACTACCTTTGGAACAGCCACTCTCCACTGACCACTACTCACTCTGTAAGCAGTCAGCATTGAGCAAGTCTTGGCACTTCTCATGGCACTTGACTCCACATTCACCACAGCGCATTCCCTGCCGTGCGATGCCCCACAGCAGCCCCTCACATTCGTAGCAGTAGGTGGGAGTTGTGGCTGTCCACACTTCAAAGTTGTGTGGGGTTGTACAAGAGATGGGGTAAATTAAGGCTTGCAAGGTCTTCTTATAGACATGAGATTTCTGAAAGACAAGACCACATGCATAGACCAATATCTAGGAAGGTGACTGAACCTAGTATTGCTGGTTAACACTTGAGTTCTAAGGGAGAAGGCATGAACAGCGCAGTAAATCCACACATTTGTGGTAGACAAATTTACCAAACTTTTACAACCAGCAGCAGAGGACATGCCTCCAAAAATACTTTTCTGAGCTTTAAAAAACACAGAGGAAAGAGAAGAAAAGAATTATGGATAAGGAATGGGTGGGAATTATGAAATGAGGAATGTCTTGCTTAAAGCAAGTTCTACACACTGCTCCCCACAGTAGATAGCATGGAAGGGTCATATTGACACATTAAGTGTTATTTTTTCACATGTTTGGTTTCTTTAAACAAATGATAGAAGCAGCTTTACATGTATATTTTGAGACATCTGTGAAGCTGGCTCCATATCCCAAAGAGCCAAATTCCCTTAATTTGCTTACTAAAAGTTAACAGGAGCCAAGCAACCCTCCCACTTACCAGCTCTTCATCTTTGAGAGATGTTCTAGTGGCCATTGCTGAGGTAATTCCAGCTTTCCGGGACTGAACCAGTGACTAAAATGGAAGAAAGTTCATCATTTACCACCATTATTCAGAAATGGCCTGGCACTACATGATCAAAGATGTGACCAAGGAGACCCAGTCATGCCAGACACCAAACCATCAGTCTATTACATTCAAGCCATATTCTTAACCGATAGCTCACATCCCAGAAGAGTCAAATTCACACTCTGAAAGGTCTCCAACTAGTTTCCATCTGCCCACAACCAGCCTGGCTATGGTAAACTTATTTGTTTCTCTCTTAAGAGCTGCCAATGAAACCGGGGTTTGCATCCTCACTACTGTGCTCTGGCAGCAAGCGTAACTTTGCTATTGCCTAAGATCACTACATGACATTTGCTCTTCTATATCTAACCTCATTTACATCCCAAAGGAGATTGTTTCACTAATTTCACAAAACACACAACATCACTAAATGAACAATAAAAAAAAGGACAGAGTGGGCTGGAAGCACAGTTTTGAATGTGCTGGTGCATCACATTCATTGGCCATCACTGAACACAATGAACATCATTTTCCCCTCATAACTGCCTTTTCCACATCAGGTTAATACTATGTTCTGCAGCCTTGGACAGCACTGCCTTCAGGCAGTGTCTTTGCAGCACCTTGAGCTGGCATACAAAGCCATTCCAGTTAAAGGCAGAGGAGGATATTGAAGCTAGTAACACCTGCTTTGAAATCATCAAATCCTATCAAAACCCTCCATTTATGCTTTGTTTTATAGTGTTTGAAGACACAGCGAAAAAGTTCATTTTATCAGTGATGGAGCAGGACAGAGTGCTAGATGTGCATGTACTGCAATACTGCAGGTTCAAAACAAAAAGCAAAACAAGTGGATGGAAAATAAGGCAAACTAAATTTTGTTTCTGGTGAAGACTGGACGGACAGTCGTTAGTTCCACTTACCATGGCCTGTGGAGAGAGAGAATGAAAGCATACAAAGGAAGTAACACAAGTTAATGGCATTATTGCAAAGATTTAAGGTACAAGCAGTAAGTCAGACACACGTTAAGCTTCCCATGCATAAGCTGGTAAGAGAGAATTGTATGCATCTTTCCACATGAACTACAGGATATGGGAACTCTGGTCTTTCAGCTGTTCAAGCTTTTCTCCCAAGTACTGAACACAGCCAACAGAAAGCCATTTGCCCAGCAAATGCCTTATTTCACCACAGCACGTGAGCATATGAAACTTGTCCTCATTACTTCCTTGGTTCTTGTGCTTCCTCAGTGCAGAAGCCTACTGGCAACATTGCAAACAGCTTCAAAAATCCAAGCGCATATGCTCGAATATCTACCCTCTGAAATTCCAAGTTTCTGGTAAGTTGCCAAACCTCACATGGATATTATAACTTTCTCTAAAGCCTGTGATTTTTAGGAAAATATTTTAAAATAATGCCAGTCTAAAATTAATCAAATATTCTGTGCAGAATAAAAAGGAAAAAGAACACCAAAATATTATCTTAATTCTGTCAAATGAAGGAAACTGTCTACAAAAGCATAGCAAATTCTCAATGAAATTTTTTCTAAGTACAACTCCTCCTTAACAAAGCAGGAAATCTTCAGCTTCTTGAAGTGCCAATGAACGTCACCATACATTGAAAAGTAAAAGCTACTTGCAATAATGGCTACACGCCAGAAGGAAAAACAAATCTCTTACCAGATCACTGACGAGAGGAATTGGCTTTTTTTTGCGTAGATCAGGCATGCTATCGATGCCATAGAGACCACCTGCAGGCCTGGAAATACAGAGGGGCAAAAAAACCACATGAATGTATTCATCTTACCAGCAGTGACAGTAAAAAGATGACAATAAAACTGCCTTAAAACATGAGTCTCCTTACTAATGTAGTCAATGAGAGCAGGAAGAATCACTTCATGCAACTTTAATAAACCAAAGCTGTTAACGCACAGGAAAAAAAGATTATGTTCTCCTTCTCTCTTCTGATGTCTGAGCTAGCTTGGAATAGGCTGGACACATGCTTACAGAGCACCCAGAGCTTCAGAATGACTGCCAGCATGGTGGGTGAAAGCAGACTTATGCCCATAGTTTTTGCTGGGCACAGATTGGCAAAGATACTTACCCAACGGCAAAACCAGAACTCTGTAGCTGCAATTCACATGTGGCTTATTCTGTGTGACAACTGACCCACATGCCTTTGATTTCAGAAGTACTTTTTATTCCTTAGGGAGAACTTGGTATATAGGTTACAACTGCCATTGAGCCTCGTGGGAGGAAATAATTTGGAAAACATCCTTTCTCCAGTCTTTTCCCATCCTCTTTCATTCCATTTAATTACTTCAGGGTTGGAGGGATGAGGAGAGGGATGCTTTACTGAAGGAAGCAAAATCAGCCAGATTGTACTTAAAGTGCAAGGTTAAGACTGAAAACAACTGTTTAGCTTCTTCACACACCAGAATCTTGATGTTCAGGGTCTGGTGGCAGTACTTGGGAGAGAGGATGTCAAAGTGGATCTGCACAAGAGCAGGATACTGCTACCCATCATCTGATTCTAGGCTACAATGTACTTAAACTTGGCCCTCAAGGTCCACATAATAATTAGGAAAAACCTTGTATTTGAGGACAGAGGAGATAAGTTTCTATAAAAGGGACCCCTTGTGGTGCTCAGCCTTTCAACCCATGCAGACCTCTACACACAAGAGCTGCTGTTTACAGGTGGAAGTGGTGATGCAGCAAAATGGCCATTACCCTTGAAACACCTGGAGCCTAATGAAATAAAACACTACAAGCTGCTTCACTCCTGCATTGGGATCCTGCTCTTCACTGGTAATATCACACTGATGTAAGCTTGAAGAAGGTCTGTTAATTCAGCTTAAAGGCTCCTGCCCCCATTTAATCAACTGCATTCACCTGTAGGGCTTTAAGATCATGCATTTTGCTAAGGCTGGGAACTGAGCACACATTTCTCTGCCGAAGTGCCTTCCATATCCATCCTGAACTGAAAGACAGACCTCTGGTGTGACTCCCACCCTTCTACAAACACCCAGACTGCTAGGCAAAACGTACAGCCCTTCTCAGCACCTCACACAACTCCACAAGGCATCTCAAGCCTTGCAAAACACTACAAATAGGGTTCCTGAGGCCTTTTTCTTGGCTACAGAGTGTAAGAAACTCTCTGCCTCTTTACCCTTAGCCATTTGTTATCACCCTTAGCCATTTGTTATCACCCCGTACCATGCTTACACTTTTTGCAGCTGCGTGATAGACTGGCTGGCACTTTCAACCTGCGTATTTTGGTGGTTTGATACACCACACCCAGCTGAAATGATTTAGGACGCAACCACAGGAAAAAGGAGTAGGGGACAAACTGGTCTTACTGCAATAAGAGACATGCATGGAGCTAGACTTCAAAACAATCTAGGAAACCAAACTGTCATTACAAATCTGCACATGGCATGAAAATTGGGAGGTTGCGAAGTGACGAGAGGCAACCTGCCCCCCTTGCCAAGCAGGATTCACCCAAATCCCCTTTAAATACAGCCAAAAGTAGAAAATAAAACAACTTTCAGGGTGACCAAACCTACATTATAGCAGTCTACACTCTAGGATGGACAAGGATATGCATGACAACATGAGGCTGTGTCAAAAAACGGGCAGAGTCTGCTATGCACAGAAACACGTCATAGCACTGTAACAGTAAAACTGACTTTTTTGACAGGCTGTAGGAGGGTGACATGTCCAAGCCATGTCTGAGCTGACAGCTGCTGCTGGCTAAAGAAGGCTGGTGGGGAGGTGACCAGTCACACGTAACTGCACGAACGGTGTTGGTTTTGCATGTCGCATGAGTCACACTTGCACCTCAGCACCATGCACAGCTCTCTGTGCTCCTACACAATGAATGCAAACCGCCCCCAGTCAGCTGTGACAGCTAGACCTCACAGCTGGGACTGGAAGGCAAGCCTGGACATGACAGAGGTGGAGATTTACAGCAGCTAATTAAAACTATTGAAATCTCTGGCCAACAATAAGAACAGTTTTTGAATGCTGGAAATCCTTACAGGGAGACTACATTGTGTCCTTACTAGAGGATACCCTCGTTTCCAATAGAGAATCCCAGAAAAGCTTTGTGTCCACGTTATGTTGCAATAATCCCTTCTGACACACATCAACAAATAAGCAACATCTGTTTGATGTGTGAACTGTCAGAATGAAGAACAGTCACGCTGGGATCAAAATTTTCGTCTGCCGCCCTGACATTACAAACCATTCCCAATACTGGTGATTTAGGGTAAAATAGGTGTCCTAGAAGACTACCCAGGTGATGTGATGATAAGATTCCAGCATTATTGAAATCACAACACTGTTGGTAAGTTTTAAGCCAAAGATGTGTGTCAAATCATTTGAATTAAGAAAGTATGTGTAAAATAGAAAGGAAGAGTCTGCAATCTGAGAAGAGGTCACAAATGGTCACAAGTGAAAACTTATAGCCAACGCTCCTGTCAGAAGTCAGTGGCATACCCAGGAATTTACATTTATTTTCTACAAGATTTCTAGCTTTTACTTTTTTATTTCAAGGATGGTATTCTGACATTTCCCAGAAAAGAAAAACATTAAAATTGTATGGTTTATAAATTCAGGATGAGCCCAAATAAGTTACTGTGCTTGAGAAACCTGTCTAGTTTCAACTGAAATATAAATTCAGTCATAGACTCTGCTTTATGACAGAGCCCAATTATAAGCCAGACAGAGAGAACAAGCACATTTGACACTGAAGAGCGGTATCCTAGTACCTACACAGTTATAAACTCAGATGACCTGCTTTTAGCTTTATATTTAATATTCTTCAGCAGTAATTCTTAATTTTGGAAACTACTCAACTCATTGTGCTTTCAGCTACCTCTGTCTCTTTATTCTGTTTAACAAAATTACAGTGTTAACACAGACAGAAGTATTGCCTGTACTCAAATAAGCACACTGTAGCTTTGGATGTAATAGGGTAACTTTCCCCTGCAATGCATGTAATATTTATAGCATTGTTATGGAGTGCTGCTTTGAGGAATGAATAGGATTTCTGTACGAGAAGATGATTTGCACTAATCAATAAAGTATACAGATATGAGATATTATACCCAGAGACTGACCTGTAATACCAATTGTACTCTTTTTTTTGTTTTTGAGCAAGTATTCATCTCTCAATACAGGCTTTATCACACAGATGCTTACACTGAATCTTGAAAATTTAAGCAAGCAAAGATGATTTGCAATGATGGAAAATTATTATATCCTTCAAAGAGCACCGCTTCTGCATCAAAGTACAACAGCAGACATCAATGTTTTAATACACTTTGTAGCTAACAAACCACAAATTAAAGGGTTGACTACCCACAACCATGTTTTCTGGAAATCCTTTGCACAAGGAGATACGGTGAATAAGCCAAACTTGTTTTCAAAACTGTATTAGCCTGTCTGTTTTGTTCACAGAGACAGGGGAAAAATTACAGACTGGAGCAAACACTGCCTTGAATTGACAAAACACATTTTAAAGTATTTCAGGGACGTAGGTGTATTCATCTTTCAGGCTGGAAAATCATTTTGTTTGTGTGAACCAATAAACTTGGTACATTGTCTGCCTGTTAAAGCAGGAGAAGGTGCTGTTTATAGTCAGAATAAATCACTGTCTTCTGCTCCTGGTAATTGCCAGTTCTCCAGCAACATGCTCAGTGAAGTCCTGGGCTCCTTAGGAAAGCATGGGGTTGCTAGGCAGCCCCAGGCATCCACAGGTGTGGAGAAGGCTTTGCAGGAATACCAACACTGCAGAACAATGACTCCAAAAGCAGAAGCTCCTGATTTAACTTCCTTCATCAGGATGAGAATTAACTTACGAATGCAGCAAGCCAAACTCTTGCTGAGATTTCTGGGTAAATCTGCTCCTGAGTTAGCTCCTAATGAGTGCACCACCCCCTAATCGCGTACAAGACACATAACCAAGCAGCTTGTAAAATGTGTTGTCTTTTTTTTCTTTCTCCAGAGAAGATTCTAGGGAAGCTACCATGCTGGTACCTATTATGCACAGATCCTGCTGAAATTACCCACAATCAGAATTTGTCTGCTTCACTTGCTGTGAGTAGTGTATTGTAGAGAGAATGCACACAGCCTCTCACTCTCACCTGTGCAAAAGATCACTGCTTTAAAAATTACAAACTGCAATGATTTCCAAAGTTACTGCACTGCTGACCACTACAATGGCCACAGAAATCATTGCAAAGACAGAAGAGTTTTTTTCCTTCTAACAGAAAGTTTGCTGCGTCTTTTACTGATGTACTTTTTCTCTTCCCTGGTACCATCAGTGACTAGCAGGAAAAAGGATCTCATCCAGATACTCTCTGTGACATTCAGCGAGGATTGTGTGATACTACTGCTGCTGCAAGCATTTATACAATCATCATGTTACAGATTATGCACTGCAACTATATACCTGGTGCATAACCACACATCTGAAATGCTGCACAGTCTCCCTCCAGCTGTCTAAAAGAGACTGAAATAGAGCAGCAGCCTGGTCCTAAGTGAGGCATGGCCACTGGATTATTCCTGACAATAGCCATTAAAAACTTCAGAAGTTCTGCTTTCATTTAGGTCAAACTGCAGCCCTCAAAGTGCACTGCAATTACAAATACAGGGAAACAAAGTCTCAAAATACCACTTACCCTCCTTTGAGCCAGGGTGGTTTCGATGGATCAGATTCATCTTGACCCTTAAATGGGGGAAGGGAAAGGAATGATATGAAATCAGTTTCCCAAAACACCAGAAATATTATTCAACTTGTATCTGAGGAAAGGAGAACAGAGCACACTGCATGCAGGAAAATAAATACAGACAGAAACTCACTCAAGCACCTCCAGTGACCAACATGTCAGGACATGTTACACAGACACAGACAAGCTATGCGATTTCATTGAACACCTAGGACTGGAACCTGAAGAGCCTGTTCAGTGCACCTCCTGCTTCCAAAGGCAGTCTCAAAGATCAACTTTTGGTTTTTTTTTCCGGCCCCAAAACAACATGAGTTATTGGAGAGCTCCTGTTACTAAATGTCACCACTGAAATGAATATGGTCATAATGAAGATGCAATAAATTGAAAGCACCCATATGAAATGCACAGGTAACCGACCAGCATGAAACTTTGTATGAACACTTGTGAGCTTTGCTCATGCTCAAATGCAAAGACTCTTTAGCTCCTGAAGCAGTGAGATCCCATTGCAGTTCCACCCATTCATATGCAAGTATTTAATTTCCAACAGGTGTCAAACCAGGGCCATCAGTGGCAAGATGACTGCAGGTGAACTGGGATCTCACACTATAATGGCAAACATCACAGACTGCAAATATGAGGATTCTTATTCATGAAATCAAACCATGTTCTTATGTTCATATTAGGAGTGTATTTACACAGTGATGTTTTGTTTCTTTGAGAATCTTCAGAGGACTGATTAGAGCTGAGAGGTGCTTAAACACCTGCAATGTACCTGGAGGAAACAAAAGTTTTTGGGTAAGGGGAAATGGTTTACCTCTGGAAACCTCTTTATTCCAGCTTACAGTTGACACATTGTCCTGCACTCCCTGAAATACACACTGGTTTCAAGCAGGACTAAGCAAGATACACTGCTAATAGCTAACTCTCCAACCTCAGCTAATGATGTCTTCCAAGAGTATAAAAAGGCTGCAACTTGCACACCGTTGAAAACAAAGTATTTCCAGCCATGGGAGTCAAACTGCAAACTATAATAAAGGAGTATCTGTCAGGAAATAAGCTCCAGGATGATACAAGATAAAAGAATACAGATCCAAAAGAAAGATTTTATTATTTTTTGTTGTTCCTGCAATTTAGATGAGCTGTGTGACCTCAGGTTGTGCACAGGCAACAGAAAAGATCTTCCAAGAAGAGCAGAAATAACCAAAGTTCCTATTTGAGGTCTTGATTTGCATAGCAGAATATGTACAGAATATTTGGTAATTCAACAGTTCCAGGGATAGGGAGATCTGAAAACACTATCACTTTCATTATTTTACTTTTAAACGGGCATGAACATGACAGGCATGTTTAAACAGGCATCACACCATCCATTATGGAAAGGACACTTGAGTTTTTCTAGGTGATCACACAGGCCTGCAGACCAAGCAGGAGCCCATGCCCATGGTGCAACGCTAGCGGCTTTTTCTCCACCAGCCACAACAGCACACCAGGCTCTAGGGTCCTCCAGGACAGCCTGCGCTAGCAGCATCTCCACTCCCAGCTGTTCTTCTAAACCACCTCAGCATGAAACCTGCACTTCCTCTGAAGGAATCTGAATTAACTGCTGGTCATGATTTCATTAAGCAAATGCAACCACATCCTTCAAAACATGCAAGGGAGGAACATCTTTGCCTTTGCCTTTAAACACCCGGAAGAGCTGTGACTCAAAAGCAATCCTAAAACAGAACAGTGTTGTATACTGGTAGGTTCAGCTGAATGACAGAGAATGACAAACATGGCAACATTTACAGGCAAAAGAAATTAGTGTTAACAGTTTTTTAACCAGCTTATCTGAGAAACTCAAAATATAAGTGAACAATACTAAAGACATTAAAACACCAGAAATAGTGTGGGACCACAGGAGCATCAAGAACTCTGTTCAGGGGAAAAAGATCCAGGGAAAGATGTTGCCTAACTGAGCAATAGCTATTTCCTACAGACAACCACAAGTCATCAGAGAACGGTCAAGAGTGTGGATGCAGAGAAGAACAGAAAGCATGATCAAGAAACAAACCTCCATCATCTCCCAGATTCTGAGACATACCAAGCAGACATTTCTGAGAGTTCAGATAAACTGTACTTCTGCTCATTTATTTTAATGACTTTCACTGAGCCTTTTAGACATGCAAATAAGAAAATGGGAAGAGAAAGAGCTTCTCTAAGGTTGAGATTAAAAATCATCTGGGTACAATAGAACAAAACAAAACAAAGAGCTTCCAGTAAGTGAAGGGGCAAGGCAGGTGATGGCTGTGTGGAAACAGGAGTGATCACCCGCTCAAAGAGGTTAATTTGCTCCAGGCAGCATTCTCTCTGAGAAAATGCCAAGAGAACCAGCACCTGACATCATCAAACGAGGGCTGATGCCTTGAAACTGTAGAAAAGCCAACACAGTACCCACAGCTGAGTGGGGGAAGGAATATGATCTACACTAGCATAGTCTCATTACTGGCTTCAACAGCTTGAAAAGCTCCAGAACAAATGAAAAAGAAAGAATTAACACGTCAGCAGCTAGAAAATAGGAAAAAACAACATAATACAAAGCACATGACATTTAAAAGCATACTTTTTTTGTTTGACATAAGGAACCATTTTTCTTTGGACTGTAAAATGAATTATCAACTGAATTTTCATGTCAACAAAAAACTTTTGATGCAATGCCATGTGACATTAATGAGGCTAGATAAGCTGGAAAGGAGTAGGGAGCTTTAAGGTGGTAAACAAGTAACTGTAACTGAGCCAGCATGGGCAACACAATAAGGAAGCTGGTGGGAGTAAGTAGGCTATGCTGATGAAATCCACCGATGACAAACACAGAAGTATTGATACAGAACTCAGATGCCCAGTGCAAAGAACCAGTGGTAGACAAGATTGCAACAAAGGAGGATTAAACACGGTATAAATGGCAAGGTTACAGCCCCAAAGCCTGCTGTGAATTTGATTGCATGTAAGGTGTTCCTTGGTGGAGAAAGGAGTATGGCAATGGCCTTGATTTCTTGCCATTGCATCAGCCATAAGCCTCTGCGATACAGCCATGTAAGGAGAGAACACCATCCATAAACTATGTCCAATAAAATGTCTCCACAGAAATAAAAGCAAAATACCTCTGTATTGTGCTGGCAAGACTCCTTCAGAAATGCATATACAACCTTTTTATTCTATATCAAAGTAAATAAATAATCACAAAGGAAAATAGTAAAAGCAGCATAAGACAACATAGGAGGAGAACAGGACATACGCTAGCAAAAAGAACATTTTTCTGACAGGAGAGCACACTGCCTTGAAGAACTGCAGCTAAATACAAAAGGGAGGATGAAAATTCAAAGGTGTCTAACCATGACAGCTCTGTAGTAGCCTTTCAAAAGGAGAAGCAGACACCAAACAATCAGGTTTACATAGGGAAATTGGGTAGTGCACACATGAAGTGAAGGCAATGTATCACACTATGGAAGAGCACCAAGAAGTTCTTTGCAGTCCACTGTTGAACTGAACTAGTTAAAGAACCAGAGGCTCCACTACCAACAAGTGCTGGCATGAGGGTTAACAGGATTCATACAACTCCAGGAGTGCCAGTTAAAGTAATGCATAGTTTACACCACTCTTGTGGGGTGGAACAGTGAATATACTCCTCTTCATTTAAAGAAGGCAAATGGCAATGCTGTGTAGATGGATTTGCTGCAGCTGGGGAGTCACTCTCTCTGAAAGCAGCACACACTCCAAGCTACAGCAGAGCTCCAGTAACTGCTCCAGCCATGGATCTGCTTGACTTCAGCTCAAAACAGCCAGGCTTGCAAGGAAATCACAGGCCGATGAGAGCAACACTGTGGAAGTTCTTAGCATTGTTCTTGCCAAAACAAATGGGAGGACAAAGGGAAAGCAGACATGCTTAACACCTAGACATCTGCATGCTGCATATCACAGAAACTGTTTTGCTAGCTGATGCTTCACTTCTCTGCACAGGAGTGTCCCTTGATCCCTCCTTGAAAGCAGTCAGAATCTAAAATGTTGTGGGGTTGTTTGGTTTTTTTTTTAACTCCAGTGACCACAAAACAGCACTGAAAAGATGGAGAAGCAAAGATGTAAACAAAACAGCTGATCACGTTTCTACTCTTCTTTATCATGTCAGTGGATGACAGTTTGACACCTACAGTCCAGCAAATACCTTCAGCTGGGAAAGTGCTTGTCACCACTGGCAATGCAGTGTACTCAATTCACAGTAAAGCAAGCTGCAATCAGCTGGAAGGTCTTATCCAAGTAACTAATGTTTCTTATCAACCAAGATCCAGTTAGCAAAACAATGCCAGTGACAGAACAGCATAAATTTAATCCTTTGGACTAAACAACTCAACAGACATGATCATTTAAGGCACACTATCAGGTCACAGGGAAGGGAAGCTTGATGAAGCCTAAAAAGGAAACTAGTTCAAGTTTTGTTTACTCAGGCAAAGCAGCAGCTAGGCTTACAAATAACTTCAGAATTTACTTAACCAAGCTGCAAACTGTATATTTCACAATTTGTTTCATACACAAGAGGATGTTTTATTAGACAGAGCACACAGTTACATAATTCCATACAAGATAAAGTCCATAAAACGGCAGAGGGGTATGGAAAAAAAATAAAATCTGGAGCAGCAAAAGGAAGAAGAAATACCCCAGATCCACTAGCCCTCTTCCTACATATAAATCCATCTCTCCACGTAAAAGGTTTTCAAACAACGTAACTCTCCATCGTATTTAAGAACCGTGTCCAGCATATTGTCTTCTTAAACAAAAAATGGATGTAAAGCATGGAAAGCTGATTTATTTAAACAGATAAGGAGGGAAAAAAAAAGAAATCAATGACTTTTTATTTGTTTTGAAAATCAAGCTAACTTGTTTTCAAACACCATGTTTCATTATTAAACTTCAAAGATCTCAATTTAGCTTCAGATTAATCTGAATCAGGCTAAACCAAGAAGCAACCATTTCACTCGAAACTAAACTTAACGGTCATGCCTAATTAGCCTGTTTCTTCAGGGGTATCAGCAGAATCATATTGAACTAAACCCTCCCAATTAAACTAGTTGGTCTTGGGGTGCAATGTCTTCATTGACTCAAGCATGCTGAATTTTACATGGAATCCAAAGCAATAAGCCAAGTCATTATTTTACGTTCACCGTGTTCTGGAACAGTGTCAGCTTAAATAATGACTGAAAAGACTCAAAGCAAGTTCATTCCACCTGATACCCCTTCCAGTGCCAGTCTTCCAACTGACAGATCAGAAACTTAAAAGAGGCTGCAGTATTTCTGCACTGAATCCAGAGAAGGATAAAATTTGACACCAGTATTTGACACCAGGAATCTCTGCATTTCTGAATAAAGCATTAATGGACAGACATTAACCATAAGAATGAAACAAAACTGCTCATACACAAGTCAATAAAACTTGGAAATGCAAATTCATCAAGCTCAAAGGATGAAATCTATATGGAGGCTCAAAAGCCTAGTCCAGGAAGCTGATTTAGCCTCATTCATAGAACTAAGGGTGGAAGCACAGCACTGAACTCACACTGCACAAATTCAAGAAAATAAAACAGGTGAGAATCTAACAGACAGAAAATTCTCTATATGAGGTACAGCTGCAAAACCAAACTCAGACAGTGCACAGAAGTCAACAACAAAGTTCTGTGGATCCTCTTAAGAGGAAAGAGTTACCTGTTGCCCACAGGGCAATAAGGAGAGGCAAACAGTCCATAATCGGAGAGGCAACATCTGTGGGTATTAAGGGAAGAGTCTTGCCCTTCTCATGGGGCACACAGCCCTGATCAGAGCAAAATGCAGTGAAGTGCAGCTAGCTTTGATTTTTGCTAGTGTAGTTAGCTAAAAAGGCAGGGGATCTGCAGCAGACACCTCCCAGCACCCACAGTCTTGCTTAATCTCAGCATAGTGGTACTTTTCACTCTAATTGCTGTAAATATAAGAAGCAGATAGAGATGGAATGAAATAATACAGCTGAGGAAGAAAAAGGAAATACTTGGTTTAAACAGGATTCATAAAGAGAAAGACTGGAAAAACAAGGTAAACAATTTGTAGCCTATTAACATGGTGCCTGTGCACATTACATATGCCCCACAAAGCACTGAAAGGAGGAGATCACTCCAAGCATTCATGTTTTCCTCTTTGTGCAAGGTGATATGCACTGAACAGACTCTTAACCCAAACACAGTGTTAGCAATTCCTCCAACAACCATAACATGCTGAACTGAATCTCAGTGCCACAGCAGGAGCAATTTGCTACATGAAGACAAAGCATGCACTCGCAGAATTTCAGAAAGAGATGCTGGTTACAAGGAACAACAGGTACAACCTGGAGCTCTCCTCTACCTCCTTCTGTGAAGGGAAAAAAAGAAGGAGAGGAACAAAAGTTAATAGACCAGATTTCTGCTGTGAGCTACATAGAATTATCTCAAAAGTGGGGAAAACATTTGCCACAAGCTGATAAAATGTTTGTGCAGTGAAGGGTTTTCCTGTCTGCTTCCTGGGATGTACACCAGTTAATCACTACCAGTTAATCTCAAGTTCATCTAATCAAATGTCATCCATAACTGCACTTGAATTAGAACATATGCTTCTGAGAGCCGATTTTGAGAGTTACAGTTCCTGTTCTGTTAACTCAAGAATGTTAAGTAATCTTAACGCAGAATTAAAGCTGTTATTTGCCACACTGGAAGGAGAACCTGAGTTTATTAAGGAAAGGAACAGATTTGTTCCCCCTTTCTCCAGAGTGCATCCACTGCCTGTATCTGAAGCATCCTCCTTCCCTCCCTCTCCCCCTGTACTTTTTGCCCATTATGAGGAGGAAGCCAGTAGCTCCCACAGAACATGCTTTGCCTTTGCAAATACCATAATGCAGAGAGATATTTTCTGGTTTTATAAATCTAGGCAACTCTCCTTTGAGGAGAGGAAAAAAATAAATTAAAAAAAATGAAAATCCAGAAGCCTCCTACACTGAATCTCATGTTTATGGATTGGCAATTTCAAGGCTAGTAAAGTTTTATGAGAACCCTACTCAAAACTTCCGGTACAGACGTGGCTTTTCTTTTTTTTTGAGTTTTCCAGTCAGATTATTCTGTATCTACAGAGAAGAATCATGTTACTGACTTGCATATGAGAGATGGAGGGTAAGGAATATCTTCATGGCAACAAGGGCCACTCAGATTGGTTTAAAAGCTAAAATAGTTTTGAAAGTTGCTGTCTATACGGGTGTAATTATACAAATGCCATCACTAAGACAGGAAAATAGAGAAGCTATTTTAACTCAATCACTAAGGAGAAGTCAAATTACTGTAGCAAATGAAAGGCTGGATTGTAGCTGAAGTAAAAACTCAGTTCTACACCTTAAATACGCCTACATGGATCCTCAAAAGGGTAAAAAGTCAATGGACCGCTATGCTGGCCTCTCCTTCCTGAGCTAACAAAGGGGAAAATACAAACACAGCAGGTTGTTGCTGTCTTCTGCTATTGGATTTTGCATCACAGCCAGTGCTGCAGGAATGGCATGTTTTGGCAATCAGCTCTGCACAGACTTGCTGTCCCAGGGAACCTGAGGAAACTTGGGGTCCATTTTAGATTCAGATAGGAACATGCTTTTTGGGGTGCACACACTTCTTACTGCTCCCCTCTAAACTGTTAAGTTCTAGGCCTCCTGCTGGGCTCATGTCTAAAACAAAACTTTTTCACCTATGGAGACCCAGTTCCACTTCAAGTCCTCTGGTTCTGTCATTCTTTTTGCAGAGTCATCCCAAACCCTTCAAAACCAAGCCAAATATCTCCAGACTTGCTCCCTGAGGTTGCTTCCCTGTGTCCCAGGCAAATCCAGACTTTCCTTATTCCTGCTTTTCTTCACTCCCATTGTATCTGAACCAGATACTTTCCTGATGTCTCTCCTGTGAAGTCTCTGAGCACAGAAGATACAGAAGACCTGAACTTGTGTCCTCTTTCAGGTCTGCCATGGCTCTCAGACAGGCCAAGCAAGGAAAGCCTTTCTTTAACCCAGCCTGTGGAAATCACGGAGGACAGATGGAGTCTCTGGCAGTGCAACAGCTCAACTGCAGCAAGCTACCAGTGAGCATATGCAAACTACACATTTTTCAGAAGCTTATTCACTTCACCCAACTGGGGTTGATCTTCCACAGAAAAACCTTGACACAGGCTAGCACTGACAAATTTTAAGGCCTGAGAGGACTAGAGCTTCTCAGATACAGGTCAACCTTATTTTTATACAAAGCAATAAATCCTGCATTACATTAATTTAAGGGAGAAAAAAGAGAGAGAGAGGGAAAAAAAAGTATTCTTTAGAATTAAATTCCATACATATTTTAGATTTCTAATTCCTTTCAGCTTATAGCTGTTCAGGATAGCTTCAACCCAAATATATGATATCAAGCTCTGACCAACTGCAGAGAAAGATTTAAAATTTTCTGCTCATGTCTCACTACAGCAGGTGTGCTCACAGCATTATCAATAGTGACTAACTGGGATAAACCTCAAATCATATCTGCTAGAATCTCTACCCTTTCCAGGCCTTTCATAGAACATATACAAAGTTAAATTATCTTCATCTTCACTTAGGTTGTGTTTTGGTTTGTTTTTTTCAGTTCCTTAAATTAGAGCTTTAAAACCTTGCTTGGATTTTCAGGAGATACTTTTAGTTCTTCTCTTTCAATTTCAAATTAAACTCAACAATTATTTACAGGCATCTGTTAAGTTCTAAATTGTTCTGGCAATTTGCAATACGTACAACTATAAATAATTTAAACCTTTATGCCAGTGCATCATGTCTGAATCACCAAAACACACAGATTTACCAACACCTTCGAAGTCATCAACCATTCCTTTGCTGCAGACTGCTGCCAAACACTTCAAATAAAATACCTTGAACTGAACTTTCAGGCATGCATGAATAATATAGTGGTCCAGGCTCAGAACCAAAAAGCTAGCAGACAACTGCATTTTCAGTGGACCTGACCCAGGAACTTAAAAGCCTATTAAGAACAGATTATAGTTTTAAAGTAATACATAAAAGCTGGGAACAAAAAAAGCAGAAAACACCCAATAACCTTTCACTGCCTTCCAAGTATGATGTTTTTTCCAAAGGAAGAAAATAAGAGCTTGGCTCAAATTTATGTAGAGTTCAGTGAAGAATCACATTAAATTGTTGCTTCACTTTCTCAGAAAATGCATAACAAAACAACACTATTTCAAACTGAATCACTATATGATTAATTTTGCCCTGTTTACAGCCTTTGGCAATACATCTTTAATGTCCCTTCCAACCCAATCCATTCTATGAATCCCTTTCTCTCACTGTGACTACTGCCAAGAGGTTATTTACTCACTGCTTTGCTGCCTGCTTGCTCTGTCCTGTGAATGCACTGCTGCTTTGGTTATGTCTCTTCACCTTCACTCTGGGCAGACATGCTGCCCAGCTCCTCTGCCTTGCTCTAGCAGTCTTGGCTGCTTCACTTCCTAATATGCCTTCCAGGGCTTTCTTCATGTTCTCTTCCTTTTCTCATTCCTTATCCAGTGTTTTCCACTAGCCTGGACTCCTTTAGTTTCCTCCTATTTCTCAGAGCACACTCACTATATTGTGATTTCATCTTGTAACTTCAATTGTCCTATCTACCACAAAGATATGCCTTTGCACCAGTGTCACACAGGCATCAACTCTTTGTCACACCACTGGACATCGCTGAGGAGAACTGAACCAGGGAGGCTCAGGAATGCAAATCCACTCTGGAGTCAAATCTAAGGCACCCAGCCCAGCTGTGATTCTCTTCCTTAACCATTCTAGCTATTTGTTGCCTCCTGAACATGCCTGTACTGCTCAAACTCTACCGAGATGAGAAACCTCCTTCCATATTCAGAAATGGGTTATTTCAGTACTGTTGGTGTTTTTTTTTGCACTATGGCAAATGCTAATTCAAACCACTGTGCTCCCTTGCATCCTAACATTAGGACACACATGCAGGATGTGAGCACTACCTAAACTCTAAAATAAACAAACAAACCAAACAAAAAAAAAACCCACACCAACCCACAGAAAATGTAAAAATAGATCTCTGAATGTAAATAAAAGATCAGTTTCATCTGTACTATCCATATTTTAGTACTCCACAAATTCCCTTGAAACATAAAAGTACGTATGCATCCATGCGAAGCTTGCTAACAAATCCTGGTGTTCTCCACACTAGAAGATTTATTGTTTGAATCAGCTCTGTACTAAGGACCTCATGCAAAACAGGAATGCAGCGAGCTGATTACACGCTTTATGAGCTGCATAACTGAGAAGGTCACTGATACAAAAATGAAATACAGATTGACAGAGAAATCATGGTCACTAGAAAAGACACCTGTAGAGAGACAACTCTTTCAATGGCAAAAAAAGAGCACACTAATTATTCTCACTAGCTTATGTGACTGCAAGAAGAAAAGGGACTATTTGATATATGAGGGTTCATAATAGGGGAGTGAAGATTTCAAGCCTCTTCCTTTAACTGTGTAGTGATTTGGACAGAAATGATACTGAATAAGTTTTCCCACTGAGTGAGGGGGGGAGGAGACAGATGGATCTATGTTTCAAGGTTAGGTTTCCATTTACCAAAGCAAGGCCTATCAAAACATGGTCCATCAAATCATGTTGGGCATTAGTATCTCCCACACCCTCAGGAAAGGGTTAACCAGCACAGATCCACAGCCGTACCAGCTTACATGTCCGTGGTCAAACACTACGTTACCAGTGCTGGCAAAGATGGGAAATTTCTCCTTCATGAGCAAGTTATACAATACCAAAACACAGGCCTCAACTATTCTTTTCCTTTTTTAATTTTTATTTTTAAAGGTCTCTACTAGAATAACAACTAGCAGTGATTAAACACTGAGAACTTCCACTTTGCAATGCAGCCACTTGAAGCACAGACCCACTCAACTCCCCAAACTGCTAATGTGTCTACGTAAGAGTTCAAACACACACTGTTACCATGTCTTAACTATTCCATGAGAAGGAAACCAAGTCACAAGTTATTTTGAAAAATTCTAACATCTGCTGTTTTGAAGATGCACTGCAAACCTCCCTCTCTCCCTCAAACAAACAGGTGAAGCTTGAAGCTTGCTCACTTGCATTTCAGTGAGTGAACAAACTGTGAACAGTACAGCTGTAGAAAGCGTGCATTTGCCTTGGTAACTATTTGGTCACAGCTTCTAACAAACTGCTCAGGGAGAGAGTGAGGTGCTGGCTGCTGCCTGCACAAATACCAGATTTTGACATCTCCTTAAAAACATTGTTTTGGTTTACCTGAGTTTGTCTCCTCAGCGGAAATCCAGTTTCCTTCCTGCGCTAATTCTTTTAAGAGCCTCCTACGCATTTGTCTCTTTTCCCTCAGAACGTTTTTGAAATTGTTGATGCATTTGTTCAGGTAGATGGTCTCTGCGCACACCTTGTCAAGGCTCATAGGTCTGCACTCCTTTGCTGGCTCAGGTAGAGAATTCACATCTCCTCCCATCTCCTCAGTAGGCGAGCGGTGCCCAGTGGGGATTTCACAGTCCGATGGTGACATCAGACTGGAGACAGGAAGCTCATGTGGAACCAAGGAAAGGCTGGAAGGAGTAAACTGCATCTGAGCAGATGCTTCACTGCTGACAGCTGGGTTTGCCTGGCTCTCGGAGGACTGACTGAGAGGGGTTTCTGTGAAGTTGTCAGAGCTGCCACACATACCAGAACTGGTCAGCATAAGTGTATTGTCATCATCCATCTGTAAGCCACTATCATTTTCCAGAAGGATTTCAGAATCGCTTGACTCCAGTTTGTGAAACACCACCTGTAGAGCAGACCTGAAGTGATTAATAGCTTTCCCAAGCTTATTGGTGTAAAACTTCATGTCTACAAGATCAATGTTATCCCGGGAATGGTCAAGAAAATACTGGGAATTTTCCAGGACATCCCTAAAAACCTGATCAGTTGGATCTTGATCATTCAGGTCCATTTGGATGATATCTTTCAAGCTATCACTACTATAGGCCATTTCATCAGTTGTATGATCATAGCTAATGGTTGTCACCCCACTGGAAACGTCTTCTCTTTGAATATCAACTTTTTCCACACTGGTAAATTTGCATGGGGTATCACAGTCCATTTCCATTTCTCCTGCAGCTATCCTCTCATCTTTATCTAGAAGGGAAGGACAATTCCCAGTGACACTTTCAGTGTCGAGCCTCTGCTCACGATCATTGCTTGAAGCATGCATCTGGCTTGCACGGTCCAAAGAGTCAGATAAGCAACAGTAATTTCCATCACCTGATTTGGCCAAAGTTGTCATCTTTGGATTTTGTAGAGGCTCATGAAGGCCCTGGCAAGTGTCACTATCATTTGTAGGCTGCTCATTGCTGCTTATTGTTTGGACATCCTTCCCAGTTTCAGGTATCAAGTTGTTTTTCTTAGTCAAGTTTGACTTCTGCACAGAATCAAGTCTCTCCCCTACACACTGTGTTTTTCTGCTCGTGCTTTTATGTTTAACTTGGCATGAGTCTATCTGAAGGGGCCCAGTGGCATCAGTTCCCTGAGCTGCATCAGGACACACTGAGTTGCAATGATTTTTCTTGGAGCCAGGCTGCAAAGAGACTGGATCTGTTTTGGGGCCCCTCTGGCCATTCTGCTGTTTTTGCTCTTGACTGGTAGCAATCTGGACCCCTGAGCTTTGCAGAAGGATAGACTTCTGTAAAATAAAGTCTCTCTGTTCACAATTAACAAGTTTCACAACTGCTGGTCTTGGTGTTAATGGCTTGCCTGTACCAATATCTGATCTATAAGCATCTTTTATATACTTACTGCACTGAATACCATTGAAACAGTGATATTCAGACAAGAATTTGCAGATAAGCTCTACTGTGTTTTCACCATCTTCTTCTGGGATGCCATAAAAATACAACACTGGTTCTTCCTTGTGCACCTCCCTGCTAGGCTCTCGAGCATGTGTACCCTGGGTCTTGCCAGTGGAACCACCTTGCAGGCCTTCTATCTCACTCAAAACTGTATCCACACAGCTGGAGACTTCATCCACAGAGCCTTTTATCAAGGTGAGGTGCTGCCGGAGTTCTGCAATCTCTGTCTGGATGCGGCTTATTCCCTGGAGCTCTTTGACAATGTAATCAACCACATCAGCTGAACGATCTCTTGAGTGCCGCCTAGGACTCTTGTATGCAATGGGCTTTTCCTGGGGAAAGCACCCTTGCCTTTCAGCTACCTCCCTCCAGCTCATGGTAATGCTCACAGAAGAAAGGTCTTGCCCCTCAGATGCTCTGTCCTTTCTTTCAGAAGAGGTCTGCGTCGTACCACCAAAAGCATTTCCCTGCAAGTCCTTCTTGTTCTGTTGAACCGAGCATGGTATTTTGACATAGCCATCCCAGTTCAACTCAACCTCACCAACACACACTTCGCTCACTCCCCTGGAATCATGTCCTCCATCCTGATGAAAGTCCCCTCCAGCAGTGGAAAATTCAGTGCTTGCAGAGCTCCTCTTTATTCCACAAACAAACAGATCCGTTTCAATCTCCACAGGGGAAAGCTGGCAGTGATGAGAGTGGTTTGGATTCTCATCTACCTGGCCATGAAGAAGCCTCTTCATTTTGTCTCGCAGAAACAAATGGAGTTTTTGCTTCCGGTATTGCTTCCTGCCCCACAGTTTTACAACAGGTTTTCTGTGCAGAAGTGCAATTTCATTTTCTTGCTTTTTCAATCTACTTCTAGCAAACATCATCAGCAGCTGCACCTGTGTTTCTCATAGTGATACAAGCTGCACAAGCACACATCAATCACTTCCCAAAGCACAACTCACATCCAGTTTTCATTCTGTCACGAAGCAGCTACCGAAAGAGGGGAAAAAACATTACAGTTTGGTTCAGAGTAACTTAAACAGTAGAATAAAATATAAACAGCATCCACATAAAAGCAGACAAAAAGAGGGTATGTCTTTTAAAATGTACAGGCAACATCTCTGCTTTGGCCACCTCCCCAGATCAGGCCCTTTCCCAGATTAACTGTTTCATGCTCCTTCTTCAATCCTTAAAGAGGGGTGGGAGGCAGGAAATAAAGATCAATTCTTTATGGCCCCTCCCTTATTTAACAGGTTTGCAAATTACTCTAAGCTGAGCTCCTGGCAATGGTGAGCTGTGTGATTTAATTAACAGTCTGAATAGAGAATTCTGACAATTCTGCACATTTTCTTTCCTTTCAAGTCCACAGTCTTCATCCTTTATTGCTCCAAACCAAAGCAAAAATCAAGTTTAACTTGGCGCAGTACCTGCTATTCCCACAGGAATTGGACAAAGTGACATAGAGTGGAAGGAAGACTGGATGACAGATTTTAAGTGTGAAACCTTTTTTGCTATTTTAATATTTTTATCGTAATACTGTGCCACCAAGCAGTAAAAAAACCCCAACACTTCAAAGCTTACAAGCTCCCAAGCTAACCTTCAGTTAAATATGCCACACTCAGCATATGTACGAACCGTCTGAGCTGACAGCATCCTGCACGTCACTTCTACCCGAACCCTCGAGATTTTGCAGTGGATAATTTTCCCCATTTAAATCTCCTCTGTAAAGAGCAAAATAAATTAAAAAATACTACACTGGCTACTGAAAGCTTTCATGTGTCTTCTCTGCTGTACTTACTAAGCAACATTAAAGTGGCTTTTTCCTCCCGAGTGTAAGGCTGATGGAGATCCATAGAACAATCCTCCTGGAGCCAAGGTGTCCAGAGAACGCAATGCCTTTGACAATTCAATTCATACTTGCGGCTAAAGCACATATTCTTTCTTGTACCCTTGTTTAAGGCCTAAGACTAACTGCTTTTTTGTCATTTTGATGATTACTTTGTTGTGGAATATATTTTTAAGCTCCACAGTGCATAAAGCCATCACTGCACACAACTTCCAGCGTAACTCAACTTTTGCCAAGCTCATCTGGCTTTGTGCCAGAAGGTTTTCTGCCATGTTGAAAGGAACAGAAACAGTGTTTCTCACCTTGGTTTTGGCTAAGGTGATAGAGTTCATACTAAGATTGTTTCTTTGCTGCTCCATTCGTACCTTTTTTAAGATTTAGTAACCTTAGCTATCCCAATGTTGCCTTTGCAACACTTAAGACTTCAATTGTGAGAGTCACATGTTCCAGTTGCACCCACTAGAGAACTCTGGACCAGGTGTACCAGGTGTTGAGCCCAAATATTTCACAATCTCATGCTAAGTGAAGAACTGGACACTGCAATAGGTGTGTCTGCACTAGACTGAGACCTTGACCTAAGGTCCAACAAATTTAGTCCAAGCATTTTGACTGCCCAAGAGCTAGCTACAGTGATCACAGGATCTTTCATGCAGTGCCTCAATGAGATGTCATCCAATGGCTCCCATTCTGAAAGCACTTGCAAAAGGTTGCTATACCTGCAGTGATTTGAAGATGATGCAGTGCAGAAACCCTAACACATCCTCCAGCTCCACCTAACAGCTCGTTAGGCTACTGCCAGCGTTCTCCTGTGAGTAAGCATTTTCACCCTGGTGAATACCTTGTTTTAATTTCTGTTTTTTCTCTTTGGGGGCAGAGAAGGGGAGAGTGGGTTTTGATCTGAAGGAAGCAGCATTTGCAAATATGAATCTCTATAATCAGACCTAGGCAATTTGCTATAACAGAGCAAAATTGCTATAACCTGCATCTGTTCTCCAGGTTTAAGCCCCATGACCCATAATTCAGCATCCCAGATGAACTTCCATGCCAAAGGGAATACCTTAGCCCTTGTGCAGGCTAAACAATTTCCTGTTTGATTGTCAGCTTCTTAAAGGAAACAAGTCTTAATTTCACATAATTTTTAGGCCATTGCTGCATAAAGATCAGGTTTTCTTATCAATGACTTCCTTATCTAACTAGTCCCTCATGGAACAGGGTTAGAGCCAAGAAATATTTTCTCGGGCTCTTCCACCACTTACAGAGTTTACTATTCACTGGAGTGGCTAACTGGTATTTAATACCAGAAAAACACTTATGTCGATATCAAGGAGGGAACCCTCAGAAAGCAAGCACCTGAACTCAAGATGACAGCTCTACAGCTATGGCTCCCCACACATGCTGTTTGAGGGTAGCACACAGAGACGCTCGTTTCAAACTATCTTCCTGTCTCTTGAGCCCTAAGTGCTGGCAGAAATGTCTACACATGCACATGCAAGGATTTCCACAGAACACTCGGTGTTCATCAGGCTTCCTTCCACAGGCAGCTTTCGAGGCAGCAGAGGGGCTTAATGATCATACTAGTTTAAAAAAAAAAAGAAACCAATTCAAGCTGGAGTCCATTTTCATTCCTTTGTCTCCTGCAACACTCAACAGCAGTGGTTTGTTACAGACAATGCTTTTTCCTGCTGAACACTTGCAGGTCTGCATGTGCTCCTAAGCAGGCAGCTCAGTGCAAGCACCACAACGGTGTTATTTATATGTATGGAGAAACAGAGACAGACAGTATTGGGGGAGGGGGTGTGGGGGGGGTGCATATATATGCGTGTATATATATATATATATACATACACACATGTGCATATATATATGCACATGTATGACTGATGATACAAAACTGGGAAGAGTGGCAGACATACCTGAAGGCTGTGCTGCCATTTAGAGAGAGCTGGACAGGCTGGAGGGTTGGGTGGACAGTAATTTAATGAAATACAAGGGCAAGTGTAGATTCTTGCATCTGGGAAACAACAATCCCATGTATCAGTACAGGTTAAGGATTGACCTGTTTGAGAGCAGCACGGAGAAAAGGGACCTGGGGGGTCCTGATGGGTAGAAGGATGACCATGAGCCAGCAGTGTGCCCTTGTGGCCAAAAAGGCCAATGCCATTCCAGGGTGTATTACAAGGGGTGTGGTTAGTCTCCCACTACTCTGCCCTGGTGAGACCACATGTGGAATACTGTGTCCAGTTCTGTGCCTCTCCGTTCAGGAAGGATAGGCAACTGCTTGAAATTTTGAATTCAGTGCAGAACCACAAGATGATTAAGGGAATGGAACATCTTCCTTGTGAGGAAAGGCTGAGAAAGCTGGGTCTCTGTAGCTTGGAGGAAACTGAATGGTGACTTCATTAATGTTTATTAATATGTGAAGAGTGAGTGTCAGGATGATGGAGCCAGGCTCTTCCCAGTGATGACAAATGAGAGGACAAGGGGCAATGGGTGAAAGTCAGAGCATGGGAGGTTCCAAGTGAACATGAGGAAAACCTTTTTCACTGTGAGGGTGACAAAACACTGGAGCAGGCTGCCCAGAGAGGTTGTGGAGTCTCATGTGGAGACATTCAAAACCTGCCCGGATGCACTCCAGTGTGACCACAGGATGACTAGGTCATCCTGCTCTGGAAGGGGGTTGTCATCAATGATCTCTCGATGGCCCTTCCAACCCCTAATGTTCTGTGATTCTGTGTACACTTCTTTAATTAGAGATTTTCAAAACTCTATCTTTGATTTCACATACCATACTTTTCCAGCTTGCCCCTAGAGACAGGAGCTATTTCCTTCCGGTCTGGGAACACAGCCAGAGCAGAATATGAGGACAGCAGCTTTGGCTCAGAGGGAAGCCTCTCCACCTCTCCCTACAGTGGGTGGAAGTGAACAGAAATCTCTATTTCCACCAAAGAGTAAATCACTGCCCACTTACAAGCATATCCAGAAGCAGGTAAGAGAATCGCCCTCATTGCACCTCTCCCACAAGCTTCCTTCTTCTGTTCCCCTTCTTCTACTACCCTAGACACACACTCAGACCTTGAACTCTGGGTATTCACCCACTTCATCCTGTGGGCTGGCCACACAATGCCTCTGCATCTCCTGCCAGGGTCCCTCACTCTTCCTCCTCACCCAGGGTAGTTTGTGTGCTTCAGTTCCCTTTCACTGCTCCACACCAGGCGCTCTGCAGTCACTTACCCCATATAAAGACTCCTTGTCTAACACTGTCTATGATAGGCTCATGTTTGCTTGTAGCACAAATGAGCAAAGTGACAACAAAAGTTAATGTGAGTTCAGCCAGGAGAGAGAGAAAAAAAAAAAATAAATCAGAAGTAGTCTAATCTGGATGCAAATTCTTGCCGAAGTCTTTTTCTCTTCCAGAATCACTCCAGGAATCACATTAACACATAACAAGAAACCAAGTCTTTAAAGAAAGAGTATGTGCATCCTGATATCCTGCCAGATACTGCAAGCCCTCTCTCTGACTACACAAGCTTTATTATGACTGCCTTTTTAGCAGGCATTTCACTCCAGGAAAACTCCACGCTCAGTTCAGCACAGCTGTCTCTGTGCAGGCTGAAGAGCAATATGAACAGGTATCACCATATCTGCATTTCCCAACTTCCCAGGAGGAAGCAAGGCTGAACCCAGGGAGAAGGAAGACATTACTGGCTTCATTTGGGTTGTCTTGGTATTCCCATGAGGTCAAAACTGGCATGTTAAGATTTAAATAAAAGAAATGGGTGAACTACCACAAACTGCACAGCTCATTACCTCGTCACCAGGTATGCTTCTGGAACACCTTTGTAGTATGTGAATGATTGGTACTTTTCCTTCTGATAAATGGATTTGAGATGACAGTAAAAGCAGCAATGAATGAGAAAAAAGTACATGAGAAATCTCATGAAAAATAAAATGTTCATCAGCTAGGGATCAGTTATACTCTAAAAACAGAGCACTCTGGGGAATTCCAGGCGGCTCTCGCCAGAGAGAGTGAGAGCTGGCTGCAACAGCCTCTGAGCAGTATCTTCACTTCCCTGAGGCACTGGACAAACATGATTCAAAACAAAGGCAGTGCTGCAACTTCAGCATGGGCCCACACAGCAGTGAGCTGGCTACACTCATATGGAAGGGTATGGGTTGAGAACATAACCCCTATTGTCCATTAAACCTCTGCTAAAATCAGGCTGGTCTCTTTTTCTGGCTATCTAGGTTTCACCACTCTAAGGGAAATACTGAGACATCTTTACCCCACACCTTCATGCTGCAAGGCGCTGGTACTCCAGGGCAGACATGATGTTGAGAGTCACCAGCAAAGAGACATAAAAACAATTAACTAAAATCAAATGCAGACGTTTCACAGCAGTCTCTCTGGTTATTGACTCATGCCATCACAGCACTGACTGAAGTCTTTTAGATTAGATTGTATTTACAGTATCTTCTGCTCAGAGTGGTATTGCATTACCTGTACTAGAAACTCCATTAGGAAAAGCAATACAATGACTGATAAATGGTCCTGCTACTTTATAAAGAACCATTTAAACATGAAGAATATCAATAACTAAAATGTCGGACATTCCGGGGGAAAAAATGGTTTGAGCATTAACAAGAGAAAGAAATCACAGAGAAGGCTGCCATAGCAACATCACCCCAGCACTCTGCGTGCTGAAGCATCGACTCTTCCTGGGGACATTACAGCATTTTTAAACACATTAATTGCTGAAAGGATCCTAACAATGAGGCTTGACAGAGATGTGAATGGTCACTGCTAGCTTTGCCGATGTATGGCTTCTGAGGTGAGCATGCAATTTTCTGATCAACGAGATTAGATTTAATTTTGGGTTGGGTCATACCTAAACATGGCATTGCTTGCTTCTGCCTCTCTTCAAACCTTCTCCTGACAATTAAAAAAGTCTTCAGCTTTTGAGACCTGGCATGAATGATAAGAACCAGAAGGTACTGAGCTGAGTGCTCCCGGGCGAAGAGCTGCAGGACCGGCGAACAAAGCATACTCTTGAAGAATGTGTTCACCTTGGAACATTTCATCTAAAACTAAGGTGTGTGGCACTTCACAATGGATTAAAGAGGAAATGCAACCATGCCATTAAAAAGACAATAGTTACAAAAGCATGAAAATAATTTTAAAAACAAAACAATATGAGCAAAAAAATTACCCCCTCCATAACCCTTTACAGTCACTTTGCAGCCAACCTATGTTCCTGTTGAAAAACTACTGCATGAGCTTTAAAACCACATCCTAGCCCAGCTTGTAGAACCTTCTGAAATTAAGCACTTCCAGTGATGTTTTCCAGATTTCATCTGTACCTACAGGTTTCAATAAAGCTGAGCAAAAACTTTTCCAGAACACTTGAATGCAGACAACCATTAGCACCAGCCTTCCTACCTGTCACATTCTGGACAAAAACCCCACACTTTAAATCCTTCTAAAGCAGTTCGATTGGTGGGGCAGGAGGTCATGTTTGGCCAGTCACCTTCTCTCACTGTGGAAAACTGATCCAGAGAACACTGCATATTGGTTGAATTAATTACATGGTTCTGCACCTCCCACATCGCCGTTATGTCTTACCTCTTACACAAGACCATTCAACTGAGGCAAAAAATACCTCTGAATAATACTCTCCTGTTCCAGCAAGTTATCAGTGTAGGTACAAAGTAAAGGAACAGTAAAAATGAAAAGTATGAGGGCAAAACACCCACTGAATTACTGCAAGTGCATTCACTAACGTAACAAAATTCTGTTGCAAAATTGCATGAAATTAAATTCATGTCATTAAAGATTATCACAGGGTGGCAGAGCAAGGAGATAGCACACCCTGCCTCAACTACCAATGCAGGGGATACCACAGAAGTTGCTATGTGTGCCTCAGCTTTTTGTAAAATGGGACTGAAACCGGCCATCCACCTAGCATCACTTCTGCAAGCCAGATGGAGAGCAACTGTGATGTTCAGGACTTCTGAGTCCCGCTATCCTGGAAGCCCCGCAGAGTGTACCTTGGCATCAGGCAGCCCAGGCCTCCTTCTCCAGGATGTGTTCAATCCCTCTGCAGCTGTATCTTTCATCACAGCTTTTTCTGCAAGCTAAAAGCAGCAGTGGCTGGCACAGTGATGTACCAGTTGCAGTAATAAATGAGGTCTGTTGTTACCTGGCAGCCAAGAAAAGGCAGCATCCAGAGACAGAAACAGGGACTGTCCTGAAGCACAGAAAGAGGTGCAGGCTTGAAGTTGCCTACCACAGAAGCACAAGGCTCATGCCGAGCCAGCTGCAAGCTAAGTCTAGGCACCTACCTAGTTCTGAGACCACCCTGTCCTGAGAAAAAGGCAAAAAGAGTAACTGACTACTAATTAAAACCAGAAGAGATCACCACTGTTTCTGTAATTCTTACTTAAAGTTACTTCAATCCTTAGAAGCAAGTATAAAACCTGAGCAGCCATTCTCAGCAGCCTGAAAGAAAATTGAGAAGCAGTTAAATTCAATGGCCACCTTGTTTCTGGAGCATGGGGCTTTTGTACACAGCTGACTCAATCAGTAAATTGTTTACTCATGGTAACATAAAGCACTAGTTATTCCTGAAAAGAGACTTTTCCCAAATCAGGATCTGAAAGACCAAGTGCTATACTGAACAGACAAGCCAGGAGTGAGAACTAACTTTTTGATTAGTGAAACACCACCAAAAACTGAAACACAAGTACTGCAGAATGCTGACTAGTTGTCTGGCCTTGGGATCAGAAATGTAGAAATGTCTGCTATACTGTGGGGAAGGGGTTCCAATTATTCAGTTATATCTAACCAGGGAGCAGGCTGACAGCACTGACACTGCAAACCCAGAACTTCTGGTTTATATAAGGTTTGTGTGCACCATTATGAAAACACTGAAGGATGCTAAGTGCTCTGCCTAGACTAACAGCAAAAGAACATGTTGTACCTTTCCTCTACTTGTAATCTTATTTACAACCTAGTGCTGAAGCAGTAGTGTGAACTCTCCAAATACTGCATTTCTCACAAGAACCACCAGGAAACACTCACGCCTAAGAATTTTCTCAAAAACTCTGATTACTCACTGAGGAGGCCTGGAGCTGGTTTTCCATTTAACAGTGCCTCAGCCCACAGGGACACTCAAGTAGGGGAGAGACAGGGAGCACTCATAAATTCAGGGTGATGGGCTGGAGATCAAAACTTCTGCTGTCAGAGCAGTGCTAGCAGAGCTGTGGTACAGACTGGTGCTGCATGATCTTGCTCACTGTTTCTGACCTGCTCTCTTTCAGAGCAGATGCTGGGCAGCATCCAGCCAGGCTGGGCAAAGTTAATGTGGGCAGATGATAGAATAGTTAGGGTTTTCCAGCTCATGCCACTGAACTGCAGCACTCGGCAACTAAAAATCCTCTGGGCTAAAACTGTAGCTTTCTTCTATAAGCTTTCTCCTTTCATCTTGAGGACAGAAGACCTTAGCATTCTGAATTAAGCCTTGATGTTTATTCCCCAAAGGCTGCCCTTATAAAAAGAATGAAAACTGAAAAGATATCTGAAACAGTCACACCATCTGCTCTGATTCACAATCCTGTACAGCATCCTCATCACTCCTGCATGCCAGTCATTTCATCTCATCAACTCAGAAGCTTCTCAGCACAGGAAATCAGGCCAATGACAAATACCCTTGGCTAAAAGCAAGAATCCTTTTAAGTGACATTTAAGGAATAAAACCAGTAATTTAATTACTCTCAGGCTATTTGCTTTTCAAGGGTTCAAATTTAAATTATCCCCAAATTCCTGCCCCTTTAACTCTCCTTCACATAGTGATTTTGATGCCAAATTCCAGCTAAGATACAAAACCTCCTAACAGAAAAGTATGAGAAGTAAACAGACACAACCTCAATTAACCAGCAGTAAGACAGCTACAATTAGTGTCTAACAGGTGAACACAAAGCCTAAGAAACAGAGCATACAAATGAACATACCAAGAGTAAATTGTTTTCACAAAGCACGTGTTTAAACCCGGTCACTTGCAAAGGAGCTATTGCATTGCTAAAGTAAACACAGGCATACCCACACACAGAGACACACAGAGCCCACTTCAAAATCAAAGAACAGTTCTCCTTTGTTGCTGCCTACTTGCAATTTACACACGGTCACTTCATTTGTTCCGATTGTTCACTTACCTTGCTGCTTCAAAATAAAACAAAAGGTTAAAATGTAAAGTACATTTATATAATTAATAGAAAACTACAGAATACAACAGCTTGTTCTCAAAGAAAAGACAAGTCCTGAAGAAATCCTAATCTTGTTAAAGATTCACCAGACAATGAACTTTCACAATGGAGATTATCAACACACGGTTGGTGTCCCATCTCAAGCACCAGGGAACGCAGCGTTAAAGGCACCAAGAGTATCCTGTTCCACAGTAGCACTAGGATGAGAAATTACATAAAGTTGTAGGCATGTTTTGAAGGGGGGAAAAAAAAATGCAAACAGCTACTAAAAATCCAAAAAGCAAAACCCAGCAGAAATCAATGAATGTAAAAGCCAAAAACGCAGCAATCCTGTCAGCTCCCAGGAGTATCCCAAAACACACATCCTTTAGTTCACTGCCACAGTGCTTGTTTTCCCTTTCTCAGGCAGTACCAAGCGCAGTTAAAACTTCATCCTTCTCTTCAGTTGTGACTCAACAGAAAATATTGTACTTCAGGGGCAGAGAGAAAGCTGTGCAGCTATTGCTACTTTACTCCTCCTCGTCAGCTGCTTACTGCCTAGCTCCTCACACAGGCAGCCTCCCCACTTCACTCACGCACCAACACTCCTTGCCTCGCAATGATTCTCCACTTTATTATCCATTCAGAAGGAAATAGGAACTGATGGAGCCAATCCGACTAAAGACAAAGCGCACTCCTTTGGCATTACGAGAGCAGGCAGCGCAGCGAGCCGACCTCTGCTGGAACAGCACTCTGCCTGGCTCCTGGCATCCTTCAGGACTGAAAAGCAGGGTAGCAGGGGTTGGGGGGGATGGGGGTAGGAAAAAACCAGCTCCAAGATGATTTCTTCATCAAGCTCTGATATAGCTGTTTATTTTTGTATCTCTTGTTCACCCCCAGACTAACCTGCAAGAGTCTGCGATGCCCTTGCTGAAATGAATTGTATCCCGTTTCCAAGGAAGACTAGTACCAGTTCTGCTGTGAGTGTGGGGGATTGAGAACACTCGTTGATCTTGCATTTCCCAAAAATAAAAGTCACATTGTTACATAAAAGAATGACTGCAGAATTGTTATGCACAGAATCAGATCCTCTCACGTTGTACAGACACCTCTCTCTTGGGACTGAGCAGCAATGAGCAGGCATTCATCTTACAAAAATGCCCTGAATTTAAGGCATCATTTATTTGTCCCCCAACAGCTGTTCAGGCTGTTCCAAGGGCATCCAACACACTGCTGCTTAGAAAGTCTTCCTGGCCAGCTGATCCACATTCACATCCTCCTTTCCACAAATGCTCCCTTCATCCTCTCCACTTCTTTGTGCACTCTACATAAGCACCCACCTTCTTCCCAAATGCTGTTTCTCTGACTTCAGCACCAAAAAATCAGTGTTTAGGAGCTGTGCACAGTTCCTGGTATTTCTCAACGACAGCTCACTCCATCTTTCAAAACAGCTTTTCCACAATGTGGGGTGGGATTTTGAAGAGGCCTATATGACTTAGCTGTGGAAATGCCACTATCCTCCCATCTGCTCAAATACCTCCTACCTCCTTCTGAGCCATCCTTGCTGTGAATGATGCCTCCTCTCCAAACTCTTAACCTACACATTAACTTTTATTCACCACTTCCTTCATGAGCACCATTGTGTTCCCAGCCTTGCCCTTGGTGTACAGGATATTCTCCTGACACCCCCTGCTTTCCAGTCTCACAGTTCCATCCCAGCACCTAACTGAAGCTTCAGCTGACAACAGGTAGTCTGGCATTCCCATCAGCTCATTTGTTCCATGGACGTAAGCGCAAGCTTTGCAAACAGGTAAACCCCAGCCACAGCTCACAACACTGTCACAGAATACAGAATAAACCTGTTTGGAAAAGACCTTTGAGATCATCAAGTCCAACCTATCACCCAACACCATCTAATCAATTAAACCATGGCACTAAACACCTCCAATGATGGTGACTCCACCACCTCCCAGGGCAGCCCATTCCAATGGCCAATCACTCCTTCTGTGAAGAACTTCTTCCTAACATCCAGCCTAAACCTCCCCTGCTGCAGCTTGAGACTGTGCCCTCTTGTTCTGTCACAGGTTGTCTGGGAGCAGAGACCAACCCCCACTTTGCTACACCCTCCCTTTAGGTAGTTGTAGATGGCAACAAGGTCTGCCCTGAGCCTCCTCTTCTCTAGGCTCCCTCAGCCTCTCAGCATCACCGCTAGTGAACAGTGCCCTCCAGCTCTTCCCATGTGCAACCACAGAATTGCCCCTTGCAGCCAGGCATAAACATCAGGCCACCAGACTCCTTTCAGACCCCTTATTTTTCTGTGGCTACACATATTCTTCATCCCACAGAAATCCCTCCCTCTTTTTGTTCTTTCCCTTGCTGCAGACCCAGGGACCAAAAGTCAGATTTTCAGAAGCGCTTTAGCTTTAAATGATTTCAAGGCAAACCCCCAAGTTTCCCATATACATTTGTACCCCACCAGCAGAACAAGGCTCGCACCCAGATGAAGGTGCTGAGTTCCACTGCACTAGAAACGATTGCTACTGAACATCAGTTAAGGCACTTGAGCTCAGAGATGAAGCTCCGTATCAAATTCATCCACATAAAGATGAAGACTGCCCAACTGAGAAAATAAAAATGCAATCCAGGATTTGTGTGGCTCTTAGTATCTTCAAAGCTCTGCATAGGAATTAGACAAAAAAGATCTTGCCAGGGGTCTCCTTCATAGCAATATTAAAAAAAAATAAAAAGTAAGCATCCATCAAACAGATCTTTCTCATTTGCATTAACTGTCTGCAGCACCTGAAGCATCCATTAGACAGCCTCCCAGGCCTTACCATTTCCAAAAATCCCACTACAAGTGCAGCCAGTGTCATCCTGCCAGCACTGTCTGTCTTTCACATCTATTCCTTCCCAGGCCTTTGCCCATCCCTGCAGTCATCAACACCAGACATTAGCACATCCAAATCAAAAATGCACTGATGCAAACACAATCCTCCAGCCACAGCCTGAGACCCAGAGAGCCTGTGCAGATACCCAAACACCACCACATGAAATCTCAATAATCCTATGGTTCCCTTACCAACATGAGCCGAGAAAAACATGGGGAAAGGGAGTAAGTCTCATTAGGCAGAGACAGGAGACATTACTAACGGAGGTCATGAGCAGCAATGTGCTGAAAAATGCCACTGCCCCCACCACAGCTCACAAGGAGGAGGTGGAGAGAAAAATGTGGCTACCAAAAGACAAAACCCAGGAGCCCTCCGAAGCCAGGAAGACTGGGCATTTCAAACATTCAAACCCCCTTACCAAATGCACAGGAGATTTGAGACAGGATTTGCTTTTCAGGAATGTTTTGTTTAATGAAACAATTGAGATAATTCAGAACTGAGAAAAACAGGCATGACTTGCATCTAAAAAAAACCCAAAAACACAGGCTACGAGAAAGAATGTGCTTTACCTTAAGCTTCAGAGCACTAAGTTATTTGCCTTCTGCTAGAGAAATAAACTTCCACTTAAAAATTTAAATACTTCTTACTGTGATTTTTTTTAATTCACCAACAGATTTTAATTTTAGGTTGAGCCAGCAGGGAATTATTAAAACTGATAAAGCCAGGCTCAGCTATATAGGCCAAATGCTTTGATGTCTGCGAGGTATACATGACTCTTTCTTCTTTTTTAATCCTCATTATCTGTTTCATTCCAACTTTCTGTAAAGTACTGAATTGCTGATAAAATTACAAAAGTAAGCAACTCCTTTATGAGCATGAGTGTAGTAACCAAAGGCAAACATGCACTTTCCAAGCACAGGTCTTGGTCTTCCCTCTGCCACACTCACACCTCTTCTCCCTGCAGGAAGACAAGCAATAAGACTTCCACAGTCCTGGCTCTTGGATGGCTAACAAAATTAAAGGGTAAGAATGTTAACACTGAGAAGTGAAACAATGAAGCCAAAGAGGGAAAAGTCAATGGAGAGAGCTTGTCCGGAAGATCAGGAACAAATTCCGTCCAACTCACACATCCGTCCCACAAATGGCTTCAGACAACTCTGACCCAAAAGCTAAGAAAAATATTTGTTGTTTGTTTAACTGGAAGAAAAGTAAGAACTATGCATCCCAAATTAAGCTGCTTGCTGCACCTCTTTAAAGACAGAATTCTCAGTCAGTGCTGCATTAGACCTTAGGAGTTCAAATACACAGTGTAAAGTTCATCAATTGAATCAGCAGTGAAAACATGCTATTTATCATCTTCATCAAAGCTATGAGAAGATCAGATCAATCAGCAGTCTAAAGACAAGCGTTAATGAAAAAGCAATGACCTCCTACTGTTTGACAGCTGTCCTCAGTGAATGCCATCCTTAGAGGAGCTGTGCATCACCACAGCCTAAGCAGTGCTTCAAAGACAGAAACCTCAAGAGAGATTTCATATTCCAAGGCATTTAGAACTACACTGTCCATACCATTCCTGTTGTTACAATAGCTCCAGAACATACTTATGAAACATATGCCTAAGATGTTGCTTTCAGACAAAAGATCAAGCGTTTTTAAGAAGGTGTCACTCAAAGCACTTTTTTCCCCTTAGCAAAGGGTAAGGCAAGGTGCAGGGGCAACTACAAGCTTGTAAGGAAATAAAGGCACCTATGGCACCTTGAAAACTGGTAACAGCCAGCCATTAGCCTTGAAACCCTTGAAGAAAAGCAAGGAGGTGATCTTGCCCAAAGTCACAAAAACTTCTATCTGCTCAAAAAGGCTTTTGTCGCTCTCATAAAAGGTTGAATTATTTGGTTTATAGAAAGACAACAGGAGCACCTGCACACTGGAAAAACTGCTAAAGATCAGAGGTATTGGGAATGTTTACATTCCGGGCAAACAACATATTTCCCTGTTTTTGTGGACAGGTGACATCAAACCACTGGCTGACTCATAAGACGTTTACACTCTATGTGCTAACATCATTCGACTGCAAGGTTGTCTGCTGAACTCTGAGACGTGAGCATTTCTGAACTAATAGAAGGAGAGACTTTCACGCTGCCTGGAAACAAAGGATATTTTCAAGGCCAAGAATGTAGTAAGATTCAAGGAGTTGCAATTTTCTAAGGTTAATGAAAAAAAAAATTAGTTAACATAGCACCGTTTTCTTTGAAGAGCTACAAATGTTTATGCTTCACGGTATAGGTCAATCTACATCAGGCAGAGATTGATCAGAGACCTTAGAGTTGCCTGCAACAAGTCCTCCCAACTCCTCTTTTTAAGCTGCTGCTGCCAAACTAAAACACTCCACTCAAAGCTGGTACAGATCTAGTATGACATGGGGATTTTAAAGGCATTGAATATTTAATGGAGTATTGGCAATGGAGTATTGGTCAAGTTAGACATGTTCAGATTGAAATCATCCTCCAAGCTGATTTGTTTATAGTCAGTGTCATGCACAATGACAAAGCCTTGCTTAAGGCCTTTAAATGCACAAGCTAAACCTGCCTGTCCCTTTCTTGTCCCCATGTGGATGTTCAAACCCTTGATGTTTTGGGATACAAAACCAAATAGTGTCAGTTCTGCAACCCCACACTTCTCACAGAAAAGATTTATTCCTCATCCAGTAAATTCCAGGTGCTCTGGGAGACAGCCAAGCCTTACCTCCCAGCCACCACGCTTCTCTCAAGCCGACATCAAGACAACACCAAATCCCCCTCCACCCATCACAGCCTAGCTGCCTTCAAAATCAGACTGAGACTTTAAAAGCAAATCTGTCTCAGGTGACAGGCTCCTTGGTAGCACAAAAACAACGGAATGATCCCCAGAGCCCTTGTGATAGGTTTTGGCTGCCCATTTGAAACTATGGAAGCCCTTCTCTAGGTGACATGTCACTCTCCATTTTTTATCAAGAAGTAAAATGGAGGATGGACTCTTAGCAAATCTATACTGCTCTCTGAAACTGACCTGACTTGAAAATTTTACCAGCTGGGTGCCTCTATTTCACAAACAACTATTATGCTGCCTTTTAAAATAGAGTTGGCTTGAACAGCTTAGGTCAATAGGCAGCAAAGCAGCATCTACAGCAGAGAAAACTCTCCCTCTGCTGCTTCCTCCTTCAAATTACAACCCTCTCTCCCTTTTAATGGCATCTAAAACATGAGGACTGAAATTTCCTGAAATTGGAAAATTACAATCAATGTCTTAATTGCACATCTAATTAAATAATCAACATCACTAAAATGCAAAGGCATCTGAGAACAGATGTGTGCTGGGGATGGAAAAACCTGAAATTACACTCTGAGCTGTAATTGCTTTTTTGATCAAGTAACCTGGGAAGGAAAAGTTGCAGAGGCTGTGACAAGTAGACCTCAAGTAGACATAACAGCATTCAAAAAATGAACTAGTTGAGGCAAGCACAAAGGAAGTAAACTATTCATCATTTCTACTGTAAATACAGATATAAAAGTAACAGGCTCAACTTGCATCAGTGCTAGGTTAGACATCATGGATCGTGTAGGGAAGCTCCAACATTTCTTTCCCAGGTTTAAGAAGAGAAAGTACATGCATTTTTCAAGGGTGCTTTTGAGGAAGACAGATGATTAATCTATTTAATCTTTTTAAATACTGCCCAGGTCTTAGTTGTGCTTCTCCTTACCTGTATCATTCCAGAATCTGTGTCAGGTATCATAGTATCAGTCAGGGTTGGAAGGGACCACAAGGATCATCTAGTTCCAACCCCACTGTCATGGGCAGGGACACCCCAAACTAGATCAGGCTGGCCAGAGCCTCATCCAGCCTGGGCTTAAACACCTCCAGGGATGGGGCCTCAACCACCTCCCTGGACAACCCATTCCAGGGCTTTACCACTCTCATGGTGAACTTCTTCCTCCTCACCTCCAGCCTGAATCTCCCCACCTCCAGCTTCATTCCATTCCCCCTAGTCCTGTCACTACCTGAGACTTTCTGAGAAGTCCCTCCCCAGCCTTCCTGTAGGCCCCTTTCAGATACTGGAAGGCCACAATTAGGTCACCTCGGAGCCTTCTCTTCTCCAGACTGAACAGCCCCAACTCCTTCAGTCTGTCCTCACAGGAGAACAGAGGAGAACAGGTGGGAAACTACATGGTAACATGTGCATCTGCTAACAGGCATGAAGGTGCATTGCTCCCCATAGATTTTCTGTATGACAAACCAACTGCCCACCAGACAACAGCTTAGTTCAAAAACTGTACAGCATGTTTTCCTACCTCAGCTTTACAGGGAAAGAGACTCTGATAAAACTGGGGATTCTGCAAAAGGTAGGTGCAACATGTAAGGATCTGGCTACAGTAATTCAGTGCCTTGATCCTACAGGATAGCACTTACTATGAATTTAAAGACAGTTTTTAATCCAGTTGAAGGGGAACCCATTTTTCATTAAGAAGAGAGGTTATTCTACTGCTTACTGAACCACAAACTGTTTAACAGCTTCTTTCATGTTATTCAAACCATGACCACAGGCATTACATACTGTATTGCAGCCAGGCCATACCACTACATGAAGCAAGTTAAGGAGTGTTCTTTGCACTCATCATCATAACTCTCAAGTAATTCCAGTACTAAATGGTGTTTTCATAGCATACCTGTGAAGTGAGAAACTTCATTGTGATGAAGAATTAAAATTGAAAAATGATGGTAGAGCCAGGTCAAGGCCTTCTTTTGTTTGGGTGGCCATTTCAGGATTAAAAAAGCCTGACTTTTCATAATACTTCACTATGGAGCATATCAAACACTAAGAAGACTGGCTTCTAGCTACTTCACTTACTGCTCTGAAGGCTCATTGCCACAATCTTAAATCAAGTAAACATAACTCACTTAATGGATCAGAGGGTAATAGCATAATCTTTATTCAAAAGCCACTATTGTTTGTCCAGCATTATGTAACAACTTGGCTGAGGAGTAACAACTAATAACCTGGTGGACCTCAGCTAACATTGCCTACTCTACCTGTACTTCCTCATTTGCCACTGATGTGCCAACTTCCAAAAAGCAGGGAAATCAGCTTTTTCAGTAGTCTAGCTTCATCCTTATGACTCCTGACTTAAATAATACACTTTTCTCTATAGGTAGGAATAATTTCGCATATTTATATTTCCTGCACAAGGCAGAATTTGATTAATAGACCCAAATACCCAACAAATACTTGTTACAAACCACATATACGCCTCTCTCAGTCTCTGAGGACATTGTTAGTGTCGCTCTGAACAAGAAAAAAAGGGACATTACCAGACCACAGCTCTGACAAAGCTGACCTCAGCAATCATATCTGTATTAATAAGTCCAGACACAGCTTTCACACCTCCAGCAAAGGCACTTCATAAACTCTACACAATGGGACTGAATTAACTGTGTCCAGAAGCCCAGGCAGCCTGCTCCCTGACTGAGAGGAACAAGTAAAGACATTTAATGAAAAAAATAAAAATTATTGGATTTAGAAAGCTTCCACAAGGCGATGAAAAGTACACTACAAAGCAGGCTTTAATGAGACAGCTGACCCAAGTCAAGTGATTCAGAGGCCAATTAGCCCCACTGGTAAATACGTGGCAGGAGGGACAAGCACAATTTGACCAAAACACACTCAAATATTGAGCAAGGAGGTCATACATGCCACTCCACTTTCACTGAAACTGGAGAGAAGTGAATGTGAAGGCAGGGATGAGAGAGAGGTGATTCTAGCAGCTGTACACAGTTGTATATTAACTAGCTATTACTACTGCAAGTTAAAAATAGGGCTACTTAATTAGGATGAGTAACATGTATATATGTCATGCAATATGAAGGAGAGTTGTAGCTGCTGTAAATTAGGTTCCCTAAATTAGGCATAACAGAATTCAGAGTGAATACACCAGCCAATCCATAGATATTTGTGTAGACAAAACTGGAACCTTCAAGCACCCCTTGTATGAGGTGTCACAAAAATACTTGCCTGCATTTCAATCTGCTGCACTAAGATGATACAGAGCATAAAAATAGGAAAACTCAAATAAATTGTAATAAAATTTAGTACTCTCCGTTTCTCAGTAACAGCTTCTCAAAAATGTGTGTTGTCTTAAAACACAAGGTGAATGTTGACTCATTCACAAAAATAAAAAACAGATGGAAACACAGTTAAAATAAACTGATCTTTCACATAAAGCCATGTCTATTTGTGTTTCAGACATTCTTGCATTTAACAACTTAAAAGTATTGACCCAAGTGAGGCTAAACAGATAAATCCGCTCAAGGCTAAATCTAAATTCCCTTCTAGCTGGAGAGCTCCATTATCTCCTTTTTACTACACTTCACCAAATTTTATCTTCACATTCTCTGTTGCCTTTCAAGCTCTCTCAGAAAAAAAAAAAACGATTTTCCAGCACTAGCTTTTAAAAAGGTCTAATGAACATAGGTTTGATTGCAATTTGCTGTCTAGAATAAGCAACGCAAAGCCTGTCGGGAATTTCTGAAACCTCATTTAAGAACAAATCTGTCTACAAACTACTCCCTACTTTCTGAAACAGGCACATTTCTGAACTCAATACATTTTCTGAAACTGATACATTTCTGAACACGTCAGAAGATAAAATTGTATCTATGGCAGCTTCATTACCAGGTATGAGTCACTAATAACCACCAGCCTGCAAAAAGCCCCTCGCATAGTCTAGCATCCTCAATATCTACTATACTGCTGCACAGAAAAGCTACTGTTCTAGAGGCAACGTGACCTTCACAATTTCACTTCAGTGATAGCATCTAAGCAGCAAATACCTCTCCTACACACCTCTGGTTGTGCTCTGAAACCCACAGGTTCCTGCAGCTCAGCAGTCAAGGCAGGGCAGGTGGGCAGTATGAACATGGGAAGGCCACGCTATGAAAACCAGTTACGGAGGCTGTGGTTCCATGGACGTTTCTCACAGCCTACATAGAGGCTTCCTGGATGATGAAGTCCCATTCTTTGCTCCCACAGGCAACTGTCACACAATAGTTTCCACAAACAGACCCATTTTTAGATTAATTAGAAACAGAAAGGGCAATGAAACCCATTTGGATGCTCTTTGCTAAGAACCAGAAAAAATGCTTTCTGATTTTTTTTTGTTCATAACCAGCTTATACCCTTCTGTTCTTGTGCTAGCGTTAACCTTTAGCTTAAATAGCTGTAAAACTTGCCAATATTTACTCCCATGATCTATTAGTACATGGCAGCAACATCCGCTCTCAGCTTCCAGTCTGCTAAGCTAAGCCACGCTTATTTGGTCTCATCTCACACATTCTTGCCAATTCCCCTCCCAGGACTGCCTCAGAGTCCCCTCTCCCACTTCTATAAATTATTCTCTGCTGATTGCAGTAGTCACCGTTCTTCCCAAACCATTTGCTGGTTTCCTACATGACATATTAGAAATATCTTAGAAATACAAGCAGATGAGACCTGCTGCCCACCTGATCTGTCACTGTTGGCACAGAGTACAAAGCAGCATGTAATTTCCCACTTGTCAGGCAGTAACACTTTCCCAACACACTACTAAGGGCAGACTAAATGAACCTGAAGTTACCCAGAACCGCCCTGTCTTGTCTGTTCATGATACAGTGCACAAGAGCGGCCTATAAAGGATACTCCCATAGGTGGTAGCACTGCCCTCTACAGCAAGCAGCTCACTGCCTATGGCACCCCAGTAAACTGTCCCTCAGACTTAACACAGCCCTTCCAGCATCTGGTACCTATATGCTTGAGCAACAGATGAAAAACCTCAAGCTAAATTTGAGATTTTAGTCCAGCCTTAAGACTACATCATCTACCCCTATTCTGAACAGAAGGAACTGACTTCCTGCAACACTAGACCAAGCGGTCTCAATTTCTACTGATGAGCACCATGCGTAAGCATCATGGCAAGGTGCTCTCAACACTGCAAGTTTCCATTCACTACTCCACTTCAGATATAAGCCTCTACCAACACAGCACACCTGTGCCATTCTTTTCTGCCACTACACGCTCCAAACAAGGTGCCAACAGTGGAGTTCTGTATACAGTGGCAATGGTTGCCTGAGCTCCAGAATTGTCAATATTTTTCTACAGCCTTCAGTATGTTCTGTTTAGAGGAACTGGCCTGCTCTACTCAGTTTTATAGCACATAAAGGACAAAGCTGTCAATGAGCTCAGGAACTGCTCCCTGCAGAACAGATGTGCAATACCATGATGTTCTCAAGGCATTGCAAACATTCCATGTTACAAACTCAGCTCTCAGACTAAAAATAAAAGCTGTGAGCATTTCCGTAGAGATTCAAAAGCCAAGGAGACAACCAGTCTCACCTTCACTACACACAGGTTGCAAATTGTATCAATGAGGAACCACTAAAAAGTCTTTCTGAAAGCACCAGTGATTAACCATCACAGCAACAGAAATTAACCACCGCTTGACACAGGTTAAGTCTCATCAGCCCTTCATACACAAAATTGTTTAGACTCTAGATGTGAGGAGTAGACAACTTGGTGGTGGCCATGATACAGCTTAAAAATCCTGTTTGGATACCAAGAAAGGAGTCTGAATGCAAAGAAAGTTTTTATATCAACCAGCAAGAACTACATCTGAATGGGCAGCATTCATTTGCCATACCACATTCTATGATCAGGTGACTGCCTGGTGGATGTGGGCAGGCCTGTGGATGTAGTCTACCTGGATCTCAGCAAGGCCTTTGACACCGTTCCCCATAGCAAACTCCTGGCCAAGCTGTCAGCCCATGGCTTGGATGGGAGCACACTGCGATGGGTTAGGAACTGGCTGGAGGGCCGAGCCCAGAGAGTGGTGGTGAACGGTGCCACATCCAGCTGGCAGCCAGTCACTAGTGGTGTGCCCCAGGGATCAGTGCTGGGCCCTGTGCTCTTTAACATCTTTATTGATGATCTGGACGAGGGCATCGAGTCCATCACCAGTAAATTTGCTGACGACAGCAAGCTGGGGGCAGGAGTTGATCTACTGGAGGGTAGAGAGGCTTTGCAGAGGGACCTCGACAGGCTGGGCAGATGGGCAGAGTCCAACGGCATGAGATTGAACACATCCAAGTGCCGGGTTCTGCACATTGGCCACAGCAACCCCATGCAGAGCTACAGGCTGGGGTCAGAGTGGCTGGAGAGCAGTCAGGCTGAGAGGGACCTGGGGGTGCTGGTCGACGGTAGACTGAACATGAGCCTGCAGTGTGCCCAGGCAGCTAAGAGGGCCAATGGCATCCTGGCCTGCATCAGGAACAGTGTGGCCAGCAGGAGCAGGGAGGTCATTCTGCCCCTGTACACTGCACTGGTTAGGCCACACCTCGAGTACTGTGTCCAGTTCTGGGCCCCTCAGTTTAGGAAGGAGGTTGACTTGCTGGAACGAGTCCAGAGAAGGGAAACAAAGTTGGTGAGGGGTTTGGAACACAAGCCCTATGAGGAGAGGCTGAGGGAGCTGGGGTTGCTTAGCCTGGAGAAGAGGAGACTCAGGGGTGACCTTATTGCTCTCTACAACTACCTGAAGGGAGGTTGTAGACAGACAGATGTTGGTCTCTTCTCCCAGGCAGCCAGTACCAGAACAAGAGGACACAGTCTCAGGCTGCACCAGGGAAGGTTCAGGTTGGATGTTAGGAAAAAGTTCTATACAGAGAGAGTGATTGCCCATTGGAATGGGCTGCCTGGGGAGGTGGTGGGGTTGCCGTCATTGGAGGTTTTCAGGAGAAGACTTGATGGGGTGCTTGGTGCCGTGGGTTAGTTGTTTAGGTGGTGTTGGATTGGTTGATGGGTTGGACACGATGATCTTGAAGGTCTCTTCCAACCTTGTTTATTCTATGTATTCTATGTACCACAACACCTTCAAGTGTCTTGAATTCATTAAATCATTGACATGCAGGAAATAACATTACTCTATTTTACTTCTTACATCGCACCACCCAGAACTAGAGTCCTGCTGTCTTCCAGCATTACATTAAGCACTAATAACAGCATTTGGATTCCAAATGTCACTTTTACAGTGGGGTTGGGGGAGGGGAAACAGACAAACACAAAATCATCTTACATAAACCCAGATTCATAGTATGAGAAAATTCCAGTTACAACAACACTTACACAACTCCAAAAATTAGCTCAGAAACACACAAGGCAACCCTGCCCTACATCCACACAAGTTGTGTAACCTTGCAGCTTAGAAAACAGGCAACAAGCAAAGAAAAACACCACTAAAAGACAACGTTGTCATGTACCAAATCTCTTCTTCTGACCTACTGCCTTTTATTTTGAAGTTATGATGTTATTCAAAGTACTTGCTTATATTGCACAAATAGTTAACACTTCAGTGTTAATGCTCTCAGCCAGGGCTGGTTAGCTCTTCTTTTCCTCAAGTCATGTGCTTTGTAATCCAAAGCCCACTGCTATCTCTCTGGTGCAGCATTTCTTGTACAGACTGCTTCAAGTAATACACAACACTGGGAAATATCCCCTCCTCCCACACAGAGCCTTAAAAATAAGACTGTGAAATCTGACTCTCCTAAGAGCCAATGCTATTTTTAAAGGGCTGCATATGTGGCAGGTAGGAGTCCCCCACACCCACCTCTCCTATTGCACCCCTATTCTGAGCAGAAGGAACTGACTTACTCCAGTACTAGATTTAGTGCTCTCAGTTTCTACTGATGAGCACCATATGTAAGTGCCATGTCAAGGTGCTCTGGACACCACTGGAGTCCACTCCACACCAGATACAAGCCTCTACCAACACAGCACACCTGTGCTTTTTTTTCCCTGCCACTGCATGCTCCACACAAGGTGCAAACAGTGAAGATTTGCATACAGTGGCAACAGTTGCCTCAGCTCCAAAATTTTCAATATTTTTCTACAGCCTTCAGTATGTTCTATTTAGAGGACCTGGTCCACTCTACAAATAGGTCTGGGTTCCAACATTCCCAAAAGCTTCTGACAACTGCTGTAGCAGGTCCTGGGAAAAGACAAGCACTTGTTTGACAAAGTATTTGGAAGTGTCTTGGTAAAAATGTGAATGCAAGCTGGGCAGCAGTATTAGGTGAAAAGAGCTGACTGCAGTTCATCCTGTGTCATGTGCTGTGGGCACGTGGATAGTTCAGACTGCATCACACAGGTCACTTCTGGAGATCATAAACACAGAAATTGTTGTGACCAGATTGCCTAAGGTGTCAGATCTTAGAATCTGTCAGAGAAAAAGGCAACAATTCCAGGTACGTAGCCACACCGGGAACCTAGGAGTTGCACAAGACATAGGTCATCCACCCACATCACCAGTCCACTGCTGCCACCCACATCTGGCTCTCTGAAGTAGAGGCATAACTTCCATGGAGAGGTAGGAAGGTAAATAAGACACCTTTTCCTTCAGAAAAATGTCAACTTGTCAGAATCAAAATCTGTTTTACAGGACCATGATACATTTGAATGGGGATATTTCTCTGGTCTAAGATGTCCAAACAGGGGAGGAAGAGCAAGGAAAGAAGGTGGTAACAGTTTAGGAGTCAATGTACTTTTCTTAAGCATGGGAAACCTAGGTAAAAATACCAGCATTCACCAGTGTCAGGAATCAGAGCCCCATTCCCCTCTTATTCTAGATACATTCTAGTTTACAGTGATGGCTCTTCCACAGATGGGTCTCCCATCTGCCATACACCAGTCAAACTCCAAAGTCAGAACTAGAAAGTCTAACCACACCACACTTAGTAGAAGCAGCAGGTACCTTCCATTCGACTTTACTCCAGAAGTCAAATGCTCACACATGAATTGACATATAACAGCAGCAGATTCTGCCCCTGTACACTGCACTGGTTAGGCCGCACCTCGAGTACTGTGTCCAGTTCTGGGCCCCTCAGTTTAGGAAGGAGGTTGACTTGCTGGAACGAGTCCAGAGAAGGGCAACAAAGTTGGTGAGGGGTTTGGAACATAAGCCCTACGAGGAGAGGCTGAGGGAGCTGGGGTTGCTTAGCCTGGAGAAGAGGAGACTCAGGGGTGACCTTATTACTCTCTACAACTACCTGAAGGGAGGTTGTAGACAGTCGGATGTTGGTCTCTTCTCCCAGGCAGCCAGTACCAGAACAAGAGGACACAGTCTCAGGCTGCGCCAGGGGAGGTTCAGGCTGGATGTTAGAAAAAAGTTCTATACAGAAAGAGTGATTGCACATTGGAATGGGCTGCCTGGGGAGGTGGTGGAGTCGCCATCACTGGAGGTTTTTAGGAGAAGACTTGACAGGGTGCTTGGTGCTGTGGGTTAGTTGTTTGGGTGGTGTTGGATTGGTTGATGGGTTGGACGTGATGATCTTGAAGGTCTCTTCCAACCTGGTTTATTCTATGTATATTCTATGTATATTCTATGTATTATTCACATGCATCCCAGCACAGTCACTATGAGATTGGGTGCTACCAAGATGACCCTGGGAGCTACCAACCAGTCAGACTCACCTCTGTGCCAGGCAAGAAGCTCTGATAAGGCACATGGGGGACAGGGAGGTGATTCAAAATGCATCAAGGGTTTACTAATGGGAAGTCCTGCCTGACCAATCTAGTGGCTTTCTGCAATGGAGTGACTACATCGGTGGACAAGGGAAGGACAATTGATACCATCTATCTGGATGTCTGCAAAGCCTCTGACAGAGTCCCCCACAAACTCCCTCTAACTTGGGAGGGATATGGATTTGATGGGTGGACTGTTCAACAGATAAGGAACTGATTGGATGGTCACATCCAGAGGATAGTGGTCAATGGGTCAATGTCCAGATGGAGATGGGTGGCAAGTGCAGTCTCTCAGGGGTCTCTGCTGGGACCAATGCTGTTTAGTATCTTCATCGATGATACAGGTAGTGGCACGGAGTGCATCATCCGCATTTGCAGATGACACCAAACTGAGTGGTGCAGTCAGAGGGATGAGATGTCATCCAGAAGGGCCTGGACAAGATGGAGAAGTGGGCCCAGGTGAACTTTTGAGGTGAACTTTTGAGGTTTAGAGGACACAGTCTCAGGCTGTGCCAGGGGAGGTTCAGGTTGGATGTTAGGAAAAAGTTCTATACAGAAAGAGTGATTGCCCATTGGAATGGGCTGCCTGGGGAGGTGGTGGAGTCACCATCACTGGAGGTTTTCAGGAGAAGACTTGACGGGGTGCTTGGTGCCGTGGGTTAGTTGTTTGGGTGGTGTTGGATTGGTTGATGGGTTGGACGTGATGATCTTGAAGGTCTCTTCCAACCTGGTTTATTCTATGTATTCTAAAAGGCTGAGTGCAAGGTCCTACACTTGAGTCAGGACAAGTCCCATTATCAATACAGGCTTAAGGATGATGAGATTGAGAGCAGCCCAGCCCTGCCATCAGTAAACAATAAAAGATAGGTCTTTGTCATGGGGGACCCACTTCTGAAGGGACCAGAAGGCCTGATATAGGTCTTTGGGAAATGTGCTGCTTCCCAGGGGCCCAGGTTAGAGGTGTAAGGAAAAACCTTCCTTTCCCTAGTATGGCCCTCACACTGCTATTCACTGATGAACTTTCAGGCAGTGATGATGCAATGACAAGAAGCCTAAGGGCAACAAAGAAAGACCTCAGGGCTTTGGAACAACTTGTTAAGGGATCAGGAGCACAAGCAGTGTTCTCCTCTATCCCTCTACTTGTGGGGAGAATAAAGAGGAAAAGCCAGGAGATGGATGCCTGTCTATGAGCCTGAAAGTCTCTGGAAGGACTTCAGGTCCTTAAATCATGAGTTGATTTACAGGATACCAAGTATGCTGGCAACAGATGGCATGCACCCGTCTCAGAGGGACTTCAGCCCTGATAACTGAGGATGCAGAGAAGGCAGAGTCGCGGAATGCTTTCTCTGCTTCAGTCTTTATTCCTAAGACTGAACTCCCTTTGAATTCCAGACCCTGAATGAAGGAGCAGAAGACTGGAGGAGGGAAGACTCTCCACTAGCCAATGAAGACTGGGTTAGGGATCAGTTACATAAACTGAATATTCACAAGTCCATGGGCCCTGATGAGATGCACCCAAGAGTGCTGAGAGAGCTGGGTGGTGTTGCTCTACCACTCTCTGTAGGAAAGCAGAAAGTATCTATGGAAGGTTTCAGGACAAGAAAGAACAACAGGGCATTCATACTGGAAGGATGGCTTGATGATAAAGAAGAGCTGACTGTGGTAAACAACCTGAAGTGCGAGACAGGAGGACACTTGCCTCCATGCTGGAGAAGATCAACCTGATATGGGATGAAGATAACAATGGACAGCTGCATATCAAAGGAGAAAACTCAATTAGCAGCAGTGGTGCAAGAATGTCAGGGAATTGCTTACCCTGCTCGATTTTTCCTATATAAGCTGCTTGTTCTGTACCAATAAACGATTCCTGCCTCACCACCAAGGGAGTCCGTGCATGCTTTCCGATAACTCTCCATCATTTTTGCAAAATCCTGGCAGACAGGAGAGGTGCCTGAGGACTGGAGGAAAGCCAAAGTCACTCCAGTCTTCAAAAAGGGCAAGAAAGAGGCTCCAGGAAACTACAGACCAGTGAGCCTCACCTCCATCCCTGGAAAAATGATGGAGCAGTTTGGGGATCGGAGGAGCAATAGCAGATGAAACAAACAGAGACGACCCTGTGCAAGTAAGCTCAAAGCCTTGGAATACTGTATAAGAACATTGACTATCCAAGACAGTCCTGACCTTGCAGATAAGATAGTAGAAACAATTTAGAGTAGTGAAAGGAATGTATGCTTGTTATTTTAGTGTAGCCTCAGACTTATCTTTACTCATATATTATGCCAATTATGTTAGAATGAGCTAATTAACACAGCACTGGTCTCTGTGTCTATCTTTTACGTGTTACATCATCTCTCTTTGGGCAGGTATAAAAAGCCCTCAGATGTTTCAATAAAGGTCTTCAATTATCATATTGGAGTCCACAATCAATCCACTGTGTCAGAACAGCTCATTCTGGAGGTTATCTCTAGGCACTTGGAAGAGAAGGATCAGGAGAAGTCAGCATGGATTTACCAAGGGGTAATCCTGCTTGACTAATCTGACAGCATTCCATGATGTCATAACTGAATGGGTAGATGCAGTTACCAGTGGATGCAGTCTACCTTGACCTTAGTAAAGGCTTTGACACTGTCTCCCATAACATCCTTGTGAGTAAGCTCAGGAAGTGTGGATAGAAGAACAGACAGTGAGATGGATTAGGAACTGGTGACAAAATAGAGTCCAAAGAATGGTGATCAATGGTGCCGAATCTAGCTGGAGAGCTGCAACTAGTGGAGTCCCCAGGGATCAGTGATTGGACTGGTTCTGTTCAACATCTTCATCAATGACATTGATAGAGACAGACAGTGGGAGGCTTGGCTGATACACGTGAAGGCTGTGCAACCATTCAGTGAGACTTGGACAGACTGAGAGCTGGGCAGAGGAACCTAATGAGGTTCAACAAGGATAAGTGCAGAGTCCTGCATCTGGGAAGGAACAATAAACTGCACCAGTACAGGTTAGGAGGTGATCTGCTGGAGAGCAGCCCTGTGGAGAAGGACCTGGGAGTCCTGGCAGACAACAAGTTATCCATGAGTCAGCAACATGCCCTTGTGGCCAAGAAGGCCAATGGTACCCTGGGGTGCATTAAGAGGAGTGTGTCCAGCAGATTGAGGGAGGTTCTCTTCCCGCTCTACTCTGCCCTGGTGAGACCTCACTTGGAATACTGTGTCCAGTTTTGGGCTCCACAGTCCGGAAGGGACTTAGGAGAGTCCCACGGATGGCTACAAGGATGACTAAGGACCTTATGAGAAGAAGCTGAGAGACTTGGGGCTTTTTAGACTGGAGAAGAGAAGACTGAGAGAGGATCTGATAAATGTATAAAAATTCCTGAAGGCTGAGTGTCAAGAGGGAAGGGACAGGCTCTTCTCACTTACACCCTGTGATAGGCAAAGGGATATAAACTACAGCACAGGAGGTTCCACGTCAACATGAGGAGGAACTTCTTCACTATAAGGGTCACAGAGCACTGGAACAGGCTGCCCAGAGAGGTTGTGGAGTCTCCTTCTCTGGAGACTTTCAAGACACATCTGGATGCATTCCTGTGCAACCTGTGCTAGATTCTACAGTTCTGCTCTGGCAGGGGAGCTGGATGCAAAGATGTCCTGAGGTCCCTTGCAACCCCTAACATCCTGTGATCCTGTTAGAAAAGGATCCCAGCACAAGAGCTAGCAAGGCCCACTGAAAGAGCTTCAAACTAGATTTGAAGTGGGTAAGACACAAAACTGGGCTTTCTAGAAATAAGCTTAAAGGCAGCACATCAGAGATTGAAAGACGGTGTGCTAGTTAGGCCTTTTGGCCTGCCATTTCAGTGGAGGTAGGGAATGCAGACCCACAGGACAGCAAAGACACACAGCAAAGACTGATGAATTAGCAACCCCAGGACCACCTGAGAACAGTAAAGTAGGAACTAGGAGTTCTGCCTGCAAAAAGGTGGCAAGAGGTGGTGGAGGGCATCTACACCGAAGCATGCAGCATGGGAAACAGGCACAGCTGGAAGTCAATTGTACTGCAGGGAAATTACGGTGCAGTGGCAATCACAGAGTCATGGTGGGATGTCTGACATGACTGAAGAGTCACAATTAATGGGTGCAAACTCTTCAGAAGGCATAGGCAAGAAAGGAGAGGTGGTGCGGTGGCCCCCTATGTCATGGAGTGTTTTGACTGTCTTAAAGTTAATGATGGTGATGATAGGGTTGAGGGTAAGGGTAAGGAATCAGGGGAAGACCAACAAGGCAGATATCCTGGTGGGAGTCTGTCATAGACCACCCAACCAGGATGAAGAGACAGATAGAATACTCTTCAGGGATCTGGGAGAAGTCTCACGATCGCTGGCTCTTGTTTCTGTGTGGGACTTCAGCTTCCCTGACGTCTGCTGGAAACACAACACAGCAGAGGGAGCAGCCATGGAGGTTCCTAGTCCATGTGGAGGAAAACTTCCTGACACAGCTGGTGAGGGAGCCAGCTAGCAGGGGTAACCTGCTGGACCTGCTGTTTGTGAACAGAGAAGGACTTGTGACAACTGGGGACTGTCTTGGACACAGTGATCAAGAAATGACAGAGGTCTCAGCTGCTGCAGAAGAGTGAAGTCAGCAGAGTTGCCATCTTGGAATTTCAGCAGGCAGACTTTGTCCTGCTTCAGAGACTGGTTGAGTGAGTCCCTTGGGAGGCAGTCCTGAAGGGCCAAGGAGTCCAGGAATGCTGGACAGTGTTCAAGAGGGAACTCTCAAAGATGCAGGAACAGGCCATGCATATGTGCTGAAAGATGAGTCATGAGGGAAGAAGGCTGGCCTGGATAAATAGAGAGGTTTAATTGCAACTGAGGGTGGGAAAGGAGAGCTTATGGTCATTGGGAGAAGGGCCAGGCAACTCAGGAGGACTATAATGTCATGAAGCTATGCAGGGAGAAAACTAGAAGGGCCAAAGTCCAACTGGAAATTAATCTGGCTCCAGCTGTTAAAGAGAGAGGAAATGCTCCTACAAATATATTAACAACAGAAGAAGGACTAAGGAGAATCTCTGTCCTTTGTTGGATGCAGAGGGGAACATTGTGATCAAGGATGAGAAAAGGCTGAGGTGCTCAACGCCTTCTCTGCCTCAGTCAGACCAGTAGTTTGCTGGATATCTAGCTCCCAAAGCTGGAAAACAGGGATGGAGAACAGAATGAAGCCCCCATAATCCAGGGACAGAGGGTTAGTGACCTGATGCTTCACTCAAACATAACACAAGCCTATAGAGCCAGATGGTATGTACCCAAGAGTACTGAGGGAGCTGGTGAAAGTGCTCACCAAGCCACTTTCCACCATTTACCAGCAGTCCTGTCTAACTAAATTGGCAGATGTGACACCTACCTACAGGAAGGGCTGAAAGGAGGACCCAGAGAACTTCAGACCTGTCAGTCTGACTTCAGTACCTGGAAAAGTCATGAAGCAGATCACTTTGAGTGCCATTTTGAGTGCCATTATGCAGCATGTGGAGGGCAAGCAGGTAATTAGGCCCAGTCAGCATGGGTTCATGAAGGGCAAGTACTGCTTGACAAACCTGATCTCCTTCCACAACAAGGTAAGCCGCTTAGGGAAAGGCTGTGGGTGTTGTTTATCTGGACTTTAGAAAAGCCTTTGACACTGTTTGCCACAGCATTTTCCTGCAGAAACTGGCTGCTCGTGGCTTGGATGGGTGGAAGCTTTGCTGGGTTACAAATTTTCTGGATGGCCAGGCCTAAGGTGAACAGAGTTAAAACCAGTTGGTGGCTGGTCACAAGTGGTGTTCCTCCAGGGCTCAGCACTAGGGCAATTCTTGTTTAAGATCTTCATCCATAATCTTGATGAGGGAATCAAGAGCACCCTCAGTAAGTTTGCAGAAGATCCCAAAGGTACGAAGGCTCTGCAGAGGGATCTGGACAGGCTGGATTGATGGGCTGAGGTCAACTATATGAGATTCGACAAGGTCGAGTGCCAGATCCTGCACTTGAGTCACAGCAACCCCATGCAGTGCTGCAGGATTAGGGCAGAGTGGCTGGAAAGCTGTCCCTGGGGGTGCAGGTTGACAGCCACTGAACATGAGTCAGCATTGTGCTCAGGTGGCCATGAAGGCCACCAGTATCCTGGCCTGTATCAGTAACAGCATGGCCAGCAGGAGCAGGGAACTGATCATACCCCTGTACTTGGCACTGCTAATGCCACACCTTGAGTACTGTGTTCAGTTTTGGACCCCTGACTACAAAAGGGACATGATGCTGCTGGAGTGTGTCCAGAAAGAGCAAGGAAGCTGGTAAACGGTCTGGAGAATAAGTCTTACAAGAAGCATCTGAGGGTCTAGAGAAGAGGAGGCTGAGGGAAAACCTCATTGCTCCCTAAACCTACCTGAAAGGAGGTAGAGTGAGAGGAAACGGCCTCAAATTGTGCCAGGGGAGCTTTAGATTTGGATATTAAGAGACATTTCCTTACTGAGTGAGAATGGAATAGAACAGACCAGGTTGGAAGAGACCTTTTTGATCATTGAGTCCAACCTACCATTCAGCACCATCTAATCAACTAAACCATGGCACCAAGCACCCCATCCAGTCTCCTCCTAAACACCTCCAATGATGGTGACTCCACCACCTCCCTGGGCAGCACATTCCAATGGCCAATCACTCTTTCTATGAAGAACTTCTTCCTAACATCCAGCTTAAACCTCCCCTGGTGCAGCTTGAGACTGTGTCCTCTTGTTCTAATGCTGGTTGCCTGGGAGAAGAGACCTGCCCCCACCTGTCCACAGCCTCCCTTCAGGTAGTTGAGAGAGCAATAAGGTCTCCCCTGAGCCTCCTCTGGTCAGGCATTTAAATAGATTGCCCCAGGGAGGTGATGAAGTCACCATCCCCAGAGGTGTTCAAAAAATGTGTAGATTTGGTACTTCAGGGCATGGCTGAGTGGCCTTGGTGGTGCTAGTTCAAGAGTTTGACTCTCCTATAGGTCTTCTTTAACCAAAATTATTCTAAAACCTTCATAAATACTACAGGTAGAAAGGAAGGAAAAGATTTAACTAGAAATGTATTGTTTCTCTATGGAAGAGAAGTTTCTAGTAACTCTCTGTTAGAGTCACAGCATTTCAGTTTGCTGTTTGCCATTGTGTGGGAGGCTTTGAAAATGCTGAGCTTACTCATCTTCACGGGACTGATAAAAGGACACCTAGGCAACAAAGCTTAGGGAAATGAAATGCTGAAAGTAAGCTATTGTATGGACTGCACAGATCATGACAACTGAAAAGGGACAGTTTGTGATCTTTTGGTGACTGCTCAAAGCAAGTGTGTCCCATTAGCCGTCTGGGCTACTTTACAGTACATGGTTTTACTGATCTGAGGGCATGGATTCACATGTGGGGAGTGCGGCCAGACAGGAAACTCATAAAGTCAAACTAGCAACCAAAGCCAGTTAGTGCCTTGCTGGTCTCCTCCCTAAGTGGGGAAAGTCCATAAAGCAACTTCAGGGCCTAACACAGCTACAGAAGAGGGGAATGGTGGTAGTTTGCACCCATAGCTTTCTTTCTCAAAGTTAAAACTGGGTTCACAGTCTACAAATCGGTAATACAACATCATCCCTGGAACAGGGCTTTTGAAAATAAGACCCTGATGGTTCTTAAGTATTTGCAGATGCTTGATCAGAAGTACTGACTGTGAAGCTATGAGACAGGGAAAAATAAGACTGACAGTGAGACTGGGTGCCCATAAGACTAGAGTAGACCAGTCATTTAGTCCCCTTGTTTCAGGTGCTTACTATATTTCAGGAAAAACAATGTCATGAACTACTACTACCATCTCAGTATGTGTTTTAGTTACATACCAGTCATAAAGAATAGACTTGTGACTCTGGACAGGGAAAGAAAAATACTACAATCTAAGTGATTACTATTAAATGGCACCTAGAAGAAGAAAGAAGCAAAGAGGAAACACTATTTCAACAACTTAGCTTTGAACAGAAAACAAGGCCAAATGCCAGGTCCTGCACTTGGGTCACACCAACCTCAAGCAACAGGGAAGTGCATCTGGAGCGCTGTCTGGCAGAAAGGGAGCTGGTGTGCCCAGGTGGCCAAGAAAGCCAATGGCATCCTGGCTTGCATCAGAAATGCTGTGTCCAGCAGGACTAGGGAAGTGATTGTCCCCTTGTACTCAGCTCTGGTGGGGCCACACCTCAAGTATTGTGTCCAGTTTTGGGCACCTCAATACAAGAGAGATGTGGAAGTGCTGGAGTGAGTTCAGAGGAGGGCAATGAAGCTGGCGAAGGGCCTGGAGAATAAATCTTATGAAGAGCAACTGAAGGAGCTGGGGTTGTTTAGTTTGGGAAAGAGAAGGCTCAGGGGAGTCCTCATCGCTCTCTACAACTACCTGCAAGGACATTGTGAGAGGCTGGTGCTGGTCTCTTCTCACAGGTAATTAGTGATAGAACAAGAGGGAATGGACTCAAGCTGTGACTGGGTAGGCTTAGACTAGACATTAGGAAAAAAAATGCCACAGGAAGAGCGGTCAGACACTGCAACATGCTGCCCAGGGAGGTGGTCAAGTCACCAACCCTGGATGTGTTTAAAGGTCATTTGAATGTGGAGCTTGGGGATATGGTTTAGGGGTGAACCTTGTACTGTAGGGTTATCAGTTGGACTTGGTGATGCTGAGGGTCTCTTCCAACCTGAATGTTTCTGTGATGATTCTGTGATTTCTGTGAAGTAAACTGATGTATTTAATCTCCTGGCATAAAAGATTAAAATTATGCCTGAGTGTTTTTCAATATAAGTAGGTAAAACCCCAGAAATCCCAGACCTTGTACTCTTGCAATACTTAAACATACTTGAAAGAATTGGTAAGAGAGGCAATTTGATGATTTAAGTGAAATTTTGTTCTTCTGCAGTCTGACAATTCTTTTGTGTTATACAAACCTCAGTTTCAAATTTGAGTAATTTTAAAAGTCACACAGCTGTGTCCCTAGCTGAAGGCTGTTTCAATTAAAAAAGGTTTCAAGTTGAAGATGCAATAGCTAAGTGTTTGTTCTAGAAAAGAAGCTTCCACAGAGGGACTGCAGCAGATGAGCTATCAATTAATCCCTCTCTGTAGACAAAGTTCTAAGCATGAAGGTGAGAATTATTGAGTCATTCCTCTCAGGGCTGAAAACCCTGTTTGATTCTGGCATAATTAAGTTTTCTCTTCACAAACACAGAAGGAGAACAAGGGAAACAGCAGAAATAAAGGAAAAAAACATGCATGCTACCACAAAGCTTTTTTAACATGCACAGTTACAAATTTCTGTGTCATTTTATAATTCTCAAGTCCTAATTAAAATACTACATTTCTCTGACTCATGGTGCTGTAGGATGCATGTATATTATTCACATGAATATTAATCTCTTCCCAGGTAGGAGGCTGATTTTCTCAGGGGATATATAATCACATCAAATATGGAAACTTCTTCTGTGTCTTCTTTTTCTTTCAAATTTCATCCAGATCATTAACAATGAAAAGTCTTAAGAACCTTTCCAGTAACCTCTGTGAGAGAAGTCCATTGGTTTTGATCTGTGTGCTAGAGCTCCATGTGTATTAATAAAAAGACACTGCACACTGGGGAATGGGAACATAAGAAATAGCTGGAGGTATCACTTTGAACATTAAGGACATTGGCAGCTTGAAGTGCTGGGACAAAAAAGGAGGGTAGTCCTCTTGAAAGCTTCCTGGTAATAACAGAATGTGAGAAGATTTTAGTAAGATGACCAGAGAAATGAGCTATGATCTTTCCTAATTGCCAACAGAAGTAACCTGGCTAGACTATCATCACAGGGACCTTTAAAATTAGGTGATTAGGTGGGTTGGATTGGTTGATGGTTTGCATGCGATGATCTTGAAGGTCTCTTCCAACCTGGTTTGTTCTATTCTGTTCTATTTCTATTCTAAAATAGTTATCTGGATAGTCTGTATTCCTACCAGTGACTTTCAAACAAGATCCAGGAAGAAGCTGATGAGGCACAAGGTGCAGAATGCAACTAACCGAGACACTCTTCTAGATTTGGGCAATGGCACAGGGAGAAATGATGATGCAAATGCATCTGAGAAAACAGTGACAGCCTTCCTTAGATACCTTACAAGGAAATTATTAGACAAGCTATAAAAACTATGTAGTTCAAGAATACAAACAGGAAATTCTCAGAAAATTATTAGCCAGATCTTAAAGGACATGGGCGTTCAGGAAGCTGTTAATAGTTAATGAAACAGCACTAACACACAAATAACAGAAGCTACCCCAGTGCTGAGAAAGGAAAGCTCACAGGAGAAGATATAGCCCTCTTTAGAGGGCTTGGATCCTCCTCTTGATGAAGTTTTTAAGGATAAACATGACTGCACAGGAAAAAAGTCAAAATGTTGAAGCACAAAATTATAAACCTAGCAGTGAACACACTATATTCTTAAAAAAAATAAGGCTGCTGCTCACAGGGAGGCATAGCTATCATCAGGTGGCATTAAAAAAGCTGGAATATTTGATGCCTAATTGCCTCAGGTCTTCACTGACACTGACAACCATAGTCTGACAGTTGACAGAATCAGTACTGGTTTCTCAGAATGGTGGGGTAGGGGTCTGAAGTTTAGCAAGTAATATTACAAAAGGAAAGCAATTTGGAACAGGTAAGGTAGTTATTTCTAAGTCAGCTGGCCCTGACAAACCTTCATTCTCAGGTACCATGTTGCTACACTAACAATCACAATGCACTAGCAAGTCGAAAAACAAACAATACATTTAAGATTTGAAAAGGAAAAAGCAAGCATTTATGCTTAAAAAAAAAAAAAATAGAAGAGGAGGCCTTGGATAATTACAAAAGCAGTAACTTGATTTTTTTTCCCCTCTCATGGGAATCGAAGACTGGAACAAATAATCAAATACTTTTCAAGTCTTCTAGAACATAAAAAGGAGAGAAATAGCACCAAGCATGGTTTCATCAAGAGTAGAACTGTGACCAATGCATTTAAATTTCTTCTGTGACAAAGTAAATCAGTCTGAGGGATACGAGAACAACAGCAGAAGTTTCATATCCTGAGGTCTGGTTGAATTGCTAATACAGTTGCAGACACTGGAAAAAAAATTACACTCAGGGTAGCCACACTCAAAGAATACATCAGGCAGGGTCCCTCGAGCAGATCTGGTAGCACACAGCCAGACAGCTTGGGTACTACACAACTATTTTACATACAACTTGAAGGATTTGTGGGTATAACAGATGAGGAAGAGACAGACAGAAATGTGCTTAAGGAGTGAAAAAAAACAATTCTGTAAGAACAAGTGTAAAACCATATTCAGCTGTAATCCAACATAAATATGGGCTAAGGAACAACTGACAAAGCTCTTCTTCAGAAGGAACCTCAACTCTGAAAAGGGTAAGAGGCTAAATATGCCTCTTGTTAGTCTGCAATACAAAGACACCATCACAGCAGGACAGATGGCATCCTGGGGTAAAACAAAGCTTTCACTGCTCTATAGTGCACACAAGCAGGCTCTCAGCTGGATTTCTACATTCAGTTTTGGATGCTGCACTTCAGGAAAAACAAAGAATACAAGAAAGAGAAAGAGGGGGGAAAGGCCTGATTAAATAACATCTAAACCAAAGAAAATAATAATATCTAACAAACAAACAAAAACAACAACAAAATGTCAAGAAACAACTAGAGGAAAAAGGGTCATTTAGTGAACATGACAAGAGCTCAGGAGCCCTACACTGTTACAGAGAGGGAAGGAATGAATCCTGCTCCTTTATTCCTTGTCCTAATCATGAGAAATGGGTTTATGTGACACAAGGGAGATCTAGTGCAAGTAAGGAAAAGCCTTTGTATAGTAAAGACAGCTAAACTGTGGAACAGGCTGCTGGAAAGCTCCATCTCTTCAGTTTCACTGAATCTCTGGTCCCTTCCAGTACATTTGTGCACTTGTTTTCTATAAGGCACAGAACTCTTTCACTTGCATGCTCCAAAAAACTTCAACAGAAGTTCTTTTCTTCTTAAATGTCACTTTCCACATCAAACTGACAGTTTTGACCCAGATCTCTTGTGCTTAGAAGCAAGGTGACACGGTAAGTGTTAGATGGGAAAGAATGTACAAACCAGATAAGCCACAGGAGAAACTAATTCTGCTGTGGCATTTCAAATGCCTCCCCAGAGGCCAAAAAAAAAAAATAGAACCACTTGTTTTTTTGTTTTCCTAACAATCCAAAAGAGAATGAGAAGTCCAGCTACTGATAGACACTATAAAATAATTTCTTATAAAAACAAAGCAAAAGAGATCTAGAAGAAAGTAGTATTGCACTTTGGGTAGTAGGCAATGGTTTATCATCCATAGAATGTGAACACAGTATGTTACCTTTCTGTGGGCATGCAGATGGATGAAAGCATAAGACTTCATTTAAAAAAACACCACTTTTGGGGTCTTAATTGCTGTTTTCTAAAACAAGAGTATTTACACTGTTGAAGAAAATGTCACAACCTTTTCCTTTTGACTTCCCAAATCAAGATTATTTATTTTTAAACCCTACTTTCATGAGCTGGAAATACCAAGACATATTATACACCCACTTTCAATTAGTATATATAAAAATATTTGATGTGAAGTTTCCCAAGGAACATTTTCACACAACAAATAATACTCCTATTAAGCTAACAAGCTATCCTTAAATTGCCTTCAGAAAAAAAATAAATCATTTTAAATAGCTTAACACAAGTCATTTAGTCCCAGAGATTACTCTTACTACTTATAAATTCAGAGATAAATGCTCTGCTTCTGCATCTTTTCTGATATTAATTTTTAGTTCCACAGAATGATGTTAAAAATCTCTGGCAGAATTAGGCAGGCCCAAGACCATCACAGCATGCTGCAGTCCTAAACAACGCTTCTCTTCTCTTTTTTTTTTTGTTTTGAACTTTTGTCTGCAAAACCTCAAAACTGTAAAAGGTATCTTACAAGGAAGAAGAAATGAAACTGTTAGCCACAGGTGTAAATCCCAGGTAGCACATAGCAGAAGTGATGCAATACTCCATCCTACCTCTTGAAGCCGCAGTCGAACTTTGCTAATGGCTCTAATCCAGTGGGCTCTTGCTGGAGGAAATGGTGGTGCCTCGGTGTCACCATGGTAGCTTAAAGGTAAGAAACAAAAAAATCACCACATGATAAAACACTGCCCTGTAGCATTAAAGAGGCAACATTACACAGTGCGATCACAGCTTCAGCTTTGGAAGCTGAAGTAATCACAGGCTGTGGTCAACAAAGCCCTGCACATGCAGGATGTCAGGCTAAAGCAGAGGTTTCCTCATAGACTGGAATCATCTTGGAAACTGATGAGCTGGGAGTTAAAAGTTACAATATAGTCCAGCTCCAGGAGCAAGATACTGACATCAGGAAAGCATCTAAGATACCTGATGAGTCAGTTCAACACACTGGTACTGCAACTGCATGCCTAAAGAGGAAGATCTTCTATCCCCATCTCTGTTGCAGGCTTCTTCTAAACACTGCCTCTTCCTGTTCACACCTACTGCTACAGATCTACAGCCCCTCATTAGGAGAAACACTGGCAAGAGGTTTCAGCTGTGGTTTTCCCCATTCACTGCATGTTTCTCACTCCATCCTTTCCTATACCTTTTCAAGAGGTCATGAGCATCCCATCTCAATGGCTCACAACATATTTTACACTCCCTAACGCTATGACACTTATTAAGCCTTTGGTTGAAATCTTCTTTTTCATGTTGCTGAGCTGTAAACTACTAAAACAAGCATTATTCCCTGTTTGCAAAGCACCCAGTACTGTTGGCAGTACATTTAATAAAAAACAAACAAACAAACAAACAACCAAACAAACAAAACCAAAATAAACCCCACTGCTGAGAACAGCATGCATCCATGCTAGACAGCTTGCTCAGGTGCAACTATAAGGATCAAAATCCAGCACTCAGTTCCATACATATTCCATGGAGACAGGAAAACACTGACAGAATGGAGAGAAAAGGAGCCAGTGCAAGAGTATCCAAGTTAGATGCCTAAATTAGCCTGAAATAGACTATGTGAATAACCTTCCCCGTGAACAAATATAGGCCAGCCATTCTGGGACAAGACTCCTGCTGCTCTGTAAGGCAAAGAGTAAAGTGAGTCAGAGTTTAAAAACAGTTTAACACTTCTCTTTTTTTCATGTCTTCTTTTCCTTTTTTCATCTTCAGTATAAGGGTTGCCTACATATGAACTGCTGTGGCTAATCCTCTCCTCAAGAGAAGTGACACCAGCTGTACCCTTCAAAAGATACAGACAGGCAGACATCTTTCCAGGGATCTAACTGAATTAGATGAAAACATCCCCTCATACTCACAAAAGTATAACCACATCCACTCTAGGGGCTGCAACAACTTAATTACCTGAAGGGGAAAAAAGAAGTCACTCCCTAAGCAGTCAAATTTGAAATTCCTGTAAAATCTACACAAAATCCAGCACATTACTCCCCCAAACTTCATTGAAATACTTCTCAAGGCTGCCTTCAATACTGCTGACAGCTTGGAAAGCCCAACTGCAGGGACAAGAAAAGCTGCCACAGTGAGTCAGAGCAACATGTCTATTCACATTGTAATTCCACAACCTCCAACCACACAAACACTAAGTGTGGTAGCCTACTACACAAGAACGGAACTAGTGCAGCACCAACCACAACTGCATGTAGTTCTTGGTCGCTTACACGTGAGCTTGATCACAGATGAGCAATGGAAGCAGCTGTCTTTGGGCCACACTACATTCATCAAGCCAAAGTAAGTAAATGAGCTTCACGGCACTAGCAGGCTCATGTCTGCAAATGTACAGTCTGCAAATGTAGCAAACCTGGATGAAGCTCAACCAATGCCTCGTAAGTAACTAGTCCTGCCTATAAAGATGTTTCACAGATAAGCAACATCAATTTAGTTGTTACAAAAGGCTGAAAGAGCAACATGCAAAATTTGCCCCAGAAAATAGCAAAGAGAAGAATCTTCTTTGAACTAGTTGAAAAGGACCCAGGAATAGTTTCACCTACCTTACTTGGGCTCCTACATCAACATCATTGAGCTTCTCAGCTTCCGTAGGTAGCTTAGCTGCAGAATGGTCTGCACATTTCTCCTCTGCCTTGCAGACCTTCTCCTCCTGTCCTTTGTCGTGAGGCTCCTCCTGCTCCCTGGACAACGCCTGACCATCCTTCTGGTAGCTGCTCAAACTGTGGTAGGAATGATCTGACTCTTTTTCCTGATGATCCTCTTCTTGCTCAGAGCCATGGGCACTTTCATGAGAATGGTCCAGCTCACTTAGATGAGAGCTCCCCTGGCTGACATTACAAGAGGAGCCATATCTACTACTGCCAGCAGGACTATGAGAGAATAAGAAAGTCCATCAGAAAAAAACAGTGGCTTGGAGAAACACAAAGCAATGAGCACATCTAACAAACTGAGTGGGATGCTAAATATTACTGAAAATACATATTATGAAGTCATATTTAACTGCAGCGTTCCCTGAACTAGACTTTGTACCTCAAAACCTTGGAAGACAGTAGAAATACTCCATGCACAGCCTACCAGTATATGGACAGTATATGCCAATGGTATCTCTTTCAGTCTGACTGACTAGTCCTTCACTTTATAGCTGCCAGAAACTGCCAGTGAAGACATTCTAATAACCAGACAGAAATAAGAATGGAAACAGAGAAACTCAGAGTGGAAGTGTTTCAAGTCTTCTACAGTTTGACTGCAGCGAGGGTCTTCACCACATCCATTTAGGCTGACTTGTTAAGAAGTACAGTTAACTAAAATTTTACATCTATATATTACACATTTATGATTAAAAAAAATTGCAGTTAGCACTTAAGTTTGTCAAGACTATCAACTTTGAACCCTTTACAAAAGTAGAGCAATTGTTCAAAGGGAAGCTACGTGTCTCACTCTAATTAAGCTTTTTCAGTCATTTGATTTACATTTACACAGCAGTGTGACCTCTGTGATTCAAGACACCACTTCCAGGACTGAATTCCTAGAATCCTCACACAAAATTAAGTGGATGGAGCTTTCATGCAGTCAGGAGAACTGTGGCAAAGAATTAAGAGAAAAATTTGAAGCCAGACAGGAAGCCTTGGGAGTGCAGTGTTGCAGCTGTGTGATCAAAGGCAGAATTTTCACTTACATCATGCACAGCCCTAAGTTTAGCAAGCGTCTGTTTTGATTTTGTGTGGCAACTGTAACTTAAATACATGCACAGGACTGAACACAAACTCCTAAAATATTGATACCTTCCTTTAGTGGCTTTCCTATCTGCATGAAATAACCTTTGCACAGATTTTAGGAAGAGCAGGCATTAGAATACCTTCACTGGTAGCTCTGAACATGTTTTCAAATCTTCAATAACGTGAAATGAATCTTATTAGTCATATAATACACCAGCACTACATTAAACTTTCCTCTAAAATTAAAGTCTTTACCTTGCATTTTGAACATGTATATATATATATATATACTCTTTCCTTTTAATACCTTTTAACTTATTGTTACTTTTTTTCCCTTAGCAAATGCAACATAATTATCACTAAATAAGAAAGCAAAGTGAATTGTATGCAGCAGAATCAACACACAAGAACACAACTCTGGAAAGTTAAAGAAATTAGCACTAAAAACACCTCATTCAGTGGGACACAGTATAAGGACACGGGCAATCAAATTACACTTACAGAAAAGAGTGGAGAAAGGAAAGAAAAAGGTGGTAAGGGCTTGTGCATAACTAGTGACTGCAGTTTGCCACATCCTTTGTGACAGCTATCAGTAATACCACAAGCACTTGAAAACAAAGAGGGGATGGGATTGAGCTACAAGCACCAGACACCAAGGCCAATATCTACTGCTGCAGTACTGCATTATAAATGGTCAAAAATTTGAAACCATTTATTATGCCTCATTTGTAACTAGCCTTTTCTCAGTCAGTTGTTCCACGCTATTCACATCTGCAGCCTGTGTGCTAGGCTGAAGCCCTGCTCCATTAGGAGCAGAATCAGGCTCAGTTTCCTTCAGTTCAGACTGGTCTGATGTGTGTTCTTCTGCCTGATCTTCCTTCTGCAGATCACCTGAAATCACATTCTGCTGATCTTCTGACTCTTCACCAAACTTCTCTTCCAGTTCTTTGTTAGATGTATCATCAACAGTGCTTGTACCAGATGGCTCTTCAGAAAGTTCATTGTCTACAGTGTCAGGCTGCTTTGAAGACGAGTTTACTTCTATATTTGCATCAGTCAGTTGATCCGAGACTGCAGATTTTGAGTTTTCATCTGAACTGACTGTTCCTAACACCTTGTCATCTACTTTTGACAAAGCCTGTGGTGGTACATGTGGTTCCTTTTTGGCAGAGGTTTCCCTACCATCCTTTTGCCAGGGAAAGGAGAAATCTAGCTTTTTCCCAAACACTGCACCTTGGGCACTCTCTGGTTTACTCACCTTTTCTTCACTACCACCTTCAAACAGAGTTGAAGAAAATTTCTTAAAACTGGACATGAGGCCCTGATCTGTCCCTGTTTTATTAACAGAAGGGGGCTGCTGAGAGAAGAATGACCCAAATGGCTTTCCACTCTCAGCAGATGACATAAAGCTGAACTTTGGCAAACTGGGCATGTTTGGTATTTCAAAGACAGATTTACTGCTGTTTGTCTCTGGAGGAACATTGCTAGGTTTACCCTGTTTCTTTGAGTCAGATTTGGAAGAAATCCCTTCTGCCGGCACCTCATCAACTGCTACATCTTTCTTCTGTTCATCAACTTGCTCCTTTATCTCACTTGTCTTCTCTTCAGTCAGCTGGAACAGATGAACACTGGGCTCATCAGTGGGAACTGTGGGTTCTCTGCTACTATTACTCATCTCCTGCTCATCAATACCAGTGTTGGCCTGGTGCTCTGTAACAGCAGGCTCTGATGCAGGTGTAGCACATTCATCCAGCTGGGAAAGGTTTGTGTCTGCCCCATTAGTTGGGACTGCCAGTTTCAGTTCAAGCCCATCAGAAGAGTCAGTCTGAACAATGTCAGTGGCTGCCTTGTCTGTAGGAGTAGCTTGTTCCTCTGTTACATGCGAAGACCCCACATCTAATGGACCTGTATTTACATCAGTCTGGTCAGTGGCCTCAGCCTGCTCTGTATCAATGGCGTTACCAAAATCAGTCTGGCATGGCTTAGTATCTGCTGTCTCAGAGGGCTGCACGTCATGGTCCAACTGCAGAACCTCAAGGGCTTGATTTTCACCAGAGACTGTTGTTTCTGGAGTGATGCTCAAAGGTTCCTTTTTACAGGTTTCTGAGTTGCTATTTTCCTCAATTTCTGTTTTCATAGGCAACTCTTCTGTGGCATTTTCTCCCTCTGAAACAGGCAATATATCCTCCTTCAGAGAGCTCGTCACGTCTGTTTTAGCCTCTGTGGCTGCAGCTGTATTTTCTGCCTCCATCAATTCTTTTGCTGGAACAGACCCAGGGCCATCTTTCACAACACTGTGTTGAGGTTTAGGGATGGGTTTTGGAGGCACCTCTTTTGGAGATGCTTTTGGAGATTCTTTTGGACCTTTGAAGATGCCAAAGAGATCATTTGTGAAAGATGGTGCTGGGCCACTTGGGAGTGATGAGAAACCAAAGAAAGAGGAGCTTTTCTTCTGTGCAGTAGGAGGTGTGGTAGCTTGAGGTTGGGAGAAGAAACCAGAAAACGTTTTAGGTGGTTTCATTTTTGTCATGAAACTTGAAAACATTTCAACTGAAGAATCCAGCACTGATTTATCACTCTCAGCTTCCTTAGGTTTGTTTTGCAAATTAGGTGCCTCTGGCATTTTAGGAGGGTGTAGCTCTTGTGCCTGTTGTAACCTGTCACCAAGAGATTGTTCAGGTAATTTATGTTCTGGCAACTCATGCTGTACACATACTTCTTCAGAGACCATTTCATCTTTCACATCGCTTGTAGTATTTAAGTCATTCAGACTCTGGGAATTCATTTCATCATCTAAGGTCATGCTGTAATTTTTGTTTTCAGGAGCTTGTTCTTTTGAAGAATATGGCTTTTCATCAACAGGAAATGAAACACTGTCTGTTTTCTCTGTGCTACACAAAGCATCTTCTTCTGCCTCTAGAGAAATGGTCTGTTGGTCCTGAGAACCCTCCGGCTCACTGGGAGGCTGGAGGCAAGGACCAGAAGCAGATGAATTGGGTACTGCAGTGTCATCAATCTGCGGAAGCTTCTCCGGGCCTCTCTTTTCAGCTACCTCAGGAACACCTTCTACATTCTCCACTGCTACAATTTCTGATTCATTTTCTGGGGTTGGGAGGTTATTAGGTATTTGTTTGCCCGTCACTGCTGCAATAATATCATCCACTTCTTTTTTATTGTTTGCAGCTTGTTCCCTGGCAGAACTGCTAATTTTGCCACTGGGGTCAGGGGAAATATTTTGCTTAGAGTTCACTGGTTTAGCTTGTTTTGTATTATTTTGCTGTGCTGGAATATTTTGTGGCTTTTCATCCAAAAAGGATGTCAAACTGAAGAAGCTAAAGCTGGTACTTCGTTGAGGTACACTCTTCTCAGCAGTTGGACCACTAGAGAAGAAGGAGGGCAGATGAAACAGCCCCTCTGTTTCTTGCTGCTTCCCAGAAGCAGGAGCAGCAGGAGGAGCAGGTGCTGAAGGCTTTGGCTCCTCTGATCCTGTGAAGAAGGAGAATATGCTCCTACTGGCTGGCTGTGATTTTGAAGCAGTGACACCAGAAAAGCTGAATGGTAAACTGAAACCCGACTCTTTAGGTGTCTGATCTGGTGCTGGTTTGCCCTGACTACCTGTGCCTCCTAAGTGAATTTCTCCTTGTTGCTTTGGTGTCACCACAGGTACACTGCTTTGCTGCACTGCTGACTGAGACAACTGGCTTACTTTGGGACCTACAGCCACTGGCTTCCGTGAAGTGCTCCCAGGGGGCACTTTTTTACTCTCAGGAGATTCTTCCTCAGTTTTTCTCCTTTGTTGTTCCATTTGCACCCTAGAAGAGACTTGCCCACCCTTGCCCACTGTTCTCACTCCATCCTTAGAGGTGGAGGACAGGCATGGCATACTGGCACTCTGAAGACCCCCGGACTTCTCAGTTTGCTGTCTTGACTCACCCACAGTTCTGCTATTGGGTTTTGGCAGAGTCATAGTACTTGGGGCTGGTTGAGAAGACACAGCCTCCCCTTTGAAGAGATCTCCAAGAGATCCAAATAACGATGAGATGCTGGAGGTTTCTTTCTGTTCTGGCTGTGTTACCTTGTCTGGTTTATCACTTTGACTTTTTTGCACATCTGGTGATGGCTGTGGTGCTTTGCTTACTTGTGTTTTAAAGAAATCAAAAAACCCAGAAGTCTGGGGTTTGTTGGCAGCTGAGCTTGCAGGAGAATCTTCTCCAAGACTGAACAATTTCAGAGCACTTTTAAATAATGTTTCCTCAGGCTCAGTGTTTGGGTGGCTCTGATTTGGCTGTGACTGACTAGGTTCATTAATAGTCACATGCCCTTCAGGATGCTTGGAAGCTGGTGTTGCTCTAGTAGGTCTCTCTTCTCCTGTAGGCCTGCCATTTGGAGCAGTTTGGCTCTGCAGAGAGGGAGATTTTGTTAATCCTGGTTTTTTGACATGGATGTTTTCATTCTGATTAAATTTTGGCTTTTCATTTCTAGCAGGATCCACATTAAGTTCTGATGAAGCATTTCTTCTCAGTTCTGATGTAACAGGAAACTTTTGCTCTGCTTGTGCCTCATCTAATTTTCTGTTTGGTGCAAGTGATAAAATATCAGTTTTACCTTCAGGTGATTTTGACTGTGTCTCTGTTCTCTTCAAGGAAGAATTTTCAGATGTGTCAGCATCAGGACATGAAGACTTACCAATTAATCCACCCAATGCAGAAAATAATGAGCTAACTTTGTTCACTGGTGGTTTTTTATCTTCTTCAGTCTTTTTTGCTTCTGTTGCTCTTTCAGTAGATGCCACGGTTTCTTCTGCTTTAGAAGCAGACTGAAACAGATGAAACCCAAAGAATCCTGATGACCCACTGCCAGAAGTTGTCACAGGGACAGTCTTATCCACTTCCTTAGTGTGTACTTCCTGGCTTGGTGGTTTATTGAAAGCTGCCCTGGAATGTGTTCGGAGATCAAGGGTTGTTGGAGACTCTTCTGAACAATTCAGGGTTTCCTTCTCAGGTCTAAAATCTACTTTAAGTTTTTGAAGTTTATAGCCTGAAAAATCTAATGGCTGCTCTCTCTGATAATAAATGGACTCTTCAAACATTTGTGAAAAAGTCTCCAAATTCATATTCATTAGCTGATCACTCCTCTGCAAGGCTACTGATAAATCCAGGGGTTTATTTGTCCCATAATCATCTAAAGGCTCTTCTTCAGCAAACCAGAACAGCTCATCTTCACTGCCAAGAGGGACCTTAAAGCCACAAACAGCAATTGTGTTGTCTTCTAGCACAGCTCTTGGAATGGAATCCATTTGAAAATTATAATCCCAGCAGTCTAAGTAGGAGTAAGTTTCAGGAGCACACACATAGACATACTGTCCAGTGAGATCAGTGAGCAGTGAATACACATACTGGCTGTCACTGTACATGTAGTACCCGCAGTCACCATCTTCTGAGGGCCACCAAATACCCTGCTCAAGCATCATTAGCCACTCCTGATACTCCTGGCTATAGGATGAGTACATAAAGTTCTCATCTGTACTTAAAGTCTCTTGGTCAATTAGAGTCCACATAGTTCCATCACAGCCAGAGGAGTAGCTTAAATCCATGGGCAACTCTTCAAACGAGTAACTGACATCTCTTTCAAATGGTGGAAAGTTACTGTAGCTTTCACTGAGGGAATTAGCAGTCCAGGCATTATTTTCTTCTGAACAAACATCTTGAAACGTTAACTGGTCGAATGACTCATATGACATTGCACTTAAATCTAAACTCTGCCCGTCAAAATTGGCATTAGTCTGCCAATCCATCACGTTGGCATTTCCATCTTTCTTACAGAGATTCACTACTGTATCATCTTCAGGCCAGTCCAAGAACTGAGGGGGCAGAACAGAGTTTTGACTTAACACGTAGTAGACTGGTACTGCTATTTCATGAGTGTTAGCCAGGTCCCCTGCTTCATATTCCCATTCAAAGCTAGAACGGCTTCTTGTGTCCTGATAAGGTGAGTAGTGCTCCATAAGGTTATAGCTTTTATTAGTCAAATTCAGAAACTCATTTGATCCTTTATTTATGAGACTTGGAAGAACTCTAGAGCCTACATCCTGAGGAACAACGTGCCCACTATTTACAGGCTTCCCAGATAAGTCCTGTACCTTGTCTTCAGGATTTAGTGCATCAGGGAGTACATGAGGCCCACTGTGGGTAACAGGAGGCTCAACAGTTTTATTTGCTCTTGCACTGGATGGGCTATCAGTAGTTTTGGAAGTTTCCACCATCTTCAAATTATCCAGTTTCTCCTTTGGCTTGGGAAGGAGATTTTTTAAGAAGCTAGGAACTTCCTGCTTTTCTTCAGTGCCCCTTTGGGCATCAGAAGCTGTTTCTGAGTTGCTGGGGTTTGTCTCCACACCAGAATCCTCCCCTTTATCAAACAGCTTCATGAAGCCTAGAGAGTTTGTTTTCACCTTCTCTTGCTTACAGTCAGATAAGTTTTCACTTGAAGCAAGTTTAAATAAGCCAGAAAATAATCCAGAAGTACTTTTCTGGCCATCACTCTCACTTCTAGCGGTCACTTCTTGACTATTGGCTGTGTTTTCATTGGAAGAAATGCGAAGGAACCCAGAAAGAAAACCTGGTGTGTGCTTCTTCTGCAGATCATCTGTGCTTCCAGCTTCTGGCCCTCTGGCTGAAGAGGTGGATTCAACTGAGCTGTCACTTACATTGGGTACATTCAGTACTTCTCTCGTCAATTCTCCTTGTACATTTCTAGGTTCTTCGTGAGTACTCTTAGTTCTCTTCTGCTCTCCCACAGCCTTAAGGGTAGCAGAGGCATTTTCCTCATGTTTATTTCTAAGTACTTGGGCACTAGGTAAGTTTTCTTTATTTCTGATTTTTGCTTGTACAAGTTCCTCCTTACGGTCTGACAAATTCGGAACAGAGCTAGATTTTAATGAAATGGCACTTTCAGAATGACTGTTTCTGTCTTCAAGCAAAGAAATGCCACTTGACTTCTGATGACTTCTCTGTTCCTGTGAAGCCTCTAGATTTTCTGCAGAAGAAAACTTAAATAATGAAGGAATGAAGCCTCCTTTCTCCTTTGCATGCTCCTGTTTTTCTGAAAAACCCAGCCCACTGAAAAAAGAAAGTTTCCCACTGAAAGGAAATGAGTGTCCTTCATTTGATGAGCTATTTTGTCTTACATCCTCTTCAGACTTATGCCCCTTAACATGCCCTGCTGTACTCTCTTTCTGCCCTTGCTCAGCAGAAGGAAGCAACAACTGACTGAAAGACTTTTTGAGTGGAGTGAAGAAGCCTTCAGATACTGTACCCTGATCCTGAGGTTGTGATTTAAGTTCCATATTATCTCTATTTTGCTTGTTTCCCAGTCCCTGACCCGAAGTATGTTGATCTCTCAAGCAAGTTGCAGGCGGCTGTTCCCTGGCAGTGGGTGCAGCCTCTTTCACAGTGGCATCCAGCTGATCTGCAACACAATGCAAATCTGGCTGCTTCTGGGGCACATCTTGCTGCTTGGGAGCCAAGAGACCATCGAAACTGGCTTTCAGACTGAAGGAACTGACCGAGTTTGTGAGCTTGCCAAAGATCGAAGACACAGAAGGACTATTTGCATTTACCTGTGCCTCACTTTTAGTTTCACTTGTCTGAACCTCTGAAATAAGGCTGCTGGTCCTGGTTGCCGTCTGTCCCAATGGTTTCTCACTTCTGTTTGCCTCGTCTGCTTTCACAGCATGGCTGTCCTCCTTGGCATGCTCCTCTTTTGTGACTTCTTGTTTTGGCACTTCCTTCTCTGAGAAGATCTTTAAAGGATTAAGCATGCCTAGAACAGAATTCACAACTGAAGACTGGTTTGGCTGGCTTTCAGCAGTACTGTGTGGCTGCTGGGGCTGATGCTGTGCGGAAGCCTTACTGTCCATCTCAGTGGCTTCTGGCTTGTTGGAGCTTAAGTTCTGGGCTTTTTTATCACCACTCATTTGGGATGGTAGCAAAGAGTGAATGGAGAACTTGGTGTCAGCTTTCTTATCTGCCATCACTTCAGAAGATGAACTCTCACTTTTGGACTTAGTAGAAAATACATTAGAGATTCCACTTTCTGATGAGGTTTTGGTTTCTGTGTTCTCTGGAGTGGAAGAAACAAGCTTTTCTACAGAGGCTGTAAGGTGCTTTGTGCTTGACCCTACCTTTTCAGTGAAAGAACTGAACAGGGAATTCACTGTATTCTTAACACCACGTAAGTCTGGGAGAGATTCAGATTTGCCTTTGGTACTCTCCTCTGCAGCAGGATGTTTGGTCTCTTCAGTCTTTTTACATTCTACTGCCTTATCAGTATTGTCCTGCTTCAGTAATGTGCTCTCAACACTTTTTTTGGTCTCTGGTAGTGTACCAAATTTGCTGATTTCTTCTTCCTTTTCAGCCAAGTATTCTGAAACTGATTCTACCAGACACTGAAGTTCATCCATTGTGTCAATGTACTCCTCACTGGGTTCTTCAACAGGAGACAGTGTTAAATCTTGCATAGGGTGGCTATGCTTGCTCCCTTTAGTCTTGTGTTTTTTATCACAGCTAGTCTTTACCTGGGGGCCCAGATCTGCAGGGTAATTGACAGTGAAGTTTCTCAAATGGCTGATGTCAGAATCACACCATGTTTCTGAAAGCGTAGCCACTTCCTCATCTGAAACGGGTGAGTACTGGAACTCATCAGAAGCACCACTGTCAAATTCCTCAAGGATATCCACAGGCACAAAAGTGTTATCTGGCATCCCTACGAGCTTCATATCTTCACTGTCACTGAGGCAAAGTGACCCCTCATGGTTCACTCCCTGCTTGCTGGGCAACTTACCACTTTTAACCATTAAGCCGTTTTTGTACGGGCACAAGACGGGATAGGCAGGTAATTGTTTCTTACTTTTGGAGCTGCTGGTATACTTTCCAGGTCTGTCATACTCTGGGAATTCATCACTAGGTTCAGAACCAGTTGCCACACCATTGAAATACACTGTTTTCTCAACAGGAAACCGCAGACCTTCACTGGTTCTCAGGTTGAGATGTTCGCTTTCATCAAAATTGTACCGCAGCTTCTTTTTCCTTCTCCTATCTATTGTATCATATTCCTGAGGGTACCTAGGGACATCTACAGACCCTGACACCACACAGACATTTTGGCAGCACCTTGATCTTTCACAGTGATTGGATTTTTCTCTTTTTGAGAGCGTTTTCATCTTGTTTATGTTTCTTTCCTGCCAACTTCTATTTTTATGACTCTTTTCTAAGAATTCCTCTATTAGCAGTTTTCCTAGCTCTTCGTAGTTACTTTCCTGTTCTTCTTCTCCATCTTCATAGTTAAATGGAATGATCCTGACTCTTTCATTTCTAGCTAGAGATCCTTGTCTAAGATGAGAAATAAAAGGGGGTTGAAAGGAAAGGAAAAAGAGACAGGGGGAGGGGGGAAAAAAGGAAGGGGAAAAAATAACAGTTTTAAAAGAACTCCAGAAAGGACAGAAAAAAATAGTAATGAAAAACATGCATTAAATAAAGGGAAATTAAAATAAGAAGCATCCAGAGACCACAAAATTGAAAACCTGCCGATCTACCACCTGATCATTTCAATCCAACAGTCAAAAAAACCCAGCATGGGCTGCAATATTCCCAGACACAGCTGCACAAAATTAAAAAATGTCTGTTTGAAGGAGAACAGGTCTTGATGATCAAGTGGGAGCACACAGCCTTTGCTGTACCAGTACTCTGCTGTTGCCTTTTTAAGCATGCTGAAGAAACTCACCTATTACAGTTACAGGACTACACTGAGATACAGTGCCCACAAACACCACTCCACTACATTGTGTGTGCACTTTGGTCACTCTAGGCTCCAGACTTTGTTTTAGCAGTATTCATAAAGCACACAGGGACTTTGCTCCTCCCAAGGGTGGCTACAGAGCAGAGACAGAATGCAGTGACTCAGGAATCACTGGGTTCCAGGGAGGTGAGGACACAGGACAAAATGCAAACTGTGCAGACTGTGCACACAAACAGTCCCAGCCACTCCTTTTGCTAGGAGGGGTCTCACCGCCACCAGCTCCCACAGGAGGCTGCTACTGACACAGAGTTAAGATCTGTTACAGGATGAGAAGACAAACAAAAACACTGGCAATGGGTATTATCTCATAGGAAGTGTCAAATGCTTTTCAGGATCTGTACTTCCCATTTACAACGTAGCGAAACAGATCCAGCAAAATATCTTTGTCCTTTGTGGGAGAATGGATTAAGCTAGTGTTTTCCCACCGGTGTGAAGCTTCATAAGAATCCAAGGATTTGGGGATTAATTCTTAATCCTGCTGATCAATGGCTATCTAATTGTTCAACAATCCAAAGGCTTGTACCAAGAAAGCTTACTCTTTATCTAACTCTCCCAAGAAAATTTCCTGCCAGCCTACATTATTCAGAGAGTGGGTGTGGGGGGAGGGGAAAGAAAAGAAAAAAAACACCACACCAAATAGCAAAACATTCATGTGAAAGATGCAGGGCAGCTTTGTCTCATATGATAAATTGCTGAGAACTAGGTAGCATGAGGGCACATATGCCTTGATCCTTTAAGACCGGGGAGGAGCAAGGGAAAGAGAGGGAACAAAGGCACTGTGGATACTGCTAACACAAGAGCCTTCACCTTGAGAGTTACATGGGGTACCTCAATAGAGGAAACTGATGGGACAGCCCTGAAAGAGAAATAGTTAACTGCACTTTCACTGCTGCTGGTTTAGTGCTTCATTTCCACCAGTATTAGCTGACTTACACTAACTGGAAAGATACTCATTACTTCAAATGAGCATTGTTGTACACAGTTTAGAACACTTACTATACTTCTTGCTTGCAATTTTAAGGTGCTAATTGCAATAATTTTCTTTAAAAAGATAATACATTTAAAAGCACTTAAAGGCTACCATAGTTACTGGATCAAGCCCTTCCAATCTCAACTGATTCCAATGCAAGATACATGAATGCCTGAAGTACTATTAGCTGTAAATGCTACACCAGTAACTGACTAATGTAGGCATAAAGTGAATTACTTTTCTAATTGATCTCCTTCCTCCCCTAAATGTTTCCTCTACAAAGCATTCCTTTTACTAGAAATAAAGCAATGACAAGAAGTCCAACAACTGAGGAGAAAAAGATGACAACATCAGCCCATCATTAAACTACCACAGATCTGAAACAGAGCCATGGCAAACAGCAGGAATCAGCTGAAAGGTATCACAAGACGACAGCAGCAATAGCAAGGGGACAGGCACACAGGCTGCAAAGAGGTCAACCCACCTATCAGACAGATCTAGAGAGCGTCTGCTCTCTAGTGAGCACTGGCAGCTTGTCATTTGACTAGACTCAGATGTGGACTCTAGGTCAGTTCGGACACTCACAGTGGAATCTAGGCTATTATATCGCCTTGGAAGTAAATAGAGCAAGAGCAAGGAGACATGGAGGACACATGGTTACACTAAACAAATGCTGCAAAGAAAAGTTAGTGCTTAAACAAACAAACAAACAAAAAAAATCTGAGGTGAAGGTGTCTGGTGCTCTGAAGGCAAACTGGCTGCTGGCAGTGAAACATATACTTCTATCAAAAGGAACACAATCATGTGTAACAGCTGATAGAGGATCAGAATTTTCCCAGCCAAACTCAAATGTCCTAAGAAAAACAAAGAAACAAACAAACAAACAAACAAACAAAACAAACCCACTCCTAAAAACCAAAACACAACCTCCCACCCTGACCAAGAATACCACCACCATGAAAACAAGGAAAGAAATCCCCCCCAAACAAGAAGAAGAGATCTCTGTATAGACAGTTTCAATTGAAACACTGCGGCATAGACAATCTTTCCAATCTCCTGCCCAATTCATGATAGGTTCTAGCAGAACCTAGTCTGGTTCCTCTGAGTCTGCACAGGACAGGCTCCTGCAAGCTGTCATTTCTCCTCAGCACTCAGGAGTGAAAAATCAAACAATTTGGGTTTGCAATACTCAGCTACAATTGTATTTTGAAAATATTTAAGATCTACCTACGTGCTTCTTTTCAGCCAACTCCTGAACACCTTTTCTGATCAGGAAAAAGAAGATTTGCACACAGGTTCTTTGGAAAGCTTATTTGCATTTTCTAAGTGTCAAGATTAGCTATGTAGCCAAAAAAAAAAAAATCATCTTCCTAGGCATGTGGAAAATGCACATGGAAACAGAATTGCTCAGGGGAAATCAACTGCCAACTCAGACTTGTCTTCCTGAAGTGGAAATAACTTCAGACCAGAGTAGACTACAAAGCTCATAGCCTTTATATAAACCTCACTGTTTGGGATTCTTTCACATCAACACCTTAGAGGGGAAAAAAAAAAAGTAAAAAACCAAAACTATATTCCATTTATGGTATTTTTTAACAGTTCAAACCAGAATTGCTCCTTTGGAACATCTTACAAACACATTTAGCCATTTGAAGTGCACACATTCCCCTGCCTCCAAGCAAGGCGAGCCATGGAAGATCCCTTGTATCATCAGGACCAGCTCAATAAGTAACATTAACTTCAGGAACAGCTGGCCACCCCTGGCTTCCTCAGGACACATGCCCAACACACTTAACTTTGCTCTTCCATAAAGAAAAAGCTTCAGCTGATCTTCCACCACTCTCAGTAAGATCTTGAGCAATTTTACCATTGCAAAACAGCAGTACAGAACAGCACTGGAGAGGGAATGACTTGCTTATATATTTAATGTACTAGGAAAAGAGCACCAAGAATGACGTGCTGCACTACAGTAAGTGAATTTAGTTGGCACGTTTGCCTCTGCTGGTTGAAAACTCAGTAACAGCGCTGAATGTTGTTAATGGTAAAAGCAGAAGTTCCATAAAGACCATGAGGCAAAAAGAATAAAATTTAGCCTCAGCCAAACACCCATCAGAACAGGCTTAGTCTTCAGGATGCACAAACATTCTTACCAAGGGGGCTAAGGTAGAACAAATCAGTTATAATGCATGCAAAATCCTGCACCTCCAACTGTGACAGTGTTTAAGCAACTACCTCTTGCTTCCACATCAAAGGCAGCGTGGCCTGTTCTGTACACCCACTCTTACCAAGCTGACCAGCAACATCCAAGTTCTTCCACTTTCCCCTTACACTTAATTTCATCCTTTATTTGGAACAGTGGTTTTGTGAAGTTCCTACAGTTCCCAGCACAACCAGCTCTAGTTCACAACCAATGATTCTGGCAAGTTAATGCCATAATGCTTAATACTTAAGACAACACCACGTGTGAGAGTAGGTATTTATGGTCAAATAAGCTAATTTAGAAAAAATAAACTAACTTTCATGCAGCTCAAAGGAAAGCAAAAAAGATAAAACACACTAATCAAGAGTGCTACATGATAACATATGATAAACAACCTCAAACTGTTACAGACTTTCTTCTGTTTTAGCAGAACAGAAAATAAACCTGCCCCAAGAAAGAAACTCCTAAAGGGAAAATTCTGCTAACCTGTGTTTCACTGGCTTGGGAGGCACACCCATGCAATGGTACCAGAATAACCAGCTACCCAGTGACCTGGCTTTCAAAAGGTGCAGTGAAATACAGCTGTGAAAAAATTACCTTGGAGTCAAGCATGTTCTTAAAGGGTAATTCACTGAACTACCAGATCTCATCTAACACATAGCCTTACAGGGTTTCCCTCATTCACAGCAAAGTCCCAGTGCTAACAAAACATCTAACACATTCCTGTAGGAAGCCTTTCAGAGCCCTTGAGCTGCCCTCCTCTGCTGGCATGGCACCTTCAGGGTCTTCTGTGGGTAATCAATGAGAAAAGAGGAGTTACCCAGAAGAGATCACCCACCTGATGGCCACATGGTCCCGATAATCCAGATCATAATTCTGCAGGGAGTCAGCACAGGATTCCCTCAAGACCCCTTGCTGCTGCAGGCGCGATGGCACCGTGAACTGGTGCACAGAGGCATTGGGCTGCGCGGTCGTGTGGTACGGAGGAGGAATGCTGTTGCTGGTCTCACTGCGATAGTCGCTGTCCCGATCGTCCACGGTACTGTCACCATCTTCAAAGGCTAAGAAACAAGAGCAGTTAAGGGCACAGCTCCCTCAAGTTGCACTGCTGGTACAAGGAAGCCCATTTAGTTTTTAAAGAATGACCAAAACAATGCTCAGTTTCTGTGATGGATGTATCTCCATCTGGCAGCTGGTTAAACCCTCCAGTTCTCTCAGGTACACACTAAAGAATTCCAGTGATTTCTTCCATTCTCTCCCACTTCCTACCATAGTGGATAGTGGTTTAGTTCTCTTTAGTCATTCCTAATGAGCAAATGAAGACAATTTTATTTAAAGCAAAAAAACGCCAAACAAACAAAATCAAACCAAACAAAAAACCAACAACAAAAAAACACCAAACAACACAATGCTCTAAATTTCAGGGTCTGATGCTAAAATTAACATTTAGATGTTGGAAAAAGAACACCAAACTATTCCTTTATAGCAGGGAGGTCTTTTCTGCAAGCTTTTAGACCTTTAGGATGTAATACTGTCCCTGATCAGCGATCTTAACCAGTGCTCTAGGGTTCTGGAATATTAGTTGTTGTTTTTTTAATTGGTGTGTGCCTTTTATTTTTTTGGGGGGTGGGGGGGGAGAATTAAACATCTTAGTTTAAGAGAAACCAATGAAAATACGAACAACAGAGAGCAGCTCTACTTCTCACAGGGCAAAATTGCTACATTTAAAACACAAAGGTACATCAGGTTAAATGTAGTAGTCAGTGCTAATGGAAACCTCCCCAAAGCAAAAAGCTCCTTCCCAGCGAGTCCCTCTCCGTGCAGAAATGCTTCTGCCTGCTAACTCTTCAGAAAAAAAGAGAACACAGAATCACAGGGAGGAAAGATATCAAAATACAGTATTGGAATATGACTGTGTGTGGCTGCGCAGGATGCAAGGTTATCTTTGCAAGCTCCAAGTGAAATATACACACCGTAAGCCAGTGGAGTGCACCATCTACATGCTTGAAACAAAGGAGAATAAGGATCAGCCATTATTCACTCTCTCCATCACCAAAAGCCTGCCTAAAAAGGACAATCAAATTAAAGCCTTCACTGGTAAGTTATTCAATGGCCTGTGCCCTACACAGCCATTCACTATGAGGTTGAACAATACAGTGAAAGTGCTGTTTTCATGCCAGATCCTTAAGAAGACCTGAATTTTATTTCTGAGATTCCAAGCAGATGGGATGCAGTTTCAGGGAACACCCATTGCTCCCACTGGTGCTTCACACATCTCCCATCCAATTTCTTTTCTTTCTTTTTGTTTTTTTTTTTTTCAATCCAAGGTCCTTGGTGACCTTCTCAGTTCCTTTCCAACTGACTAAGATTTTATTAGTGTCCTAAATTGGAGGGAAGAGTGAAAAACAGCCCCAGCAGAAACCATGTCTGCAAAATATAAACCACTTGACAAAGCCCAGCTCTACTCGGTTAAGCCCAAACAATTCAATTTGATTGTCCACAACAAAGATGAAGTTAAACTTCCTGCTTTTTTAGTAGTTCAAATGCTGCAGAGTTCTTGCCAGTCTCAAATCAATTGAATAGAAATTAAAAGCAATCATATACTGCTTTATTAAAAGAACACTGTCCATCAATTTTATTGCAGTTCAGTGCTTAGGAGAAACACTCAAGATGTGCAAGACAAAAATTATTTGGTATGTCAAAGTGCCAAGTGCCTCTGAGAAGCACCAGACTTCCAGTCCATGGAGCAAGGGCTGATCAATTTGTAAATCACAAGGCACAGGCCACCCTCAGAAAGATATCAAGATACTACTCAGCTGAGCAACATCACTGCTGAACACTTGAGCCATTACCACCTAATGCACAATAATTGCCTTTATTAGGACAGAAATGCTCTTCCAAAGAGCTTTCTAATGCCCCACTTCACTGCTGGACTAATTTCCTCTTTCCATCAGACACATCTCACTTAAGGTAAAAACCTAAGTAATCCTGGTACCAAAGTTCTTACAGCTTTGGCTGCACTTGCAGAGGCTTCTGGCAGCACAGCTGAGTTACAAGTTCAGGGACAAAAAAAAAATATGTCCAGTTCTGGGCTCCTCAGTTTAGGAAGGATGTTGACTTGCTGGAAGGTGTCCAGAGAAGGGCAACAAAGTTGGTGAGGGGTTTGGAACACAAGCCCTATGAGGAGAGACTGAGTGAGCTGGGGTTACTTAGCCTGGAGAAGAGGAGACTCAGGGGTGACCTCATTGCTCTCTACAACTACCTGAGGGGAGGGTGTAGACAGGCAAAGGTTGGTCTCTTCTCCCAGGTAAACAGCACCAGAACAAGAGGACACAGTCTCAGGCTGCGCCAGGGGAGGTTTAGGCTGGAGGTTAAGAGGAAGTTTTACACAGAGAGAGTGATTGCCCATTGGAATGGGCTGCCTGAGGAGGTGGTGGAGTCACCATCACTGGAGGTGTTCAAGAGGAGACTTGATAGGGTGCTTGGTTGCGTGGTCTAGGTAGTGTTGGATGATAAGTTGGACATGGTGACCTTGAAGGTCTCTTCCAACCTGGTCTATTCTATTCTATTCTAAATATAAATCAGTTCTCCAATAATCTGGGTCAAAAAGACAATGAATCCAGCAACCCACTGATACTGGGCTAAGCTTACTATAAGGGCAGGCAAAGCCTTACACAATTATGGTCACCAGAAAGCAGGACACAGCTCTTCCAGGTCAGTGACTGCCCAGCTGATCAGCTCAGATATTTCAGGACCCCCCAGACGGGCTGTTGCAGAAGCACCACCTGGATTTGTTAACCAATCTCTACATTATCAAATGAAGATTTCCAATATGAACCACTATGTCTACGCAACTCCTAAAAATAGCCCATTAGCATAAGTGTTAATCAAATATTTACAGCTTATAAAAGGTGGCACCAGAAGTTCTCCCAGTTCCTACTGGCATTGAGCACGAGGAAATCGCTCAGAGGTCATGACACAAAACATCTTCCCCCGTGACATGTTAATAGGATGCAAGGCTCTAGCTACCACAAACAACGAGGAGGCAGGAACATGTTATTTCTCTGATGTACACACCTAGAACACCCATAGATGTTAATACCAGGAAGAAATCCTCAGCTGACTCATCAATAAGAGCCAATCCCAGAAACTCTCATTCGTGCTGAATTGCACCTACCCTATAGCACTTTATTTAACGAAAGTGTTCACAAATGAAGACATTGCTCAGCCTGATTAAAACCACCAAAATCTGGCCCATGTGTGGCTTTACAGCACACATGACCAATGCAACAAAGCATACTGTGAAATGTCTATCCATGATGATGATCCCATTCATTAACATAGTAGACATCTAAATTTTATTTAAGCAAGAGACTGACAAGAACTTGCAGAGGCAGCTTTGGGGATGCAGCATCCCTTCAAAAGGAGAGGTCAGGCATTACAGCCCATGTTTCAAGCAAAATATCCCTCACAACACACATGGTGTGATAAATTCAAGCACTGTGTTCTTCAAACAGATGATACACCAAGTCTTCTGTAAGGAAAGTTGTAGCTTAGCCTCATTTTCTGAAGATTGGTTAATTATTAACAATATACATAACAATAAACATTGAAAGTCAGTAATTATTTTACCCCAGTCTGAGATATTTCACATATACCAAAGAGCACTCAAGGGATGACAGCTGTTTGTTTGTTGCTGGACACACTGTGTGGCAAGTGGAGGAGCAAGGCTGAAGGGGCAGGGCAAAAGCGTGCCATTCATGTTTAATAGTTTAATATTCATGCATATAGATAGCACAAGAAGAAAATCCATTGAACAGTCACATCACACAGGAGGACTTTAGAAAGTGGGGGGGATCAAGAAAGAAGATAGGGTCTCTGAAAAACTGCCTCTTGGAAACCCAGTTACTCCTCCCCACGTCTTCCCCTAGGAGCTATTAAATCACTGCTGCAGGGAAGAACACAAACAGTATTTAATATACTGACCTCAAAACCACTTTGCACAACTCTGTCACACCAGCTCTACCAGTCACATTTAACCCCTGGCAGCTTTCTTTACTTCAAGCTCCAGGACAAGAAAGCTAACAGCAAAATTATTACAGGTGGCTGAATAAAGGCACTTTCAGAAGTGTTTTTGTTGATTTAAGGTCCCAACGCACAGCAGGAGTTCCTCTCAAAAGGTTGCATTTGGTTGAAATTGCCTCCTGCTTTACTAGGAGTGATATTTTATCAGCCTCTGGGAGCAAGAGTCCAGTCCCTAAGCTAAGCTATCCTCCACAAACTTGAGCAAAAATATGGACAAAAGCATTTAGTGTATCACACCCAGGGACTAGGGAAGGTTCATGTAAGGTTCTGTGTCCCCAGATCTCCACTGCTTCTCCAAAATAAGCTTTTGTCTGTTTTTCACAAAGGTAGAAGAGAAGAAAGTGTACTGACTGAAGGAATGGCTTCCTGTCAAAGTTCAGAAAAGAACTCTGCCTGCTACAGGCCCTGGCTTTTGCAACTCACTTTCCCTACCCCTCATGCATTTCAATTGCTTTTCACCATAAGCAGCCAAAGTTTCAAACCCCAATACTCCATCCTCTACAAAATCATCAGTCACTGCTGAAAAATCATGCCCACTTATGAAATCTTATAACCAAAATGCACCTCACTTTCACAAGGACTACTGAAGTAACAAGGAGAGAAAAACCCCCCACAATAATCTCAAAGGGCATTTTGTGAGGCTCTTCTATAGCTCTCCATGCTAAAAAACTAAGAGCAACACTGCAGGGCCTTAGTCCATCCTATTGTACTCACCACTTCAAAATAAATTACAAATCTGTGCAATTTTAAGATAGCAAGATAGCAATATTTGGTCTTCTGTTTAAGAGTTTTCATAACCTTGTTTTTCCACACTTGCAAACACTTTCTGTTGCTAAAACACTCAAGGATTGGACTGACAGTCCGAAGTGGAAAGGCTAGCTTGAATATCTACTCTACTTCTTTAAGTCTTTCCCTTTCCTAAAATGACAGAGGGTCAGCAGCACAAAAGATCCCTTTTCTAAAGTACCTTCTCCCCTACTAGCAAGATTCTGAGCTACAACACTCTTTTTACAAGGAGCTCTCACCAGCAAAATGACTTTCAGCTACCAACATGCTGTTTCTGCTGCCTCCCAGTTGCTGTTTTATTTTTCATTACATCATCAAGTCAATGGAGTTTACTGGAAACACCAACACTGGCCCAAGCCTGCCTATACAAACATGATTTCAAAGAGGGCAGCAAGAGCAGGATGAAGTAGAGGGAGGCAGGGAAGGAATACATGACACTCCACGAATACAAGTACTTTTCAAAACAAAACCAGCACACATGAGCACTGCAGATAAACAGGAAAAATAGCCTCTGCATGGCCTTCCGACATCTCTGACTGACCAATGCCTGAACACTCAATTTCCCTCACAAATACAAAATTTAAAAAAAAAAAAATTAAAGGGCAGTGAAAAAAAAAAGCTATTTAACACACTAATCTGTGTTTCAGTAGTATAAAAAAGTTTGCACAATTCTCAGTTATCCTTTCACACCTCAGAGAATAACCCAAAACAATTTACACACCCAGGACTCACAGTGTGAGAATGCTGGCCAGCACTGTGGATGCCAAATAATTTACAGCTTGATCAAAGACAGGAGAATAAGGAGAATAAAACATTTTGCAAGAGAAGAGACTGGGAAGTCAATGGTAGAAGAATTCTAAAATGCAGAACAGGTCTCTGAGTAAAAGGTACAGTAACATTAACTGAATGTTACACTCAAGCTACTTGGCTCCTGTAAATGTCCTCTCCAAATTCTCCAGTTTTGGGCTCCTCAATTTAAGAAGGACATTGGAGAGTCTTGAACGTGTCCAGAGAAGGGCAACAAGGCTGGTGAGAGGCCTTGAGCACAGCCCTGTGAGGAGAGGCTGAGGGAGCTGGGATTGTTTAGCCTGGAGAAGAGGAGGCTCAGGGGAGACCTTATTGCTGTCTACAACTACCTGAAGGGAGGCTGTAGCCAGGTAGGGGTCGGTCTCTTCTCCCAGGCAACCAACACCAGAACAAGAGGATACAGTCTCAGGCTGCACCAGGGGAAGTTTAGGCTCAAGGTGAGGAGAAAGTTCTTCACAAAGAGAGTTGTTAGCCGTTGGAATGGACTGCCCAGGGAGGTGGTGGAGTCACCATCCCTGGAGGTCTTCAAGAGAGGATTGGACGTGGCACTTGGTGCCATGGTTTAGTAGTCATGAGGTCTTGGGTGACAGGTTGGACTTGATGATCTTTGAGGTCTCTTTCAACCTTATTGATTCTATGATTCTATAAATTCCATTATGTCAAAAAATCAGGCAGAACCTCCACCCTGATGCCAATGGTAAATGTAATTAATGTAAATTTGCTTTGTTTTGGTTTTTTTTTAATCATGCCCCCCTCAGCAATATGGAATCACAGAACAATAGGGGCTGAAGGGACCTCTGGAGATCATCCAGTCCAACACCGTTGCCAGAGCAGGTTCACCTAGAGCAGGCTGCACAGGACTGCATCCAGGAAGGCTCTGAATGATTCAGGAGATGGACATCCACCACCTCTAAGAGCTTCTTCCAGTGCTCTACCAGCCTCAAAGTAAAGAAGTTGCTCCTCATGTTTAGATAGAGCTTCCTATGTATCTACCTCTTGTCCCATCACTGGGCACCAATGAAAAAAGACTGGCCCCATCCTCCTGGCACCCACCCTTTAAGTATTTAAAAGCATAGATTAAAGCCCTTCCATACGTCTTCTCCTCTCCAGGCTAAGAAGCCCCAAGTCTCTCAGCCTTTCTTCATATGAGAGATGTTCTAGTCCCCCTTGTAGCTTTTGTTGTACTCTCTCAAGCAGTTGCCTGTTCTTCTGGAACTGGGGAGCCCAGAACTGGACACAGGACTCCAGATGAGGCCTCACCAAGGCAAACACCTTCATGTTAAGGCTAATTGATCAATCTTTTCAGGCACAGTAGGCCCTAGAAGCCATGCACAGTACCTTGAGCAGAAGTCTTGCCTGTTGCAACCCACAGGACTTCCACAAACCAAAGATGCTTCATGCATGTTTTCAGGAAAAATCAACAGAAACTGCAGCATCTGCAAAAGTTACTGCAGCAGTCTTCAGGTGCAGGCATTAGATCCAGACACTACAGACAGCTGCAGTGTCTGAGTTAAAATCTTTCCAGGGCTGGTAAGCACCAGATAAAGCCCTACCACTTTTGCCATGATACTGTCTCACTGAGCTTCAATATGCTACTACCCTTCAAACACACTGGTGTGCACCAGGCATTTTTGCTTTCAGATTTGTTCCTGTTTATAGTATTTAGAATTTCTGTGATGACTTCAAGCATCTCCTTTCATTTTAGTCAAATGTTCACTACAGAGTCCCCTGTGGTTTTCATGTGGGTTTCAGTTACTCCAAACACTGATTTAGGCTTACATGGATACGAAGACCAACACAAAAGACATATAGAAGCAGAAAATCAGAATTACTCTCACAGGAAAAGAACTGTAGTCCAATTCCACCACCTTATCCTCAAATTCCAGTAGAAAGCAGAAGCAACTCATTCAAAATGTGGCCAAAACAAAGCTAAATGTGAAAAAGTGAACAGCCAGCCATCCACACAAACATGAGGATTCAGTGAAAGTAAAGGAAAATACAACAGTACAGGGTTTTTATATGCATGAATATTTCCACTTTCCTCACACTGGAGCATGCTGCACTACTACAGGAACAGAAAACTTGCAAGAAATCAAACTGTTACGTACTCAGCTGCTCTCCCCATCCGAAATAACTCCAGTTGCCTGCATGAAACACAAATGGCAGCAAAGAATAGGAATGGAAAAAGAAAGCTTAGGAAAAACAAACCACAAGTATACTTTTCACATATTTTTTAAGTCTTTACAAGCTTTGAACTGTAAGGGAATTTTCCTTTAATAAATACAACATTAAATTTATATGGGGGCTTACTCTTCACTGTCCAGATTGTTTATAAGATACTCTGAAGATTAAGATCACTGTAAATTCTAGGAACTATTAAGCAATCACACTTTTATTAACACAAGTAGACAAAATACTTATCAACACACTACTTAGCAAGAGTAGTTAAACACTGTTTTTCACTAGTACACCCACTACAAGGATTAGAGACAAAATATCCTACAAACTAAGGTTCGGTTAAGAGCAGTATCTAATTCCAGGCTAAACTGAGCTGCTTCACATTTTTACTTCTGCCCCTCTTGCAGAACAAAGTTCCCACAATGATGAAACCACACACACTGGTTGAAAACCTCAAGAGTTGTCACAGCACCCTATGAATGAAACCAGTCACAATTCCACCACAGTATGCAAATCTCTCCATGTTAAAATTAAAGGTGACAGCAAATTCATCCTAAAGCCAAACTGCTAGTTGGAAAGACAGTCAGTACTTCTCCATATCCACATTGTCACCACAAAGTCACACCCAGTATGCAAACTACATGCATACATTACACTCTCAAGCACCTTGGAAGCACATGCACACAACTACCAACTCCAAGAAAAGCTTCAAAATCAGCATTTATAGCAGAAAAATGTGTAAAAACAAGCAAACAAACACATGAAAAACTTGGAAAAAAGTGAAGTTTACAGGACTGTTGATGTGTAAATGCAGCAGGTAATACATTTCTCATATGAAGACAGAGAACAAGCAGGGGGTTTTGTGCTGGCTGTCAGCCTCCTGTCTAGCAACCAGCCAGGCACACACTTCCAGGAGGGAGACAGCTCAGAGGATTCCCTTCCCCTGCCCTCCTTAACATGACTTACAAAGCTAGAAAATACTTGCTCCTGCTTTTAGCAAAAACAGTTCTGAAAAAATACACTGTAGTCCTCAAAAAAAAAACCAAATCACCATGAGATTGGTACTTAAATAAGCAGCAGCTGTCCCCAGTAAGTACCTTGGCTTCTTAAGGGTTTAGTCCCCATGCTCTGTTGCCATTTCAGTTCTGCAGAGGAAGAAAAAGTGGGCAGAGGGGAAAAAAATAGGCACAAATATGGACTATCCCAAGGGAGGAAAAAAAATAAAGGAAAAGTCATGTTTTTCAAACTCTCCCTCTCTGGGAAATAATGGTCCACCAGAGCTACAGTCAGGCTGCTCCTTCCTTTTCAGACATGAAAGTTTTACAAAGCAGTGCAGTTCCTTGGATATACCTCAGTATATACAAGGTCCCTGGAATCCATGCTTTTGCACACACTTTTGGACCTATGCACAGGTATAGCCGTATCTCAAGTTTAAGTGGCATGTTTGTTATCTTACAGGTCATTCCCCTCCTACTCCCACAAAGTAACACAAACACATTCGCTTTGAACAAAGCAGCTCTGACCAAGTATGTCCATGGAAAAAAATCTTCTTATTTTATTTTTTAATGGAGTCCCACATTAAACTGGTATAATGTTGAATATATGCAGTTTCTGTGGATTATAAAAGGGTTATTCCTTCCCTAGTTACAAAAATACCAACTTTTTTTTCCCCTTGTAAACAGAACTTAAGAAGTGAGAAAAATTCAAGTCCATACAGTTGAGCACTAACAGACTACAGTCTGAGACACGATGAATGCTTCATCTCTTGTCCACAGCAGCAAGGGTGACAGGCCACCACCAGGACAATGCATCTGAACTAGCTGTCTTGGCAAGATGAAGATATACACTTAGATGCATCAGAAACCCACCAGGATCCACCAGTCAGAGCTTACATAGCTCTGACCACAGGGCTGTCATAGAATGGTTTGGGTTGGAAGGAACCTCCAAAGGTCATCTAGTCAAATCCCCCTGCAGTGAGCAGGGACATCCTCCATTAGATCAGGTTGCCCTGAGACATTTTGAGCCTGACCTTGAATATCTCCAAGAATGAGGCTTCAACTACCTCCCCTGGGCAACCTGTTCCAGTATCCAACTACACTCATGGTAAAAAAATTCCTCCTAACGTCCAACCTAAATCTAATCTTCTCTAGTTTGAAGCCATTGCTCCTTGTACTAATGTTCCAGGCTTTTGTAAACAGGCCCTGCCCAGCCTTCTTGAAGGCCCCTCTCAGGTACTGGAAGGCCACTATTAGATATCCCTGGAGTCCTCTCCAGGATGAACAAGCCCAGCTCCCTCAGCCTGTCTTCACAGGAGAGGCTCTCCTGCCCTCTGATCACTTGTGGGTCACTCTTCTGGACCTGCTCCATCAGGTCCACATCCTTCTTGTGTTGAAGGCATCAGAACTGAACACAGTACTACAGGCAAGGTCACACCAGAGTGGAGGCAGAATCACCTCTCTGGATGTGCTAGCCACACTTCTTTTGATGTAGCCCAAGACGCAACTTGCCTCGTGGGCTGCAAGTACACACTGGCTCATGTCCAGAGTCTCATCCACCAGCACTCCCAAGTCCTGCTCTGTAGGGCTTCTTTCTATCACCTCATCCCACAATATGTACTGAAAATGAGGATTGCTCAGGGCCAGGTGCAGGACCCTACACTAGGTCTTGTTGATTCTCATGAGGTTCACCTGGGCCCAACACTCCAGCTTGTCCAGCTTCTGGATGACATCCTGTCCCTCCAGTACATGGACAGCACCACTCAGCTTGGTGTCATCTGCAGACTTGCTGATGGTACACTCATCCCAGGCTTTTTTTTTAAACAACTAAAAGCTCATCATCAACCAATCCATGGGTTTAACAGAGCAAAAGGAGAGAAGAGGAATACTCAATGAACCTGGAAAAGAAAACATAAGTAAAGCACATGCAGCAAAGGGAGAAGAGGAGACAACCAGAAGAAAGTGTAAGTAAACAATAGGCAGGAAGAGGAAGGAGCATGGAAGAAGGGCATGGGGAGAGGGCTGAAGAAAAAGAGCAAGAAATTGACATAACTCTGCACCAAGCTTTAATTTGTTGTAATAAACCACTGACTTTAGAGATAAGACAATTTCCTATTAATGTATACCAAACAGTAGCTTATATGTACCTCGCTCTTGAAAAATCTCAAGCTACTAACACATGGGATATTGACCTCAGTAACTCCTTCTATCAAAAGGTTCCTGTCTCAGACAAAAATTAAGCAGCAAAGGAAAACAGTGTTTTGGCATTTGCAACATGGATTGCTATTAAAGATCAAGACAAACTCTGCAGCGGTACATTATTGCACTCAGACTGTGTGCAACGTATGTTGTTACACACACAGGAATGTCCATCTAATATGCCAAAGCAACTAGGAAAGAAGTATCAGAAGATACCACAAATTCCCAAAATGAAGAAAATGATGCTTACCTGCCCTGAACCTTTTCCTAAAAATAAAACTCCCAGGCAGCCTCTGCACAAACCTCAGCACAAATCACTGCACAGAGGGACTAGGTGGCTCTTCAAGCGAAAAGTGAAAGCCTGACCCCTGGAACCAGCTCAGACTGTTTCTAGTCCTTGTTTCCTTGACACCAAATGGTTCAGTGGCTGGCATGACACTACTCATGCTTTCAAACTGCATCAAGAAGAAAAACGAGTGCAAGAAACAAGACCTGCAGATACAAGTTCTGCTCTCAAAGAAGAAACAGAACCACTTCACAACGACAAGAGTCCTCAAACTGACAGTGATATCCTTGAGCCACCTACTTATCGACCTCACTGCTACCGAGTTACTTATGAACAGCGTAAAAACCCCGCAAGAGCAGATTAGAGACTTATTTCCATGCCTAAGGCAAATAGCAGCCAATGCTACGCCAGGCAAGAGTCAAGAGAAGAGCAGCTACCTTTAGACACCAACTCCTTACCCTGCAAATTTTCCCACACTGAGAAGATGGATCCTGGCTAACCAACAACCAGAACCAAACTGGGAAGGCAATGCTGTGGGAAGAGAAAGGGATGAGGTAACAAAGAGTAAGGGATTTTCAGCCAGAATCTCAAAACTCCAACTTCTGTTTGTTTTTACTAACACCCACTTCACTTCAGCATCTAACATTTCGGATAAAAGATGAATTTATTAAAGATTCAACACATATGCTGCTTCATTTGAGATTCAGGAGCTAACAGTATATATCTCGGTCCTTCAGCATAATCACAGAAGACCTGGGCTGACAGCCTTGATATTTTGAATGTTAATGAAAACAGAGTTCCTTTTTAGCCTTTTCAAGTTGTTTTTCTGCTTCATGAAAATAATATGCATAACCTCAATTTGCTAAGAAAAAAAATCCCTTCCAGACCACCTCTGGGAACAAGTTTGAGCCTGTACAGATTGGAGTTGAAGCACCAAGAAGTCCACACAGAAAAAATGGAAAGTTGTCATTCTAAATACACTCAACAACAACACAGATTAAGACTGGAATAGATGACACAGACAAGTCAGTCTAGTTACTCTCTGTGCTCTTAAATATCAACAGTGTGTGTCTTGGTTATCACATTATTTTGTATTCGTAAGTTTCAGTAGTCAGAAAATGAGGTTTCGTATAAACCTCCAATTAAGGACTAAGCGATGCCAGCAGCTTGGTGCCTTGGAAGCAGCATTCTTGTCGTTAACACATTTAAGTTCCCTCAGTTAGCTGAACATAACATATGCTCATTCTGTGTCTCAATTATGCAACTATTCAAGGAGGAACTCCTCCTCCCTACTTCACACTGTCAAGCCTGGATCAACTGTAGAAAAGCAGAACATTCCAAATTTTTAATGCAGTCTAATTTGATTGCCTGCGTGCCATTTTGTTTCATTTCTCTACACAAGCCCCAGTGTGCCTGGGACCCACTATCCTGTCAGAACATCACCATTTAGCCTGGAGAAGAGGAGACTCAGGGGTGACATTATTGCTCTCTACAACTACCTGAAGGGAGGTTGTAGACAGACGGATGTTGGTCTCTTCTCCCAGGCAGCCAGTACCAGAACAAGAGGACACAGTCTCAGGCTGCACCAGGGGAGGTTTAGGTTGGACGTTAGGAAGAAGTTCTATACAGAGAGAGTGATTGCCCATTGGAATGGGCTGCCCAGGGAGGCGGTGGAGTCACCATCATTGGAAGTATTCAGGAGGAGACTTGATGGGGTGCTTGGTGCCGTGGGTTAGTTGTTTAAGTGGTGTTGGATTGGTTGATGGGTTGGACGCGATGATCTTGAAGGTCTCTTCCAACCTGGTTTATTCTATGTATGTATTCTATGTATTTACTGCTGTCCACTCCTTATGATCACAACAACAAATTATTTACTCCTCCTGTTAAATCCCATGCTGGGCAAAGAGAGAGCATCTAAACAAATCTATAAAAGTAAACAGAGTTTGGGAAATTACACTCATTTGGTGCTGATTAAGTACTGTTTACAGAACACAGAGCTGAGAAGATCCTGGTCAGTTCATTCTTCTAGGTTTAATAAATACCCTTTTCTCCTGGCTAAGACCCTGAAAGTGCACACAGATGACAGATCCCATAAAAACAGACACACTTAAAGTATTCAACATACTTACCAAAACATGGTATCTTCATGGAATAAGCTTTTAAAATACAAAGCACTTTTTTTCCCTATATAGTCAGAATGAAATGAAACTTTGAGCAAAGAAGGATGACCAAGAAGGTTTCATACAATTTAAGCTCTTCACATATTTCCAGCTCAGTTTTGGAACACCACAGATGAGAGCCAAGGCTTCTTCACAAAGGGAGATGAACAAGCACAGGAGGAAAATGAGCTAGAAAGAGCTCACAGAGACACCAACAGACACTAGACTACTGTGACAGAGTTCTCTCATTGCTCCCTACTCCCTATTTCTCACCACATTTTACTCTAGTTTAGCATTCAACCTATGCTAAAACCTTTGGGTATTTTATTTCACTCAATGCAATGGCCCTCCTGACCAGAAAGTTTTACGTACTGCAGCTAGACAAAATGAGACTGACAGCTGGGGAGTTTAAGCAGGGCTTGTATCACCGTCAAATTATTGAGTATCCACTAAATTATTACAATTGTGTGCAACTCAATAATAGCTATAGTAAAAAGGATCAGGAACAGTGCCACACAGTTTTATCTACAGTGGAAATACTTTTAACATGTCATAGAACAGTTTTGGGTTGGAAGGGACCTTAAAGGTCACCTAGTTACAACCCCCCAGCCTTGGCAGGGACTCCTTCCACTGGGTAAGATTGCTCAAGGCCTCATCCAACCTGGCTTTGAGCACCTCCAGAGACAAAGCACCCATGACCTCCCTGGGCAACCTGTTTCAGTGTCTCACCACCCTCACTCTAAGGAATTTCTTCCTAATATCCAATCTAAATCTGCCCTCCTCAAGCTTCAATCCATTCCCTCTCATCCTATCACTACAAGCCCCTGTAAAAAGTCCCTTCCCAGCTCTATTCAGGTATTGGAAGGCCATTGTAAGGTCTCCCCAGAGCCTTCTTTTTTCCATGCTGAACAGCCCCAGATCTCCCAGCCTGTCCCCACTGGGAAGGTTCTCCAGCCCTCTGATCATCTTCATGGCCCTTCTCTATCACTGCACTCATACCTGAAACAGCTGTCTCATCTTAAAAATTCACAGGCTACCAATCTCTGTTTGGCAAGGAGATTTAAGCACAAGAAACAAGGTAAGTTTTCAATTACTGTACATGAGATACAATTTTGGATTATAGTGGATCACCTAATAGGACCTATATGCCCAGAAGCCAAGAGGAATGCAGCATTGTACAACAGCTGAGATAAAAGATCTGGTTCCATTTCTCCTTGTGATTTTCAACCTTGGGCTTTGAGTACAATCCCCATAGCTCAAAGACACGTATTTGTGACTCGTGTGTAAAGTTAAATGATAATTTTTCTACCAGTTTAAGATCTCCAATTTTTAAAAAGGTTATATTCCACCGTGGCAACAAAATTCAAATAACTTTCTATTATTACTATGACATTAAAGGATGACTAATAAAGTTTCAGAGGCCTATAAAAAATTTCCAGCAGTGAGGGGAAAAAAAGAAGGAGGGGAAAAAAAAAGCATTCACGAAAAGCACTAAACAAATTATTAAACCCAGTGATTAACCAAATATTTACCTTTTTTGATCACTGCTTAGAGAAAGCCATGTCAGTATTAGCAGTGTGCAGCGTTTCAGGGAGAGCTTTAGGTTTGGGGCCTATTTAGAAGTCAATTTTATTTCCTTGTCAACAGCTTTCAGAATACAACACATAGTTTAGGAAAACTAATTCAAAAAGCACACGTTCAGGATCAACAGCAAAGCCACAGATGTGTTCTCCTCTAGAGCTCAGCAGTAAGTCAAACTTTTGTTACTATATAATCTTCTAATATAGCCTTTATTTTTAAATTCCATTTGCTGAAAACTTTTCCTTAAACACATCCAGTCCTAAGGCAGCAGCTATATCCTGAAAAACAGAGAGATGCTCCACAGCAAGACCTTGAATTCACATTCCTTTGAGCAGAGATACCATGCCTTCAGCCAGCCCTGGTGGTCAGCACCACAAAGACACTGACAAAACAGAAGTCTCCAAATGGGATTGATCCTAAACGAGGAGAAACAGGAGCTGCCAGTCACCCAGAAGCAGAGGTTAAAGAACTTTCTTTCCCAGCTTATCAGCAAACTACCACAAAACAGTTCATACAATGACTTCTCTTGAACCACAATTAAAAAAAAGTCATCCATGCACCCTGTTTTCAATCACACACTGAGTATTTTTTGAGGACTGCTGTAAGGTTAACTGTTTGCACTGTGGCCAGTAGTTTTACTCATACTAAAGCTTTTCAGTAGCTACAGCACAATCTTTAGTGCCACTTACCCTTGAGAAGGGTAAAATACTCATTAAGCTCTTCCTTACTCTTCCTAAATTGGCCTGGTTTAGACATGTCATAGGTAGCTGCTGACCTCTGTTGCTTCTAAGTGCAGAAGCAAGCCGGCAAACAGAATAAAGTAAGTGGCAAGAATCTAGACTTATTGCATACATCTCTACAACCAGGAGAGCTGCATCACTTCCCAGCAATCCATGCAACTATGGTGCCTGCCATAGTACTGTAAGAGGCCACATAGCTCTACAAACACTTAAGAAGTTTGAGTTGTGGCTTGCTGAAAAGGATTTTGATGCTATCCAGCTCTGAGAGCCTGGTATAGCAGGTTATGTACTGCACCAACAGTATGTACTGTTGTCAAACCAGAAAAAAATTTAGAAAAATCTCCCAATAGGATGTCATTTCAGCACATCTGCTGCCCTATGCTCTTTAACATCTTTATTGATGATCTGGACGAGGACATTGAGTCCATCATCAGTAAATTTGCAGATGACACCAAGCTGTGGGCAGGAGTTGATCTGCTGGAGGGTAGAGAGGCTCTGCAGAGGGACCTCGACAGGCTGGGCAGATGGGCAGAGTCCAACGGCATGAGACTGAACACATCCAAGTGTCGGGTTCTGCACATTGGCCACAGCAACCCCATGCAGTGCTACAGGCTGGGGTCAGAGTGGCTGGAGAGTGGCCAGGCAGTGAGGGACCTGGGGGTACTGGTTGATAGTAGGCTGAACCTGAGCCTGCAGTGTGCCCAGGCAGCTTAAGAGGGCCAATGGCATCCTGGCCTGCATCAGGAACAGTGTGGCCAGCAGGAGCAGGGAGGTCATTCTGCCCCTGTACACTACACTGGTTAGGCCACACATTCAGTCCTGTGTCTAGTTCTGGGCCCCTCAGTTTAGGAAGGAGGTTGACTTGCTGGAGCACATCCAGAGAAGGGCAACAAAGTTGGTGAGGGGTTTGGAACACAAGCCCTGCGAGGAGAGGCTGAGGGAGCTGGGGTTGCTTAGCCTGGAGAAGAGGAGGCTCAGGGGAGACCTCATTGCTCTCTACAACTATTTGAAGGGAGGTTGTAGACAGACGGATGTTGGTCTCTTCTCCCAGGTAACCAGTACCAGAACAAGCGGACACAGTCTCAAGCTGCAACAGGGGAGGTTTAGGCTGGAGGTGAGGAAGAAATTCTTCATAGAGAGAGTGATTGACCATTGGAATGGGCTGCTCGGGGAGGTGGTGGAGCCACCATCACTGGAGGTGTTTAGGAGGAGACTTGATTAGGGTGCTTGGTTGCATGGTTTAGTTGATTAGGTGGTGTTGGATAATAGGTTGGATGCGATGATCTTGAAGGTCTCTTCCAACCCGGTCTATTCTATTCTATTCTATTCTATTCTACTCTATTCTATTCTATTCTACTCTATTCTATTCTATTCACAGGGTCTGCTCACCAAGCTGAACACTGGTGAAAGCCAGTATCTTTGACTAGAATAAACCAAATGACTCAATGACAGCACAAGATGGCATGCTCAGAGGAGTGCACAAATTTGATGGCTGTGACTTCATTCCATGAAAACTGTCTGCAATGCATATCCTGCCAACCAAGCTCTGTGCACTTGGTGCCACCAATTCTTCTGGAACTGCATCACCTGTGCTGTGGAAATCCCAGCAGCAGGGTTTGATAGTCCTAACCCAAAAGCACATTAACAGCAGCATAAAGGTGGTGATATCCACAGTGCATCACACTCAATACCAAAATCAGTGTGGATGTTATCAGGGCTTGCTGGAGAGACATGGGCAGGGAAGGTAGTCACCTGGCTTTTTAGCAGACAAAACCCCTTGGCAGCATAACCTCAGCATTAGTCACTCTGTGTAGAGGAGGATACAAGCCTTTCAGATGCACCAGTGGGTCTACTTAAAAATACAACTAATGGGCATCAGGGATGAAAGCTTTCCAAGTCAGCCTTTGGTACTTTTGAAATAGTATCATACGATCAGTCAGGGTTGGAAGGGACCACAAGGATCATCTAGTTCCAACCCCCCTGCCATGGGCAGGGACACCCCACACTAGATCAGGCTGTCCAGAGCCTCATCCAGCCTGGGCTTAAACACCTCCAGGGATGGTGCCCCAACCACCTCCCTGGACAACCCATTCCAGGGCTTCACCACTCTCATGGTGAAGAACTTCCTCCTCACATCCAGCCTGAATCTCCCCACCTCCAGCTTCATTCCATTCCCCCTAGTCCTAGCACTACCTGAGATCCTGAGAAGTCCCTCCCCAGCCTTCTTGTAGGCCCCCTTCAGATACTGGAAGGCCACAATTAGGTCACCTTGGAGCCTTCTCTTCTCCAGACTGAACAGCCCCAACTCCTTCAGTCTGTCCTCACAGGAGAGGTGCTCCAGCCCTCTGATCATCCTCATGGCCCTTCTCTGGACACCTTCCAGCACCTCCAGATCCCTCTTGTAATAGGGGCTCCAGAACTGGAGGCAGTACTCCAGGTGGGGGTCTCACCAGAGCTGAGTAGAGGGGGAGAATCACCTCCCTTGACCTGCTGGCCATACTTCTCTTGATGCAGCCCAGGATCTGATTGGCTTTCCAGGCTGCAAGTGCACACTGAGAGCTCATGTTGAGCTTCTCGTCCACCAGCACCCCCAAGTCTCTCTCCTCTGGGCTGCTTTCCAGCCAGTCACTGCCCAGCCTGGATTTGTGCCTGGGGTTGCCTCCACCCAGATGCAGGACCCTGCCCTTGGTCTTGTTGAACCTCATGAGGCTGGCTTGTGCCCACCTCTCCAGCCTGTCAAGGTGCCTCTGGATGGCATCCCTTCCCTCCGGCGTGTCTGCTGCACCACACAGCTTGGTGTCATCAGCAAACTTGCTGAGGGTGCACTCAATGCCACTGTCCATGGCACCCACAACGATGTTGAACAAGGCTGGTCCCAGGACTGATCCCTGAGGGACTCTGCTTGTCACTGCCTCCACTGGGACATGGACCCATTGACAGCCACTCTTTGGGTGTGGCCATCAAGCCAGTTCTTTATCCATCAGTGGTCCACCCATCCAACCTATGTGTCACCAGTTTGGAGACCAGGATGTGGTGCGGGACAGTGTCGAAGGCTTTGCTCAGGTCCAGGGAAACGACATCAGTTGCTCACCCCTCATCTATTAATGTTGTCACCTGTTCATAGAAGGCCACCAGGTTTGTCAGGCAGGATTTGTCCTTGGTGAAGCCATGCTGCCTGTTCCAAATCACCTCTTCACTGTTCTTCTGTGTCAGTAGTGCCTCCAGGAGGATCTGCTCCATGATCTCTCTGGGCACAGAGGTGAGACTGACTGGCCTGTAGTTCCCTGGTTCCTCCTTCTTACCCTTTTTGAAAATGGGGTAATGTTTCCCCTTCTCCACTCTGTGGGGACTGCCCCAGACTGCCGTGACTTTTGGAATATAATAGAGAGGGGTTTAGCAACCTCATCTGCCAGTTCTCTCAGTACCTGTGGGTGTATTCCCTCGGGTCCCAGGGACTTTCAGAAAGAGTAGTGAATGCATAGATATTAGCAGAATTTTGCCTTGTGCATTTTGAAGCAATAGATTTCCTCAGATACTAATGGAAAAGAAGGCTTAATACAACAAAGTCATCTGGCATCAAATGACATCCACTCCTATAATGGATATACAACATGTTGCCAGCTTTTAAATAGTTAAATGGTTGCCTACGTATCTGCAGCAAAGCTGCAGCACTTTTTCCTGCATGCATGTACACACACTCTGGATAGCATTTAGGGATCCTCCTCACTCTTCTGGAGGAGATGCTGTGCTGTTTTGCTCCCTTCTCACTGATGACACAGCAGAACAAACACCACCTAGCTTTGGGTTTTTTTTGCTGGTATAAAACACTGTGTCAGAAAACTTATTTCCTCCCTTGTTGCCCAAACTCACAACCCAAAGCCAAGCAACAAATTTGCCTCTGCTGGGAAGTGGAATTAAATAAATAAATAAATACAAAACACCACACCACAAACAAAACACAACAACACACAAACCCAACAAAACAAACAAAAGAAAACCAAGCAAAACCAAACAACAAAACACACACAAACAAGCAAACAAAAACATAAACAAACACAGATTTTTATAGAGCAAAAGACATTCAAGGCAGAGCTGCTATCATGTGCTGTGGTCTATCAGGGGGTTTGCTGTGAAAAGAGCAACACTATAGACTCAAGTAAGTGGAATTAAAAAAACCAAGCATATTCAGAGAAGGGAGGATAAAGCATTATCAGAAAGATGACCAGTTAAAGGTAAGAGGACAGACATAATCAATTGATTGATTCTCTGGCCCTTAGTTTATCTTTTCCGAGAATCACATTGAACAAGCCCGCTCTCTTCAAGATCTTTTGACTCCCTGGCAAAGGGATAGGACAGTATTTACAGTAGCTGAAATAAACTTAGGCAGCAAAAATCTTTTCTGCAAAGATTGAGAATACTTTTCTCATCCCAGTTTGCACATTGTCTGCTGCAAGTCATACTCATGCTTAAAATACTGACAGAGTGAGTCACTTATGGATAAGAATGGACTATTTTTGCTGCCAGAAATAATCTTGAGCATGCAAGGAAAATAAATCTATACCTACCACAACAAATAACTTTTGAGTTTATTGACTCAATGAATGACAACGTAACAAAGTCATCTTTTAAAGCTGCTTCATTTAGAGTGAATTTCCAGACAACAAAAAGCTTGCTTTCTTTTAAATTTATGTCCAGTTTCAGGCTCTGGGCAAAAAAAATAAACATGTGTGTGTGCATATATCTATGAGGATGGTGCAGTTATCCAGCAATGAGGTATCAGGAAATTAAGAATTATGATTATGTTCAACAGAAACGCAAACAAAACTGGATCCTTATGCAGCATAGTGCTTTGCTTATTGCTTGGGATCACTAAAGATAAATCAATCAATGGGAAGAATGTGGTCTTTCTGGGGCAGAGGAAATATATAGGGAAGCACATAAGCCTAGGTGGAAAAATGAAATGACTAAGTATGATGAAGGACGGGGTAGGAAGTGCCAAAATCAGTAGGGCTTAGTAGAGATTGCATGTACAAGATCACCTGCTTCATTTAAGAATAGGTAGGACGCCCAAATCTAGCACTACCTCCAAAATCATGAGTCAGAGACTTCTAAGAACAAAGCAGTATTTGATACTCTGAAAGGGATCTTGAAAGCTACATAATCTCCAGAAAAATTGGAGCATCTAGTCTGGGCTGAGATTTCCCATGGCACCATGCCAAGGTAGCAGCCCACACATGACCAGAGATGAAAACCCACATTCACAGATCAGATGTTGGCTTTCAGACATGGCCCAGCTTTCTCCTCTCACATCCTGCTACACCCTTCTGCCCATCTATACTTAGGGGAAATAAGTAGCATCCATGCAGGAGATGGGGACAGTCATCAGAAGAGTGTGGTTTGGGAAAGGCAACAGGCAGGTATGAAAAACACAGAAGCAGAAAAAGGCAGAAGTGTAATCTAATTTTAACATGTAAGGACATGTATTTCTCTATTTAGTGAGCTTGACTCTATCTGTTGGAGCAGAATTTCTCCAGATAAAAGAAAGAAGATGAAAGAGTCAAAACAAAGAAGCAGGACACTAGTGGGACATGCAGCTGTTTCACTATGTCTCAACATGAAAGCTATGGGAAGTGTTTTGCTCTGTAGTGCATCAGGCTTTAAGATAACTTTGTGGATTTTAGGATTTGGGAAGATACTCTCACAAGGCAAATCCTACTCACACTGAGGATGTTTTTTTGCTTGCTCTTAGATACTTAGCCTGTTGTTCATCTGATTATGTCCTGTTTTCAGCAGCAATCACATCTCATTTAACACATAGTGGTGGAAAATTGGACAAGTCTTACAAATGTTCTAGAGGATATTTTTATTGTATCTAAAAATATATCAAACCAATTTTTAACCCACATGGTAAGTAAAAAACACTCTGTACTCAACTTGCTTTAGGTTAGGGAAGGACACCCATCCTGCTCCTATGTAAAAGTGGGTTGAGGTGCAGCATCACATCAAAAGGTCAGGTCAGCTTTCAACAAAGATAAAATCAATGCATCCTTTAGGTTGCACTCTTGAGTTCCAAAGGATTATGCTACATTCAGGTAAGTTTACGATTCTTAATGCACAGATGGATGCAGGCAGAGTTTGTTTTTCAAATGTGCTTCTATATTAAATGTCTATTTTAAATTTGTCCATGTAAACAGATACTGGGTACTTGTAGGCAGTAAATAACCAAAAGTACATGCAGTGCCAAAAGCTTCATGGTATTACCAGAAAATTCTTGTATTAACCACATACTGCTATGAAATATTTAACATCAATGCGAAGCATTCTAATCCCTTAAATGATTCATTCTTATGTGATATTAATTGTTCAAACCAGAGGCCTTCAATTAATTACTGTAAAAGGTCACTTTCCCCACGCAGGTTGTTAACAGGCAACACAAAAAGGGCAGCTGCAGCTCTTCTCTTTTCTGTGGCTATTTACAAGAGCCGAGTTGGTTCTCCAGGGAAGAAATAGGCTAGAGGTGGTTGAGGATGTAAAAGTACCATGCATGTGGGAACAGGTGCAGCTCCTTCCCTACACAGAAGCGCTCCTCCTAATGCGCCTATACCTCCTAATCCTTAGAAGAGTCAATTGAAGCAGCCTCTCTCAAACAAAAGCAATGTCCAAAGCACACAGCCAGGAAAGTCATTCCAGCAAATAACGCATTCATTTCTTGGACAGTTTTCATACCAGACTGTTCTCCTTTGATCTTTTGACACTAGGGGTTCTCCACACTATGCTAATAGGACCTTGTCCAATACAAATTTCTTCAACAACGCTTCTTATTTGTGGGGTTTACAAACCAATTATACTTTTTTGACTATTTAAAAACAAACTAACAAAAAAGGAGTTTTATTCTTTACATACAATCTAAAAAAAAACAGTGAGGACACATTTGGTATTACCTGGGCTACCACTTCCAGAGTACTTTCATACAGCTTTGTGCCTGTTCCAGCTACACAACACACTGAGATTTCCTAGGCAACTGGTTAAGGTCCACATTTTGTTGAAAATAGTTTTAAGATAACAGAACAACAAAATAAATTAATGCTACTCAAAAAAGGTAAACATTCATTAATGTTTCCTCATCTTAACAGTTTTGTAGAGATCCTATAATCAGCCTAATGGATAAACAGCCTGCAACGTGTTAAGATGCACATGTTAAAGGATTTAAAGTAGAGGATAAAAGATTTGTTTAAATGAGACTTGAATTTTCTTCATATTGTTGCCAAGAGTAGGTAAGACACTCCTAAGAGACACTGTTGAGCTTCCATCTATTGCACATTATAAGCAGTGTTTCAGAAAACTAGCTTTGCAGGTACAGTATTGTCCCAGGTTATTTTTCTATCCATGTTTTCAGAAGCATAAAAATATGCAAGATGAGACAAGCAGAAATCAGTAAAAATATTTTTCATCCATCAACACATCATTAAAAAGTAACATCAAAAGAAATTAGGCATCTAGTACACAAAACTCTGGAGCATTCTAAATGGCTAGTACTTGTCTTCATCTATTGTCCTCCCCTTAAAATTTCATTGAAAAGTCATAAAAATAATATTCAACAGATGATGTGTCAAGAGAACATAGCCTGACTCAGCTGTAAGGATAAAAATAATAGAATATAAAAATGAAATTTTACAAAATCTTTTTTTTCTTCCAAGACAGACAAAGGTCTGACAATCCAGGTGACTTTCAACACATTCTGTGTTCCCATGGCACCAAGAGAATGACAAAGACAGGTTAAAGACTTAATGCCTGAAGCTTTAGACCAACATTTAGAGGGGCACAGGGTTTTTCATAACTGCCAAAAGTTATTGGCTTCATGGAGACTTGAATACTTTTGATAAGACAATTTTTTTCAGATACACTGTTGTTTAATAACTAAGCAGAGAAGGAAATAAAGTACACTGAAAAGAAAAAAAGACTAAGAAATTAAGTCTAACTTACAACACTGGGAGGCAGCACTGGGCAATGGTTTCTTCTGAACTTCCTCCTGAAAGGAATACTAAAGGAGAGGAAAGGGAAAAATAAATAAATAAGAGGAACACAAATTGGTAAGAAAGCAAATGGTAGCCCTATGAAACAGGCTTCAGAGTACAGCATGCCACACAAAAGAAAACACCCCTGGCAGTATCAAAGCATTAAACATTCTCCTCAATTTCTTTGGTGTGACAAAAAAAGGAGACTATAACCAGGTGTTAAAAAGTGCACATCTGCTGAAGGTAAAGTCTGCTTTACTGCAAGCAGATCACAGTGTCACTGTGAAGGTGAGCTCAGAACTGAGTACAAGACTATTTACATTTAGACACTCAAGCAGGACTTCAACAGTTCAGAACTCAACATTGCAATATGAAACTGAAGCAGTTTGATAATTAGTGTGCCTGGCAGGGCAGTAACACAAACTATCTCCACGATCCACTGTACATCCAGAGCAAAAAATTTTTCATCTCATTTAATACTAAATTATAAAATACAGATACTTCCATTAGCCAGCTTTGATTTTTTTACAGAGATGTTTGTTACAGCATCAAAGTGTTTCTTAGAGGGATGCGAGTGCTTTTATTTCCTTATTCTCCTCTGTATCGTATTACAGAGAGATATGAGAAAATGAGGCCAATTGAGCAAAATAATGAGCACAGTCTTTGCTAGGGGGGAAAAAAAAGTCTGATGACAAAGGAAGTGGCAACCTTAGCAACTTGGTGCTGCAATTTGTGCAAAACAAGGCCACCAGAGAGCCTCTCCTTGGATTTGGTAAGGATTAACGACCAGTTCATTACATGGAAGGTGACAACCTGCAGACTTAGCCTGTGGGTATCTTCCAATCAGAGCTACTTAAAATGTACAAGTGATCCTGAAAGGTGTTTAGTCTTATCATCAGCAAACTGTCAACTCCCTGGGTTAATCAGGATTGTAAAACCAGGAACTGCAGGACAGCACTGAGTGGTTGACAAAATGGTGAAAGGAAGTTTGTTGATGAGCAATTTCAACAGCATAGGACACCATTCTGAATTACAGTACTCAAGAGATCCAAAAATGGCAGCAGTTTGTTCTTTTCAAGATGTCAGCCCACCAGCTATAAGCAAATCCCAAAAGAAAACTGACTATCAAGTGTTTGTAGGAACAGAGACTGGAAAGCATATTTATGACACCGTATGAACTACAAATGAACCTGCTTCTTACATACTGCTGTGCAATCTTAGGCTGTTCATCTCTGTCTCAAACAGAGATGGCTCAACTTTATGCACAGAGAAGACAGAGGCACCAAGTTGCAGACTGGGTCACTGCAGCCCAAAGGTCATGCAAGAAAGCGAGGTCCATAAAGCTGAGTGTCACAGAGTGGATGAATGAAGGTCACTCAGAGTTTCTCCAAATAAACCCCTCTCCAGCTGGTTTCATAACACAAGGTTTGCTTGCTCAAAACCAACTAGGTATTTCTTCAGTCTGTACACAATTAAGGTGCTGGATTCCTTTGGTGCAACACAACTGACCTCAGTGGGTCCAAAAAGCAACTGACACGCACAGAAGAAAAATTCATCAGCTGCTGTTAAATGCAAAGATACTGCCTCTGGAGATTCCTGATCTACAAGTCACTGCAAATTAGTGGAACAAGAAAAGAAGATACTCTATCCCATTCTGGGTTGATGTCAGACATGGGACAAGATGAAAGTCAGGGCCCTGCAGAGACTTTCCTCCTCTCCCCAACACCCTCCGCGCCCCCCCCCCCCCCCCCCCCCCCCCCCAATTTTCTCACTTGCAACAGGGAACATCCATAATGAATTTGAGAACATTAGGTCACAAATACAGAGATAGGATTTTGTCACTAGTATTTGATAAAAGCATGCACTTGGCATGCCGGTGGATGGCACACTCCCGGAAAAGGGGTCTCTCACAAAGCGCAGGACGTCTTTCAGCAAGCACCAGCGCAGTGAGGCACTAGAGGGCAGCTATGCTTCACTGAAGTACCTAGCACAGAGCACTGCTACAGTCCACAGGAGCAGGAGGCACCACAGTATGGATCACTGACAGCCAAAACGCTTTTCATCAATTCTAAGAGGTTCTCAAACTTTTAAGAAGTCAGAAGAGGTTGTCCTCAAGCAGCTATGCTTTTAGCCACCATCTGCACAGTGAAGTGCACAATTCACATATGGAGCAGGAAAGAATAGATAAAGGATCCCAGAACAAAAACTGCCTGAAGTCACTGGGAGATCATTTTGCAAGCTATCTTGCTATCGAAAGGGATCTAACAAGCATTTAAGCAAGTACCATGCTCCTACTCAAGGATGTTAGCACCAACATGTGAATGTTTGGGGCTTTTTTTAAATGCTAAGCTTCTGGCACAGGCATCAATATGTCATATGGTATTTTGCAAACAGTATGAACTATTAAAAAAAAAAAAGTTTCTACCATGTAACAGTCTCTGTTTAAAAATGTACCCTTAAGTTCATAGCTGTTTAGCCAAGTACATACTAGAAAAAAAACCAACACAGCAATCCACAGCCATAGCTAGCAGGTTTTACAAGATTCCTGTAAACTGAGCCATTAACAACTGTATTAGGATACAGCTAACAGCTCAGTTCCAAGAAAGATTCAATATATTGCTTTGTCTTCTTCCCAGAAACAGCCAAAATGTCCTTTTTGACTTGATTTCACAAATGACACAAAACTACCACAACCTGTCAAAACCAGTTTCCCTCTCTTCTCAGGTAAAGCATGGTATTAGCTTTCCTTTGAATGTATGCACATCAACAAAACAGTTCTCACTATTCAAGCATTTCCAGCATGCAGAGACATTAGCAGTAGCTTAATGGAACAGTTCTGTAAACAGTTCATGGAAAGTTGAAATTGATAAACATTCAGCAGTTACCATAATCACAGGGATCCAATATAAAGAATAAAAGCAAGTTAAGGCGTTCCCAGCCCCATTCATCTTTCAACACAGATATTTACCTCATCATCTCCCAGTGAATTTATTTGTTCTAATTTTCTGGTCCAATATCTGGCCTCTTCTTCAGGGATATCTATACCAAAAGAGTAAATCACATCATCTTATTAAACTGGTAACTTTGCATTTATCACCAGCATCATTAAAACAGCAAGAGTACTCCAAAGTCACACCACAAAAAACCCACACGTAACTCTGAAGTGATAGCACTGTCTCATGTCAGCACTCAGATAGAAAATAAACACTGTAAATACTAACACAGTTGAAGGGCTTAAGTTGCTTTCTTGTTTAAAGCTGATTAACCAAAAGCACACTGCACAAAGGTAGGAAAGAGCAAGACAGACTGGTTCAGATTTAATTAAAGTATTAGTTTTATGAACAGCCATTTCACAACGATGTTATAATACACTTGCTATATGCTTGATAACACATAGCAAGATCAAAAGCCTCTTCTGTAGTCTTCTACAATCTCAAGAGAACACGGGCTGCTTTTGAACAGCTCATCTTACTTCCACGTCTGGTGTAACACAAATTTAGTACAAAAAAGAAAAAGTCTCTTGTTTAATTTTGCAGGTAGTAAGCCAAATCTTTTGAGGTAATGAACAGTGCTATAGGCAGTCACATTCACATGAAAGCACATTCCTATTTTTAAACCACACTGCAATTTCATTGTGAAGTGAATCACAACAACCCTTTTACCTTCTAGAAGATTTACCACATTAATGACTGACAGCAAGTAGCAAGCATTATCACCTTCACTTTGTAACTATTTTCTATTTCACACTTTGAAGTAATATAGTGTCCTAGTAGTTTGCAGGGAACAGAGACTTCTGCCACTCAAAATTTCGTTTTTCAAAGCTCACCCTTGGAGGTGTGGATGAACTGCTGTGGAAAGCTTAACACAAGGCAAGTTAGATACAAACTGTGCTTAAGGAACACAGCATGAGGTGCACAGCACCAAGGGAAACAACCCAGTGAAACACAAAGCATCGTGCTCTCAATCCAGAATTAAGTAAATAATTTAAGTAAATAATTTAAGTAAATATTTTTGGGGGGGGGGGGGGGAATACCATATCACCAGGAAGCGGGGGTTGGAAATCGGGGGGGTTAGCCACTCAACATGCCCCTGACTGGAGTAACTTGTGAAATTTGGCTATTCATGGCCCAAAACTGCACCAACACAGAAAATTTTAAGCTCACACAGGAAGGGACTGCTCCAGCTAGGCATCACCAATCATGCAAGCCAACAAATGAACATAAGAATAGTTTAGTTACTCTTCCCATTTCTTTTAACTCTTCACACTCTCATTAGGAGTCAAGAAGTTTACACCTAATAAGCTTGTTTTCATGCAGTGAGCTGTAACCCATGAACAGTGTAATGATTTACCAAGCTATGCACAGGCAAGAATGGGAGAAGAAGGTGGTTCTAAAAGTTCTGTCCACTCCCACTCATGAAAAAGAAGAACAAGATTTATTGGCAGGTGAGCATTCTATTAGGATCTGCAATGCTTCCAGAAATGACCAGGGAGATCTGTTCTACAAAGGTCCTCTCTCAGCCACACAAACCATCATCTTATGAAGTCAGTGACTTCAAAACATCTGGAGATAATAGTGGCCAGTATACTAAACATAAACAGCTTTCAACAAGAACAAGGAACAAGCCAGATTTAGTGGAATTTGAATCTCTGAACCAGGTATTTTCTTGGACTGAATTAATGCCTACATCTTCATAACACTGTATTTTTATGCAACTATTCTCACCCAGATAAGGGGGATAAAACAGGCCCCTACTTGAGAAAGTTTTACACAGCTGGGAACTTAATACCTGGCTCTAGAAAACCAGCATTTAGCAGAAGGCGGCAACCTATTTCTCCTTGCTTGAAGGGAGTTTATAATACCCAGAGCTAGTTGCTGTTTCTCACAGAGTTCCTTGCTTTGTTGCTATATGCTGTTGGAAAGCAAAGTAAAACGAACATGAGAGAGTCTTCCACAACAACAGGAACTGTAGAAAATCATACATGCTTTTGAACATCATGGCTGTGGATCACAGCTGCATAGATGAGATAGATAAGGACCACAGAAATTAAGGATATCATTCAAAGGAAGTCTGGGTAGAACTGATCTAGCAAGAAGACATCAAATAATGGAAAGGCTATCTGCATACAACCTGATGAGATTTAGGAGGACAAACTCTGAAGTAATCCAAACATTAAAGCAAAACTTAGGGAATCTTTGTCTTTGAAAGCCATTATTTCTCTAAAAGATGAAAAAAAAACATTCATGAACTGAGGACTAAAGGTCAGAGTCAAAACAACTCAACTCTAGAACCTGAAATCAAAAAGCAGGAATATCTGTGAGGGATGAAGCAAAGGATTACCATCAACATGACAGAAATTGCAGTTGTCTCAGGGTAGGCTTCAATGCTGTCCCATAGACCACAGTTTAGCAGTAAGCACAGGCATCAAGGAGCACCATGTACCTGATCAATTTGTTGTTCCTATCTTGTATGCAAGGTGCCCATTTCATAAACAGGGCTACCAGATTTTCAGTGCAGGAATGCTATTGTTCTATTGAAACACCTTGGTATGCAAGTCAGAGATAAAAATCTGCTCCTGTCTAGATACTGGCTGCTTTAAGAACATCTTCTTGATCTTAGAGAAAGTCTTGCCATCAATAATAATGGCAGTACAGTTACTACACAGCAAACTTAAAACACGAAAGTGCTGGCCTATGAAGCTGAGCCAAGTTACGGGCTCAGAAGAAGAAATGACCAATGAGATAGAATTCTCTAATTTTGTTTCCAGAAAGCAGTTTATAGCTATTTTTCAGTTTCATCACCCATTTTTGTCTTGCCTCAGTTTTGTTGAAGCTGGTTCTTTGGAATGTGGAGAACAGAAATCCTTAGCAGAGAGACCACAGACTGCTTGCAAAGCCATGTCCACTGGCCAGCTTCTACATCAATGCTCAGCTTTGATTACATGTGTGAGGTACTCTGCTAAATTAACTTTTGCTTACCACACAAAAAGTTGAACTAGTCCAAACAAAGGCCATCTGATGTCAGCTGAGAACTCCACTGACATCATGCTTGGTAAGCAAGAGGAGCAAGGCCATGTGTCAGTGAAACAAAACTGCTGAATAGGAACAGACAGAAGAAGATAGGCAGATTATGTTCAGTAACTTTTGAGGCGTCTGCTGTTCTTCCTCCTACTGCCATCTTCAGCTGAATGCTGAAACTTCTTGTCTTGTCTGGGTTCCTGGCATCAGGGAGCAGTGACATCTCCTCCCTAAGGGAAGGGAGGCAAGAGAGATTCCATCTTTAGCAGGGCAGAGGACTTGTCAGCTAGGGCCTCATTCTATTGTTCATGAGCAAGGTGAGCAGGGCATGCCATGAAGAGGTTCAAAAAGGAGCCCAGATCAACAAGCAGCTCCATGATGACAAGGCAGGTCTGAAGTCAAGCCCAGAAGTCAGTCCAGGCCTGGATCACACCTCAGCCTGGATCTTATGTTGTCCACAAGCAGACACAGACACATCTATGGCTGAAGTGGGGAATAAGTAACTCCAACAGCATCACTCCAGAGTGCAGGCTCAGAGCTGATTCGAAGATGGATGCCTGATGGACACCTATTGGGGTTGTGGGTGGAGGTTCCAGGTGAGGCAATTAAGACCTACCAGTGCTCTCAGGCCCCTCATGCCTGGGTACACTGCACCACCACAGAAAGGGGGACACAGCAGTATAGATTTATCAGACTGAGGGAGGAGCTAGAACAGAATTTGCTGTATCTATACAGACCACTCACAGTTAGACCTTTTCAGATACCTACACCTGGGAGAATTCTATTTGATGGTCCTTGCTCTACTCCTTGCACACAACTTTGTGCCATTTCAGTTTTTTCCAGGTAGCAAGTCCTGGTACAGGGGCACACCCTAGGTCATCAAAGTGCAGGAAGCAGAAGTGACACCTCCTCTTTCCCCACTTTACTATAAGCCTTCACCTGGCTTCCTGTCTTCCCAGCCCAAATTTCCTCACCTTCTAGAGCACAAGTTCTCACTGAAATAAACTTTGCCTATTTCTTTCTGTACAGTTTCCTAGACAATAAAACAACAAAAGTACATTTACTCCACCTGATGGCTGAATGCAGATCAGCATGCTCCCAGTCTGGGAGTGGTGAGAACACTGAAAACATTTTCACTTCAACTATCTACTGGAAACAGCCTGGCAGAGACCCAAACTGCTGTAGCTTAGGAGCCAAAAGCATTTTTGAGTACTCCATCCTGTGAGGGACTTGCACGTAGCCACTGCACTTTTCAACAGCACAATTTCACAACTGAAAAGCAGCATCTTGGAAAGTCTGTGCCAGCACACATCCACTACATCAAGAAAATAACAGCAAGACCATCTTCTCCCTACCAGCAATTTTTTTAAACCACCCAAGAAGAAAAGCTGTCTCCCTTTCCTGAGAAGAAACAGCTATGATCAGTGGAGAAAGCTGCTGCAGCCTGTCTTCACTAACAACCACTTCCTCCCATCAAGAAGGCAGTTTATTGCCATTTTTAAGACTACCAAGCATAAAAATGCTTTGAACCCTAGGGGTTAATATCAACCCTTACTAACACTTCACATTGCAAATGCTTACGCCTTGCTGCACTTCTATAGAAGAGGATTTTCAGCCATTCTGTTTCTGCAAGACTGAACACTTAAGAACACAGGGCTGAGAAAGAACATCAGATGACAGTCTCGCCCCCAGCACCACAGTCTATCACATACAGATGCTCACTGCAGAAGGGCCCACAGAGCTGCTCCCTCTCCTACATACCGTAGGTCTAATGTCATATTAACAGTACTGAACACAATACAACAGGTGCATCTGGAACATGAAATGGGACATATTAAGGATCTATTAAGGCCAACACAGATGTTCTTTGTCCCATTAGAGATCTGGGAATTACCAAAATTTAACTCATGAAAGATCTCAGGAAAGGTTATTTTCTATCACTACAAGCAGAAATTACAACTCTCAGCAGTCTCACTTGGGAAATGACTGTTTCCCAAGTCCATGCCTGGTGAACACTTAAAAACAGCTAAAAAAACAAAAGCCAAACAAACAAACCTCTCTAAGCTGCAATCATCATGTACTACCTCTAGCAGCACCAGCACATTCTGCATTTATTTCAGCTTCAGCTGTTGTCAGTCTCCAGAATACCAGGAGAAGACAGGGAAGAAGAATCCTGAACGTACCAGGTGGAAGCAGAAGCATCAAACTAATCCAGGATAAATATAGTGCAAACAACAAACCAGTTTCTAAATCTCTTTGCATATACAATCATGTTTTACAACTAGGACTTCAGCATTTCTGGTTTTCAATTTTGTTTATTCCCTTTTACAATCCCTTAAAAACTTCTCAAGCTCCACCTAAATACAATGAAACACTTTAAAATACATGAACTAAATAACCAGGTGTACTGCATCTGTGAGCATCATCTAACCTAAATGAAATGGAGCAGGCAGAAGGAAAAGGATAGAAGCATAACCAAACAGAAGAACACACTATATTTTTAAAGCTGCTATCCCAGACAGCTATGTTTTACCACACTTGGAAAGCAGCACAAGCTCTACATGTGCACACATGTTGGTCCAGTTCTGGTGTATCTACAAGAGCCAAGAGATCTTCACCTGGGAAACAAAAGGTGATACACAACGTTCCTAAGTGTCACTGCAAACAAGCTGTTATTAAAACCTTACCTCTATAGCAACAGACCTGCTGTCTTGAGAACTTTCACAGCAGGTCAGTCATCCATTTAGTTCTTTGCACAGGTTTAAAGCAACAGTTCCCACCTCATAGGAGAACACAGACTTAACACGAAGGGCACCAGGAGCTCCTACTGCTGCTCTCCATTTAAAGAGAAAGTGATCTTACAAATCCATCTGGAGAGATGCAGAGCTGAGCTACCTCCATGCATCCCTCCAAGTCTCACAGAACTGCAAGAGGAGCCCTGTCAGAGACAATAATGCGAGGATACAGAGCCTAATCCATCTTGCAGGGTCATTCTCTACCCTAGAGGTGATGGCATGAGACATTGTGTCACAGCACTTGCGAAAGTACCACTAGAGTTAAGATGATATGGGCAGATACTATTTTTTCAGAGGAATATTCCACGCTCCTGGTTCCTACTGCTTTTTAACCTGCTTCTGACTTCGCCATGGCAGGATGGGCTAAAAATAAAGAAGATCCAAGAAAAACTGCAGCACTCCTCAAGTGAAGAGCAGTAGAAGCCTTCTGAGAGCTAAATGATACACCCTTTTTTTTCCCCCTGGACATATGAAATACTGGACAGGCAGACAATATTCCACACTCTAAAATAAAAACCCTTCAATACAGAAGTGTGGAGCTCCTGTTACTTCAGTATTTGGAATAGTAAGCAAAGGAACAAACAATAGGTATGCCTGAAACTACTGTGTTGAAAACAGAAGAGTAACCAAAAAAGTCATTATTTGCTTACTGTTTTCAGGCTCCTGCATTAAACCCTGCTTCTCAGAATTCTGTGTCCTATAGAATATCACATGTTTTAAAACAGAACTGAAAAAAAAGCCAACAACTAAAACAAAGAGCACTGTGCTCTGACTACAGTAGCAGGGAGAAAACACACTATTACCTTAAAATGTTTATGTTTTTAAATGGAGATTCTCTGACACATAATGGCTCACAGGGAGCCTGTTTCCCTATAGTTGAAAGTAAATATAATCACAAAATGCAATGCATTGCAAAAACTGAATTGCAGAAGAAAGGACATTCCCTTTTGGATACTGTGAACACATAGGGAGCGATCAGAACTTCGTTTTCTTTTAAAGCAGAGACAGTTTGCAAACAACTATGTCAGAATGAACTTGGATAAGAAGGCTGCAGCTACAAACCTTGCCTTCAGCTACTTGTGCTCTATTCTCTCCCTCCCAGAAGCCTAAACACCTCACAAGGAAGTCAAGTAAGTTCTTCCTCCTCTTACATAATGGCGATTACAGTAAGAAACTCCCCACAGACAGGGTGACCAGAGCAGTGAATTACCAGGACATTTTCATGAAGAGGGATGGCTTCAGACCAACATTAGACAGCTTAGCTGTCAAGAGAGTTGTCAAATACCTTTTCCCTTTTACACACTTAACTGTAAGTAAAGAGCAGTGCCTTTATAGAACACTGCACTTGCCATGAGTTGCACCATCCAGAGAACTGTGCACTCACAACAGTACACTCAGAGATCCAGACAGAGTTTGTATTGATTGCAGTACTGCAGGGCCAAAGCCTGCATCCTCCCTTACACCTGGAAAGTGGGCATGAGACTAACAGGTGACCTGAATTTCTTTTCCACAACAGATGGCCAATCCTGACAGTTGCTGGCCAAATGCCAGCAGGTGCACAAATGCTCCACCTGCACTTAGATCATGATACAAATAGCTCACATTGCCCCAGGGCTTGGCAGCAAAAGACAAGCAACAGGCAAAGAGGGAGAGATGAGTCTTGGAAAGCCAGAAAACTTTGAAAGGCTTCAATACCCAATGCAGAAGAAAAAAAATATACAGCAAGCACCAAAAACATTTGTGGTCCCCAGAGTCAGCTAAGAGCTAGAAAGAGAAGCTATGTAACCTTGAGTGCATTCTGGCTAAGGTGTTAGTTTTACAGTTTGTTTATCTGTTTGTTGAGGGGAGAGAAGGGGGAAGGGCTTTTCTTAAGTAAAAAAATCACCATTTAGAGGAAAAAAAAAATCCTAAATTAAAAAATTAAAAAACCACACACAACTTTGAGTTGGGTTTGCTCCAATTAGCCACTTTCCCACACTCTGTACTTTCCAACCACAAGTAATTGCCAGAAAGGCAGTTCTTCTAACACCAAGTTATTTATATACCCTGCTAATGATAATGTGCAGAAGCACTGAGCATTAATGTTTCACTAACTGAATTGCACACTTCTAACAGGGTTTAAGTGCACCTACCACAGAACAGCTCTAACAACACACTTAACCTCTTCCGGAGCCAAATTTGTCTAGATACAAAAAGTGAATGTTCCCTGCTAAGGAACAAAATGTCTGACAGTGCAATCCTGAAATAGTATTAATAGTTTCTTAAACTGCTGCTAGTCTAAACATTTACAGCACCCAGAGACCTTCAGATCTTCCCTTTTTATTCTGATCAAGTCAAACGAGAAAGGAACACCACCAATTTGATCAGCACTGAACCATTTTGACTGAACTGAGAATGAGCACAACTTCCTTATTAAACTCAAGCTGCCCCTGAATGTTTTCTCTCTGCCCTCAGTAAGCTATTGAAGTGCACTCACCAAAAGGTAATTCAAATCTTGTGTCCAGCAAAATTTTATGAGGAGTTGGGTTTTTGGTTCCACAAATTTCATCATGTTTCATTACAACTTCCGCCTCCAGCGTAGACCACTCCCCAGGACCTTCCTGTTAATCACAAGTCACAGGTGAGGTTTCAAGTCTGGCAGGTCCTTACGTAGCAACTCTCACATATTTGCTAACCAAAAAGACTCCAGGAAAAGCCTTAATATATCACCAAGGCCTGATAACTGATTTTAACATCAAATTACATTCATTCAGCACATCCTTGCAGCTTTTCTTCCAAATCCCAAGACTACCAAGAATCAAGACGAGCAGCCAACATCTCCTAGTAAAACTACTACCTTCTCAGTGGAACTGCCAAGTACTCAAAGGCAGGCACCAAGAAGCACCAGGAGAGCAAGAGGAACTAAGCACTAGAGCTTATGGCCACACTGCTGGGCAAAATCACTCTTTTCCTTCTAAAGAAAGTATAAGATCTCCCTCCTTGCTCAAATTCAATACTCTTTTAAAATAAACACCCTGAAATTTGAGGTTAAAAAAAAGCAAACATATCTTCCTTAGCTACAAGAACTGACAAATTCAGTAGTTAGAGCAATCAGACATCAGCACATCCTATTTCCTACTTTTTTTTCCAGTTCAGATGAGCACCCCCAGAAACCCTCTAGAACTGCAACCAGAAGATGCTGAGATGTGTTCTGGGCCTGCCTCAAAGGCTGGATTGCCTAATAGCAGGGCACCTGTTATTTTCAGGAGGAATTCATAAAAATATGCACATCAGACTAAGCAGTCAGTCCTTAAGACTTCAGACATTTGTCAGTTATGTGTGCTCCTTAACAGATTAAGCCCTGCTATTTGAGTCCACATGAGTGAAGCGAGACCAAAGACTCTCACTTAAACTCATTTTTGGTCTCACTGTTGGCAGCCTCCCTGAAAACCAAAAAAACAATGACGAGTGCCAGCAGCCCTCTCCCATCACCCAGCCTTCCTGACTTTGCAAGTGGAAGTTTTGCTGAGAAGCACAGTCCCAGGCTGCACCAAGTCAGATCTCTAACACATTAACTATCAACATTGGAGATAATAAGCTTCTGTGTCAGCTTAACCTCATCAGATTGGTGAATAGCCTTCAGAGCAATCCACACAGTCCCAACCAGGGTGTCCCAGATGAGTCCTTTGTTCCATACTTCAACGATTAGGCCCAGGTCCAGTCGATTGATCTCACTGCAAAAAAAGAAAAGGCAGCACCAGTGAGGGAACAAAAAAAACCAAAACAAACAAGAATACAATCTCCTTCTGCTTTAGGTCCTGAATTACTATCATCATTATACCAGTGAATTCTTTCCACACAGCTGTGACAAGCTATGGAACGCTTCTGGAAGTGCGCAGTCAATGCAGTTCATACTCCCAGGGAACACAAGTTCCTAATGACTGATTTCTCACAGTTTACACAAAGATTGCAAACTAAAACTCTGAGCTATGTCATACATAGACTGCCAGTTGGGAATTTGTCTCTGCAGCTATGTACACAGGAGGAGGAAATCCACCTTGTGCCAAAACCTACAGGTGAGCTGTCCTTTGTCACCAGGGACCCCATTTCTAACAAAGCGTCTGTCTCCTTTCCCTTGGCAGCACAGCAACACAAGTGTACTCTGGCAGGTCCAAACAGGCCAACAACGGCCTGCGAATGGAGCTGCCTCAGGCCAAAAGTAACAGTCCCAAAGCCAGCATGGCTGCACCAGCAGCGATGTCTGTTGCTCAGGGACGTGTTGAACCACTCCTGCCCCAGCACTAGCACCTTCCTCTGTGTGACGCTGCAGAGGACCCACTGGAATCTCTGGCAGCAAGAGTCAATACAGCCACAAGGTCACTGAGTGCCAAAGTCTTGGAAATACTTATCTGAAGGTTTTCTTGGACAGCTTCCCTCTCAGTAAGGAAAGAATGACTTTCAAATTTGCTTCTTCTCAATGCTTCATAGCATTTATGCCTCCTTCATGCTGGTTTATTACTTGCCTACATAAAAAAACATGTAACACAGCCCAAATGCTGGTAAAAACAAGGAATCCTGAGGTGGCTGTTGATACACAATGAAAAAAGGCTATTGTTCCTACTTGTTTGAGCTAGGAACTTCCTAAAATGGGGTATTTTCAGAGAACTAATGGAGAGAGTCCAATGAAGGACTACAAAGATCATTAGGGAAGGGGACTGGAGCATCTCTCTTATGAGGGTCTCTTCAGCATAGAGAAGAGCAGACTCAGAGGGGATCTGATCAATGCTTATCAACAGCTAACAGGCAGGTGTCCAGAGGATGGGGCCAGACTCTTTTCAGTGGTGCCCAACGATAGGACAAGAGGAGCAAAGTAGAATACAGGAAATTCTACATAACCATAAGGAAAAACTTTTTACTTGGAGGGTGATGGAGCATTAGAACAGCCTGCCCAGAGAGACTGCAGAGTCTCCTTCTCTGGAGGTATTCAAAACTTGTGTGGACACAATCCTGGGCAACCTGCTGCAGGCAAACCTGCTTTGGCAGAGAGGTTGGAAGAAATGATCCCCACAGGTCCCTTGCAACCCCTACCATTCTGTAATCTTGAAGACAGTGCTGCTGCCTCTTGTCCTTCTGCCCAAATGTATTCATATTAAGCTTATCAAGGGAATTTAAAAGCATGTTGGTTACTAATTTCTATACACTGACATCATGGCCAAAAATACTGAACTGCTGCAGATTTCAGCACCTATTTGAGCTTTGTCTTAGAGACTTTAAAAACTAAAAGACAATCTACAAGGTTCAATAAAAACCCTAGAGCAAAGCACATTGATATCCATTTTAAACCCAAGAGCCACTGTTCTTAAGACACAGGAATGAGGTCATGAATGTCCAGTACTCAGTGTACATAGTGCAACATCAAGATATTACAGAGGCTTATCGTGAGCTGACTGCTAATACCTTGAAACTGAGCCTCCTGCTTCCTTTGTTTAGATGTGGCTACTCAGTACAACCAAACCGAAGGCTAGCCACGTGCATCATCACTGTTTTGCCCTGCCACTGCTTGCCTCTCAGAAAATGATATTTATCTGATTGCACAACTTGCAACAACAACACAAATGATGGATTTATTTTTTTATTTGGTGGCTAGACTAGGATAAAGCCATAAGGGGAAGGAAGGATGCTTTAAGATACTTTGTGTATTCAGAAAAAGATAATTAAGTTTTGCTGTTACATAATACTGGCCATTTTTTTTTCAGGCACACTGTAAAACTATGTTCTTTGCTTCAACATATATTGACACAGCAAGCTTTTGACCATAAGCAACTAAATGGGGTTTGTACAGAACTCAACAGGACATATCATCAGATAAGGACAAAAGGATTTCAGTACAGGGGCTTTGACTGCCTTTGTGTCTCCCTTTCTCCATCTTCTGGTTAAATGCAGAATAGCTTCAAAGAACAAAAGAGCTGAGCTGAGAATTTGGTGTCCCTCTCTTTCCACACATACACAGAATTTAAATGAAAGACATTTATAATATCTTCAACCTTGATTTAATCCCCTTGCTTTAAACAACAGTTTGCACTTTCACTCAAGAGGTGCTTGCTGCAAATAAGCAGTCCTCTTAAAGCTGCTTTGAAATTAGAAGATGCCCACAAAGAATACATTAAAGTGTTTTACTGGTCTGGGTAATATGAAAAAAAAAACAATCCAGACCCCATATTCTGAAGCATGATGCCTCATAAGGAAGTCAGAAGCAAAAACAACAGACAAAGTGTTTTCTTCTTGTACTCTGTTCTTCTGCTAGGCCTCATAAAAAAGGTAAACACAAACACAGAGAGTAAAAGCATTCTTCCCTCAGGGGAAATTACTGTGTTCAAAAGCCTTTTACAACTCCAGAAAGAGAAGGAGCAACCCAGTGAACAGCAGTATGGGAAGAACATTAGTGTTATTTCTCCTGGGACAACTTCACATACGTGGGACCATACAAAACACATTCCCTGCCACGTGTAATATTTCTGTATAACAACACAGAACAACTGTGCTGTTGCCAGGCTAAAGCGAGGACAATAACGGTGAGGCAGCTCAGCTAATATTCTGCTTTCATATCCCCTAGCAACTAATTACGGAGGAGCACAGTGACCTTACAGCATGCTAGCTAAGCTCCCAGCTGATATCAGAGAGTACTTCTAGGAGCTGTTTGACGGGAAGGAGGAGGAGCAACTGTGAAAGTCCCCATCCAACACAAAGAAGTGCCATTCTGAAATCACTGGTGATCAGCCTCCTAGGTAACTAGTAGTGTTTGAAGCTAATCTGTCCACAGGATGAGCAAAAATCACAGGAAGAATACTTTGGTAGTTTGGGTATGGGTACATGACTGGCAAACAGGTACAGATCCTTGCCCCAACCTTACCCATGTTCTGCATGGTTCATGTCACTAACAGCCACAGCCTCTGACTAGGAACTGAAGACCTGAGAACATCACAGCGTTCATCAGCACATGTTTCACCAGATGCCACAAAGATAGGCTTCAGACTCTCCATGTAGGAGTACACACCTCACATGCTGCTCCAAATGCAGAGTGCCACCAGTTATGCTGCACAGTTATGCTGGCAACACTGTACTGACCCAGGTGAACTCTTTGACCACAGGCAAAAGCTTCCCACTCTCAACAGAGGAGAAACCAAATCCTCCTGCATTGAGACACATACTCAAAAAATCCCATGTGAGTCTCTTTGCTATGAATACCATGTAAGCACCTCAGATCCACTCAAAAAGAACAGTACTAGCTTTGACTCCAGAAGATGAACACAGTATCATTATCCCTGCATCAGCAGTGTCCTTGCCAAGCTCCAGGACATTTAGGAGTCTAGTAAATAGAAGGACCCCAGAAACTAAGGAAGACCAGGAAAACTACAGGCCAGTAAGCCTCTACTCCATTTCTGGAAGGTTTTAGAACAGTTCATTCTGGAGATCATACCAAAGTGTGTGAAGGAAAAGACTATCAAGAGCAGTCAGCATGGATTCAGAAAGGGAAAAATCTTGCTTGACCAACTGGATAGCCTTCTGTGATGGCTAGGCAAGAGGAAAGCAATGGATGTTGTCTACCTGAACTTCAGCAAGGCTTCTGACACTGTCCCCAACAATATCCTCACAGACAAGCTTAGGAAGTATGGGTTAGATGATTGGACAGCAAGGTGGATTGAAAACTGGCCGAATGCCAAACCTCAGAGGATTGTGATCAGTGGTGCAGGGTCTAATTGGAGGCCTTGAAATGAGGAGATGCTTGTAGCTATTGGTGTTCCTCAGGGGTCAGTACTGGGTCCAGTCTTACTCAGTATCTTCATCAATGACCTGGACGAAGGGACAGAGCATACTCTCAGCAAGTTTGATGATGATACAAAACTGGGAGGAGTGGCTGACACACCAGAAGGCTGTGCTGCCATTCAGCAAGACCTGGACAGGCTGGAGAGCTGGGAAGAGAGTAACCTGATGAAGTTACAAGGGCAAGTGTAGAGTCCTGCACCTGGAGAGGAGTATCCCCAAGTATCAGTACAGGATGGGGGCTGACCTGCTGGAAAGCAGCTCTACAGACAAGGACCTGTGAGTGCTGGTGGAAAACAAATTCACTGTGAGCCACTAAATGTGCCCTCATGCCCAAGAAGGGCAACAGTGATCTGGGGTGCATTAAGAAGAGCATGGGCAGCAGGTCAAAGGATGTTGTTCTTCCCCTCTGCTCTGCCCTTGTGAGGCCTGTAGTACTGTGTCCAATTCTGGGCTCCCCCATTTAGGTGTTCAAAAAGGGATTGGATGTGGCTATGGTTTAGTAGTCATGAGGTCTTGGGTGACAGGTTGGACTTGATGATCTTTGAGGTCTTTTCCAACTTTATTGATTCTATGATTCAAGAAAGACAGGAAACTACTGGGCAGAGTCCAGCAGATGATACGGGGGATGATGATGATGAGGGGACTGGAGCATCTCTCTTATGAAGAAAGGCTAATGAAACCTGTGGCTCTTTAGCCTGGAAAAGATGCACAAGAGATCTATCAGTGCTTATCCATATCTAAAAGGTGGGGGGGTGAAAAAGATGGGTCTGGGCTCTTTTCAGTGGTGTCCACTGATAGGACATGGGGCAATGGGCTGAAACTAGCACATGGGAGGTTTCACCTAAATGTAAAGAAAAAAAATCTTTACCTTGAGGGTGATGAAGCACTGGATCTGACTGCCCAGAGAGGCTGTGGATTCTCCTTCTCTGGAAACTTTTAAAACCTGCCCAGGCACATTCCTGTGCAACCTGGTCTAGGCATGCCTGTGTTAGCAGGTAGGCTGGACTAGATGACCTCTGAGGTCCTTTCCAACCTCTACTGTTCCGTGATACTGTAAAATACAGTTTGCTTTGTCTTACAGTGCTACAGAAGCAGATGTAACAGATCAATGAGTTGTCTATCCACCAGCAAAACCCCCACAATTCTAAAACATACTGAGAAATCCCTGTCTACATGTCAGGACTAGGAGGACCAGAGCAAATCAGAAGTGCCAGCTGCATCAGAAACCCTGGGAGAACAGAAACTGGTTCTACTGCTCATGGCAGGGACTGACAGCCCCTCAAGCTGCAGCAGGCGAGCTGGAAAACACATTCACAGGCAGCAGGCCAATGACAAACAACACCACTACACTAGGCCAACAAAAGACAACATCACCATACAAGAGTATGTCCCATGCTGAGGTAATCAGGATCACTGTGTCGAGGCCAAATGCACTAGTGACACCCCTTAACTGCCCAGACCAGCCTCACCAGTGGCCTCCACCTACACTCCTCCTATTGCCCAGGAGCTCCATTTAAGGTCAGCTGACCTTCAGTTTTCCCTAAGCTGTAAGTGTGCTTGTCTCCATGCCTGTGCCTGAACATGGATCCCTTCAATTCAGATCCTACTCACAGACTTGCATTGTCACTATAGACCTTGACTTGAAATCACTAGACTATGTCTGACCTTGAGTATCATTAGCACAACCCTGAGCCTGGCCTGCTAACTACCTGGCACTCTGAACTTGATTTTAGACCTGCCTCATTAATACAAGCTTGTCTAATGGCCTGATCCAGGCGGACCTCTAGGTATGCCCCACTTGCGTTGCTCTTGTGGGACTGTGCCAGTGAGAACCTTGCCCTGTCTGCTACCTCACCATACTCTGCTTCTGGCTCCTGCTCCCTGCAGAAGTGGCCAGTCCTCACTGCACCCTGACACACAGATCTAAGAACAGCAATCCAGGCAATCTGGTACTATTAAAGGGCACAGGCTGCTCTACACAGCCCACGTCACCAGCACAGGCAATCTACTAACACACATCACCTTCAGCACAAGTCAGTGTGTACAACAGAAAAGCAAATGCTTTTGGCAGTCACCAGGCTTCTGCATTTTACCTACTGAAGTACTTCACAATTCATACAACACAATAGCAGCTCCATAAACATGTCTGTGGCATGGAAGGGCTCTGCCACAAGCACCTCATTGCTTTGCCATGCTATACTTACAACATGAAGTCCTGCTCCCAGCAGGGTTGGTCACCTCGCACGGCTACTGTCGTGCTCTTTACATTCTGCACTTTCAGGGTCACATATGTATTGAATTTATCTGGGGAAAAAGAGACAAAAAGTTACCTCCTTCAGTATGCCCTTTCATCACACAAGTGCAACATGTCAAGGTTTTAAGTCCATATACTGCATCCCAAGGGGACCCAAAACAAAAAGCCCATGTAGGGGAAAAAATAAAAATCACTGTATTAAGCAGCCAAATGCAAAGATGTTTTTCATATGCCATCAAATTTTCACCATTCTTCAGAAATGCATGCACAAAGATGTGCCTCAGCACTTGTGGTAAGTCAAGGACAAAGCATGTAAAACCCTGAAGAATGCAGACACTTCACCATTAGTGAAATGCAGATGAGAGGAAGAAGGGATAATCTGAAGGAACAGGGTTCATCATACAGACTACGCAGAGAGAGGAATAAACATGCAAACTATACAAGGAAGAAGCAGTTGGGCTCACTGCATCATCTCTTCTCTATGCTGACCCAACTGCTCTCCTAGTTCCAACCTGGTTTTCCACCCATAAATTCAAAAGAACTTCAAAGACTAGTCAAGGGGCAGAAGAAAAATACAGTGATTTATGCTAAATGTGCTAAAACCCATCCACATTTCTTAAACCAGCTGACCCACATTACACATATTTGGACAGGACAGACTTTTTTTTTCAGATGCTTTGCTTTTTATTCTAAAGTTGAAGAAAACACATGGTACAACTTTTTTTCCCAGTTGCTACCTCTTTGTTAGTAAAGCCAAAAGCACCCCAGCACAGACACATACAGAGTTTGAACACCAACATCTGAGAACAAACTAAGTCCCTATCCAGGAGAGTTAAAACCTCTGACCTATCGGTTCCATCAAGCCTGGAACAAGACCTGTGCTAAGTAGCTAGAAAGCAGAGTACATATTTTAATAGTGCAATGCTCCACTGCATCTGTTCCCAGTATGTTAGATCCCAGTCTATTTCAGTACTGTCAAAATTTGCATGCATCACTGCAGTGTGCTACTATAGCACATTCCAGAATCTAGCTTCAAGTATCCTGACAGAAAGGAAGGGAAGGGAAACTGTATGATCCAGAAGCTCAGGAAAAGAATAGAATAGAATAGAATAGACCAGACCAGACCAGGTTGGAAAAGACCTTTGAGGTCATTGAGTCCAACCTATCATCCAACACTACCTAATCAACTAAACCATGGCACCAAGCACACCATCCAGTCTCTTCCTAAACACCTCCAGTGATGGTGACTCCACCACCTCCCTGGGCAGCCCATTCCAATGGCCAATCACTCTTTCTATAAAGAACTTCTTCCTAACATCCAGCCTAAGAAGTGGAAATCACCGTTAGTCAGATTCCTTCATATGTAACTACATCACTTGCATCCCCCAGGACACTGCTCTGGTCAGTGAAACTCTGTGCTTTGGTTGATTAAACCTGGACTGCAGGACAAGTATTTTGCAACCATGAGAAGGCTTCTTGATTAGATAAAGTACACACTATCTCCCTTCCAGTCTGGGCACTCAGCTTTCCCTCCCTGGAAATTCAAGGTTGGTGCATGCACAGATCTTGACCTGTTATGGTATATGGACAAGGAGCTATCTGCTATAACCTGAGGTTAGTTGCATCAAGAGAACAAAACTGGGCAAATAAGACATAAATACATCTGTGCTTTGGATCTAAACATCTGAACAGGTTTTACTCCAGAAGCAAACTGCTTTTCCTTTTGTAAACTCTACATCAAATTTCATTCAATTAAAGTATTTTCTTGCTATGGGACTCCTTGCTAGTTACTGGACCACAGTGAAGGGTCGCCTAGACAGTAAATCCTGAGTCTCACCAGCAATTTGCTTCTATTTTATCTTATTTTGCAGATGAGAATTCAGTCCCAAGCACAGCCATTATGGGCTGGCACACAGGAGAATGAATCGCTTTGGTGTCCAGCAATCCCAACTAGGCACCAAATCCAGGCAGGAACACACCAGTTCTGCTTGGTGGGCATTTTCAGGTTCTGTTTTTAACAGAGACAGGGGAAGAGCGAAAGGGCAGGGTGGGGTGAAAATTGGTGACAGTTAAGATAGATCTTTACTCATCTATCATTTGTTCAGGTCAGGAGAGCAGGCAGAGGTTAGCCTGTGACACCAGGCCACAGCCTCAAGACTTCTATTGTCTCAGGCTGCTTGGATTTTCAGGGTAGCTTTTGCCACTGCTAAGGAGAACACAGAGCAGACATGAGGAAGTCAATGAAAACTGGAGGGAGCAGCATGAAGGAGTGAAAGAGCAGGTGTCATCATTTCCACAAACAGCAGAACATGGCTTACCTGGTGGCCCATGGAGTTTAGCTTTTTTTACTGTAAAGAGAAAAAAGGATAAGACATTAGTGATTTTGCTCTGGTATTGCGTCAGAGCATTAATTGGACAACACTCCCAGTGGAGGCCTAGTGGCTGGAAATCTGCGCTCATTTTAACAGTTTTGCACATCTGGAGACAAAACTTCTTCTCCACCCTCCAAATCAATGTGTTTTAAAAAGTACTTGCCTAACACAAGGCAATGTCAAAAGCAATCCTTTACAGTCAGAAATTACTACTGCTCAGCGAGGCATCATTTTCATACCACCTCTACTTAGAAAAGTTACAGCCTAGAAGAAATAAACACTTATTGGTAAACAAAGAACCCCTCCTAATAGCACAGAGCAAACTTTAAACCACAACTTGAAAATGATCAAGATGGGACAGCAGCTCTCTAGTACACATCTGTAAATAAAACTAACCTGCTATGCTAAACAAGCAGCAGTGTAGACTCAAATGTCACTTTTTTGAGCTCTTCTCTGTTACTTTAATTTCAGGATGGTATTTATCAAAAGCACTGGTTAAAACATAAAATAGCACTGGTTCTCATCTCACCAGATGGAGGTCTGTGTCATTTAGGGGAGATTTTGTTTGCTTCCTTCTTTTCCACCTCATATACTCACTGGTCCTGCTAAGTATAAGCACTAAGAGAAGACACCTAGTTCCAGCTAGTTTTCCCAGAAAACACATTTAACAAGGTTGAAAAGCAAGATACACAAGAGAACAAAAATATGTTTAAAATGGTGAAGTTTCTTCCAAGGCAAATGTTTTAGTGACATTGTAAGAGGGAACTGGGTCTCTCTAGCTTGGAGAAGACTGAGGGGTGACTGTGTTAATAAGTATGTAAAGGGTGAGTGCCAAGAGGATGCAGTCAGGCTCTTCTCCATGATGCCAAATGCCAGGACAAGGGGCAATGGGTGGAAGTTGGGGCACAGGAAGTTCCATGTAAACAGGAGGAGAAGTTTTTCTTCACTGTGAGGGTGACAGAGCACTGGAACAGGCTGCCCAGGAAGGTCGTTGAGTCTCCCTCTCTGCAGATACTCAAAACCTGCCTGGATGCATTCCTGTGTGATCTGACATAGGTGTTCCTGCTCAGGCAGGGGGGTTTGGACTAGATGATCTTTCAAGGTCCCTTCCAGCCCGTAAAATTCTGTAATATTTTTTTTAAATATGTATTATATATATGTGTGTGTACATATATAGATGCCCACAGACAGACAGACACATGCACATAGCTGCGACAGAGTGATGCTGGAGAATACTCCTGCCAGTTTAAGAAATTCTCCTTTGCAAGCCAGCATGAAGGAGATGCTGTACCAGTACAGTATGAGCCAGAGCCATCTAAAACGGAAGTTAAAAGAGCTGTAGCTTTTAGTTAGACTGCCAAGCCATTAGGTCCAAAATACATGGACACATTCTTTCCCATATTCAGGGCTTGACATGTTCCTGCTGTTAAATCTAATGATGCAAAGCAAAACCTGCAATGGTAGGGGCTAGTATTCCTGCTGACTGAAGATGCAGATTCTTTTTTAATCTCCAAATCAATCAGTCTTTTTTAAAACTGAGAACAGGCAGGGCAATCTACCCACTTTGTAGGTGCCTTTGCACACCACACAAAGGAAAGCATTTCACCAAATACCGCCCTTGAGTGGGCAGGCACCGGCTTATCTCTGATCCTCTCCTCCTCTGCAAGAGGCTGGGGACAAAGAAAGGAGTGAATACACTTGAGGGGAGAGAAAAAATGAGAAAAAGAGGGCAGGAGACATACAGCGAGCTTCAGCTGGTCTGTCTCCCTGATCACAAAAACCTCCACTGTTGTTAGCAGAGAAGCAGAGGCAACCCCAGTATGGAAATTTGGTATTTGTGAAAAAAGCATCCAGAGTGGGCCAGCAGCTCCTGGACACAGAGAACCGACACTGCCTCTGCAGCACACGATATGCAAACTACCCCAGATGCTGTTTGTACATTGTCGTCACAACCTCTACATGTTAAAAGGTTCATTTGATGAAAGGCAGCAAATCCTACAGTGCCTTGGAATGCTGAAAAGGCTGCCTGTGGGGGTCTTCAGCAAGAACTCACAGTAACAGGCACATCCTATGGCACCAGCAAGGTTAAACCGATTATGAGCCTGCTATTGGACCCACGGAACAAAAATGGAGTCTTGTATCTTTAGTAACTACGAGGAATGAACCCCATGCTTCCAGACAATCCACATGTAATAAATGGCACTTTTAGCTGCAGAGGCAGGGCTTACAAATACAAGCTGGAAGTCCCATCTCATCAGTAACTTTTTTGGACTATCTGCAAGTTTACACAGCACGTCCAAAAAGTTCATATTAAAACAGTTTCACACATGGTTTATTTTTTTCAGCCCACTGGAAAGCACTTCCTAGGAGTGTGCAAAAATCATTTCAAAGGTTCACCTCCAACAACATCAGGACTGGCTGGGAGACCACAGGGTTCCACCCGCAACAGAGCAGGTCTGTGCAGGAGTTCAGAGCTGGAAACAGCTGTGAGACATTGCCAAAACCCAGCCTGTTCATCAGTCCAGGGAGTTCACAGGCTGGATGCAATGCACAGGACAGCATGCACCACGCCACTGCCAAAGGACCACAGGAACAACAAGGCTAGTTTCCCTAGGGAAACTTAAGTACCCACACCTGCTCCTTCTGTCTGCTTAGAGCTCCTCTATGCCAAGTACTCAAGCAAGGACACAAAGGAGTAATGAAGTGGAGAAGCAGCCCGATGTATTAACAGTTAATTACTCACATTGTTGAAACAAAGGCTGAGAACTCACTGCTACCATAGAGGGATGCTAAAATCAAGCCACGTGAAACACTACCTTTTATAAAACCAAACCTGTATTACAGGAGGAAAACAATCTATAAAGCACTCAGTAATACTAAGTTTTACAAGTACATTTGCTTGTGAGTTGCCACAAAGCAGAAACATGAAGACAAAGTAAATCAAAGCAGAGATTTCCTGGCTCACTCCCATTTATCCCACAGCCACTGCTGGACTCCGGGGAAGCCGTATTTTTTAACTACCTGGAAATGTTACATTCCATTCAGTTGCAAACACCTTCTCTCATCAAACTGGGCAGCAGAGGAAGTCCAGCCACTCTGAGGCAAACACTGGACTATGCTGAATCATGTTACACCTACATCACTGCAACACGGTATAGGAAAAACAGCAGGAAGGGAATGCAAACGACAGAGAACTAGTAAGGAAAGCAAAACCGAGCGTTTTGCACTACCTTGTGTGAGCACGACGTGATGCAGATGGCAGAGATGTATCTGCTCTCACAGTGCACGTGAACGTTCATTTAATCACTACAGACAATTTGGGCATATCAAAGACACACCAACTGCACCTCAGTTCAAGGAGCTGCTAGAAAGCAGATGAGTTGCACTGAAATAATCAGATGCAAATTAGACACATACAGAAGGAATGAAAATGGACGTAAGCATTGAATTAACCCAGAGACTCTTTTGTCTTGTCTGTTTAGAGCAATACCAAAACAGTGAGAGATTTCCAAAAACAAGTTGAAGACTTGCTTGTAGCTTAGGGGAAAAAAAAAGAAAGAAAGAAAGAAAGAAAGAAAAGCGAAAAAAAAGGCCACCACAACAGGATTTCAGATGCAAAGCCTGGGGGTTCAGGCAGAATCTTAAAGACGAGGAAAGGAAAATACAAGCCAGAGGTTGCAAAAAGATCCGGAATGATTGTGGGAGAGTGGGAAAACAATGGCAGAACATAGAACATTCTGAAACTCGGTCCTACAGAGCAATTCTGGCTATACACTTATTTTTCAGGCAGTCTGAAGTATAAGGTTTTTTCAGTACTAGGTGGCCCCACTCACCAGCCAGAAAACTGAAATCAAGCAAGACAAATTACCACAAGGTTCAGGCAACACATTGCTCAAACCCCCTAGGTAGAAACAGGCTCACGTTCAGTAAAAGGGAACCCGAGTGTCTTGAACACCTGCAGATTTGAGATCACCTTTTAACGTTTGCTTGCAAATCAGAAAGATGCAGATACAGGGAGTGCCTGAGCAGATGGCCAAAAGATTACATTCTAACTAAATCAAGCACATGACTTAGGAGCTGGTCACTCGCCACACTACAATAAAGTCTACATCCTTATGCAGAGGTCACTACAGTACAGCAGAGGGGCTGTGGGAGAAATTAGAAGAATGAAAGGACAGAGTTTAATTAGTGCTCTTAAAAAGAAACGCAAGGCTGGAAGTGAAGCCATTCAAAACGCATTTGCATGATAAGCAACTTGACAAATAGCTTCCTCTTCCCCGTAAAACAGGGATGCAGCGTTAATGGGTTTAAGAGCACACTTAAGTTCCACAGCAATTGTGCCCAGATGAACAGAAGAATCAATACATATTTCCATTTCCCACTGTGCTTTTCTCACCTTTTCCAGGTGCTCAGACTTCAGCACACAGTGATATGCCACACGAGGTGCAAAGGTTGCTCAAGCAACAGAAATAAGAGACCACAGCACTTAACGCTATCCAAGACTAAGTCACCACACCAAGTTCACAGCCTACGCAGCCTGTGGTATCCATGAAGAAGGGAGGGGAATCTCTTCTGTGAGGGAAGGGCTGGCTAGGCAGTGCTCTAGCCCTTCAGGTGTTCATGTTCTAAAACTGAGCCCTTGGTAATAATTTTTTCTGCCAGAAACTCAGCACACCTCTGTGACAACACTTCTACTCACTTCTCAAAACCTATTTATAAAACCCTTGGGAGGCTGGCAAGTGGTGCATGTTGGTCTCTTCTCCCAGGCAAGCAGTACCAGAACAAGAGGACACAGTCTCAGGCTGCGCCAAGGGAGATACAGGCTGGATGTTAGAAAAAAGTTCTATACAGAAAGAGTGATTGCACATTGGAATGGGCTGCCTGGGGAGGTGGTGGAGTCACCATCACTGGAGGTTTTTAGGAGAAGACTTGACGGGGTACTTGGTGCTGTGGGTTAGTTGCTTGGGCGGAGTTGGATTGGTTGATGGGTTGGACGCGATGATCTTGAAGGTCTCTTCCAACCTGGTTTATTCTATGTATTCTATGTATGTATCTAAATGTCTCCTGTCCCTGTGGACCCCACCCTGACACGCAGGAAATCAAAACGCTTTACGTGCACAGCACCCGCACCTCCTCACCTCCCACCTGAGAGCAAGGAATCCTTATCTTTCCCACTACCTGAACCAAAAAGTGCTCTGGGCTGGAGGGAGCAAAAGCCACGCAGTGACCTCACCTGATTTTATCTCGGTCACTGTTTTGTTTCACGTGACCCCTACAAAAGCTCAGAAGTATGTTATTAAATGCAATTGCACGTGCCACAGCAAAGCAATAGTACTGACCGTGCCAGGAAGCTCCTCTTATCCCTTCATAACTCTCAGAATGAGAGAGGCTGGATAAAAAAGCAGCTTAATGATTTTCTGAGCCTGTTAAGGAAGATTTGATATGCCACAGCCACCTTGGTATTCCCAGCTTGAGACAGATCTGAAAAGAAAGACTCCACTATATTCTCATACATTCAGAGCCAAATTATGTTCAGAAGGAACAGATCTTCCTGAACTAGCTCAGAGGAAGGATAATGGCACAGCAAGCCCCAGGGACACACCAGCACTCTGCAGTAGAGCAAGGTCTGCTTGGGCTCACAGCCCTGCAGAACTGGGATGGTTAGTGCAGCTAAGAGCCTCAGGGGCCACTGAAAGAGATTTACTCTATAATTTCCTTGTCTGCCAAGAAGAAAAAAACCCACTGGTTTAAGTATAAAGCACTCGAGCAGGAACGAGAGGACTTTCTGCCCCAGCATTCTCCCTTCAAGAATGACATGACAGAAACACAGTGGGTACCTTCATGTACCAACAGACGTAAAAGCTGAGACAACATTCAGAGTAAATGGAGGATAACATTTTGTTATTACTTGATGTGAATGGAGAACTGAGTTGAACAGAGAATTGCTCTGCAGCCAGAAGGAAGAAAAGCCATTGCGAAATGCCTCTTTGCTTAGAAACTGACAGAGTGCAAGAACATAGTGCTGATTTCCATCAGGACCTGAAGAACTAACATTGCATCTAAGGGCAGAATTTTTCTGATTTAATACTCAAAACAGTGCTTCAAAAGTCCATCACCTGTTTGTCTGAGACAGCTGTGGAAGAGTCCTGATAGCCTCAATAGCAAGCCATCAGTACCACTAAACTTAACCACAAATGAACCATGAGATCGATCAATCTGCTTTAATAAGTAGTCCAGAATAAATGGAATGGACACAATCAGAGTTTATTAAATTTTAATAGCTCATCAGAATGGAAAAGAGTTCCAAACACTTACACATTGCAGCTCCTGTTCACACAGCAAAGACCTTTCTTCGACCTGACCACTCTAAATGTCCATAGGACAACCTGAGTCACCTTTGGGAGGCCCTGGGAACCAGGTCAAACAAAGGTAAGGTATGCTCCATTTAGAGGACAACCACATTTGACAAGCAACTGCAACAACTCTCAGACTCTTTTCAGGAAGGGGAGGAGAGGGGAAGGGGGTGGGGAAGAGAGTTTCTATTCTATTGCTTGTGGTAGCAAATTGCTCTACACAAGGGATTTTCATTTTGCCAGATGTCTTGAGAATGAATTAGAATCCCTCCTAAGTCACATGAATTAGCATCTTCCTGCTCAGATGATCTGCAAATTCATTACCATGTCCAGAGACACACAAATCTACTAAGATTATTAGATTTACAATAATATTTCCAACAAACAGCTTGCTACAAGTCACTCCACCTTTTCTGCCTGCTGGACAGTGCCTGACAGCAGCTGTTTCATTCACACAAACTTGGGAGGCCTATCACAATAACACAATGGGCAGTCTATAAAAAACTGAGCAAATCTAGTTAATATAATGTGCTAAATCAGTTACCAGATTAAAGATACACCTGACTGCTTGGCTCAAGCATTCAGTCTGAACACCTTAGAGAACTAGGTAATTTCACACCTCCTGCAGATGCTGTCACTTTTCAGCTCAGCTTTTGTCTAAAACTTGGTGATAAGTGTAGACAGCACAGCTCAGCTGCATGAGAGCTTCAGTGTTCAGCTTCCTCCATCCTTAACAAAGTTACTGGATAACATAAATCAGAACAAATTAAAAGGCTTGTTGGGAAAGCCATTCTGGCAGTTGCAAACACTCCAGCCAAAGCCACATTCTCACAGTACACCTGGAGCAGAAGACAAACTTTGCAAACCCTTTGAGAAAGGCCATTTAAATTCATTTTTTGAAATGACACACAGTCCTCATCAGCAAAAGAAGTCCTCTCCTACAAAACTACTCTCTGAAAGGTATTTATTGCAACAGAAAAGGTGACAGTTCAGTTTACTTATTTGGTGCTTTAATGTAGTAGGCAGTTAATGTAAGTAGCTTCTAAACACTTTCAATGACAAAATAGATTCAGATAGTTAGAGAGACATCTGGGTCTCGTTTACAGGTTAATCTGTTACCAGATTTGCTTTGACACACTGACTTTATACCACACAGGTTTTCAACCTCCTGATCTGAAGAGTTTCAGATTCATTTTCAGTTGTTGTTTAGCTCTAGAACTCATCCACCTGAAATACTCTTGAACTGGTTCAGCAACAGAAATTCACAGGTGAAGAAAATGTTACAATCATTAAAAATAAATAAATAAATAAATAAATAGTACTATGGAGGTTGCAGCTGCAAAGAATTGTGACGGGGGGGGGGGGGGGGGGGGGGGTGTGGGGAAATGAACCTGTATCTTAAAATATATACAAAGTGAAAACAAAGCACCTTACTATGAGAATACAGCACAGGAAAATGGATCTGAAACTCTGTGTGCAACTGTGACAGGGAACAAAAAGAGGAAAATTCAAGAGATCTGTGACTGGTTCCTTCCCTGAAGTTAGAGTAGACATCACATCACTCTCCCAAGATCCTAACACCAATAGTTCTCTGGAAAGCAGCAGCAAAGTAATGCTGTTACTTGTTGGTTTGAAAACAAATTTGAATTAAAGTGGTTAGGACAGGATACATACCAGGAGGAGGAGATCTCACAAAGCAGCTGGTCCCAAAACTCAGAACTCCCCTTTCTCTCTGAATTTCTAAGTAGTTATGGTGTTTTTTACCCAAAAGATAACAAAGAACAGGATCAATGCTGACAAAACACAATCAATATGCCATGACCACTTGATACTGAAGAAGGATTCCAGTATTTTAAAACATGCAGGTCATTTTATTCAAGAAGTCTCAGGAGATCTTACCAATAAAACACTTAAAACATTGACAGGTTATGTTGTAAACCACAGCTCAAATCATTATTGAATTAGCACTTGGAGAAACTTCTGCTTTGCCTTAAGGAAGCAGTAAGTTTACTTACAGCTGATCTCAGGGAAAAAAAAAATAATAAAAAATCTTCCTGAAAGGCAGTAGGAAGCATTCAATAGATTTCAGATAAGCAGCAGCTGAAAAAAAACTTGGCAATACTCTTTCTTGTCTGAGGGAGGCAGGGGGTGGGGAAGCCTGTATACTCCTGAGGCACAGAGCGCAAAAAGCTGGAAACGGATGCTGGGAAGCAGTTAGGGACAGCAGGAACGTGCAAGCCTTGAACTTCACAGTCTCCTGAATTCAACTAGCATTGCCAATAGCCCACAAAATATTTTTCCTTTTTTTACATAAAATATACTTGGAAATAGAAGAAGTGCAGAAGTTTCTACTTCCAGGCAGCTTGTGAGGCCAAACGCTGCAAAGGCAGTTGGAGGAGAGGAGTGGAACATGCAGTGTTGGAATTCCCAGCACCAGGCCACTCTTCCAGGAATTCCCATTACTGCAGATGCCCTGCCAGGCTACAAGGCTATCTATCCTCATTGTTCCATTGTTCCTGCCTGCATGGTCCCACAGTTCAGCTAGCAGGCCGGCAGTCTCAGAACACTTCCCTGGCCAACACAAAGCAGATCAACCAGAGTTCAAGTCATTTTTCAGGTAGCCAGCACAAGTTGAGAATCGTAAGCTGTCTTCTACCTGCTTTGGGGCTTGCTGGAATGACAGCACCCTAACAAAAACCTTTCTTCTAACAGTGTATCTCATTATCACCCTTAAAGTTTGCACAGAAAGTATCAGCTCCAGCTCTCAAGAGCCCCACAACCTGTGCTGGAATACAAGATGCCTCAAAGGTAGGCCAAGTCTGCATGCTGCTCTTCAGAGATCCCTCCTTACTCACCTTTTCAATTTGTCTGATAATAATAATGACCTCAGTGGAAACTGACAAGTTAATTCTAGCAAGGTAGCAGCCAGCACATTTGGAAGCGTATTTAGAATTGTGATTTGCTTCTTTATTACCTTCGCACACATGTGAACATTTACCCTAAATTTAACTGCACTCCTAGCTGTTACCTCAGCATTTGCTGCTTAAAACCAAAGGCCCAGGTCTGAGATGGTTAATGGAGCATTCAAGCCATCTTCAGATGGTTTTCTTCATCAGGGAAGTGTCAATTCTCCTGGCCTACTTCTCCATCAAGAACTGCAACCAAATCATGCAAGACTATTCATGAAAGATACTCCAGAGACCTTTTTGCCATCTCTCAGACATTTTTCTTGAGGCTGCTGCTTCTCCTCCCACCAGCACCATGACAAAGTGTCAGATTCATAATTTACTGTTCCCAAAATGGCAATTGTTAGAATACATTCAACACTCCCACTGCTTAAACTGGATGCTTAAATTTCCCAAGCGCCACTTTGAGATCAATGACATCTTGCACTTGAGTCCCAAAGCACGTCTTCTATTCTACAGACCAAAAGGCTCTTTGCGTATCTTCAACACTAAGAGAAGTCATACCATCATGGGAAGGGCTGCAGAAGAAGCCTGTTTAGCCTGATATCTTGTCCACACAAACACCTACACAATTCCTAGGAAAGATCATAACATGATGATATAGCAGTACGTACTCTGTATAGTAATATGCCCCCAGTTTCTAGGATTACAACCCAGAGGTGAGGTTTTGGCAACAGCAAGGTGAAACACACGCTCCAGAGATCTCCCTGAACAATCTAGCCCCTTGTACTCAGCCCCGGTGAGGACACACCTCGAGTACTGCATCCAGTTTTGGGCACCTCAATACAGGAGAGATGTGGAAGTGCTGGAACAAGTGCCAGAGGAGGGCAACAAAGCTGTGAAGGGCCTAGAGAAGAACTCTTATGAAGAGTGACTGAAGGAGCTGGGGATGGTTAGTCTGGAAAAGAAGAGGCTGATGGGAGACCTCATCGTTGTCTACAGCTACCTGAAAGGACATCGAAGAGAGTTTGGGGCTGGTCTTTTCTCAGAGGTAATCAGTGATACAAGAAGAGGGAATTACCTCAAGCTATGACTGGGTAGGTTTAGACTGGACATCAAGAAAAAAATTTTCACAGAAAGAGTGGTCAGGCACTGGAGTGTGCTGCCCAGGGAGGTGGGTTGAGTCACCAGCCCTGGATGTGTTTAAATGTCATTTAGACATGGTGCTCGGGAATATGGTGAACTCTGCAGGGTAGGGTTATCAGTTGGACTTGGTGATCCTGAGGGTCTTTTCCAACCTGAATGTTTCTGTGATTCTGTGATCTAGTATGCATCTTTGCTGTCTCCCAAAAGCAGTATGAGACGTTTTAAAGTAGGTAGACAACACAAGTAAACCAGCATCGCTCTCCGTTGAGAAGAGAAAGACGATCACTCTGAGGCAAGATGCTGTCCTAAGTGTTTGACACAGCAAATACAGTCTGAGGTGTGGGGTTTTTTAAAATAAAATAAATTGCCTCCCCTCCAATCACAACACACAAAAGAAAATCCTTCTTCAAAGTTTGTGTGGCTAGTAAGTCTCTTATTGCTGCCGCCACCATTTCTCAAGGGTAGATACAGAAACGTTAGTTGACTAATCCCTTCTAGCTTCAGCCTGACAGACAGGCAGGCATCACCTCCAAGTGATTGGTCCAGTTACATTTTTTCTCTAGAAGGGGGAAAACAAACACATATTGTAGTTTACTTATGCTGTGCTTAGAAGCAAGAAATTATGCCTTTGTCCAGTGTTTGCTTTCCAAGGGGTGGAGAAGCACAGTGTAGCGATGGAGAAATGGATTTGATGCTCTTTGTGTAATGGAACACCTTATTAAACAGCAAAAAGGAAACTGAGGATGGAGCAAGCTCCTCTGATTCTACAGAACTCCTCCTCTGTACAATTATCACCCAAACATTACAACAGATTGCTAAAAAGAGTAACTAGGAGAAAATCTTCCTAATTCTTCCCTACTTCTTCCATTTTTGGCTGACCAACACAGACACATTGCTGAAGATTCAATGAAGTTTCTGCTTTACAGCTGCTTTGAACTGAGCAGTGAGGACAGGAACCAAATCTCTTATTCAAATCGCAGAGATTACGCGAGGTTAATCCTCCTGATGCTGGCAACATGGACAACTCTGTCAGGCGACCTGGTTCCCCAACAAGAGGTGAACTGAACAGTAATCCAGGCTGTCTCTTCCCTCCAATATTCTGTTGCAGCCTTTATTTTATTTTATTAGTAAAAAAGCATCTTGGGTGCAAGGTACTGGAGCAGGCTACATTGTCTGTGAAACTCTCTCAGACACATATTCTGTTAGATTATGCTTTGGTCACTTCAAGAAGATCCCTGCAAGATTCCTCCTGAACTTCTAATTTATTATTATGATAAAAGACAGCATCCCTACTCCCAAATCTCTGCCTGCTTAAGAAGCCAGAACAAAAAAAAACAAACCAAAAATTCCATTGTATTTCTCAGAATTTTTAGATGTTGAGGATAAATAATACTGGGCAAAGAGTAAAAGAGACTTCCCATTTTCAGTATCATAAATTACCTTTCTTTTACTTTCTATAAGGTGCAGATATAAAAATTAGTAGAAATACCTTAACTGAAGAAGGGAACAAAACCCACACTTCCTAATTTTATACAAAATAGGCTTCAACTCACATATGCCCCCAGCTGTCAAGGACTAAGGAAATATGCATAATGAAAGCCATATCCTTGCACCAGAAGGCAGGAAAAGAGACAGACTGCTAAGATATTAAGTCTGCTAGGAGCCAGTCTGAGTCAATAAACTGCTGACAAACCAATAGTTCAACTGGTTTAAGACAATCTTCTCGGGCAGGGGAGAGGGGCTGGGGAAACAAAAAACAAAAACCTACACCTTACAACCAATTCAGAAACTACATGAGTGGACAAATTAGTCTGGGCTTTTTAATTTGTTTGTTTTTAAGTAAGATACAACTCTTTACAGAATAATTCTTTCTCTAAGATACAAAGCACACGAAGCTGCTGGCCCAGACATTGTATGTACAGGTACAGGCCACTTAAATGACTACAGTCTTGCCAGAATCATTAGGTCAAATGAGCCTGGCCATGGCAAGGTTAACAGCTGCAAGACACAAATACTCCAGTACCAAGCAAAGACAAAAAAGCAGGAGTTAGATAGAATAAAATAACTTGTTGTAATGGGTTGGGGCAGATCCCCTCCCCACCACAGGCAGAAATAACGACTCAGACAAACAGATTGCAAAAAAAGTGATGGAAAGTTTAAATAGGAAAACAATAACAAACAACAATGAAAGTTTTACAGAGACCCACAAGCACCATGACAGAGAGATCCCAGAACATACCCAAGAACATCCCATCCCCACCTGGGGGTACACCCAAACCCCCCCAGGGCTCTTTCTTCCCCCCCCCACCCAGCCTTGGGCCTGAGCAGGCCCAAGGGAGGCGGCTCACGCCATGTTACCTAGGCAGCAGCAGGGGACGAAAGAGGAAGTGCAGACCCCGCATGGCCTTTTTATAGGGTTGCAGGGCATTATGGGAATGGAATACCAGGTCCCTGTGACCACCCCCTGGGCTGGGCCCACCCCTTGGGACCTCCCAGGTGTGGCCTGCGCAGTGGCATCTGGGCCAGCACCCAGCCTAAACCACCACACTTGTGTGCTTTTCCTTTGGCTTGTGCTTCTCTTCTCATTCAAAACAAACAAACAAAACAAAAAAACCAACAACACACAAATAAACCACACACACAAATTCACAAAAAACAAAACTGAAAAATAACCAAAACCAAACAACACTGAAGTCATCTGTAAAGCCCCCTGAATGACTCAGACTCCTACAGTGCCTGTTCAGATTTAGTTTAAACAAGATGCACTCTGCCACAAGAGTTGCTGACTAACTACACCAGAAGTGATCACCACCTAATCACAGCCTTTTTATATCTTCTGGTAGTTTTGATTTAAGTTACAGGACTGCAACCAACCAACTGGAACATGGCTACTTGTCAAGCAGGACTGAGCACAAGCTTGCCCTGAAATGCATCAAGCTAAAAAATGATACAAAGAAATATTTGTTGCTCAGCTTTAGAATTGTAGCATATTCAACAGCAGAGATGTATTTTTTTTTAATGCAACAGCACATTTGTTCTGTATTCAGTAGCTATTTCTTAAAGCTAAACAGCTTTAAAAGCGAAACAGCTGAACATGAGCCTGAAGTGTGCCCAGGCAGACAAGAGGGACAATGGCATCCTGGCCTGTGTCAGGAACAGTGTGGGCAGCAGGAGCAGGGAGGTCATTCTGCCACTGGACTCTGCACTGGTTAGGCTGCACCTCGAGTACTGTGTCCAGTTCTGGGCCCCTCAGTTCAGGAAAGATGTTGATTGCTGGAGCGTATCCAGAGAAGGGCAACAAAGTTGGTGAGGGGTTTGGAGCACGAGCCCTGTGAGGAGAGACTTAGGGAGCTGGGGTTGCATAGCCTGGAGAAGAGGAGGCTGAGGGGAGACCTCATTGCTCTCTACAGCTACCTGAAGGGAGGTTGTAGACAGGCGGGGCATGGTCTCTTTTTCCAGGCAACCAGAACAAGAGGACACAGTCTCAAGCTACACCAGGGGAGGTTTAGGCTGGAGGTGAGGAAGAAATTCTACACAGAGAGAGTAATTGCCCATTGGAATGGGCTGCCCGAGGAGGTGGTGGAGTCACCGTCACTGGAGGTGTTTAGGAGGAGACTTGATGGGGTGCTTGTTGCCATGGGTTAGTTGATTAGGTGGTGTTGGATGATAGGTTGGACATGATGATCTCAACCTGGTTTATTCTGTTCTATTCTAAAATATCCTAAGATTCTACAGCAAATTATAACCTTATAGGAAAAACAGCACCTGTTTTCCTGTGTTTCCTGTGTTTCCCTGCACCAAATAATGAAGCATGATTGGTCTAGTTTGAAGAAAAGACAGTTTCAATGAAAATACTCATATTGTGCTACATAAATATTTACTTCCTTGAGTTCACAAATCAGAGAAAATATTAATATCTAGGAGACAGAAATAAGCTGACAGCTAGCATTAAGAAAAAGTAACAGAGCCATTTAGGCCATGAGTTATGGTGTTACTGAATGAGGTTGCCAGACAGGAGCAGGAGATCCAACTGAACACTGTTGGCATACAAGTTCTTTGTCAGCCTGAGTTTACTCTTGGCACTCTCAGCATTCACAAATTGTCAGGACATCAGTCACAGTATTCCCACAGAAGACACCTGAAAAGGATGATTTGGGGCTTTCAGATTTTCCTTTAGCAGGACAGAATGCAGCTTCTACAATTCAGCCTAGAGACTGATACCTGGAGTAAGCACGTGATTTTTAACTCTGTCTGGGAGAATCAGGCAGATGGCACTTTCACAGCACCTGAAGGAGCTGTGTCTCCCCAACACACTAGCATTCACCTTTCAATACTTTGTTTTAGCACAGTGTGTACACAAAGAACTGAATCACAACCAGGTCTTACTAACACCAAGGATTGTGCCCTGCACTGTTCTCCTGAAACCTGTACTGCTTGCTTGCATTTAGACCTCCATAAAAATGAAAGTGAAATTCCACCAGGCTAAATGTCATTAGAATCAAAATCATTACCTAAAATAAAGAGCCTTAGGTAACACTCAGGTATGGGTTAAGTACCCTCACAAGCAGTTTGGCACTTTTTATTATTAAAGTCTGTAACTAAGCAAGAATCTGCATCAAAATTTTACCTTAATATACAATTTGTCTAGAGCAAGTAGTTGTCGTAGTAGTAATTCACATCATAATGAAGGCAATGCTGTGAGAATCACATGACTGTAAGGGCCCTTTGGGGTTAGCAGCTCTCATGTTGGTTCTCCCATCACCTATACCACTTAGCCATTCAAAATAATTCCTGGCTTCCAGCCTACAGTTTAATTAATGGCACACTTATACCTTCTATATCTTATGTCAACACCATCCTCCACCTCAATGTTTTTCCTCGCCTTGTGTTTAATTTCCTGAATGTTTTTAATGGGCAGAAGTCATAGATCCCATCAGTTTTTGTTTATCAGCACTATGATGCTGAGTCACAAGGTCTCCCCAACACCTCGCCTTTCACCAAGATTTGTATTATTAGAAATTCTTGTCACTTGCCTTTAGGTGCACAGCTCTTCTACATAATACCAACTCATTTTCATTATCAATATCCTCAGTGTCAATTCTTCATACATTGTATTTTATATACTTCCAAACCGATCATGCCATTAGGACTCGTCTTAAAATCAACCGTGACACACACAGAATAGATTAGAATAGAATAGACCAGGTTGGAAGAGACCTTCAAGATCATTGTGTCCAACCTATCATCCAGCACCACCTAATCAACTAAACCATGCAACCAAGCACCTCATCAAGTCTCCTCCTGAACACCTCCAGTGATGGTGACTCCACCACCTCCCCGGGCAGCCCATTCCAATGGGCAATCACTCTGTGTAGAATTTCTTCCTAACCTCCAGCCTAAACCTCCCCTGGCACAGCTTGAGACTGTGTCCTCTTGTTCTGGTGCTGGTTGCCTGGGAGAAGAGACCAACCTCTGCCTGTCTACAACCTCCCTTCAGGTAGTTGTAGACAGCAATAAGGTCACCCCTGAGTCTCCTCCAGGCTAAGCAACCCCAGTTCCCTCAGTCTCTCCTTGTGCTCCAAACCCCTCACCAACTTATTTTTGTCACAGCAGAAGACAGCTATCTGCTTCTCTTGCTGGTCTTTGCAATGATACTAAGCTTCTGCTACTGACAGTTCCTTAGGTATTACCTTACCTGTCTTTTGCCACTTCCAACATCCTTTAAAAAGAAACACTGGCTGTGCTGATTGGTGAGACTACAAAAGCCCAAACAGATCCATCCTTCCATCTAGAAAAAACTAGAGAGCCCAGCACAATCTTCCTCTCGTAAACCCAGACATTTTACAACCACTGATCTTCTACACTGCTTCTACATGTCTAAAGTTTTATTATTCTCTCTTTAAACTTTATTTTAAACTTTGCATATTATTACAGTCTCACCTGCTTTTGAAGTCAAGACCCATAATTATGCACATTTATCACCCATCTCTGTCTTCCTGACAACCCACAGAAAACACCTTTCCTGCTCTTCAGGCTAGAAGATGCCACTGCTTGCTTACAGCAGTAGCTACACTTCTGCTGACAAGAATTCAGGTCGCAACTGCTGCGTGTTTTAGTACCCTGGGCAACACATTATCAGACTCAAATTCGTATCATCTTCATCCAAATTCTCGTCCCTATGTACAGCAATTCAGTTCCTTCCTGTGTGAGACTCTTTTTCTCCTTTTCATGCAACCAAAGCACCTTCTGTTAACTGGTTTTAACATTCTATGCAAGACGTCACCTTGCCTGCTGAGGTGGATACCCCTGCCTTAGCCCTGAGCTTCCTGATACTCAAGATACACCTTTCTTTACAATCTGATCTTTTGCCCACACCTCTCTGAGGTTTTGTGTTTGCTCACCATATCCTGACACAATGATCAGGTGAATCACCAGCTCTGAGGCAATTTCCTAGGTGGAGCCTCTTCTGTTATTTGAGATGCTAATATTTACCCCTGCAGTTTCACTGAATTTCATGCTCTCCTCTGTACCCAAGCTCCTTGCTTCATGAAAAAGTTTCTTCAGTTTCTCTAGAGGCTTGACAGTTGTTGGTCTGTGTTTGTTTAACATTACCTATTACTCTAACCAAGTTCAATTCTATGTCTAGCTTCCCTGAAGCATCTTCTCCGCTTCTTAAAGCCACATCTACAGTTGATTCCATCGATTTTATGGCTTCAGTCACTAAGTGATGATGACACTGCCAGACAGCACAGCACTCTGTACCCAGCCATTACCATAAGCATTCATTCTCAGTGTGGAGAGTCAGCCTCTCACAGTGACAATACCCAGAAATACCTCTCTCTAACCATATTACGAGATTTCTGCCCACATTTAAATCCTGGACTACGTGCAGTAGATCTCTTGCGCTATCACAGCAAAATCTCTTTTCAGCTTTCCCCAAAGCAATTTCAGCCCAGCTGGTTCTCTTTTATCCACTCTAATGCTGCTTTACAATTTTGCATCACTAACACAGTGGAATTTTCCCAGTCACCTTTATTCTGCAGAGCATCCCCTCCAACACCTCTGTTCTCCTCATAACCCTCACTCCTCATAGTAACTTCACAAGGTTTAGTTCCAAGCCCTACACCAACAGCTCCCTTTCCACCAATATTTCATGACAACCTCCTATTTTGCTTTAGGACATTGTGTTTGCATCCTCATGGAAACAAACACAAAGCTACTATCAAATAAAATACTTCTCATAGCTTACTTTATATAACTGTATCACTTGTCATTTCAGGACCATACAATCCCTATTTCATCTAACACCACCATCCCTTTCCTGATGCCCTATGAGAAATATATATATATATATGCACAAAGCAGGCTCCCAGCAAGGTTACACAGGGTTAAGTCATATGCATTCAGACTTCTGTCACGTGCTGCTCTGCTCCAATAAAGCCTGAACACATTTCTGTATCTTTGACTGAAGTGCCAGATATATAGAGAAGAGTGACTTCAAACTCCAGCTTACAACAGAAGCAAAAGGTTTGTTGGTAGAACACTGTTGCAGTTCTCCCACATAGCCAAAGTGTAACAAAACACTGATTTAACACTGCAATCTGGTAGGTCGCAGCATGCCTTGACCTCTTTACAGCCACTGAAAAATATGTAAATACTTCTCATTATAGTGAATTAGTCATAATAAAACAGCCATGTAGCTCTATTCAAGTAACAGGTATTACCAAACTGCATTCAGTAGTGCACTGGAAGGGTGAGGAGTACCAATTTCGTAACAGCTGCTGCTCCACTTGCAAGGGGAAGTACACCTACTTAGACCGAAGCTACAGAAACAGTTGAGTCTTAAATGCTTAAATTTGTCACATATGATGATAATCAACATAAATCTGCCAAGAATTGTAGAAAATCCTTTATCAATTTTAATTCAGAGTCTGTTGTTTTTCTAGAAGGACTCAGGGTCGCTATACTGAAAACGACTATGTTCTGCTAACGGTCACGTTAGATGGTTATGACAATCCATTCTGGCCTTAGAACTAGAGTTTGTAAGGAGTTAATTTCCTCAAAACATCTCCTACTAAAACAGAGCATACACAGACTCCACTTACTTAATTTGATCTGCCAGAATCTAATAAAATTTTGCACATGCAGCAAATTACACCAAGTAGGGAAGGCTGAAATAAAATTACTGTTTCATATCCATTTTCCCCTCCCCACCAATCCACGTCTATGTTGGGAGCCAAATTCAAGTCACATACTACGAGTCTAGGTTCAGATCAGATCCAGGTTGGAGTGTGTTTGAATCAGAAAACAGGAATATTTTGTTTCATAAAAGAAATCAATACTTTATTAGTCTGTGGACAGTCATTATGATTTTGGAAGCGTTAGAACTTCCGAATCCAAAGACAAGCTATCTTTCAGATTCTCAGAAAAGAAGCCACATGAAGCATGCCTTCCACAGAGGCCAATCTTCTGAAGAACAGCACCTGCTTGCCTTTACAGGTACCACAAGGAAGAGTAACTCATTAAAATCAAGGTGGTGAACAAAGCAGGAATGACACAATTTTTCTAAAATGTGTGTAGTTGTTTACTCAGCAGTCAAATTTCTTCCTCACCCAAAGCTGAAAAGCTGTCTTGGCATCATCTCAGTTAGCATCTGCTACTCCTGGCCATACAGAAACACACAGTTATTTCCAGGAAAACACTTTGTATGAATCTAATGGATAATTTCAGGCATAACACCTCACAGGGACAATGGCTGTTGCAACAGAAGACTGTGTGACAGCTAAACTTTTATTACCACAGGTACTGAAAGTCTGAAGTCCCTGGACATTTCCTGAAAACATGTTCTGTAGTTTATAAAAGCCTTCATGAGAGGAAGACGTCTCTAAAGGGTTTCTCTCTACATATTTAGACAATTACATATTAATGCATATACATATATATTAATTCACACATATATAAATTCACATATATATTCATTCCTTGGAAACTGCCATGTTTGTTAAGCAGCAATATTCAGTTTATAACATAGCTTATGTGAAATTTGACCCAGAATTTCTTCATAACCAGCCTTTCCATCACTAACTGGACTTTATGGAACTGCTTTGAAAGAGCTTTAAAACACATACCAGAGCAAATAAAATAAACCCAGAAAACTACAGAAGAACTCAGTCTGCACAACAGCCTTTGAACAATCTGATCAAGGATTTTTTAGGGTGGGGGGAAGGCAAAAAAAAAAAAAAAGGTAAGCCTTATACCAAGAAACCACCTGTGATACTCAAGATGCCACCACTCAGTGCACAGAAGAGTAAAGCACTCCAGGCTTTAAGTTTATAAAGCTGTCTGGCATTGAGCAGATGTCCAGCACCACTAAAAATAAATCTATGACGACTCCAAAAAATTATGACATGCCAAGAGAGGTGCCCAGTGCACCTTGCTCAGCACACAAGGTTCCAAATCAGAGCTTGAATTGCGAGGTTAGGTCTCTGTGCAGTGCACCACAACCCATTCCACACCCCGGATCAAGCACTTCCCTGGCACACTGAGCAGAAAGAATGACTGGTAGCACAAAGTTAAAAAAAATGCCAAACAGGACAATAGAGCACAGATTTGCTACAACATCACAGAATTTCAAGCAAACCCCTTGTTTTCTCCCAAGTCAACCATCCGTTTCCTAGCCCAGGCCTTATCCAACAGCCCTGTATCACCCTCCAGGATGAGCTTCAGGTGTTGCAGTCCCTTCACCAGTTCACTTTGCTTTATTCAAGCACACCTGCATCCCTGCCACAAGGCTTGCACCACTGTGCTGCCACAAAAGCTTAAAAGAAGGGAGGGTTTTGTGGGCTACCATACTCAGCTCCAGAACCAAACTCCATTCCTCTGGAGAGGCCAACAAAACCAGCAGCAGATTGGTTAGATATTGCAGACTTTATCCGGACAGAGCGGTGACCCAAGAAGTCCTTTAGCATATAATGTTTTAATTATGTTTTTAATGATGTTTCTTTGACTATATTGGCCTGAACTGATAAAATAAGCATTGGGCATGCCATTACTTTGTAGGGTAATTTCTGCAGTTATTTTATACTTTTTTTACATTATCTCTCCATAGTGGAAATGGCATCTCTTTAGCAGAGCATATAGCTGCAAAGAGTTAAGAGAGTTAAGTCACATGACTTTTAAGTAATAAGGTTAAAACCAGTATTCCTTAAAGGGACACAGTGAGCCAATTGGGGTTTTTTTCAAACTTGCAAACAGTTTTAGGATAGAGATGATCTCAAACAAGACACTTCCTCTTATCCCACAGATGTGCTATTCTAGCCCAACTCATGAAATGTTGAACTGCAAGGAAGAGCACCAAACGGGTAAAGTCAGCACAAGGTTGTTGAAAGATACACACCTTCTTTTAAATGCCCCAACTCCCCAAATGTAGGCAAGCAAAAAGGGAATAAAACCAGTTTTTAAATCCCTGTAACAGTTTCTAACCCATGACCCTTACTCAGCAGTATTAAAGACCTTTTCAAATTTAAGCCCAGCCAGCAAAGACATCACCTAGTTCCAACCCCCCTTCCACGAGCAGGGACACCTCACCTACTAGACCAAGTTGGTCAACAGACCATCCAGCCTGTCTTTGAACAATTCCAGAGTTGGAGCCTCCACAACTTCACCAGGCAATGTACTCCAGGGCCTCACCACCCTCATAGTGAATAATTTGTTCCTGAAGACTAAACTAAATCTAGTTCATTCCAGTTTGACGCCATTACTCCTCATCCTACCACACGCCTTTGTAAAAAGTCCTTCTCCAGCTATCCTGTAGGCCCCTTTCAAATATTGGAAGCCTCTATAAGGTCTCCCTGGAGCCTTGTCTTCTACAGGATGAACAAGCCCAACCCTCTTAGCCTGTCTTCATAGGAGAGGTGCTCCAGACATCTGATCATATTCATGGCCTTCTTCTGGACTCGCTCCAACAGTTCCATGTTGTTTTTGCTATTCTAAAACTTGTAAATAGCATTCCAACCCAAAGACTGTTACAAAGGAGAACACCTATTCTGGACCCCAGCTGCAATTCACTTCTACAGACAAATTATTTAAAAGTTCCCTGCAATACTTGTGATCAAATCAAACATGGATCATCCAAAGAAAATCCCAAGCAATACACAAGAGACATTTAACAGAATAGAATAGAATAGACCAGACCAGGTTGGAAGAGACCTTCAAGATCATCGTGTCCAACCTATCATCCAGCACCACCTAATCAACTAAACCATGGCACACAGCACTCCAAGTCTCCTCCTAAACACCTCCAGTGATGGTGACTCCACCACCTCCCCGGGCAGCCCATTCCAATGGGCAATCACTCTCTCTGTGTAGAATTTCTTCCTAACAACCAGCCTAAACCTCCCCTGGCACAGCCTGAGACTGTGTCCTCTTGTTCTGGTGCTGGTTGCCTGGGAGAAGAGACCCCCCCACCTGTCTACAGCCTCCCTTCAGGTAGCCATAGACAGCAATAAGGTCACTCCTGAGCCTCCTCTTCTCCCGGCTAGGCAACCCCAGCTCCCTCAGCCTCTCCTCGTAGGGCTTGTGTTCCAAACGCCTCCCCAGCTTTGTTGTCCTTCTCTGGACACATTCCAGCAACTCAACATCCTTCCTAAACTGAGGGGCCCAGAACTGGACACAGGGCTCAAGGTGCAGCCTAACCAGTGCAGAGTCCAGTGGCGGAATGACCTCCCTGCTCCTGCTGGCCACACTGTTCCTGATGCAGGCCAGGATGCCATTGGCCCTCTTGTCTGCCTGGCCACACTGCAGGCTCATGCTCAGCCTACTGTCAACCTATACCCCCAGGTCCCTCTCTGCCTGGCCACTCTCCAGCCACTCTGACCCCAGCCTGTAGCACTCCATGGGGTTGTTGTGGCCAAGGGAATTAATTTCATAAAGCTGAGGATAATTATTAGAAAACTGACTGAGAAGAATAAATTTTAATGGAAACTGTGATATTAGATGCAGGAATAATTTATTATGAGTTTTCATGGGGGGGAAAAAGCCACTACTCCTCAAAGACAGTCGAGGTCCATTCTACCTCAAAGATCTGTAGACCACAGTAGAATATGCATGACAAATAGTGTCAACACAGGCTGTGTGGCCCTAGATACAGAAAGTTAGATGCAGATGAAAACCAGCATCTTGATTAATCTTAATTATTGTGCACCACCAAAAGCAGCTTGGCTCCCTCCACTTGACACCCACCCCTCATGTATTTATAAACATTGATGAGATCCCCCTTCAGGCTTCTATTCCTAAGACCAAACAGCCCCAGGTCTCTCAATCTCTTCATAGGGGAGATGCTCAAGTCCCTTAATCATCCTCATGGCTCTCTGTCGGAGAGCACTTTCCAGCCCACCAGTAACTGGAGATAATGTTACACATCCAAGATGCAAATAATAAAAATCAAAGGTCTAGATAACCACTGCACAGAGGTCAGTGAAGGATTCTGTAGGCCAGAAACATCTTCTGTAAATGCACCCCAAGAGGTTACAAAAGATGCTCCAAGGAGAGCAGAGTGTAACACGTGAGATGACCTCACAGCATGCTTGTGGGAGAGCAGGTACTTACAGATCAGTAAATGCATCAGACAAATGTCTGAAAGGAGTTTAAGTTGCGAAAGTCATGCTTACCGCTCAACACTAGTTTGGAGAGAGTGATCTAGACTGTGCAGACTTAACACAGCGCATTTTGAGACGCGTTACTTACTTACGCTGGATAGCGTGATTGAGGTGCAGAATGACACAGCTTTGTAGGAAGCCAGTGAAACGCAGTCATGGTTATCCACTTGAGTGACCAGTCATGTTTAGCAGGGCTTCCCATACCAAATTCCTGCCACATTTCATGATTTTCACTCCTAGAGTGGGCATTTGCCATGTACACAAAACCAAGCAAGGCACGGGAGCCAGGGAAGAGGTTAATAATAAAACCAGCATTATACACAGCAGCCTAGTTTGGTGTAAGGCAGCCCTAACAGAAAAGAAAATCCATCTGAAATCCTGCAAAATGAAGACAGAGCCGTTCCAAGCACACAGGATATACCTATAGAATAGGAATTTGTATCACAGGAAACATCTGCCAAATTCTCCAGGTCAGAGTAGACAAGCAAAATATTATTTCAGCAAAGTCCTTCTGCACAGATAAGCATAAACTGGCAAGAGGAGTAAAGCAGATTCTAGTCCTCCATTTAAGAACAATTAATATTAAATGCAATTTACATTCCCAAAGCAACTTCAGAAGAATGATCAGAAAATAAAGATTGCAAAGCAGAGGAAGTTTAAATGCTAAGGAGAAACCATTTAAACTACAGTCTCCAGAAGTGTCTCTATCTAACAAGAGGCAAGAGCAAATTGCTTTCATACACTTCCACACCAAGAGAATGCCAGGTACTAGTAAGCTTTAACCTACCAATGAGGCAGAGTAACAGGAGAGCCTACAACACCCTGACAGCACCTCCCAATCTGTTTGCAAGACCAGACAATCAATTATCTGAATGAAAAAGCAAGAGAGAAGGACTTACTAGGCACATTAAGCTCCCTTGGAAGAGCACTGAGAACAGCTTTCACCAAGTGCTTGAAGTGTTTTTTCAAAACATTGAGTAGACTCTTCTCACAGGATTTTTTTCCTTCTTTTCAAAGGAAATTTATATGAGAATTATTTGCTATCAGACTAATGCACTTCATGTGCCTCCAAGTCAAAGTTTTGAAATAAGGCCCTGGATTTCAAAAAGCAGCTTGATTTGCTTGGACTTTATACACCATAGGGTAAATTGCAACTCTCTCTCAAGACTGTTACAGTTCAGAAATAAGGTCTTTCAACATTTGGATTAAATCCAGCACTTTGTTGCATATTAATAACAACTTTAGTAAGTTTGACCTAGCCGGTCCCAGCTTGAAAGAGCCAACTTGAATACATAGAATAAACCAGGTTGGAGGAGACCTTCAAGATCACCGCGTCCAACCCATCAACCAATCAAACACCACCTAAACAACTAACCCATGGCACCAAGCACCCCATCAAGTCTCCTCCTGAACACCTCCAGTGATGGCGACTCCACCACCTCCCCAGGCAGCCCATTCCAATGTGCAATCACTCTTTCTGTATAGAACTTTTTCCTAACATCCAGCCTGAACCTCCCCTGGCGCAGCCTGAGACTGTGTCCTCTTGTTCTGGTACTGGCTGCCTGGGAGAAGAACTTAGTTAACACCAAGTGAGCAAGAAGCCAGCAGACACTCTTCATGTTCAGGAAGCACAGCTCTCCATTCCCTTCACCACATCCAAAATTACAGGGTTTTCCAAATAGCTGTTAGTCTCTAAATACTTAAGACTCCTTGTTCTTCGTTGAAACTATTGCAGTAACAGTGTCCAAAAGCAAAGGAGTGAGGGTTTGAAACAAGAAAATAAATCACAGTATCACAGTATAACCAAGGTTGGAAGAGACCTCCAGGATCATCAAGTCCAACCTGTCTCCACAGACCTCATGACTAGACCATGGCACCAAGTACCACGTCCAGTCTCCTCTTGAACACCTCCAGGGACGGTGACTCCACCACCTCCCTGGGCAGCCCATTCCAATGACGAATGACTCGCTCAGTGAAGAACTTTCTCCTCACCTTGAGTCTAAACCTCCCCTGGCGCAGCTTGATCACCTGTACATCACAAGGAAAACGTGGCTTGTGTGTTTTAAACGTTCCAAGTCTTATTAAATAGAAAATGCTTTGAAGTTTGTAGTGAAGGAAAGTTTAAAAGTCTTCTCTCTAATTAAGACACCAATTACAGATTTACAAACTCCAAACTTGAGTCCCAATGCAAAGCAGCTCATTTAGCAGCAAAGACTCCTATTGTAGTGTTATTATCCACATTTCTAAAGCATTTTCTTTTGTTCCAACACTACATATACTGCTAGCTTCCTGACTAACTGCAGCTGGAGAAAAGGAGTTTATAATACTTACACTGCAGAGTCCTCATGAAGTATTATATTTTCATTAATATCCTACCTTTACAACTTGTACTACTACTGCTTTTAATGTCCAATTCTGTTCTTTTCCATTTTCAATCCACACAAAGACAGGAAGGTTTTTCTTCAAGTTCACAACCATTTCAGAACAAGTACCCTATCGCAAAGGCTACCATTTACAAGTGTGCAATAGAAAAGAGCTCCAGCTTGAGACCTTCACCCTTGAGACAGAAAAAGCTGGGAGGACTACACTCAACCTAAAACAGAGAACACCAAGGTAAGCTATTGTATTGAGGGAAAAATAAGAATAAAATTCATTAAATACAAAGGAAAAGTCCTGGCATTTCACTGAAGGGCTTCAGGTTATGGATACTTCAAACTAGTCCACAAGATGAGCATGTTTTAATTTCTATTACCATTAACACCCATTTCCATTTTCGCTGTTTGCTTCTTTCACTTCTGTGCCAATGGAGTTCAGGTTGGTGGACAGGTACTAGAACCTGGGTTTTGCTGGCAACACTAGGATGCACGTTTAAGTTCACTGAGCATATTCCAACACACCAGCTACTCTGACAAATGCTTCACTAGATAAGGAAGCTTTCTAACTCATACTTCAGGCAGCCAAATCTCACACAGATTCTGAGGACTGGGCCACAAAACAAAGGTGCATTAGACAAAAGTGGGACTGAGCCAGGTATCATGCACACAGATGTGGGAAGACCCCCCACTATCAATATCCTTGGAACAGCAAAGCACTTCAGACATTGATAGAGTGAAGAGGATATGAGACACAGAGTTTTTGCTCTAATTATCACATGGATAAGTTAGGCCAAGAACTTAGGAACACAACAGCACTGAAGACACAGTATAACCTGTTATAATAACCTGTAAAAAAGTAGAGGGGGGAAACTAGAAGAGAATCATTACTAATTTGAGGTATCAGAGGCTAGGGGCAAAGTAAGATGTAACAAAAGTGAGAAAATAAAAGGGTAAGGCATGTCTCAAGACAATGATGCAAACAGAACAAAAGGAATGAAAGCAAGACAATGATGCAAACAGAACAAAAGGAATGAAAGATGAAGCACCTTTGACTACATAATTCAGCCTCAGCATAGACCTCCTTTGCTATGACCACTGCAAGCTGTGCTGAGATAGCAGTTATTTCTACACAACAGAAAGGCAGGACAGATCAGAAGATATTTAATTGAGATGTGAGGTAAAATCAAGACTTGATAATAAGGCCAAGAAAGTTAACAATGGGAGACTGATGTGAAAAAGTAGACTGCTTCACTGGGATTAGTTTTATTTAATATGTGCTATTTTCACAAATACAACACTAAATGCAAACTAATAAAGCAAACTATGCCAAGAGAAGATTAACAGACATAATCCAGACACAGCTGCTCTGAAGAGGAGGATATGAAATCTCTTTTGCACTTTAGCAGAAGAATCAAAATACAATGAGGTCTCCTCTAAAAAGCAGTCATATAATATTTAGCATCTGTTTTCTCCTTCACTTCACTTACACCCTCTGCACATTTTCCTGCTCCAAAAGAATACTTTAATTTGCTCCTACAACAGCCTGTTACCACTGGCTCCCTTCACACAACCTCTGAACACTTGTGAATGAGTCCAGACTCACAATTTTCTCTCAGGTACTTCCACAGCAGATACAGTGCAACGATTTGGGGAAGGGTGGGGAACACAACAAAACAAATTGTTCTCCAAGAAGAAAATGTGAAATAAATGTACCACTAAACATGAGATGAAGACGCCATGCACGTTATCTGCTCTTTCAGGAACAGAGGCTGCACTCAGAGACATTTGGTGTGCACTGTTCTAGATTACCCATTCATTAAAATACTGTAATGTGTGTAATTCAAGGGGAAACACATAAATACGCTGCAACACTAGCTTTTCTGGCTGACAGGTCTCTTGCTACACTGACACTTATGGGTTTTCCACATTTCCCTTTATCTGCAGTTCAGAGGCTATTCACAGTGTCCCAAACACCTACCTTTATTCCACAGGGATTTTTTATTGTCTTTCTTTCTTAATCTCAGGTCTACAGCATCCAACACCACATTACTATGCAGTCTTAGGCCACACCTTTTATAAAGGGAAAGAAAGCAGCTTTGCCACTTTCTTTTTAACAGCTGCACTGCTTTCTCAGCAATACAAGTTCCTTTCAGTGGAAAGGGAAAATGCAAGAAAAGTAGCACCTTCCTTTTACTTCAATAACTGACAGGTAACACAACTTTCTTCTAACCCCAGAAGTTATTCTTGTATCTCTAGCTCATGGCATCCAGGGCTGTGTTTCTGACTGCTGGCCCTCTGCTTAATGAGGCTCAATGGCTCATACCTGTAAGATCTCCTCAGCTTACTTATCATACTTATTTCAGAAAACATGTTCCTTCAAGTTTAGTAAATTGACTGCATTTTGCATTCTTAATGACAAAGTGCTCAGTGTCATTTACTTAAATTTCTGGTGGTGTTTTCCACTGGGTTAGCAGAGCAGATGGAAAGGAAATACGTCATTTTTCTCAACAATTCTCCATCACTCGCAGTCATCAGCCACCTCAAGTTTCTTCTCTAGGTTTTTACATATAACCAAACACAAGACCATATCATTTCAGGCTACTGAAATGCTTTTGTCTCAAAGACCAAGAATAAACATCCTGAAAAGTCACTACAGTTTCCAGTTTCTGTTATTTCACTTCCCTCAGCAGATGGGGTGTAAATACATCTTTAACACAGGCAGCTTCAAGTGGCAGTACAACATTTTTGCAAAGGACAGCTTGAGAATGTTTTGAGGATGAACCTTCGGAAGGAAGGAAGAAAAACCTGTAGCATCATCCTCGAGCTAAGAATTCGCTTCAGTGAAGACATTTTGGCAAAGCCTTCAAAACAGACTAGACAAGGCTACCAGAGATGCCATGCATGCTTCACAGTTTACACAGAACTGCACTGAAAACATTTTCCATATAAACCTCACACTTGGTACACCTCTCCTAACTACTCACACACAACACACGTTTAAGAAAGGGGCTGAAACTTAACTAAAAAACGCTATCCTACAAGAACAGAGCTCTCCTCAAAACCGTCCACGCTCAAGACATTTTGCTGGCATCTTTTTATTAACGTCGTCATCAAACCAATAATTTTGTTTCAGAAAGGAGCTGAACAGCTGGATGAAAGAGATGTTATCAAATCCACTGATGTAAGCATAAGAAGAGCCAAACTATCAGCTGCACACCAGTGCCAGTTTTTCTGTCATACCTGGCAAAGGAGTTGAGAACATTAAAACTACACTTCTAAGCCGCAGGGCATGGCTGGTGTCTGGGCACAGCCTGTGACCATGGCTCTCAGTGCAGAACGTTGACAGGAGACACGTTGCAGTAGCGTGAGTCCTGGCAGATGGTTTCCTCCAGGGATTGCTTTTTCTTATTTATTTTTCTTTTTTGTTGGTTTTGGGTTTGTTGGGTTTGTGGAGTTTTTTTGGTGGGGGGAGGGGGGGTGTTGGGCTTAGGGTTTGGTTTTTGTTTTATGGGGGGGGGGGCAGGAGGGTTGTTGGGGTTTTTTTGGGGGGGGGCGAGGTGGGTGAGGGGTTTTTTCCTTTTCTTTTTTTTTTTTTTTTTTTTTTTAACAAAAGAGCAAGAAATTAAAAACTGGGGCAAAAGAGGAAGCTGCCAGCACTATAATCCAGTCTGCATGGATCGCCTTACAGTAACCTGTTCGGCAAAGGAACAAGACTTTGACAGGAAGGTGCAGAGATAATTAGCAACGTATCTAATATAATAACGAATATTACAGACGAGTACGCCGAGAGCTAAAAACTGCAACACTGAAGCCTGTGGCAGCAACCTGCTGCCTGCGAGCACAGCTTTGCTTGGCGGTAGCGTTTCAACTCCCGCTCAAGCGAACTGCCGAAGTCAAACGCTGCTGGCTCTCGTGGTTGTGGCACCAAGCGGACTGCCGCTCCATGGCACGGCGCCTGCTCCCTCTCCTATCCTCGTTCCGACAGCTGCCCTCGCACCCTGGCAGCCCCGGGGCGCAGGTGACCGCTCCTGCCCGGGCACGGTTGCTCCGCCCTCGATGCAACGCGGGCTCAGCCGACAGCTGACCGGGACACCCGTCCTCGCTTCCAAGAGCCAGAACGCATTGATTTAAAACCAGACCACCCCACAACCCCCCACGCGTGCGAAGCCGCTCGCGAGGTGCCTGAGCGACGCATAACTTCGGGGCTTGGGGCGGGCACCTCCGGACATCACTTCTGGGGCGCAGCGGCTTCGCCCCAGCGCCCGCCGGACACCTCGGGATGGGACAATGTGGCCGCCCGGCACGGCCTGAGGCGTTGCCACCGGCGGTCCCCGCAGCACCCGCGGGAGCCCGGCCGCCCTCCAGCCGCCTCTCACCCCACTCACCTCGCACGCACAACAGCGACATGGCGGCTGTCCCCGCGTCTCAGCTGCGGCCCCTCCAGCCACCCCCGGCTCTCCTCATGCCGCCCCGCTGCCACACGGCGCTGCAGGCGGCGGCGGCGCCCTGAGCGGGGGGCGGGGCCGCCCCACTGAGACAGGGGCGGGGCACACACACCCGCTGCGCCTCCACCGTCACCCCAGGGCGGCCGATAGGGGGCGCCGCCACCCCGCCCCCGTCGCCACGGCAGCCGCCCGGGCCCGGCTCTGAGGAGTGCCAGGTGCTGCCCCCCTCCGCAAGGTGCCACATCTGGAAGGAAGCTGGGCATGCTGACACGGGCTGCATCGAGACGAACCGGGGCCGTCCGTCTACCTGGCGAGTCGTCCGCGACTAGAAAGGCCTGGGCACTGGTCCTGGCCGCCGCCAGGCTGCAGGGCAGCATCGAGAGAGCCTTGGTGCCATCCCGCTGCCCGAGCCTGGCGAGGCGATGTCCCCACCTTTGCTTGCCAAGTCTTTTTCAGACTCCAGCGGACGCAAAATCCTTGCATCCCCATCTTCCAGCACGGCTGTTCACAGGTCTGCTGCCTGTTGTAGGAAGAACCACTACGCGCTCTCTTGAGCTTGGTTGTAGTAGTTTCCTCCGACGGCCTCTAATGCTCTTGGTGCCGCTTCCATACAACCTATAAATAATTGTAACACTGCAGAATGTGCTTCGAGTTCCAAACAGCAGAGCCAAGGACAAATAAATAATTTTCTGAGATGGAAACTCATCAACAAAGCCTCACATAATGTGATGTTTCTATTAATGTTTATAATATTGTATTATAGCATACAGGTGCACAAGGAACTCCTGACCAAAATCAAATGCAAAAGAGGAATCCACAAAGCATGGAAGCAAGGACTGGTAACCTGGGATGAGTACAAGGAAGTTGCTCATGAAATCACAAACCAGGTTAGAAAAGGTAAGGCCCTGACAGAGTCAAATCTGGCTAGGGACATTAAAAACAACAGAAAAGCATTCTACAGGTATGTGAGAGTTAAAAAAAAACCAAAAAACTAAAAATGAGAGATTGTGTAGGGCCTTTCTGGAGGGATACAGGTGACCTGGTTACGGAGGACATTGAGAAGGCTGAAGTAGTCAATGACTTTTTTGCTTCAGTCTTTACTGGCAACCATTTGAGCCACTCCACCCAAGTCACAGAGGGCGCTGGCTGGGTCTGGGAGAATGAAGAACTACCCAGGCTAGAAGCAGATCAGGTCCAGGAACACCTAAAGAACCTGAAGGTGCACAACTCACAGGATGTTAGGGGTTGGAAGGGACCTGTGAAGATTACCTAGTCCAACCCCCCTGCCAGAGCACAACCATTATAATATAGTTGCACAAGAATGCATCCAGATGGGTCTTGACAACTTTGCTATAGTTCTCCCAAGTGACAAGTCCCTTCTTCCATGAACTGTAAGATTCTTTCTTCCATGAGATTTCATTCAGAAGCTCCTTACTCACTCATGCAGGTCTCCTAACATGGAACACACTATCTTGGGCTCAGAGGAAGTGGCATTTTAAAACTGACCAACTTTCTTAGACTTCTTTACCCTCCAGACTCTTAGCCCATAGGATTTCTGCAAGTATACCTCTGAAGACTACAAAATTAGTCCTGTGGAAGTCCAGGGTTGTAATTCTACTTACTGCCCTACTTACTGTCCATGAGACCTGATGAGATACATCTACAGGACCTGAAAAAACTGGCAGCTGAAGTTGCTGGGCCACTACCCATCATATTTGAGAAGTCATGGCAGTCTGGTGAGGTTCCTACAGATTGGAAAAGGGGAAACATAATCCCTGTTTTTGAAAGAGGGAAGCAAAGAAAACCCAGGGAACTACAGACAAGTCAGCTTCACATCTGTGCCAGGTAAAACCATGGAACAGATCCTTCCAGTAGCTATATTAAGGCACATGAAAAATAATGAGGTGATCTGTGACAGCCAACATGGCAAATTGTGCCTGACTAATTTGGTAGCTTTCTATAACAGAGCTACAGCAATGGCAACTGACATCATTTACCTGGACAAATGCAAGGCATTTGACACTGTCCCATGTGACATCCTTGTCCCTAAGATGGAGCGATATGGATTTGATGGATGGACCACTTGGTGGATAAGGAATTGGCTAGAAGGTTGCACTCAAAAAGTTGTGCACTCAGTTAACCACATGGAGACCAGTACCAAATTCCTCAGGGGTCAGTCACTGCTGTTCAACATCTTTGTCAGCGACACTGACAATGGCACTGAGTGCACCCTCAGCAGGTGGCTGATGACACCAAGCTGTGTGGTGTGGTGGATTTACTTGAGGGAAGGGATGCCATCCAAAGGGACCATGACATAAATGGGCACAGAGTGGGTTGAGAATAACCCTGAAGAGAAGGTCTTGGGGGTGTTGATAGATGAGAAACTCAACAGGAACTGCCAGTGTGCTCATGCTGCCCAGAAGGCTAAACATATCCTGGGATGCTTCAGAAATGTGGCCAGCAGATCAAGAAAGGTGATTCTCCCCTTTTACTCTGCTCTTGTGAGATCCCCACATCGAATACTGCAGCTGGTTCCAGTGGCCCCACCCTAAGAATGACATAGATCTATTGGAACAATTCCAGAAGAGGATTGCAAAGATGATCCAGGGGCTGGAACACCTCCACTGTGAGGATAGGCTAAAGGAACTGAGATTGTTCAGCCTGGAGAAGACACTGAGGTAACTTTATAACTGCCTTCCAATACCTGAAGGGAACCTACAGGAAGGCTGGAGAGGGACTTTTCACAAGAGTGCCCACCAATAGGACAAGGGGAAATGGGATTAAATTGAAGAAGAATTGGATTTTAGGAAGAAATTCTGCACTACAAGGGTGGCAAAACAGGAAGCTTGGATTAGATAATCTCTAAAGTCTCTTCCAGCCTACACCATTTATTGTATTAATGTATTACATTATAATAATGTTTATAATTACTCAAAAGTCTACACAGAGGATACAGGACAAGACTCCTAGATAGATGTTTCAAAGATACAGCCAGCACTGCCAACGTTCAGACCTAGAAAGAAGCGGTTTTATTTCTGCCCTGTCCAGCACAGCATGTTTTACTGTCTCTGTTTGTTACACGGAAGTGTATCAGTCAGGGAAATGTGTTAAAAACATACACAAAGCTTCTCTTCAAAGTGGTTCAAGAGGAACCACTTGAAAGGACAAACCGTGATGTTCCTGCCAGCAAACAAGCAGACTGTGTGCCTAAGGTGTTACTCAGAGGCAGTCTCAAACGACTGGGAACACTTCCACTTAGCAGCGGCAATGGGAACTGTCAGGGAACTAAGCTTTAAGTGCCAGCACCAGGGCAAGGTGGGGAAGGAATCTCCTCTTCTTCTTGCACCTGAAGTGGCCTCAGTGCTGCTGGAATGTTGTTGAACTTAAAAGCTTGGTTTACTTCTTTATGTGTATTCAAGTGTAGCAATGACAGACTGTAAGGGCCCCAATGTACAAACCTTTGCATTCTGGCTTTAAGTCCTCAAAGCCTTCTCCACCTGTGAGCTATACAAAACAGTGGCTTTTCAGAGAACTTCAGGGGACGTTAATGCTTTGCTTTGAAATGTCCTTTATTATTTCTCTCCCATGGGTAGGACGCTGGATGCTCAGTCTTTTCAGATCTCTATTGTTCCTCTGTATTCATCAGAGCCTCAGAGATTTTCATCAAGTATTGCTCAGGAGTCCCTGAGCTGTACTGATGACTTTCTTCTCTTCTTTGCAGCCCTGTTGCAAATTAAAACTCTGAAACTGTCCATGAGCTGATTTCTGATGTTTCCTAATCAAACAACTGAAGCATTTGAGGCCCTGACCAGCACCCACTGTGTCATGCCATGCCCATTACTGTAAGTCCCTCTCTTGCCCACAGCTTGTAACTACTATCATAATACAAAAATTGTCTCATCAAGGGCAGATGATGCCATATGCATTTAAAAATCATAGCAGTATGTTATTAGCAAGCAACGCAATCAGGTAAGCACGTTGTTGCTATGATCAGGTATCTTACAACCAGCAGTAACTGTGAAGGCTGGGGTTGTCACAGATGCTGTGAATTCCCTGCAGTTCTCAGGTCTGATGAGATGCAGGTGGTTTATCAGTTGTTAACAAATCAAAGAGATCATTCACTTAATTCCCAGCTCATAAGGCTACTTACTTGCCTCATTGCCCTTTCTTTCCATTTCAGCTAGGCTGTAAGAAGAACTATGCTGCTGTGTAATTTTGCAAGTAGTTTTCCCATGTTTTCCCAGCTGAAGTAACAAGGAGTGAGTCTGACAGCCTTTCAAGGAGCCAAGTCAGGGCAACCTTTTTGTATGAAGGATGTCAATGGGGTGCCCCCACCTGCATTTTGCCAGGCTGCCTTTGGCTGGGTCTTCGTACTCAGAACCACCAGCCTCTTGCCACAGTTCTGTCCTGTGCCATTTGTTCCAGGGGTCCTGTGAGTTCACATATATAGTATGCAAGCTTCAACAGGGCTTTGGTCTTTCCCGTAGAGGGAAGCCTTTCTGGAGAGTCTTGGCTGGTGGGATGACTTGGTCCTGCACAGTGGCTGTCAAAGGGCTGCAGAGCACCAGTCCCCTTAGCACCACCAAAGCCTCCCAGCACCTCCCTTGAGCACCTCCCTTGAGCACCTCCTGAGGCTACTGTGCAGTAGCCCAACCACTGGTGGCTGTCTGGGAGACAGAACACGGACTCTAGGGCATGTTGAGCCAGAGGACAGCCTGTCAGGGGTAGCTGGGGCAGGTGTGGAGGGCATCCCTTGAGGCAGGCTGGCTCACCATGCTAAATTTATGCTGCTGACAGTTCCAGCCCTCAAGGAGGCCCATACTTCCCTACTGCAACCACTTTCTTCTGCCTATGTTTCTCTCGTGGGCCTAGTGTGACTAAAGCTCAGACACTTTGCATGTCTTGCATGGCATGACACGGCATAGGGCAGCAGCAGAGGAGGCTGCCCCCACGGAGATGCAGAGAGCAGAGCAGCGGGATGCTGAGTCATATGACGAGTGACCCATCACCTACACCCCCAGCGCAGCACGGTCACTCTGACTACGTGCCTCCACAGTTTCTGCTTCGTCTGTATCCGTCGGTGGGCTAGGGTAACAGCTACATGCCCGCTCTGCAGGCAGACCTTCAACCACTTCCTGCGAGCAGTGTGGGGCGGCGCCGAGATCCGGGAGTACAACGTTCTCGTCTCCGCCTGCCCGCCCACCTGCCGCCGGGCTGCCGCCGGGCTGCCGCCGGCGCAGGATGCGGTGGGCAGCTCCACCTTGCCAGCGACGACGCTCCCGCTGCAGGGAAGCAGAGGCCTCCCTGGAATCGCGTGTTTGGAGCACATACAGCTCCAACGCCCCCGCCCAGCCGGCTGTAGGTGAGCCGAGCCCAGCCCACCCCACCGATTAACCCTTCCCCATCTGCCCGTTGCTGCGAGTGCACCCCTGTGCGTACTGGCTGCCCTGCCACGAGGGACGTCAGGTGCGTTCTCAGTACGGGGGCAGGATGGTTTGCACCCCTCGACCAGCAGCCAGGCTATGGATGGCTGATGCTTTGCACGTTCAAGAGACGTGGCAGTGATGTCCCTGGCTCATCCTCTTGCCTTTGTACTTCAGCTGAGTGTCATCACTCAGAAGCTCCTTTGCTTTCCAAAGATGGATACTTGTCATGTAAGCTCTGCAGAAGTGGCCCTAAGGACCCTTGGAAACAGCAAACTGTGTAGAACTGGAAAGACTATATGGAGGCTCTGTATTTACAGCTACTTGGCAGAGCTCTTGACATGGTCAAAGAAACCTGCTCCATGTCATTTATCTTGAGCAGGAGCAAGAAGGCACCCAGAGGACCCTTCTATTGCTTTGTACTGCTGTATGTATTTTATCTAAAATGGATTAATACATTAACTTTTGTAATGAAAAAAAGAGCAAGTGTTTGATCAGTATTTCCCCAGGAGATAACACTTTTCCAAACATGCCTTTAGCTTAACTTCAGTTGAAGCTGCTCAGTTGAACAACTCCAACCAATGCTACAGGCTTGGGGAAGTGTGGCTGGAGAGTTGTCTGGCAGAAAGGGACCTGGGGATTCTGGTTGACAAGCAGCTGAATGTGAGCAAGCAGTGGCCAAGAAAGCCAGTGGCACCCTGGTTTGTATCAGAAATGCTGTGTCCAGCAGGAGTAGGGAGGTGATTGTCCCCTTGTTCTTGGCTCTGGTGAGGCCACACATTGAGTATTGTGTCCAGTTTTGGGCACTTCAGTACAAGAGAGATGTGGAGGTGCTGGAGCAAGTGCAGAGGAGGGCAACGAAGCTGCTGAAGGGCCTGGAGAATAAATCTTATGAAGAGTGACTGAAGGAGCTGGGGATGGTTAGTTTGGAAAAGAGGAGGCTGAGAGGAGACCACATTGCTCTCTACAACCACCTGAAAGGATGTGGTGGAGAGGCTGTATGGTGGGTTGAAATTACCCCCCAGCTAATTTGGAGAAACTACCCCCAAAATAAAATTGCCAGACTAGCTCAGAAGGTCTTGGAAGAAAATGAATCTACAATTTACAATCAAACTACAATCTAGAAATATGAAGTGCAATGAATATATACAAAATACACAATATATGTACTATATATATATATTTACAATGTATAAACAACACAAATGCCTCAGAACCACCCACACACACACTCTCCCTTCTTCCTCATTACCTGACACAGTAGTCAAAACAGAGATACCCTAGGCAAGGCCACAGAAGAGACAGAGGGAAGTTGCAAGCAGAAGCAATAGGAGAAGAAAAGAGAGCAAGAACTGTTTATGCCTCTGCTCTATATTCCCATTAGCAATCCAATGAATTATATAGACCTTACCATTTTTTTCCTTTTGCATCCAATGGTAATTTATATTCAGTCTTTGCAGTCAGAGACAAGGCTAAAGTTCCCTCTTCAAACTGTAACAGGCTGGTGCTGGTCTCTTCTCACAGGTAGTGACTGATAGAACAAGAGAGAATGGCCTCTGGCTGTGACTGGGTAGGTTTAGACTGGACATTAGGAAAAAATTTTTCACGTAGGTGGTTGAGTCACCAAGCCTGGATGTGTTTAAAGGTCGTTTGGGTGTGGTGCTTGGGGATATGGTTTAGGGGTAAACCTTGTAGAGTAGGGGTTTCGGTTGGACTTGGAAAAGATGCTTGGGATCACCAACCTGAATGTTTCTGTGATTTTGTGAACTGGAGCCCTGAGCACTGTTTTACTCAGGAGGATGTCAGCTGTCTCAGCATGGAAGAGATCCTGTCCATAATGCAGCTATCACCTCACTGTGCCCACTGAGACCTTTTGGCAGGACTGATGGAGGCTCTGTTTTTCCTGCATACATCTGGAGCCATCCCCAAGACATCCCCTTGCATTTCCACAAACCTCTGGACGTCTTCCCCTTGTAGTGCCTGGGCACCTCCAAAGGCTCTAGCCTTGCATCTCACAGGGATCACCCCAGCCCTGGAGGCATCTTTCTCTTTTTTTTTTTCCCCTTTTCCCCTAGCTCCTCCTCTGCACATTGTTATTATAAGCACAAATAATTTAATGATAAAAGCACTGCACCAGAAAGAGACGAAAACCCTTCCTCTGCTGTCTTCAACCACTTGAACATAAGCTAACTTTCCAGGTCTGCTTGATAAATCCATAAAAGGCACTCCTCTACAAGCAAAGCCCCAAATCCTGTTGTAGCAGACTGGATCTAAATTTTTCAGCTGGAGGTGTGCTCTGGTCGAACAGGCAGCACACTCGTGACAGCTGCATATTTATTTTTAATGGGGAATTCTGCTGAATTAACAAATACATTAAAATACGCTGTGCAGCAAGCACACTGCAGCAAAATTCATGAAACTATATATATACACTATTCTGAAGCAAGAATAAGGTGCTCTGCAAACTCAGAGTTGAAGCAAGAATAAGGTGCTCTGCAAACTCTGCAGTTGCATTAGTTGCAACTGCAAAGTGAGAGACAATTTTCACTCCCTGGAGGTCAAGAGTTAATTCTCATAGGCTACTTAGACCCCAGCCATTGGTCTGGGCTTACCTGCTGTTGGACAGGAAAGTAATAAATGGGTGATCCTCCACTCCCTGCAGCTTGCCAGCTGTTTTATACCTGCCTGTTTGCTAAGTTTCCCCGTTCACAGAGCAATGCTGTAGCTGTATTTGCAGCCTTAAGTAAATCGTGTTTTATTCTTCTTGTTCTGCCTTTTTTAAAGTTTTGTATTTCTGCCACTGGAGTTTCAAGCTGAACCTTGGATTGCAGCAAACCCACAGAGGCTTTGTTTTAAACCAGAGTGTTTTAATTTGTTAAACCACTTTTCTGTTATGCAACTTAAAAAAAAAAAAAAAAAATCCAAAAAAACCCTCTGAATAAAACCAACCAACCAAACAAACAAAAAAAACCAAAACCAAACAAACAAAACAACTGCAAACAAAACAAAAAAAACCAAACAAGCAAACAAAAAAAAAAATAGATTCTCAGACCTGGTTTCTGGGGCTAAGCTCTAAGAATAAAAAAAGCTTTTAATGTACCCCAGGTGGTGGGTTGAATTCCTCCCCCCAATATCATTAACTTTGCCAGACCAACTCAGTTGGAAGCGAATGGAAGCTGTATTTACAAGCAAAACTACACTCTACAATGGAATGCAATAAATATGTACAAAATATACAGTACTTACAATGTTTACAGATATTTATGAACAGAATGGAATAGAATAAGCCAGAGTGGAAGAGACCTTCAAGATCATCGCGTCCAACCTATCATCCAACACCACCTAATCAACTAAACCATCCAACCAAGCACCCTATCAAGTCTCCTCCTGAACACCTCCAATGATGGTGACTCCACCACCTCCCCAGGCAGCCCATTTTAATGACCAATCACTCTTTCTATGAAGAATTTCTTCCTAACATCCAGCCTAAACCTTCCCTGGTGCAGCTTGAGACTGTCTTGTTCTGTTGGTGGTTGCCTGGGAGAAGAGACCAGCCTCCACCTGGCTACAATCTCGCTTCAGAGAGTAATAAGGTATCCCCTGAGCTCCTCTTCTCCAGGCTAAGTAAACCCAGCTCCCTCAGCCTTGTGCTCCAAACCCCTCCCCAGCTTTGTTGCCCTTCTCTGGACATGCTCCAGCAACTCAACATCTTTCCTAAACTGAGGGGCCCAGAACTGGACACAGGACTCAAGGTGTGGCCTAACCAGTGCAGTGCACAGGGGCAGAATGACCTCCCAAAACAAGTTAGCAAACAACACAAAATTCCCCCTGGTAAAAAGACCAGGGAAGCCATTCCACTGCCCCACCTCCCACCCCTGTCCAAAAGGGAGAAAGGAGCAGAGAGAGAAAGCAGTGGTTAGACTTAACCAAAATAATGCAGCCAAAGTCAGCCAAAAGCAGGTTGATCTCTCCTGAGCGAAGCAAGCAGAGAAGAGATCAGAAAGAGAAAGAATTGTTTTAGTAAACCAATCTTACAGCAGATATTTCTCCAATTAAATTTTTTAGAACTATCTTTAGTTTTCCTTTTTACACCCAATAGTGATTTATTTGTATTGTTCTACTTTTCTGCTCAAAACCTGTAACAAAATTTTAAAGGCATAGCCTAAACCCACCACACCCCATGACATTTGGCAGCAACTGAGTGCTGAATATAGACTAACCAGTTGACTGAGGTTGTGGTATTGGTGAGCAAACCTCAGATTTGACTGTAAAGGTAGCTGCCTTTCACTGGTGTTTCTGTTTGATTTGCTTATTGTCATTTACAGAACACCTAGGGAACCTTTTTCTCAACTGTGTTGTGTCTTATTTGTATGTGAAGGCCACTTCAATAGCATCTAGAAATGCATCTTTCCCTAGTATGGGTCACAGCTCATAATCAATGCACTGAGGAACACCACACAGATGCACTGAAACTTGCAGAGAAGCAGCCCTCTCATCTATATGTAAACAAGAATGTTGGTTTTAGCTCTCAAAAAGGCTCCAATAGGATGATTCCTGTGAAATTTTAAAGGCCCAGCAATGGATAGGACTTCTGCACCTGCAGGGAAGTGAGGTAAGCAGGGCAGCCAGGGGCAGCAGTCCCCACTGAACAATGAGAAAAATGTGGGGCTGCAACTTGGGGTACCTTCCTTCCATCGTCCCCACTCTTGGCTTCTTCTAAAGATTTGTCACGTCTGGAAGTGACAGTGCTCTGGCAATTTAAGGCATTAACCAGTGGTTTAATTTTAATTGCCTCTTGAATCAGAGACTCTCTAACTGTCCTGTGCATCCTGCCACTGAAGTTCATGAATTGAGTCTTTTGGTATGCTCAGGAACTCTCTGCAGCCATCTAGCTTTTCTCCCTGCATAGCATGGGCACTCAGAGAGAGTTTAGTCTCTGTTTCTCAATTCTTCATCCATAAAATGGAGGTTGTGGTAATTGTTTAAGGACAGAGGTATTAAAGAGAAGAAATTAGTGTACCCTCACTAGGGTTGCAGATGACACCAAGGTGAGTGGAAGTGTCGGTCTTCTCAATGGTAGGAAGGCTCTGCAGAGGGATGTGGACAGGCTGGATTGATGGGCTGAGGTCAGTTGTATGAGGTTTGGCAAAGACAAGTGCCAGGTCATGCATTTGGGTCACCGTGACCCCAAGCAACTCTACAGGCTTGGGCCAGTGTGCTCAGGTGGCCAAGAAGGCCAAGAGTATTCTGTCCTGTATGAGGAACAGTGTGGCCAGCAGGAGCAGGCAATTGATCATGCTCCTGTATTCAGCACTAGAGAGGCCACACCTCTAATACTGTGTTCATTTTTGGGCCCCTCACTGCAAGAAGGACGTTAAGGTGCTGGAACACATCCAGAAAAGGGCAACAAAGCTGGTGAAGGATCTGGAGAACAGGTCTTAAGAAGAGTGGCTGAGGGAATTGTTATTGTTTAGTTTGGAGAGGAAGAAACTGAGGCTAACCCTCAGCGTTAGAGTTAGAGGCTCATTGCTCTCCACAACTGTCTGAAAAGGAGGTTGGATCGAGGTGGGTGTTGTTCTCTTCTTCCTAGTATTAAGTGAGGAAATGAGAGGGAATGGCCTCATGTGATACCAGGAGAGGTTTAGGTTGGATATCAGGAAAAATTTCTTTACAGAAAGAGCAGTCAGACATTGGAATAGATTACCCAGGGAGGTACAGTCACTGCCCCTGAAGGCATTAAAAAATGTGTAGACAGGGCACTTACAGATGTGGTTTAATGGCTGTGGTGGTGTTAGGTCAACAGTTGGAGTCAGTGATCTTTATTTTTTCCCCAAACAAAACGATTCTATGGTTCTGTGATTATAAATACCTTAGTGATTATGAGATGCTTAGATACTCTCACAGCATGACCATTTGAAATAGCACAAAGAGCTCTGTCAGCTTTTAAATTACAAATCCACGTTCAAAAGACTGAAGAGGTGAGAAGTATCCTTTCATTTCAGGTTAAAATCCCTTTGTATAAGATAGTAGGTTCCTTGGGCACTGGCATTTTAGTTACAGAGGCTCTGCAGAAAAGCCAACCACTCACACTGGATTTGATAGAACCGAACCCATTTCTCATGCAACTGTCCCAAGCATCCCAAATGCAGCAGCATTTCTAGTTCATGTTCATGAGCTCCCAATGTGCACGTGCAGCCTGGAAAGCCAATCAGATCCTGGGCTGCATCAAGAGAAGTGTGGCCAGCAGGGCAAGGGAGGTGATTCTCCCCCTCTGCTCAGCTCTGGTTAGACCCCACCTGGAGTACTGCCTCCAGTTCTGGAGCCCCTATTTCAAGAGTGATATGGAGGTGCTGGAAGGTGTCCAGAGAAGGGCCATGAGGATGATCAGAGGGCTGGAGCACCTCTTCTATGAGGACAGACTGAAGGAGTTGGGGCTGTTCAGTCTGGAGAAGAGAAGGCTCCGAGGTGACCTAATTGTGGCCTTCCAGGATCTGAAGGGGGCCTACAAGAAGGCTGGGGAGGGACTTCTCAGGATCTCAGGTAGTGATAGGACTAGGGGGAATGGAATGAAGCTGGAGGTGGGGAGATTCAGGCTGGAGGTGAGGAGGAAGTTGTTCACCATGAGAGTGGTGAAGCCCTGGAATGGGCTGTCCAGAGAGGTCCCTGGAGGCATTTAAGCCCAGGCTGGATGAGGCTCTGGCCAGCCTGATCTAGTGTGGGGTGTCCCTGCCCATGGCAGGGGGGTTGGAACTAGATGATCCTTGTGGTCCCTTCCAACCCTGACTGATACTATGATATTATGTTGGGGTGCTTTGTTCTTCAGCAACACAGTGGGATTGCACTGCAGTCTAAATCCAGGGCTACACACCTGCAGCATGGGGTTTCCACCTGTCCAAATAGTGAGCAGCAAAGGCAGCAATACAGGGGCTGGGTGAAGTTTAAACCCCAATAGAGGATAGTTTTCTGGCATCTGATCATGCTAGGACTGGTGCTGTCTGCTAGTGACTTCTCACTTGGCACCAAGGGACACTGCTACTGTTGCTGCTCCCCTAAAAGCAGGCCGTGTAACATCATCTTGGCTTAAAGCACATTTAGGTACTCTGAAAGCCTCTGTTTCAGGCTGAAGTGATCTTGGCAATCAGGAAAAAACCAAAACAGGACAAAACAAAACAAACAAACCAAAAAAAACCCCACTTCTCCTTTGATCAATATGTAATCTTGGATGCATTTTATCCTTAACTATCCTCCTCAACATGTACCTGCTGTCTGACAGACAGGAGGAGCAAGGGACAAAAGAGACATCTGGGGTCTGAGGCCCTGTCCTTACACTCCCAGTGATCATTTTCCAAAGCCCTGCCTCTATCACAAATGGCTTGGGGCTTTGCTCTGGTACTTTTCAAGAGCACCTCAGCAGCCGCCATCTCCAAAATATTCATGGTCTTCACCCTTCTGACAGCTTCATCTTTCAGCTAAAATTAGCTACACAGATCTATGCAGTTCTGTGAGATGACCATTTTCAGATTTAACAGGAATGGGTGGCACCCATTCTGCTATTCATACTCCACTTTGCTTGGATTCATGTTTAAATTGAGCCACGGCTTCCCTGTTTCAATTAGGGGGGGAGGGGGAGAGCTAGGCAGGGAGGCCACGGGGTGGGGGGAAGGGTAAGGGACACACAACTACCTTATTTTAAAGAAATCAGATACTTTGGCTTTCCAAAAGCAGTCACTTCTTACTTGGAAAGGTGCAAGGCTCCTCACCCCAGGCAGGCTTGTTTCCTGCTTCACATCTCTGTCTTCGGGTTTTGTTCTGTTCATATTAAAAGATATTCAAAGAGGGCAGGGGGTTACTTTTCAGTAGGAAACCCCAGGGGATTAGCTTTTCTATTGCTTTTGTAGTTTTTATTCATTGAAGAGGAACGTTTGTCAGAGATAAAAGAGGAGCTATTTGTCAAAGTTCAAGAAAAAGTTGTTGGTGAATGTAGGTGGAGGGAATGGGAAGCACTGCAAGACTGCAAAGGACTCTTCTAGAAGTCTGCTTAACCTGCTTCAGCCTCCCAAGACCACAGTCACAGAATCAGACTCTTCAAAGAGTATCACAGGCATAAGGGAAATTGTGTTACTCTATGAGGATACTGTACCCCTTTGTTTGGGCAGCTGTGGAGCAGCTGGCCAGATTTTCTTCCCTCTGTTGTGACTCCCTATCAGTGTATCTTCTGTCTGAGACCAGCTAAGAGAAAAGCAGGGCTTCTACCTGAAAACCAAAAAAAAAAAAAGCCTCAGTAAGACCTGCAGAAAACAGGGGAGGGTATTTAGCTGTATGAGCAGCATGGGTTTTGTCAGGGGACTTTTACAGTGCTCCCATAAAATTACTTTCTAGATGTAATGAAGTACATTGCAGGAAAAGACAACCCCTCCCAGGTTAGGAGAACAAGCAGCCTTCAAAAGTGGCCAAGTGAGGCTGTTCAATCTTCCAGCAAAGTCGTTCCACAGATGCTCCTGGAGTCCAAGCAGGGGGTGTGTCTGTCCACCATCTCCTCCTGCTGCATCAACCACAGGGAGAAAGCAGGCAGGCACAGGAGGCAGGCAGGCTCGCCCTTCCCCGGGCACACATATCAAGCTTTCACAGCTGCCACAGCAGAATAAAAGCCCTGTTGTGAATAGATTCTGCCACAGGCCTCCTTGGAGGGGTGTGCAGAAAGCAGGCATTTTGCAACTTTGCTCCCTCACTTTGGCCACAAGTCTCTCTAGTTCACATTTTACCTCGCCCTTTTATCCCACTTTTGTCCCACTTTCCAAAAGATTCTGCACACAATAGGGTTTTTCCGTGTCATTAAATGCTCATGCGCTGTCTAGCATGACTCTGCTGATGATTTTTGCAGTTCAATGCAAGCAATAACTGATAATTAGGAACCATCTCAACTCTCCAGATTGCCATCTTTTCTGTTCCTCTCTCAAATTCTTTTTTAAGTGCTGGAAGTGAAAATTGAAGAGTCTCCAGGTTTTACTTACTTGTGGCCACATCACAGCCTGCCTGGCAGCCGTGGGGCACAGTTTCCCAGATAACAGAGCAAGCTGCAGGTGAACATGTCTCAGAAGATGTAGCATTACAGCCTGAAAACTATTTGGTTTATGCACCATAACTCTTTATTTCTGATGTGTGGGCCTTGCTGAACTGCATTGTGTATCCCTGGGGATGTACCCAGCAATGGTGGGTTTTGAAAGAGTTACAAAAATAGAGGATCCTCTCAAAACCTTCCTCAGGAGCACCTTGAGCAACATCTGTTCGAACTGGATGAGTATGGTTTAGGAACAATTCATCAGTACTGATTTTTGCATCTCTGAATGAAATAAATTCATAAAGAGCAATTTCAACAGCACCATTAAAAACTGCAGCTAACAATCCCAGACACCCTCCTGTTTCTTGGTCTGGGCATTATCATTCTATGTTGCAATCAGAACAGATGCCCTTCACAATCACTTTGAGCCTCTCCAAGGTGTTAAGGATTAAAAAAAAAAAAGGGATAAAAAGAAAAATAAAAGGAGTAAAACACAGCTCCTCCAACTTGCTTAGGAAAATCAGTAAGATTTTGTTCTATATCAATGGAAATGCAGCCCAGCTGGTTGCATAAACTTGCTTAGGAAAATCAGCTAAGGCTGGGGAGAAATAGCCTGACACAGATATGGTTGTTTAAACACTGGGGCTCTGATGAGGAGTCTGCAAGAATCCTGCCACGGTCAAGCTTTGCCTTGGCAGCAAACTGCAAAAGCTGCAGACTGAGTAGTCCCTGGTTACTAGATTATAACTGACAGCCCCATGGGGATTTCTTCTGTGAGGCAGTGGTCTTGGCAGCCCTGACCCTGGCTGTAGTGCCTGGTGCCCTTTTCAGTGCACCATTGCTACCAAAAATCATAACCAAGAAAATTCTCCAAACCAAAAAATAGTTCAGAAAGCCAGCAATGGTTTATTACAGAGTTGGGCAAGCCTCCAGGCAAAGGGTGTCCACACAAAGCCTGCAGCACACCAACTGAAATTCACAGTGGATATTTGTGCAGTGAAATGTATTAGCTATGCCTCATGTCAACACCTACCAATTATCCATTGGTTAGTCTCTTGCTTGCTTCCCATTCATGATACAGCTTCTCTTTCACTACACATGCTCAGAGGGTGAGTAGATTATTTCAGGCAGGGGTCTCCTAGCTAGGAGGTGTGGGTTTTAACATTTTAACTTTCTACATATTTGTCCAGCATGGTTCAGCTTCAAGGACATCCCAATGACAAGTCTCTTCATTGTTCCAGTCTACCAATTAAAGAGCAGATTAACCCTGAATGTGCATGCTTCTTTGGCTAAAGAGTTCAGATTCCTTCATTATCTTTAGCACTGTGATACAACAGCCACCTCTCACCTCACTTGGGAGACTTGTTCAAACTCACACAAAGTGAAGGAGCAGGGGCCACCGTCTCCTCCAGTCCCTAGCTCCGCTCTGAACACTGCTTGCATTGCCCTAAGGATTTAATTTCCCTCTCTTCTGGGTTTGGCTAGGAGAGGGTTACATTTTTGCATTTTTGAGACTTTTCCCCTTCCCAGGGGAGGGTCAAGATAGGGAGCTGGGAGGGTCAAGATAGGGAGCTGAATCCGCCAGTGGGGTACTTGGTATGTTATAGTATTATGCCCACTGTATAAGGGAAGGGCTGGCTGGGGCAAGGGTGGGTTCTTTGAGCAGGTGGCTGTGGCATTGCCTGGTGGGATTAGGCAGTTGGGCCAGTGTAACGTGTTAAACCGAACCAGTGGGTTAACCTGCCTGCCTCCCGCAACACAAAGTGAGGTAAAAAACAACACACATAAAACTTCTGGATGAGGCAAAAAGGGGGAGATAACGTAGGAGTTTACTGAGCAAATGAGATAATCACAACACAGATGCAGTTACCTTAGGCTTTTTGCAGAAAAAGCACAGTAGAAAGCAGCAGCAAAGAGATGCAAGTGAGCTAATAATCCAAGCCAGGGAGCTACCCCTCCATCCTTCCCTGTTCTGATGCCATCTCAGCAGAAGAGACCCAGCATCCAAAATCTGGAACCCCAAAACAAACATGAACCCTCCAATGTGCCAATCTGAACTTCAAGCCACGTAATACTTTTCTCCAGTCAGCACTTCAATTTTGAAGCTGGCATGAGGCAGGAATAGCAGCAGACTAAAACTCAACCTGTGTTGGCCAGGCCAGGCCAAACCAGACCAGGTCAAGTCAGGCCAGGCCATCTCAGTCAGTGCTGTGTTTTGTATCACTTGCATTATATACTATATCATTCATGTTATTTTCTTCCTGGTTGTTTTTGCCTCTTTGTGATGTCCTATTAAATCTCCTTATCTCATGGAACTCAGACTTTTTCTCCCAATTCTCACTCCCATCCCACTAGGGGCTGGATGGCAGTTGTGTGAGTGGTTGCATGGTGTGTGGCCTTCATATGGACCCAAACCTGAACACCCTCCTTGCTTCTGTTCTCATTCATCTCTTCCCATATGCCTGAAAATGGCTTGGCTGAAGCATCTCTCAGAACCTACAACTAGAGAATGACTGCAGGCAATGCCTTTAACCCATGCTTGATGCTGACACAAGTTTGCTGGTCTTGTCATAAGCAAGTAACTGGTGAGTCTTACTGATAAAAGGGACACAAAAGCAAAACAGTCCTAGAAATAAAGGCAGCAACATGGTAATGCCACTGAGTTCAGGTCAGGTGAAAGAGTGGAAAGCAGGATGGTGTAGGAGGGGTGCAGAGAAGCTCAAGCCTCCCTTTGCCTTTAGTCTACTGAGATGCCATTCCCTGTCCCCACTTATGTAGTTTCTCACATCTGAGCACTGAAACCATGGAGCCTGTAGTGACATCCATCAATATGAGCTGGTAGGATCATGACAGAGGTTAAGTTGGGCCCCATTCATCTGGACCAACATCTGCCCCTGCCAATTAATAGCTGGGTTTTCTAAGGAGGCAGAGATGGCTGTCTAGTTCCTAAAAATAAGTAGCCATGAAAAATAAACCTATCTGCAATGTCATTTGTTTAGCCCAGAGCACTTTGGGGGCAGTACCAGTATGCTTTCTGCCCTTCACACTTTCTACTAATAATACAAAGCCAAGATTTGAAGTGCAGGCACTCACTGGAGACTGTACAACCTTTTCCTTAGCATGCTGGTCTTAGTCCCAGCATTCTGGCCCAGTTCCAGTTGGGTAATCAGACCATGATTAGGTAACTATTTGCATATGCCATTCCTCTTCCATAGGGATCTTGGCTCTAAATTAATTTTTTTCAGGATGTCTAGTCATTATCAAGGCTGCTTCCCTTGTCAGTGGGAGACTAAATGCTGGCAGATCATGAGCAGTGGCTCTGCTGTACATGGCTTGCATAGTGCCAATGGTTGTCAGAAGTCTTCCTGTCACATGGAAAGACACTAATGCAAACCTGCTCATAGAGCTGAGGTATAAGGAGTAAGATCCCCAGCAGGCAAAAAGAGCCTAGTGTCATGGTTATGTTTAGCATGTAGGGAAGAACCAAACTGGCAGAGTCATATAGAATAGAATAGAATAGAATAGAATAGAATAGAATAGAATAGAATAGAATAGAATAGAATAGAATAGAATTAACCAGGTTGGAAAAGCCCTTTGAGATCATCATGTCCAGCCTATCATCCAACACTATCTAATCAACTAAACCATGGCACCAAGCACCCCATCCAGTCTCCTCCTAAACACCTCCAAAGATGGTGACTCCACCACCTCCCTGGGCAGCCCATTCCAACGGCCAGTTACTCTTTCTATGAGGAACTTCTTCCTAACATCCAGCCTAAACCTCCCCTGGCACAGCTTGAGACTGTGTCCTCTTGTTCTGGTGCTGGTTGCCTGGGAGAAGAGACCAATCCCCTCCTGCCTACAACCTCCCTTCAGGTAGTTGTAGAGAGCAATAAGGTCACCCCTGAGCCTCCTCTTCTCCAGGCTAAGCAACCCCAGCTCCCTCAGTCTCTCCTCATAGGGCTGTGCTCCAACCCCCTCCCCAGCTTTGTTGCCCTTTTCTGGACACATTCCAGCAAGTCAACATCTTTCCTAAACTGAAGGGCCCACAACTGGACACAGGATGCAAGATGTGGCCTAACCAGTGCTGAGTCCAGGGGCAGAATGACTTCCCTGCTCCTGCTGGCCACACTATTCCTTATACAGGCCAGGATGCCATTGGCCTTCTTGTCCACCTGGGCACACTGCTGCCCCATGTTCAGCCTACTATCAACCAGTACTCCCAGGTCCCTTTCTGCCTGGCCACTCTCCAGCCACTCTGACCCCAGCCTGTAGCTCTGCATGGGGTTGTTGTGGCCAGTGTGTAGAACCCAGCACTTAGATGTGTTAAATCTCATGCCCTTGGACTGTGCCCATGTGTCCAGCCTGTCAAGGTCCCTCTGCAGAATTCTCCTACCCTCTAACAGATCAACACCTGCCCCCAGCTTGGTGTCGTCTGCAAACTTACTGATGATGGACTCATTCCCCTCATCCAGATCATCAGTAAAGATATTGAACAGGATGGGGCCCAGCACTGATCCCTGGGGCACACCACTAGTGACTGGCCGCCAGCTGGATGTGGCACCATTCACCACCACTCTCTGGGCTCAGCTCTCCAGCCAGTTCCTAACTCAGCACAGGGATCATTTTTGCCAGCTGAAATTCTTACTGGTACTTGTTACAAGTTTTTTGTTTCCAGGTTCCGCTTGCTTTCATGTTCAGAGATACATGCATTAACATAGGAAATTCTGCTGCTTGGAAGATTGTCAAGTACTGGCAACCACACAAGCCTAGAAGTCATCAACATCCAAAGTATACAAAATTTAAAGCAGATAGTCATAATTTTCCCCTGTCTTTTGATCCTTAATTGCTAGCCATTCATCTCACATGGAAGATTTGTGTACATACAAAAAAAGCTGATGGCTTACAAAGATACCAGGTAAAGAGAATTTTGCTTCTGTCCCTGAGTCTTTTATCCATCACTTTCCTCTTCCCCTACTCAGCAATTTCTCCCTACTCTACAGCTCTCATCCAGCCAACTGTCACCTCCTGTTCCCATCTGGTAACACTGATGCTGTTTTCTGCATTCAGATGCTCATTAAAGCCAACCCATGGCTAACATATCCACATATTCTGACATCCCCCTACAGAGACAACAGATATAGAAGAAAAGCATCCCTATCTAAATCTGCCTTCCTAGAGGTCTCCCATGAAACTATCAAGCAGCCCAAGTACTGGGTTTTTTTCTGTGTGCAAAAATCTGCTAAGGCAACATCCTGCAGCAATAATTTCCCCCCAGGAGCTGAAGTACAGAGGCTGGGAGTACCAAGCAGCCTTGTAGGTCAAACCTAATGTGTTTCTTTGGACTTGCTTTTAATCTGAGGATTTATCAGAAAACTACCCAGTTTTGGTGTTATTTAGGGAAAGTTTCTCCCTGTGTTCTCACCAATTTAGTGCTGACATGATGAGTTTCTATAGAACAGAATCTCTAACTGCAGGATACTGTGAAGGCAACATGAATGCTCCCAGGTATTAAGGTTTAGTACTAATTACATCTGTGGATGGATGAGCTGTCATCTGTACCCTGTCTTAGCTTTCTGGAAGGAAAGCAGAGCTTTTCTAGCATTTTAGGTGTGTGTTGGACCATCAGATAAAACATGAGCCCTTCCCAACAGCAGGGAAAAGAGGGTTGTGATGCTTTTCAGAGGCTGTCTCAGAGCTGAGCAGGCAGCACAGCTGGGAACCAGCAACTCTCCTCACAGAAGTAAACCATGACAAAGAAACTTTCCCTTAGCTCACAGAGCCTTTCAGCAGAACACCTCTGTTCTTTCCCTACTCCCTCACAAGAAGGGATCTCATCAAAGCTGCCATCAGAGCTATTCTGAACTGTGCAGCAAAGGATCTTTTCCCAGCCAAATGTTGGACCTATCTGTTGGGCACCATCCTCCTGCACATGATCCTTCTGCATTTATCATCCAGCTTTCTCAGTTCTTCGCTCTCTGCTAGTTTTAATTTCTGAGGTTTTCAGCACCCCTCCACACTCATCTTGCACTGCTCCCAAAATGTGATCTGACTGGTTAGCTCAGTTAGTGTGCTCAGATCCCTGCAGCATTGGCTGGCTTAATTTTTCCCCTGTGCCCCTTAGTGTTGTCTCTCCCTACTGCTGCGTTTCAGATCTCAACCTCTCAGACACAGGTTTGTCTTTTTACTGTGAGCTTGTACAGCAACCACTGAAGTACAACCCCTCTGGAGTGGCTTGTTGCTGCAATAACTCAGACTGCAAGGACTGAAATATACACTTTGCCTGATTAAATCTGAATAGGGATTAGTAACAGTGGAGGAAAGGACTGCAGCTTTAACTCATGAACATTATCCTCTTTTCTTCCCTCACCCATTTGGCAGCAACACGGATATACAGATGCAGAGAAGTACTTTTGTGAGAGCTACACATGCACCTATGCTCCTCTGTGTGTTTATTCCAGCTGTAGTCAGTGGGCATGAAGCACCAGAACCAGCCCAGTCATGGTGAGAAGCCAGCTTCTGGAAGTAGCTCATCCCTGTGGAGAATGTTCAGGTAGCACAGCCTGGGGACAGATACCTCAAAAGCAGCCAAGTGCTTTCCACCACAGTGCAGCCACTTGCACCTGGAACACAATAAATGTGATCTCTTCCTAACCTCACCTTTTGGCTTCCACACTGGAGAGCTTTGCTGGTGAAAGCTACCCTGGTTGTGGCCCTTTTCCTCCATAGCATGGATATGGTGGCCAAAGGACTTAGTGGCATAAGGTGCATCAGCAAGTGATATTTATCACCACAAGATCACATTTAGGTTGTGTTTTCCTTCTCTGTTAACTAAAATCAAACCAGCTTTGCTAGTGACACTTAATTTTGTTCTGATTTGATTTGTTTTGCTTTGGTTTTTTTCAGATCTAAGTGTAAAAGTTATGGAAGCAGGTCCTCTGGGTTGGAAACTGTTGTGAAGAACCCCAGCCATGTCCCCTCCATTGCTCTCACTCCTAATGTTGTTGTGGCATCCTCCACCAATGTAGTGAGAACCCCACAGCTGCAAGGGCTTCACTCAATCCCTGTCCATGCTCACATCTCCCCACCACACCACCAGTAATCTGCACCCCAGCAGGTGATTTTCTGAGGCAGGAGCAGCCATTGTGCTCAGAGACAGGGCTCCTGCTTCTCCCATGACTGTGACCTTGTTTGCTTGCACACCCACCTGCACTGAGCTCATGAGACTCACCCAAGGACCCTCATGCAGGCAGCTGGCAGGGATTTTTGCATCATTTCATTCTCAATCCTCCCAAGAGCCTACTGAGAGATTGTTTTCACTGAAACAAAGGGTAGGCACAGGGGACAGAGCAGGGCACCATGAGCTGAAAGGGCTAAGCAAGAGCCATTTGTTCCTAAACATCCCTTTGACTGGGAGAAACTGTAACAGAAATAACAGCCAGAGTGGACATCGGCCAGCAAATCAGTGGGCTCAGCCAGAGCTGGAGCTCCCATTCTGTCTGCAAGCAGCATGCCAAAACCTCAGGGAGGAGGGCCCCAGACCAGTGCAAGCAGAGGTGACAGGGTATGAGCAGCTGTGTTCAGGGCAGGAAGGTTTATCCTCGCCATTACCTGCCACACACTGAGCACAGGGATGCCTGTACTGTGGTGCTGGGTGTGTCTGCACATCTGAGCACAGAGAGCACTTGTACACGCATTGATGCTAAGACGGGTTTTTGGGGTGCTGACAGACACACTGGCAGTGTAGAAGCTGACTTGTGCTGCTCAGCCCTGCCTGATAATGCTGGCAGATAGCACAACCTGTCCTTCAGATCTGTCCCTTTGCTCCATAAGCTCCTTCTGACCTGTTCTACAGATGCAGATTCATGATGTGTTTAAGATGCACAGAGGGGAAGATCAACTGTTCTGTGAAGCAACTTTCCACTAGAGTTTCCTGAAGAGGCTGGGAACAGACTCTTTTAAAATGAAGGCACAGTGCCTGGAAAGTGAGGTCCTGCAATAATGGGAAAGGTTAGGGGTGCCCAGCTCCCAACTTCAGGTAGCTGAGTCTTGGTTTATGGCAACAACAAGGGGGAAAACAATCTGGCATGAGATTCAAATACAAATCCAAAGAAAATACTAATTGGTGCAGACCTCTACAAAACTCCATCACATCAGCAGCATTCATATGTGTTCTCATTACAGATGAGCCAACAGAAGATTGGATAGGGTGCACATCGAGATGGAACCAGTCCAGTAATACAGCTTTGGCTGCTTTGGGAACTCAGGTAAACCCCAAGCCTAAGCCAGGCACCATCCAGAAGATTCACTGATTATCTCATGGCATGAGCTTCACAGTTCTTGTTCTTACAAAAATGCATCTGCAGAGCATGCATGGTCAGAGGGAGGAAATGGGAGCCTACCGTGCCTTCTCATGGCTGTCTCACTGAACACATCCATAGGGAATCTTGGGCCTCCAACCTGCAACAAGCAGATGGAAACAACAGGACACAGGAAAATGGTGAATCCCAAGAAGTGAGACCTGATGCCAAAGAGACAGAATTCCTACAGCATCATGACTTTGTAAAAATACCTCTCTCCATCCCTTCGATAGAGGTGCATGGACACCTCTGGTGAGAAGCCTGTCAACACTTTTAATGCATCCTAATGCCCCCACATTGGGCTGGTTATTACAGACCCCAGGGTTCCCCTGCATCCCATGAAGGCAGAGAAGAACCCATTATTTGGTGGACTGGACAGTGGAAGTTTTAGTTTGATGGCAGAACTCCATGATCTTAAATGTCTTTTCCAACCTAAATGATTTCTGTGATTCCCTGTTACTGTACTGGCTCATTTCTCCCATGCCTACTTTGCTCCTTTTTGCATAGAGAGGTCCTGAAAGAAGGTCCTTGTAGCAGCCATGTACATGGTATGGCCTCATCCTGAACCCTCTCTAATCCAGAAGCTGCAGGACTGGAGTCCTGGCATATTTCTTGCAATGTGAAGCAAATCCAGGACAATTGAGATGCAACTTATGGATGCCCATGGGCAGGGTTGCTCCATGGCTTGGGGGTCCTCATTGCCATGCACCTGAGCAGAGAGGTCTCAGTGCCCAGGGCCCACCTTGCTTTAGAGGGTGGGTGATAGGGGTGCAACCCCCAGGATGCTGCCCTCCTCCAGGGACATGTCAGATCTGGTTCACAGGTAGGCAGTTGCTGGGGTCCTACACTGACCTGCTGGGTGCATGTTTGTAAGGAACACACTCTGCAAAGTGTACCACCCTCTGATTGTGCCTCTGTGGGCAGTTTGGCCAACTGACTCAAGCTGGTGCCCCCTTGGTGCTCTCTGTGCCTGGTGGGGCTGTCTTCTGGATAAGGACTTGTCCCACAGCAGGGAGGAGGATAAACATCCCCAAAGTCTCAGGGGACAAGACTCATTGTGGTAGGTTATGGTAGGGCCCAGCTCTCTTTCCAAAGAGCTGGTCATGGCCTGGCTGAAAATAAAGCTGGGCTTTGGCTGCCACCTTGTGCCACAAGGCAGCATCTACTAACTATGCCAGGCAAGGGAAAGGATTTTTCGTTTCCACAAAGTTTCAGTGACCAAAATGTAGGTGTAAGCCTACACCTTAGTTTCCAGATGGACGCCACATTGCTCATCACTTCCCCAGCAGCAGGAGCAGGGAAGGGGCTTTGCTGTCCTAAGCAGTACAGATGGGTGGAGCCATGCTCACCCACAACCCTGGGTTCAAAAACCCTGTATCTGGGCAAACCTTGGCCCTGCCGTCCAACAGCAATGTCTGTCCCAGGTGCTGGAAGAGGCAGCATGCCAGGTGCAGCACCCCAGAGTGCTGGCACTGCATGAGGTACATGATTCCTGTGAGTGCTCTGAGTTGCAGACCTCAGTGGGAGGGCCCAGCCACATATTCTGAGTGAGACAGGTCAAAATTTAGGTGCCGGCAGGTATGCTCAGTGAGAAGGCAACCTTGAGCCCCGGGGCAACTACAGCAGTGGGAGGCATTCCTGGGTGGCCCCAGACTGCCAGCTTACCAAGGTGATGCCAAGGGCACCTTTGCCTTCTCCTATCAGCCATAGCTCACACACTTGGTATCAGTGAAGGCTGCCAGGGAGGGCAGCAGCAAGGTTGATTGTGGCTCTGGGCAGCCCTGGCATAACCCACAGTGGTCACCTGTTTGAAGCTATCTGGGTGGGTAAACAGAGTTTATCAGGTTGAGTTTGGGGTTTTTTTGGTTTGGTTTTATTTGTTTTGTTTTGGGGTTCTTTTTGGTTGGCTGGTTGGGTTTTTTTCCTCCAAGGCAGGCACAAAAGAAAGGAAACTTTTGTGCAGGGGAGCTGCAGCAGGAGAAGAAAAGGGAGGGACCCATTCCTGTACTCAGTCCTGGGGCATGGTGTATCTCTCCTGGACCAGCTACACCCTCTTTGGAGCCTATCACTGATGCAATCCTAAACCCACAGCCTATCTCTCAACTCCCCAGCTGCAGATGAGGGCAGAGGGCTAAGCAAAGTAAAGCTGACCACAGTTAAATCTGGTTGGCATCCGGTCAATAGTAGCGTTTCCTGGGGTTCAGTACTGGGACCTGTCCTCTTTAATATCTTTGTTAATGATTTGGATGAGGAGATTGAGGGTACCCTCAGTAAGTCTGCAGATGACACCAAGCTGAGTCGCTGTGCTGATCTGCTAGAGCAGAGGGAAGCTTTACAGAGGGATCTAGGCAGGTTAGACCAATGGGCCAAGGTTAATTGTATAAGGTTCAACAAGGCCAGCTGCCAAGTCCTGCACCTGCATCACAACAACGCCATGGCAAGCTACAGACCTGGGGATGTGTGGTTAGAAAGCTGTGACTTGGAGAGGGACTTGGAGGTTATTGGTGGATAGTTGAGTCAACAGTGAGTCAACAGTGTTCTCAGGTGGCCATGAGAGCCAATGGCATCCTGGCATGTATTAGAAATGGGTCTACTGGTTGATGGTAGGCTGAACATGAGCCTGCAGTGTGCTCAAGTGGCCAAGAAGGCCAATGGCATCCTGGCCTGTATCAGGAACAGTGTGGCCAGCAGGAGCAGGGAGGTCATTCTGCCCCTGTACTCAGCACTGGTTAAGCTACACCTTGAGTTCTGTGTCCATTTCTGGGCCCCTCAGTTTAGGAAGGAGGTTGACTTGCTGGAAGGTGTCCAGAGAATGGCAACAAAGTTGATGAGGGCCTTGGAACACAAGCCTTAGGAGGAGAGGCTGAGGGAGCTGGGGTTGCTTAACCTTGAGAAGAGGAGGCTCAGGGGTGACCTTATTGCTCTCTACAACTACCTGAAGGGAGGTTGTAGACAGGCAGAGGTTGGTCTCTTCTCCCAGGCGACCAGTACCAGAACAAGAGGACACAGTCTCAGGCTGTGCCAGGGGAGGTTTAGACTGGAGGTTAGGAAGAAATTCTACACAGAGAGAGTGATTGCCCATTGGAATGGGCTGCCTGAGGAGGTGGTGGAGTCGCCATCATTGGAGGTGTTTAGGAGGAGGCTTGATGGGGTGCTTGGTGCCATGGGTTAGTTGATTAGGTGGTGTTGGTTGATAGGTTGGACACGATGATCTTGAATGTCTTTTCCAACCTGGTCAATTCAATTCAATTCAATTCAATTCAATTCAATTCAATTCAATTCAATTCTATTCTATTCTATTCTATCCTATCCTATCCTATCCTATCCTATCCTATCCTATCCTATCCTATCCTATCCTATTCTATGCTATTCTACTGTGGCCACCAGAAACAGAGAGGTGATTGTCCCCCTGTACTAAGCTCTGGTGAGGCCACACATCAAGTCTTGTGTTCAGTTCTGGGCCCCTCAGTGTAAGAAAGACATAGGGGTACTGGAGCATGTCCAGAGAGGGGTGACAAGGCTTGTGAAGGGCCTCGAGAACATGTCCTACAAGAAGCATCTGAAAGAGATGGGGTTGTTCAGTCTGGAGAAGAGGAGGCTGAGGGGAAACCTCATTGCTCTCCACAGCTACTGAAAGGAAGGTTGGAGCAAGGAGTGGGACAGAATTTTCTCCTTGGTGGCAGGTGACAGGACTAAAGGAAATGGATAAAATCCACACCAGCAGAGGTTTAGGCTGGATATTAGGAAATATGTCTTCACTGAAATGGTTAGCAACCATTAGAATGGTCTGCCCAGGGCAGTGGTGGAGTCACCATGCCTTGAGGTGTTCAAGCAGAATGTGGACCTAGCATTTAGGTACATGGTTTATAGTGTTGACCCTTCAGTGCTGGGTCAAGGGTTGGACTGGATGATCTTGAAGGTCTCTTCCAAGCAAATATATTCTGTGATTCTGTGACCAAGTTACTGGGCGACTCCAAGGGGTAAAGTGTGAGCAAGGGGAAGTTTGCATGCCTAATAGCAAGGAGCAGGTGGCAGTTATTTCTGAGCAGGTGCTGGGTGCTGTTCCAGCAGTGGTTATGGTGTAGCAGCTTAGCAACCCCTGAGTACCACTGTCATCCTCAGCCTGACCTCCTACTCAGAGCAGAATGTAAGCAACACAACATCAGATGTGCTGTGGTTTTGTATTGCAAACCCCAAGGCCTAGAGATCACTCCTCTGGGTACCCAACCAGGGCTGAGCATCTCCTTTGCAGAAGCTTCTTGCCAAGCATCCTCAACTTGCCAGTTTGCAGCCTGCATCCTTCATGCCTCATTACACTGTCTGCAGCTTCAAAATGGAATTCTTGAGTGTTGCCTACAACCCAAACCCATGTTGGCTCTGAGAAGCCCCATTTGAATCTCATACACAACACAGCAGAGAAATGCAGTGGATAAAGGCCTGAAATAGCTTCATTGCCTAGAATACCCCTTTGCTCCACAGTGGCTGTGTCCCATCAGGGTCCCATGGGACTCACAGTGCCACAGTGCTGCCCTCCTTTGCAAGGTGCTCATGGGAGAGAGGCAACTCTGGAGCTATGAAGGTAATGGGGATTTGGAAGGAAGACAGCAGCCCAGCCTGACTCTACTACCATTGCTTGTTAAAGTGATATAAAAGCCATCTTTTCTCAGTAGTGCTTCCATGCCCCATCTTCCTCAGCAGGGCTCTGATTCCTAGCAAACTCCCCCCCAGTTCAGGATGAGACATTGATGGGGACTGGAACTCAGTCTGGGCACTGAAGTCACTTCAGCTGAGTTGTGACTGTGAGCTCTTCTCCAAGCCATGCAAGTGTGTTCCTGCAGTGCTGGGAGGTAACTCACCCTGCCTCCAAGAGGCAGCGTGCTCCTCTGGAAGGAAACTCTCTGAGCTTCATATTTATCTCCAGTTCTCCAGTTGTACAGTTGAACAGGCACACCAAGCATGTTGCTGGAATCAGGTTCCCATGGGGGAAATGGCTTGCAGTGCCAGCCTGTGATCCCCTGGGGATGTCCCCCAGCACAGCACTGTGAGGCATCAGGGTGTATCCCCTCCATGAGATAGCAGAGGGGAAAGAGGAGCTGAGTTTGGCCTCACTCTGCTCCATTGCTAAGCACAGGGAGGACAGTAAATATGAAAACCCTGGGAGAAAACACTGCAGAAGCCAAGGTCTCTCTACAGCATACAGACAACTGAAGCTGTGAAAGATAAAAAAGCCAAACCCCTTTTGCAGCAGTCTGTGTGGTGCATCATTAAGAGGGGAAGTGACACCCAGTGCTTCACTTACACACCTACCCCTTGGGCTTTCTCCATTTCCCCTGCCAGCTGGGACAAGGCCATGAGTCATCACAGGGCACCCAGTCCAGCCCCAATGCTGCTCCACACCCCTCTGACCCAGCACAGCTCTCCAGGGGCCCCTCAGCAACGTGGCAGCTGATTTCCACCAGCTTCCTTCAAGGGCCTTTTCAAATTCCCTGCAATCTCCCCTTGGCAGGGCTTCAGGTCTTTCAGAGCTTGTTTCTGCACTTGGCTGCTTTATTGCTTTATCTGCATGGACTTGGATCAGGCATGCATGACATGGGCAGCATGTGGGCGATGCAAAGGTGGCATCAGCCCTTATGGAGGAACATCTTGTCCCATCAGCTATGGGAGACGATGTGCATACTTTTTGAAGGTGCTTTTGTGATTGCAAAACCCGCCCACACCAAGAAAATAAGTGTGTGCGTGGAGACGTCACCCTTCCGTGCTGAAAACTATTAAGCTAAATTACAATTGCGGCAGGAGCCCTGCTGGTGTCAGCTCCTCAGCCTGCTGGAGCTCAGCACCCGACAGCCTCTCAGTCAACCTGGCAAACAGGCTGAGCGGCCCCAGCCGGCAGCCAGCCAGTCAGGGCAGCACCGGCAGCTCAGGGAAGGAGCTAACCCAGCGATGAACTCATCAGCATCCAGTCACCTCACCAGAGCACCCTTCAAAGGGAAGCCCCTCAGGCAGCAGAGCTCATCACAGAAAGACATTGTTCTACCACTTGCTTCCCGAGACACCTCATCTTCCTCCTCCTGGCCCTCCTGGCAGATGAGCCTCTGCCATGGTGCAGAGGCCTGCCTAATGTATTTAAACTTCCCTGCTTGCCTTCACAGACAGTTATGAAGTCCTTTGCAGGTCCCCAGGGTTTGCAGGGAGTGGATGAAGGACAGTGCTAGAAATCCCTGGGTGAGATGTCTCAGTGGTGTGGCCTGTGCAGTAACTTCCCCTTCATTTCCACCGGCTTTGAGCCTCTGGAAGTTTTCTAGACAACTACCACCACCTCCTCCCTGAGTTACTACTCCTCACTGAATGGCCATGACTGAGGTCTTGCCCTTCGCCTGCGAAGAGCAGGAGCACCTTCACCCCATCCAGCCTGTTCAAAGACGATTTTAAGTCCTGCTCCTTAATCCTGCTTCTGGAGCAAGACCATGTTTTAACCATCAGGAGAGGTTGCTAAGGGACAGTGTGCTCAGCAGGGACATGACTCGCAAGCTCTCAGCACTGAGAAGCAGGAGGTAAATAACTTGGGGTATTATTAATCCTTCGCTGCCCACACAATAAACAGAAATGTGTTATTCTTGTCAAGGACAAAGGAGACCAAATTTCTCCACAGCTGAGGAGCTGAACCAGTAAATCTTTCAGATGCAGCTCCTTGGCAGGTTCAGCTGCAGACAAAGTTGTTCCAGTTCAGTTCCTGTTCATGCCAATAGTGGTTCATTAACCATTTCTTAACCCTGAATTCATTGTAGCCAGACTGAGCCCAAAAACACAGCCTGTGAAAATGGCTGTGCAGGGGAGACTGAGCCATTTTCAGCCCATCTCTGGTTTCCACAGCATCTACTCCCATCACAGTTGAACACCAGGAGTTTCTCTCCAGCTCAGCGGAGCTGACACACAGGGCCAAAAGGAAGAAAAGCTAAATATTGCTCTGAGAGTATGTAGGAAATGCACTTTTGTGAGGAACAAGCTGGGACATGGGGGAATCAAGCCTTCTGGGCTCTTCTTCCCTGAAACCAGCATCTGCACACATGCAGTTTGAGGCAGAGGCTCCTAAACTACCAGGGGCACTTGAGGATCATGTGTCCCTGTCATCACATTTAAAAATTAAAATGTTCCATACATTAAATACCCTTTGATGGCCCACAGCTCAAATCTGAGAACATCCAGGGGATATTTAGCAAGAAATCTCATACAGTAACAGGCTGAGGCCCCAGGAGAAGATGAGGTCCTGTGTTGACAGCAGCTCCATGGCCAAGTAGCATAGTATCAAGCTACCATTTCTCTCTGAAGAAAAGCATGTCTAAACCAGGGGTTGAAAGGTTGGACTGTCCTGCTGCCCTCCTGCACTTGGCTGTTCCCAGAGTACCTGGTTTGGCTTTGTCCATGACAGGGAGTCAAGTGGCAAAGATGTGAGGTAATGGTTATGTGTTACTCTTGGGGTGCTTCCAGCTGGACATGAGGAAAACTGTTCACAGTGATGACAATTTGTCATTGGAATAATTTCTCAAGGGAGGTTTTGGAGTCCCAAACACTGAACAATTTTAAGATATGGTTGGACAAGGTGCTGGGCTACCTTGTCTAGAATGTGCTTTTGCCAAGAAAAGTTGGATCAAATGAGCCTTGAGGTTCCTTCCAACCTGGTATGCTGAGTCTATGACAGCATTTCCAAAAATAATGCCCCTGGACTGGCAGCAAGGTGAGGGGGGTGTTTGGGCTTGGCAGCCAGTGCATTTCTAGTTCAGCTCCTGCTCTCTGCACACTGCCACTGTCAGAAGGCAAGACCTTGGTTATATTTATCATTTGACAGTACCAGTCCCCACTATTTTTAGAGTGGCACTGCAGCTGTGGCTTGCTGAGGAGCAAGGTGAGTTGGCCAGACGTGAGCTGGTCTTCATTGAGCTTCACTCACAATTGCTGGAGTGACCTCTTCCCTGACCCAAACAGCTTGTGATCAGACTGCTGAGACCTGGGCTCCAGCCCCTTGGGACAGCAGGTCCTGCTTGGGTCCTCACCATTGGTAGCAACCTAATGGCCGCTCAGAGCTTCAGCATTTCTGAGCAACCATTTATCGGGGGCAGCTCCCCCCACAGATCTGTGACCCACAGTACTTGCACAGCCTGGCACTGCAATTTCCCGGCCTGAGTCTCTGTGTGTGGCTGGCAGGCTGGGCCTATAGGCACTGGGCATCATTCTGGGGGATAAGGCTCACCCGTGTGGTCTCAGTCAGGACGTGTCAGTGGGGCAAGGCACACGCCAGATGGCCCAAGCAGTGGGAGGAGGCCATGCCAATAAGGCCGGCGAGGGGCCATGTCAGTGGGATGGGACAGACCATGCCCGGGGGGACGTGTCAGCAGACTAGGAGAGGCCGTGCCTGTGGGGCCCTGTTCGGACCCAGCGCCTCTCAAGTCAAGTGTTAGACGCCAGCCGGATCGAGGGGCCGAGGGGCCGAGGGGCCGAGGGGCCGAGGGGCCGAGGGGCCGAGGGGCCGAGGGGCCGAGGGGCCGAGGGGCCGAGGGGCCGAGGGGCCGAGGGGCCGAGGGGCCGAGGCTCTGGCATCCCCGCTAGTGGCCCCGCGCTGAGCTGCACCATCCCTGCCGCTAGCCACCAATGAGAAGCCACTTCGCTTGGCACCGCCCCCTTCCCCGCTATCATCACACACCCGCACGTGGAGGGGGCGGAGAGTGGGCAGGCTGCCGTCTTTAACGTCACCACCTATGCGCCATCCCATTGGTCTGGCGGCCCCGTAGGGCTCCTCTCCCCGCGCCGTGCCCCGCCCAGCGCACCAATCAACGCGAGGGAGGCGGGCACAGGGGGCGTGTCTCCGAGGCACCCGGAAGAAGCCGCAGAGCAGTCGGGGCCGCGGCGGCGGCAGCAGCAGCAGCGGAGGGGGCGCTGGTGGGTTCGGCGGAGCTGCAGCGGACTGGGCCCGGGTGGGACACGGAGTAGAGCCAGGCACCGGGCAGGGGTCGGATCACCTATTCAACGCGGGAGAGGTTCATGCGCCTCGTCCCCGCCGCCCTCTACTCGGTTCCAGAAGGTTCGGGTGGGCGGGTGGAGGGGCGCTGAGATGGGGGGCTCTGACCTGGCGGGGTCGAATTAGCGCTTCAGGGCCGCGGCTATGAGCGGGATGGGGGCTGAGAACGTGGCGGGAGCTGGGCTGGGTTGGGCGGGGTGGGGTAGGGTGGGGGTGGGTGGGGCCCGTGACCGTGAGGGGCCTGTGACCGGGTAGTACCGGAGGGGCTCTGAGGAGGCTGGAGGCGGTGAACTGGAGAAAGAACTCGCGACCAGAGGGGCCCTGTGACCGGGATGAAGGGCTGTGAACTGCAGGAGACGCGGCAGGAGCCGAGGGCGCATGACCGTGCGGTATCGGGGAGGCCATGAACAGAATAGGGAGCTGTGAAGTGGGAGGGGGAAGGCGTGACCGGGGGTGGTCGTGACCGGAGGGGTTGTAGCCAGGAGTGCCGGGACCGGCGGAGGCGGTCTGCTATCAAGGGAAGCTGTGGGAGAAGATGCTGGCGGCGGGAGAGGACGAGTGCAGCGCTGGCTGTACTTGGGGATGCCCCTTATCCTGGCCCCCGAACTCCTGCAAAGGCCCTCCGACAGCCACGGGAGGCTGTGCTGTCCCTGGTCTCGCCCAGCAAGGCCATGTCCTCCTCGCCGTGACATGGGCAGGGTCAGCCTGTCTGTGGCTCTGCTGACAGGGTAGGGCCTCCTCCTCCTCCCGGCCATCAGCTCAAACCCAGCCCCGGCTGGGACTGAGTGCCTGCTCTTATCCCCGGTGACACGAGGGACTCGGGAATGAGGGGGGTTGTGCTGGAGACTTGGAGCTGCCGTGGTCCACCGAGGCGGGGGACAGGAGATGGAGTTCATCCAGCCCCTGCCTGGCAGGCACCTGTCCCGTGGGTAAACTACATCCTTCACCGTGGGGCTGCGAATACATTGCTGGAGCGGATGTGAACCCCAGCATCCGCGGCCAGGGGCCTGCTGCCCTCTGGTGACAGCCGCCGTGGGCGGAAGGACCCTTCGAGGGGGACTTTTACTCATCCAAAGTCAGCAGCCATATTCTTGGTGGGCTTTTCAAGTACGCAGCATATTCTTGACGCTCAGATACTGGGTTTAGAAACCTGTTGTGTGCGAGGGAAAGTGGAGGGGAGCTGAGTTGGTGGGCTTGCTTGAGACCTACCTGCAAACTTGGTCCATTGGGTCATGTGTACAAGGGATTTAAAGGAATGTATACAGAGTTTGCAACTGCTGTGAAAAGAGAAGGAATGTTGTGCTGCATCCTAGGATATTTTAAAAAACGTGTCTATTCAGTAATTCTTGACATTTTTTGAATTATTTTTTTTAATGGACCTGTCATCTGCCTGAATTGTGTCTGTCATGCTTATCAAAGAGGGGAGGTTGGGACCTTGTGGAGGGTGTAGCAGGTTGAAACCCTGCCACAAAGGAGAGGCTTGGCAAGCTTCATAACACAGGCAGAAGGTGACTGAAGTCTAAGGGGTATGTGATAGTCCTCCCAGAGTCACTTTTGGCTGAGCTCTGCTCTAGCAGGGGTTTGAGGACCAGGAGAATTACATTTTCTGGTAAAGCCTCATCATCACCTTGTTTCACGGCAGCAGTACACATCATGCAGGTCTGGACTCAACACATGGTAGGAACTACATGTCCCAGCATGCAGCTCCCTCTGCAAAATCCAGCCACCTGTTTGGGCATAGTGGCAGGCTGGGATCTGCAACAGTCAGCTCTGCCTGTGCTGTGGGCAGGGCAGCGGTGGGAGCTGGATGGGCAGGGAGGTTCGTACAGGGTTTGCATCAGACAGTGTTGTCTTCACCTCATCTGCTGCAGCTCCTCCTGTAGCATTTTGCCAGATTCCTGTTGCCTCTCACGAGGCCCAGATGCATTCAATTTTGTGGACCCTAGGGTGGCTGGTATGTGTGGAGATAGCAGAGCACTGCTGTCACCCTACCATAGAGATGCAGTACTTAGGAAACTGGGTTTGTGGATCAGGGGCTGGTCTATAAGTGGGGCAGGGCTGGGACCATTTAATCTTTGCCAATTGCTTTCCTTATTTCTGTTCCTCACATGAGAGATTTCTTACCTACCACTGGAAGGAAAGCTGGTGGATTAACTGAACGGACTTTGGGAACCCTGACCTTCAAGTCACAGCTTGCTGAGGGGCTCCACTGCCTTTGTGGTGAGCTGGGCAGAGCAGCTTTTGAAGCTCTGTTCTTCATGTCTGCCCTCTCCAGAAAGACTTTGGGGAATAGCAGCTCATTTTAATGTTACTGATGGGACTGTGGTTCAACTTCTGGTGGCATGCTCCAAGGCAGATGAGGCCTCCAGCCTCTATGCCCTCCCTCTGCTGTGGTGCTGAGCTTTCCCAGACCCTGTTACCTTAGCAGTTTCAGGTGTTCTGAGCATGCAGAGCAGGAGGAGGGAAGGAGGTTTCTTCCCTGGGTTTGAGTCGCCTCTGAGGGCAGGGAACCACAACTGTGCCACTGGTCTTCCTCCTTACTGTCCACTAAGAGCTGCTTTCCCTTGCCTGTTTCTCTGTGGCTGCGCTGAGGAGCAGAGAGCAGAAGCCTCTCATCCTTCTCCACAGATTCTGAGTCTGAGGGTGGTTCAAGGGGGATCGTTCCTTATCTGATTCTTGAAAGCAAATTACTTGTGACTCTTCCTGAGGCCTTTACCTGCCCTTACTGTTTCTGGGCCTGTGCACTGCTTGATTTAGCAGGCACCATTGTGTGCTGTGTGGAAATGCAAACTGCTGGGCCAGGTCAGGATGCAGGTATGTGACCGTAGATGTGAAAGAAAAATGTGAAGCTGTATTGGTTGTAAAAGTGGTCTCTCACTGGAAGTGGACCTGCAGTCAAATCATTGGAGTCTTCCACGGCTGGCAGAATTACTGACTCAGATTTGAAGCAGGACAAGTGTGAAGGGAAACACAGGAGAAATCCCAAAGGGAGACATTTGTGCATTGACAGATGAATGTGAAAGATGTTGTTGTGGGTTACCTGGCACTAAGAGTCTTCTGTGAGAGGATTTTGCTCAGTGTCTTACCACCTCACCTCACACCTAGGGACCTTCCTCCAGGTTGTCTGGCTCCCTGCATTGTGGTAATGCCTTCTCCTGTTTTTGATTCTCCATTCTATCTGTAGCACCTGGCAGCTCTGCTCCCTGGAGCCCGTTTTCTGACCAGCTCTCATCCATTGTCTTTCTGTTTTGCCTTTCTTGCAAGCAGGCAAGCCAGGTGAATATAACCTTTAGAGAACTTGTTCTCAAAAAGTTTGAGATTTGCTTTTGAAAACAATTTTTCTTGACTAGGAAGTGTGCTTGACAATTTTCATCCTCCCTTGGCCTTTGCTTTCTGCTTTCAGTCTCCCTTGCTTGGCCTTGTGAACGCCCAGCTGCCAGCTAACACGCTTTCCCCCTGCTTCTGTCAGTGTCTTCACCTGGTTGTGAAGTCTGAACGAAAAGCAGCAGAGCTCATGTGCTCTGCACTTCAGAGAGCTTTTTTTCTGGTTGTTTGCTGTCATACTCACCTGTGCTGTGGCCTCGACAACCTTTCAGCTAAGTAGCATGATGGTAGAAAAATATTTGTATGGGAAGTCTCCAAAGGAGTCCTGTGTGCTTAGTGATTCAGCTGTAAATGCTTTTTAGTAATGAATCCATGTCCTGGGCCAGGGCTGATGTCAACCCTGTGATTCTTCCTGTTGGATGTGAACAAAGGTGCAAAGCCCTTTATGCAAGAGCTGAGGTGATAATCCAGATCTCCTGGCCTCAGTCCATTTGTGGTAACTGCATTCTTCCTGGGGAGTGTTTCCAACCCGTGCCTATCGGATACGTTTCCATCGCTTCCTGTGCTGCAGCAGTATGTGGGTGGCAGCCATGTCCGAAGCAATTCTTGTCACTGCTCAGGCTCAGAGCCTTTAGAGCCTTCTCTGAAACATAGTGTGGCAGAGGAGGGAATTGGTGGAGGATATGTACATACATACTGCACTTGCTGGGGCTTGTTCTGCTTGTAAGCTCACCAAAAGCATAGCTCTGGTGACTAGAGTAGAGCTTCCAGAGACTGGGATGCCAGTGCAGGTGACATTAAGTGCAAACTATTTGGGTGCTTTTGTGACTGTTTTCACAGATTTGTCAGGGTTGGAAGGGACCTTGAGGATCATCTAGTTCCAACCCCCCTGCCATGGGCAGGGATACTTTCCACTAAATCAGGTTGCCCAGAGCCACATCCAGCCTGGCTGGTGCAGGCCAGTAAATAGTGTGTTGGTGCTTCCCTGCATCATGATGTAGAGGCCAGGCAAACCATCAGGGTGACTAACTTCAGCAGTCTGCTCACTGGTGCTGCAGCTGTGGTCAGAGATGAGTTGTGCTGACTGTGGTACTGGAGGGTGATTGTGCAGAAGGGCAGGCTGGAGAGTGGGGGATGCCCCTAGGCAGCTTTTGCTCATTGTGCCTGTGGCCAGGGAAATACCAGACATGATTTTGGGGAGGCTGATAGTGTTTCTGGCTTTCAGAACATGCCAGGTACAAGGACTGAGCTCCAACACAGTGCAATCTTCACTGGTCTGTAATTACATCACTGGATGCATGGGGACTAGTATTAAACAGCATCTTTGAGATGATGTTGGCAGGCCTCTCGGAGATTTCTATTTAGTTGTCATTTTCTCCCTTTCCTCTAGCGTGAGAAATGCTGCAGTCTGGATTTTAGGGAGTGATGTCTCTCTAGCAGTGGAGTTTGGCTCTCTCTGCTTTGGCTCCATGTCCCTGTGGGGCAGTTCAGTGAGTGTGCACACCACAGTCAGAGCTTGTTCTTGTAAATAAACAATATGCCAGTGCACCCACCTGAGCACTGGCAAAGCCTCTGTGATTGGGCAATGTACAGCTACACAGGTGGATAAGAACAAAGCCAAGGGCACAGGAAAGACTTTATTTCCCACTGAAATGCAGGCACCTTAGCAGCCCTCTCTGGGACCAAACCGTGCACCCATTCCGAGTCGTGAACCCCAGGAGGCAGGCAGGGCTGCAGCTGGAGTGGCAGCCTCAGGACTGGTAAAAGTTGTGTTGGAATCTTCGAGGTGCTGAGCTCTTTGGTCTCTCTTTTCTGTGCATAAGCCACCAACTGGCTTGGCATGGATGAGCAATTACAGCCCACCAGTGTTTAGGAGGTCTTGGGCAGGGTATTTCCCAGCAGGGCTGACTCTGTGCACTTGTCTTTCTAGGTGACTTAAGACAGCTGGAACAGAAACCCTGAGACCACGCTGCAGGTGCTGAGAGCTGCTTTTCCCGTCTGCTTCAGCCCTATACCAAGGTTAGCACAGTTCAATCATCTGGTCTCTCTTCCTTCATACAGGGCTGTGTGAAGAAGCAGGGGAACCCCATACTCTCTTCTTCTTAACTCATAGGGACAGCTTTGTAGAGTAAGTGTTGCCCAGGTAAGGTGCTCCCACAGCCCAGACTTGCTGGGTGCTCCTGCTTGCCACCTGGCTGGCAGTTTGGCGAAGGGAGCCTGGATGTGTGCAACTGGTGCTGTTAAGAATGCTGAATCTTGCACACAGTTGTCAGGAGCTCAAGGGCAGACGCATTTTAAGCCCTTGGGAACTTGCATTCTGTGTTGCTTGCTGCACTTGTCCTTCTGCATACCAGGGATATTGAATGGGGGTGTTTCCCAGCTCCTGGTTTCTGCTGCTTGCTGGCCTTCACCTGAACAAATAGAGCTGAGAATTCTCACAGATGTCATGGCAAGCCTGATTCTGCATTTTATGAGAGCCAGTTGAGCTCTCCATCTTTCTGGGATTTTTCAGCTGAGGAGGCTCTAGCCTGTGTTGTGCGAGTTTTACAGTGACAGTGAAGCATTTCAAGAGGATTGGCAGTCTGTATTGCTACTGTCAAGAAATCTGTAGGTCAGGCCTCACTGCTCCAAGATAATCAGCCTGGGGATGGCTGTGGGTTTTCCCCATCCCTGTGTCTAGATGCTTGTGTGCCGAGACCCAGGGGTGCCTACCCCACCTGCATAGTGTACTCTCAGCAGGAAGGAAGCCCCCTCATCAGCCCTCTGCCTCCAGACCAAGTTGTTCTCTCACCCCATGGCTCAGGTACAATTTGGCCAGTAGAAGTTACATGGGGAAGCTGCTTTTTAGGATATGTGGCTGCCCAGGGTTTGTGGCTGTTCCTCTAAAGTGTGTACCAGGGAAGTTTGGGGCCATCTAAAAACAGCTGGAGACTAGATCTCAGGCCATCTGTTCCTTTAACCTGGTGCTGAATTGGTACCCACAGCAAGTCAGACAAGGGTAGATTTACCTGGGAAGTTGAAAGGAAGGAAAAAGTCCTTTGCTTGTCTCAGTGCAGTGTTATGTGGACTCTCAAGCACACAGCACAGTAGCAACAGAGCAGCCCCTTTGTCCAGCTGAGTTGTGGCAATCACTAATAACCTGCTCTGTGCTAGGATCTAATATCTTTCCTAGTGATGGAAAAGACATGTTACAGAGCTAATACCAGAAAAAAGACATGACATTTGTTCTGCTGGAGCCTTGGTTCTGCTAAGATCACAGCACCATCTGAGATCTCTTCTGCCTTTTGACAACAGGCATTTTAATACAAGGCTCACTGAATGACAGGATGCCATCCAGAAGGACTTAGACTGAAGAGGTGGTCTGAGAAGAATCTCATGAGCTTCAGTAAGGCAAAGTGCAAGGTCCTGCATCTGGGTCAGGGCAAGCCTAGATATGAATACAGGCTGGGGAATGATGAAATTGAGAGCAGCCCTGCAGAAGAGGGCTTGAGGTTGCTGGAGGAGGAAAAGCTGAACTTGAGCCAGCAATGCACACTTTCCGCTCAGAAGACCAATTGTATCCTGGGCTGCATCAAAAGAAGTGTGGCCAGCAGTTCAGGAGGTGATTCTGCCACTCTGCTCTGGTGAGACCTCAGCTGGAGCCCTGTGTCCAGCTCTGGAACCCCCAACACAAGAGACACGTGCACCTGCTGCAGGGGCTAGAGCACCTCTCTTAGGAAGACAGGCTGGAGTAATTGGGGCTGTTCAGCCTGGGGAAGAGAAGGCTACAGGCAGACCTTGTAGCTACATTTCAGTATCTGAAGGGGACCTACAGGAAGGCTGGAGAAGGGCTTGTAGTGATAGAACGAGGGGCAATGGTTTTAAACTGGAGCAGGGCAGATTAGGATTGGTCATAAGGAGGAAACTCTTTACAGTGAGAGTGGTAAAATACTAGAACAGGTTGCCCAGAGATGTGGTTGAAGCTCCATCCCTGGAGACATTCAAGATTTGACTTGATGTGGCCCTGATCTAGTTGGAGGTCTCCCTGCTCACTGCAGGGGGATTGGACAAGGTGACCTTGGAGGGCCCTTTCCAATCTGATGCAATCTGTGAAAATGTTGTATCCACTTTTCTTCCCCTCCTCTTGCTGACCAGGTAGCTGGATACCTCCAGGAACAACCAGTCTACCATACATACATAATGCAACAACTTCATAGCATGAAGTCATAGCATGATTCTCTGTTTTGGATGTTGCTGAGCCCAGGTGGTATCAGTGAGCTTACACTGGGGTTGGATTAACCATGTTAATGGTCAGCTTGCAGGCCCTTGGACAGACTTGCAGTGCTGCTGCTGGGAGCAGGATGAAATACTTTGCAGGTGAATTCAAAGACTGGGCTAAGTGGAGGTTGTATCTTTGTGGTCAGCCTAAATCTTTCAGCCTGTTCTTACTATGTGTTGGCTGCCATTGCCCTTTGGTCTAACTGGGTGATCTAGGAGAAGGTATTTCCACTGCTGCTCCTCCAGAGCTGGGGCCTTGGGTTCCTTGTGAGTATTTGCACTGGAGTTATGCAAGGAATCCCTTTTTTGCCCTACCAACTCGGTTACAAGTAGGTTGGGCATTCAAAGATCCTGTTCATGGGAGTGTTGGGACAGCTGAATCCTTGTTTGGCTCTCACTGCTCCAAGAATGAAGCAGAGGATCATCTGCTGAGTCTAATTTTAGGTCTGCAAACATTGCTGGTGTCTCTCTGAGCTCCTATTTGTGTGTGTTCCTGGGGCTTGCTACTAAGTGCTATGTGAGAGTCCTGTATCCTTACGTGTGAAGGTTTGCTGGGGCATAGTGTCCCAAACATTAGGGAGAACTTTGAATTCCACACTTACCTAAATTGTCTAAGCCATATCAGATGTATACATGACCCATTTTTTTAGCCCTAGCACCAAACACCCTTTGGACCTTGCTTTTACCAGTGCCCACATGTTGTGTGGCCAGAAGAGGGCTTCTGCACTCCAGCCTTTTCTTGGCAAACATGCAGTATCCTTCCAGTTTGCAGCAGTCTGTTCCAGTTGTCTTAGATGGGCACATGCAGTGTAGAAAAGAGTCACCTGTGAAACCTCTGGGTGTGAAAATGCTCCAAAGACCACAGCCAATTCAGATAAGAGCCCAGCTCTGTCCCTCTCTGTGTGGCTTGATGGCTGCTTGGCATCTGCCACCACTATCCTGCAGTCCAGCGCATCACAGGGTGAGGCCTCTGTCCTCTCCCTTGTTTGTACACCCATGACTTTTTGTCCTCTCTGCACATTTTTTCTTTTTGTTTCCACCTGCTTGTGTGATTTTAATTCCTTTTTTAATTGTTTGGTTGCTTGGTTTTTTCTTGCAGTGCTGAGCTTTGCTGAGTTTCATGTTGAGGCAAGACAGAGCTCTGCAGTTTTGGCCTATCTTTATTTTTAGCCGATGAAGGCATGGCCATGGTGTCATAATGAAGTTGCACTGTCTCCTGAGCTCCATGACTCATCCTGGATCAGGGCTGAGGCTTTGCTAGCTTCTTCTATAACCCTCAATGATGTAACCACTTCTGGTGGGCCCAGCTAGACCTGGGGAAGGGGAGAATTGGAGAAGAGAGCAGAATTTTGACTAGTTCTCTTATATCCATTTTATTAAGTAGTTAAATTGAAAGGTGTCACACCTGAGTGTCATTCAGCAGCTTCCTTTGTCTTCTCCTTTCTTCTTGTGCTTGTGTAGAAGAGGTGAAGGGAAGAGGAGCTCTGCTTACATGCCAGGTTGGATAACAGTGGCACATGGTGATAGTAGACAACAACAGTTCTGGGGACAGGAAGCAAAACAGAATCCTGTCTCTGGTTCAAGCCACAGCAAGGTTTGGTGCAGCAGAACAGACCTGCCTGAAGTGGAAACAAACTGGGACTGGAGAGTAGAGGTTTAGGAGATGCCTGTCAGGCTGCAGCAGAAAGAGTCTGGGGCTCCCATTTCCATCAAACCTGATGCTGCAGCAGTGTCCCAGCTCATAGGACTTTCTGACCTGAAAATAGCTGTATTGTGCTGGGCTGGGCAGAGGCTGCATCTCACCACCATGGAGCAGTGTGGGACAGGAAGTGATGTTGATGTGCCCCTGCTTGCTACAGCTTGATGGGGTGTTTAACTAGAGGGACCTTTACATCCCAAGTGTGGCTGTACAGCTCTCCTGTGTCACGCCTTGGAACCAGGCATGGTGGGGTGTGATGTGTCTAGGTCCAGAGAAGGCACCTTACCTGTGAAATGAGTGAGTATGATCGATTTTGGGGTGGGCTTCCAGTTCTGTCCCCCTTGCATCCTCAGAATGATGAACAGCCCTTTCGGAGCATGTTGAGGCTTTTGGGTGTTGTGCAGCCAGTTTTGCGTGTGGGGCAGCAGGGCGGGGACAGCAAGGCTTGAGGGAGCAGAAACAAAGGAGGGAGGCAGGGGGATATGCTTGGGGGGATTGCTATGGCAACTCACCACTGGCAGCATTGCTACGCTGCAGCTGCAGCACGGAGGAGTGACCAGGGATGCGTCATCTGCTGCAGTCCTTGGTGCAGCCCTATCCCAGCCATGCCATGGACTCAGCACCGCTGGGTTTCTGCGTGGCAATGTGGTTCTCTTCTCCTCGGGCAGCAGCCTCAGGGTGGGTGGATGCAGTTGTTTTGTCCATCTTCTCCACACTTTCATCCCTTGCTGGGGAATGGGCAGGCATCTCTTGTTTGCAGGCCTGTTCTGCTTGAAGGCTAGAGTTGCAGAGCAGGCCCAGCCAGAAAGCAAGCAGTTTCCTAAGCCTTCTCACTGCACCATGGAGGAAAGTTACTTTGCTGGCTTCTTACCCTCAGTTAATCAGTGTAAGTGGCTGCAGCCATGCCTGCATCTTCCCAGGATGCCTAGTGCTGTACTCTTGCATCCCCATTGCACACCGTTTTGCCCTGCTGCAGGGTGTCTGGGCTCTGATGGAGAGCAGTCGCTCTAGTGAGCCTTCTGATATAGTCTGAGACCATCCGCAGTAGCAGGTTAAGGAGAGGCTAAATGTTTCTGGAGCTGCCTTTGGGCATACTCCTTGACAAATGCTGGTAGAGAGCTTGCTCCTATTGCTGAAGGAATCAGGGAATATTGTGCTGCTTGCTGTGCAGAGAGGACAAGTCTGGAAAGCTGGCTCCAGAGTGGCCATAGTATGAGTGTGACTGAGACCTGGCCTGTCATCCGTCATGTGCCTAAAGCCTTCTGTGTGAGACAGTGGGAAGGGACTAGCTGGCAGCATGCACAGCTTGCTTGTCTCATCATGGGTGGCTGGGTGAGCTCTGAACCTCTCTCATTACACTTCTTGAGGGTCAGTGCTCACAGCAAGCTACAATATTCTGCACACAAATTGGCACCCAGCAGAGAATGAGAGGGGAAGGAGCCTGCCCCACCTTCAGAGGATGCTCTGAGGTCAGTTGTGTGGGGTAGCCATGGGCTGGCACACAGTGCTGTAGTGCCTGTGGCCAGACTTGATCTGGGACTAGGATATTCAGACAAAACTGGACAGGAAAGGATGCTTGTCTGTGAGCTGCACTGATGGGTCTGTGCTCATAAGTATCGTGATCCTTGCCTTAGCTGTGACCCCTCCATCCAGCTCTGAACCAGGGTACAAAGTCTCAGAAATTTCCTGGAAAACATTTTGTACTTTCCAATCTGCCCTAATGTCCATCTCCTATTTAGGGTGGTTATAAGATCTGTATAGACTGCTCAGTGCTGCAGTTCCAGCCACCTTGGACCCCAGACTCTAGTGCTCTCCCAGGGGAGAGTAGACAAGGAGGTGGAGGCTGCAACATGAAGCCTCTGGGAAAGCTGCCTGTGGCAAGCAGCGGTACGCTTCCTCCCACCTGCTTCCAATGGTTCCTTCTCATCTTGGAGGGGAGCAGCTTGTTCTGCACTGGCAGCTGGAGCTTTCTTCCTGTGGAGGAAGCTGGGGATGCTGACACCTGATGTTGAAGGTGATTTTATATTATCTATTGAGGTATGTCAACTTCATCACTTGGTCTGAGAACGGATGTTACAATACATTATGGATGGTGGTGGAGCATGGTCAGAATCCATTAAGCCAAACCATAGTTTCCTCTGACTGCACTTTCACAGCCTGTTGTTTCACAGCCTCTCCTCATAGGGCTGTGATCCAAACCCCTCACCAGCTTTGTTGCCCTTCTCTGGACACATTCCAGCAACTCAACATCTTTCCTAAACTGAGGGGCCCAGAACTGGACACAGGACTCAAGGTGTGGCCTACCCAGTGCTGAGTCCAGGGGCACAATGACTTCCCTGCTCCTGCTGGCCACACCATTCCTGATCCAGGCCAGGATGCCATTGGCCTTCTTGGCCACCTGGGCACACTGCTGCCCCATGTTCAGCCTACTATCAACCAGTACCCCCAGGTCCCTCTCTGCTGGTCACTCTCCAGCCACTCTGACCCCAGCCTGTAGCACTGCCTGGGGTTGTTGTGGCCAGTGTGTAGAACCTGGCACCTGGCCTGCATCAAGGTTGCCTGGGAGAAGAGACCAACCCCCACCTGGCTACAACTTCCCTTCAGGTAGTTGTAGAGAGCAATAGCTGGGCCAGTGGTGGACAAAGAGGCTAATCTTCAAGGTCTTCTGCTGTGGTTGCCAGCAAAATAAAGCACTAACTAATGGCCTCAATTAGCAGGCCTGGGCTTTGCTATCAAATCATCTTCTAGGAGAATCAAGAGCTAAAAATGTGAGCAGCTTTTGAGGAATTACTGTATTTATCAGTCTGTCAGCCCTCTCCCATGGGCTGATTGTCTGAGATCCTAAAGTATCTGCATGATCTCTCCTGGCCATGTGGTACATCTGGATATAGAGAACATGAAAATTGTTGGCATCCATCTGCCACCTTGAAAGTGGTCCTCTGGCTCCTCTTCCTGTGCCTTGTAACTAAAGAGTTGTTTCATGACTTAGATTTGTTGAAGAAACAGACTTATAGCTCCTCTCTTTCTCCTGTGCAGCTAGCTCCCTGGCAGCTGAGTAGGAATGATTTATTACAGATTACAGCTCTGCTTAATTCTGTTTCCCTGCAATATCATACTGAATAACTGAGAAAAACACAGTGGTTTTTCCAGACAAAGTCTGCCAGGCCACCCCTGTAGCAGATCCTGGAAGCAAAGAGGAACAGCTTAGCAGGAAATGCCTGTGTGCATGTGCTGGGTGCTTCTGGGAAGGAAAAGGCATCCTACCCTTGAAAGCTTTCTTGCTACACGATTACAAATGTTGCTGATGGAGCTGCACGGGTATGAGCAGCACTGAGAGTGCTGCCCTCCAGAGCCTGGGAGAGGTCTGACTGAAGCTTCTGGTCTGGAAAGAAAAGTCAAATTCTGCCCTTGAAAAAAACCACTTGGAGGTAGACCTTTCTTTTTGTTTGTTTGTTGGTAGGATTTGGTTTGGGACTTTCCTTTCTTTCCTTTTCCCCTTTTCTCCCCCACGAGGAATGTATAGTTTCTGCAAATCCTTGTAAAGAGGGAGCAGGGAGTTTCCTTTGGAATGATCCTACCTGAGACTTGATACATATCAGATGTATGTTAACAGAGGAATTGAAAGATTGTGCTGTGAAGTGATAAGGAATGAGTTTAATCTACTCTTATGTTGTCCAGGGAGGTAGAGCTGGGGCAAGAGTATTGCACTTTACATCACACCAAATACCACCTGAATGCACCTCCCTGGCATGGGGGTTAAAGAGTCTCTTTTCAGAGTCCCCAGGATAGTGGACCAAGGCAACTAAGAGACATGAACCTGAGGAAGGATGCCAGGAGATTTGCAGATGAGCAGTGCATAACAGCTGTGTATTTTCTGCAGCTTGAGCTCTGCTGTCCCATTCAGTGGCCCAGGTGGGCTCTTAACCTAATTGCAGCTGTGAGAAATACTATAAAGAAAATGTATCTTTAATAATATCAGTGAGGTATCTGACCTAGAACCTGGATGACCAAGTCTTTAGCTTCTCTGCCTACAAGGTGGATAGATGGGTGGTGATTTGCTACTGCACCATACAGGGATTTTAAAGAGTGGTGGTGTGGGCGAACACTGCTGTGGACCTGATCCCATGAAGCTTAACTGGTAAGCAGGCCCTCAAAAGGGGTTTTTGGAGCTATGTAGTAAAAACAGAGAGGGTGAGGTAGAGGTGGATGAAAGAATCCAAGTCTTTAACCAAATATATGAGTCTTTAAAGAATGAAATTACTTGCCCTCAAGCAAGCAGCTACTCCCTTACCAGCCTTCTGGGAGCCAGGGCACTGGTTTGTAATACTTTGTTTGGTTTTGGGTTTGTTCCTACGTGGCATTGCTGGGTTTTTTTCTGGGCCATGCTGTTACGTACCTTGGGTGCCAAGCCCTGCATATTCCCAACCCTTCTGGTGCCAGAGAGCACATCAGTCAGTCCACAAGGCCAGATGTACCCCAGCAGAGCTGAATGAATTACATATGGACAGCAGCAGAGTGGGGCCAACGTCTGCTTCAAGAGAGGTGATAACAGAGTGGGCTTGTAATTCAGATAGCTGCTTAGTGTAGCACATGTGGATATCTTTATCTCTGCCCCTTGCTGGGGTTTTCAGAGGTGTCAGTACCACCCTGGCCCTGCTCCCCACACTGTGCCTGCTGCTGGTCCTTGCTCAAGGCGAGGACAGTGTGCTGTGACTTGGTTTCCCAGTGGCCTGGTGAGCAGGGAGGGGTGGAGCTGGACCGGAAAGGGGCGGAGGGGAAGTTACAGCAGCTGGTAGGAAGTGGCATGCTGGGGTGCTTCAAGGTGGCCCTACCCCACCCTGTCTGCAGAGGTAGTCTTGTGGAGAGAAGTCGTGCAAGCCGCTTAAGACCGTTAGAGGTCTTCTCCAGCCAAAATGATTCTATGCTTCTAGGAAGCCTGCTCAGTTTGCCATGGAGCTAGTGTTTCCAGCTGCTTTAGGGTGGGCCTGCTCAATCCCAGCTGCAGAGCTGGCAGTCACAGGTTTTGGGTACCACAACACAGCCGTTGCACCATACTACATTCTTTGGTGCCAGGGATCGTGGAGGATGGCACCTTCCATCCCTTCTGCATTCCCATGTGCAGCACATTTGATTATGGACAGTGCCATGGTACTGCTTCCTCCAAGATGTGATTTACAGGCTGCTGCTTGGGATGTGGGTCTGAGCTTATCTTGGACAAAGCAGGCATCAGGAGTGTTGTCATTGCACTCTCATCTATCTGCAGGCTGTGGTGGTGGCGTTATAGCATCCCTTACTCTCTCTGATTTGCACCTGGTCATGGAACAATGTCTGTACCTGGAGTCACAGTATCACCAAGGTTGGAAGAGAGAGTCAGGAACAGAGAAGTCCTTGCAGGAATGACAAGGCGAGTGCCTAGTCCCCTGTTCCTTCCTGTGGCCCCACATGTACCTAAATGGACCATGTTTTGTAGTAACACTGTTAGACTGAGAGCAGGCAGAGCAAAACCAGGAGACTGTAAATAATTGCTAGTCCCACTCATACCTGTGATGCTGGAGCAGTGTGGGGTACAGAGTGGTGGTAGTTTGTACTGATGGTGAAGATAGAGACATCTCCCCACTGCTGCCACAACAATGTGATTATCCAAAGCATTCTGTGAGCCACCAGCAGATGGTCAACATTGGTCTCTTATAGGTGGAGAACAGGTCCAGCTTCACATGGGTGCTACAAGTCACCTTGGTTCTGTGAAACAATCTGGGGCAGTGCTCTGTGGGTTAAACCTTGGTTGTGCAGTAGGGCTAGTAGTGGGAACAAAGAGGACATTAATGTCAATGTTGGGCTAGAAATGGGGGAAATGGATTGAACCTTTCCCAATGTCTTGAATTACAAAAGACATGAAGACCCTTTTGCTGTGAGGCAGCAGTGGTTAAAGCCCCTACTGGAAGTAGAGCAGAGAGAAAATAAGTTGTGAAAGTCAGTGAGAGCAACTTCCCTCATTTCCACAATGAAAACTGGAACTCTGTCCTGAGATGAGTGAGTGTTGAACACAGGGTTGGGGGCTAGGAGGCCAGGACTATAGGCTTTGTGCAAGCCTTCTGTCCTGGGATTTTGGGGTGATTTGGTTTTGTATTTCTCCCTCCATATTGCATTTGTAGCCACCCCAACATGTGGCACCTGAATGTGCAGCATCACTGGTGTAGACATCAGACAGGGCTCTCCAGCCTGCACTGAGCCAGTGAAGGGTGCAGAGGTTAAAAGGCAGTGCCTGCAAGGGCAGAAGAGGAGACAGTCCTGGATGCCTGCTAGGCGTATTCTGCCTTGACGGAAGAGGGAAGCTGGCATTTCAATGCCTGCCCAAGCTAAAACTGGATTTTTCATGTGTAGTTATGCAGGAAAATCAAATGTTAGTTGCTTTCCTAACCTCCCTGTGTAATGCTGCCTTCTCAGGGTGCTTAATGGATCACAGCAACAGAGAGTCCAGCAAAAGGAACTAGGAAAGAGACGGATAGCAGAAAACCGTTTCCCTTTTCGCAGCAAAGTAGAAGGAGGCTGGTTGCCATCTCAAGCTTTGGATGGTGTGAGCCAGTTGGCCAGCCCACCCAGGATGTGTATGGAGGGCTGCAGGATGTGCTGAGTCAGCAAGAACACCCCTTTGTTGAGGATGGGGGGGCTGGCCAGGGCTACCACGACAGTAGGGGTTTCCAGCCTGCAGGAAGGGTGAGTGTCAGCTGTAAAGCACACAGTGGGCTTTCCAGCTGTAGCAAACCTGAGCTTGTGTGAGTAGTCAGAGTTTAGTCCTTACAATTTTAAGGCTAAGTGAGCTGGTGCTTGGCTGTTCAGCTGTATCCCCTGGCATGGGCATGGTCCCCCCTCTAAGCTTTCATTTAAGGAAATTCCAGATTTGGTCTTTATGTTGGATCAGATGATCTCGGATGTGATTTTTGGAACAAAGGGCTGACCTTTCATTGGGCCAGGTCTGGGAGCTGAAAACTGGACCCAGAGAATACTCCTGAAAATCACTGCAGCTGCCATGCAAGTTGCCTGGAGGCTGCTCTGTTTTTTTCAAGCACCATGAAGGCAGAATTGCAGGGAGCACAGAGCTGCTGTGAGAAGAGCTGGGAAATGGAAGGTTTGATTCAGAGCTCTCAGGAGCTGTAACATCTTCTGTTCCCTGTTCACCTTGTACACGGCATGCTCTCAGTCATGCTCTGTGTGTCTGTCCTTTTAACTGGGAACTGTTTCAGCAGAAGCATCAACTTTGTGCACTTCTTGCTGCTTAGCATCACCATGGAGAAAGCCTGAACTTCTCCCATCTGTTGCTGCCCAAATCCTCTCTTCTCATGATGTCGTCTGACATGACATGAACTGCAGAAGCGTGCCACTCGCATAAATGTGTTTGGGTAAGCTGGCTTCTCTCTGATGACAGTTCCCAGCTTGCTGATCTGAAATGTGTATCTGAAGGCAACAAGGTCTACTCACTGTACTATGGTGGAATGTTCTGCCACTCTTCAAAGCCACCTGGGTTACAGAAGAGAGATAGAAAGCAGTTTCAAGGGATCCCCTTGGTGTGGAAGAGATGTCTCTTCTCTGCTCTTCCCTCACGGCTCTTAGTCACAGGCAGCAGGGCTGGCATGAAATCGTCATGGTCTGGCTCAATTCAGAGCAGTCCCAGGCTTCTCTAACTGGATGTAGGGCACATCTCTCAGACTCCCCTTTGCATGGGGCCTATGGCAGTGAGCTAGCCTTATCTAAGAGCTCAGGGTGTCTCTTGGGGGCTCCTAGAGCTTACACAGAACTCCATCACAGTGGTGGCAGGCTGATTTAAATGTGTATGTTTTGAAATTGCTGGGTCTGTTTCACTGGTGGCTGACAAGTTTTGTTCAGATGTATGTCCAGTGCTGTGACTTTGGTGGTGGTGTGACCATGGTGTTGGCCTCGCCTTTGGCCTTGCTGATGGCACACGGTGAGCACTGTGGATCTGCCTGCCTGTCTATAAGGGATCCTGAGGGCTGCACCATCTTAATGACAGGACAGGTGGTGTGCAGGGGAAGCTGCTGGGAGCTTGTGAGACCTTGTATGACAAAACCTTAATTTTCTTTTCTCTGAGAAGGGAAAAAGGCCTAGTGCCTACATGATGCAGATCAGGAATATAAACATCCCAGGGAGAAACAGCAGTTCTGGTATACAGTACTGAGCTTTGGCAGAAATTTTTTCTTTGTCCCTCTTGATACATGGCATTCCACCCTAAGACCTCCTGGCCAAAGGATGGCTTAGTCTGGCCTTAATTACTGGATGTCAGGGCCTCCTGACCTGGCTTGGGCTGTCTGGCTGCTGGAGATAGGATGCTTGACTGATTTGTTCTATTGCAGCACCAGCAAGTCTTGTCCAGAGTAACCTGCATGTGGCTGTAAGCAAAATGCTGCAGCTGGCCAAGTGCTCCTAGGCAGAAGGGACCACAGATCCTGTCAGCATGACTCTGACCCATGGGATGTGGAGAGGAAAGGGTGAGACAAGAGCCTGTGTCTGATCCCAGGAATTTTCTCCTGTAGTCAGTGGGCAATGGGTCCTCAAACTATGATGGGTCTGCAGCTGGGTGTGCTGCACAGACTCTGCCTTCTGCGTGTACTTGTGCTCTTAATGCACTCCTTGACACAGATGGATGTGTTCTGGTACACAGAACTGCTCACTGTCTGTGAGGTGTGTGCCACAGCCACCCCTGGGCTCTGGCACAGCTGAGGTGTGCAGTTTTCCCCTTGCCATCTCTGTCTGCTCTGGTCTCCTTCAAGGAGGCTGAGGTAACTGGAGAGCCCTTGGAAGGGAGAATGCTGGGAGAAAAGGGAGAGGATGTGGGACAAAGCCTGCTTGAGCTTCATCCTCTAGTACTAGGAGAATAGCTGGTGGAGAAGCAGCCTGCAGAGGACAGGTATGTAGCATTATGTGCATTACATAGCTTATACTGTCCAGATTCAGGAAGTGGCCAAGCCGGTGGGCCCTGCACGAGCAGTGGCACCAGCTGATGCTGAGTAACTGCAACCATGCTTAGAAGGAATCCTTTTCTGGCTCCCAGGAAGCTCTCCACCCTGGAGAGTCAAACTGGGAAGAGGCACAGTCTTGGCAGGGCATGTTTGTACCCAAGGGCAGGCTGGTGGGCAGATGGCTCGCCTGTGGGTCTCGGATACAGCAGCACAAGTGTAACCCTCCCACAGCCAGCAGTGGGAGCCAGGCTGCTGAAGGGCTAATAAAGCAAATGCAGTTGCCTGGAAGGCAGCCACGGAGCCTGGAGGAAGCTCTTCCCCAGCACTGCTCCTTATCTCAGCAGCCCTTCTGCCTCCCTGTCGTGGACTTGAGCCAGCCATGCCATCTCAGCCCCTCCTGCTGCTGGGTGCCATGGGCTCTGTCACGGCCCAGCCAGGCTGTCTGCCTGGGGAATCACAGGGGAGTGAGTCAGCAAGAAGCAGAAGGCAGGTGTTTGCCCAGCACTGAGCTTTAAGGGAGCCCAAGGGCCTGGCAGCCCATGCTGGGTTCTCTTGGTGATGGGGTGAGTGTGCCAGAGGAAAGATGGAAAACCCATGGGGCTTAGCAGGTGGAAGCAGTGCCTGTGGCTTGGAAGAGGGCTGGAATCTGCTTTTAACAAACTCATTCTCTGCTCAGGTCTCCTCCAGCCACAGGCATGTTGCAGTCCTGGAGCAACCTGGGACAATCTGTGATCCTTGAGGCTGAGGCTTTCTCTAGAAGTACCAAAGATTAACACTGTAAGGGAGCAGTGCAGTGCCCATCTATCCTAGGCTCCTGTGCATGGGGTGGATTTCTCTCTATGCAGCTAGTGGTGTGTCTGGCCAGCTCTGGGGAAGCTCAGTGTGTCTCTGTCCTGGTGAGATCCTGCCTAGTAACCTTCACATCTATTCTGAGAGAGTGGGGAGGAGAGGATGGAAAAATGAATGATTGCTTCTGGGACAGAGTGATAGCCAAATAGCTTTGGATTCAGTCCACATTCAGTGTGTGGGGAGAGCTGGGACAGGCACAGTGCGCTGCAGATCTGGAAGCGTGGTTGATCACTGGCTCAGAAATCCATTGTGTAACCTGGGATCTGATGCAGACCCTGGTGGGTGTTGACGGGGTTATGGATGGCTGCTTCTCTCATCCAGGGACTTGCTCTGTGCTGCTGAGTTTCCATCTAGCCCAGCTGGTTTCTTCTGTGTTTGACTTGGGATAGCCTGGGTGTGTTGCAGCAGGCACTGGGATTGCTACCAGCCGGAGCAAAGATCGAATACTTAGACTTTTTTTCCCCCCTTCTTTCTTTTAAACAGCAGAAAGGTGTGCAGGTGTCTGCTACTCAGTGCTGGCTGCCGACACCTCTTCTCCCTTGTGCACCCTTGGTTGGGCACTTTGGAGACTAACAGGCTCCAGCAGTCTCTGGTGATGTGCTGGAGCTCTGGTCCTGCTGTGGGGCTTCTGCTATGCTGCAGCAGGAGAGGTTGAGAGGAGGAGGTTTGTACAGTCTGGGAAAGGGAAGGCAGTGAAAGGGCTCCCACAACTGCCAGCAGCTGTGGATTTGGAGAGAAGCCAGAGATTGGGCTGTCCTGGGAAGTGCCCAGGAACAGAATGAGAGGCAACAACACAGAAGGGAAACTCCAGTTAGGTATTAGGAAAAATATTTTTCCATAGGGGTGGCTAGACTCTGGACCAGGGCTTAGGGAAGGGAAACAGTCTTTGCATTTGGAGACTTTCAGCCCTTGGCAGGGGCAAACCCAAAGGAACCTGCTCGAGCCCAGCACAGGTATCAGCAGGATTGGCCTGAAATCCCTTGAGGTCCCTTCCCACTGTATTTACCCATTTCTGCAGTGCATGGGTCACTTAGAAATGTAACATCTCATGACCCGTTAGACTGAGTGGCTTGGAGGCACATGGCAGGCTCAGAGGGTTGTTCTGTCCTATCCCCTTCTCCTGGCTTGGTTTGTCTCATCTGTATGGCATTAGCAATGCCAGGGCATGGAGGCACTGGCTTAAGAGCATTGGCCAGCTCATTGCTTTGACCCCACCTGTCTTAGCCATCTCTCTAGAGGTCTGTATTATTTTCAACTTTTGTGAGTAGAGAAAGATGGAGAGCAGTGAAGCATGGGGCAATAAACCATCTGCCCTGCTCTGGTGGCAGTGCAGAGCTGTGATCTGTAGGATTGTGCTGGTGGTATTAGGAGGCTGGGAAGGATCCTTGCCCCCAGCCCTCTGGCTGGAAGGGCTTCAGGTTTATCTCCTCTGTGGTGCCCATCCCGAAGAATGGCAATAGCAAGATAAGTCATCAGTAGCCTTTTTTAAAGGCTCTAGTGGTCTGGGTGATCCTGAGCAGATGGATGCTGAGATACCGAGTACAGAATTATACATACATACATAGAATACATATACATAGAATAAACCAGGTTGGAAAAGACCTTCGAGATCAAGTCCAGCCTTTCACCCAACACCATCTAATCAACTGAACCATGGCACTAAGTGCATCATCCAGACTGGTTTTAAACACTTACAGTGATGGTGACTCCACCACCTCCCTGGGCAGCCCATTCCAACGACCAATCACTCATTCTGTGAAGAACCTCTTCCTAGCATCCAGCCTAAACCTCCCTTGGTGCAGCTTGAGACTGTGTCCTCTTGTTCTGGTGCTGGCTGCCTTGGAAAAGAGACCAACCCCTTCCTGGCTAACAACTCCCTTCAGGTAGTTGTAGAGAGCAATAAGGTCTCCCCCGAGCCTCCTCTTCTCCAGGCTAAGCAACCCCAGCTCCCTCAGCCTCTCCTCACAGGGCTGTGCTCCAAACCCCTCTCCAGCTTTGTTGCCCTTCTCTGGACACCTTCCAGCAAGTCAACCTCCTTCCTAAACTGAGGAGCCCAGAACTGGACACAGGACTCAAGGTGTGGCCTGACCAGTGCTGACTATAGGGGGAGGATGACCTCCCTGCTCCTGCTGGCCACACTGTTCCTGATGCAGGCCAGGATGCCATTGGCCTTCTATGCCACACTGCAGGCTCATGTTCAGCCTACTATGAACCAGTACCCCCAGGTCCCTTTCTGCCTGACCTCTCTCCAGCCACTCAGACCCAAGCCTATAGCACTGCATGGGGTGGTTGTGTCCAATGTGTAGAACCTGGCACTTGGATGTGTTCAATCTCATGTCTTTAGAAAAATGATGGAGAGTGGCTTGGCCAGCTCATCTGCCAGCTCTCTCAGCACCCTAGGATGGATCCCATCTGGTCCCATGAACTTGTGGGGATCCAAGTGGCTCAGCAGGTCTCTAACTACTTCTTCCTGGATCACAGGGGAACTATACTGCTCCCTGACTCCATCTGCCAGCTCAGGAGGCCACTTGTCTGGAAGACAGCCTATCCTGATATTAAAAATTGAGGCAAAGAAGGTGTTAAGTACCTCTGCCTTTTCCTCATCTTTAGTTACAATATTCCCCTCCATGTCCACTAAGGAGTGGAGGTTGTCCTTGTCCCTCCTCTTTCCATTAATATATTTGTAGAGGGATTTTTTGTTGTCCTTCACAGCAGAGGCCAGTCTAAGCTCTAAATGGGCTTTTGCCTCTCTAATTTTTTTTCCTGCATGACCTAGCAACATCCTTAAACATTCCATGGGTTACCTCTCCTTCCTTCCAAAGATGATACACCCTCTTTTTCCCCTTAATTCACTCAGAGGTTCACTGCCCATCCAGGCTGTCCGTCTGCCCCGGCGGCTCATCTTCCGGCACATTGGCACAGCCTGTTCCTGAGCCTTCAAGAGTTCTTTCGTGAAATCAGATGAGACCAGAGGACTGTCTGGAAAGAATTACTTGCTCCCAGTATATATGGAGATACTTAAAACCTGCCTGGATGCATTCCTGTGTGATCTGGTATAGGTGTTTCTGCTCTGGCAGTGGGGCTGGACTGGATGATCTTCCGAGATCTCTTCCAACCCCTAACATTCTGTTGACTATTTTCTATTTCTTTGCCAGCCTTGTATTCTCATGGCTGCTGTTTTCTTGATTCTGTTCTTCTGCAAGGCTTGCTGCTGGCAGCCTTATCAGCCTTGCCTTCAGAAACAACTTCACTCTATGATTTATTGTGTTTCTGAGCTTTGCTCTTGGTGCCTGACACTGCAGAAGCCTGTGTCCAGTGCATAAGTGCTGAAAAGATGTTTAATATTTGACCCATCCCATCTGTAAGTGTTTAAACAAGGCAGAACAAAAGGGCTTGCATCCACCATGGTGCATGGGCAGAGCTGACCTGGAGGAGTAGCTACACCTGTCTTCCCATCTGGCAGAGGCTAGGAGGATGTCCAGGCTCTCCAGGTGCTTTAATGTGGGTTTTCGAGGTCTAGAACATTTCCATGATCCTTGTCCAGTTGGTCCTCTCACTTGGGCTCATTGATGCTGAGGTATCATCTCACTCAGACTCACGCTTACATCCTTTGTCAGCCCACTCAGTACAGCTCTGTGCACTCTTGTGTTGGCTGGATACCTCTGTTACAGCACCCACACCCATCAAGAGCAGCGGGGTCAGGTATCTGAACTGAGAAGCCCTGGTGTCCTTTCCCAGCTGCAGAGGTAAATCACTGCGTGGCTGGGCACAAGCTGATTGCTGGTAATCTGTGGAGAGCTCTTGGTCTCCTGTGGGCTCCATCTCCCTAGACAGGTCAGGTCACAGGGAATATCTGTGTTTAGCAGCACAGCTGCCACCAGGGTTGAAGGCATTTTGGAGCCAGTTGCCATAGTTAAGCTGGCTTCTGAGGTCTCTGAGCTTTGTGCAGCAGAACGTGGGCTGCAGCAGTGCCAGCAAGCAGAGTTTAGACAGAGGGTGTGGTGTGGTGGCTCATGCCCTGTGCAGGAGTGTTGTCTGGGGACGCAGCTGTGTCTTGAGCTCAACCCTGTTGACTATCACTTCTGTGAAGACGGAGGATGGTGATCCACAGCCGTGTAGTCCCTGCAGGCTGCATCTGCCAGATAGCTCTGAGGGCAGGTCCTCTCCAGCCTCTGTCTGACATGAAGCACTAGTTGAGCCTTGGCTTTTTCCAAGCCAAGGTGCTGGATGGAGTCCCTGTTCTGTGTCAAGGCGTTCGCGACCGTGTGCATTGCTCAGCCCTGCAGAAGCCTGGCCCCTATGGAGGGTGTGGTGAATGCAGCAGACAAAGGGCTCTGCTGCTGGTTGGATGCCACAGGAGGACCAAGAGGTTTTCTAGTGTTATGGTATGAAGTAGAAGATGGCGGTGTGGCCTACTGCCCCACATACAGATTTGCCTGCAGACAGACATACCAGTCCCTCCTACACCCTTGTTTCCCTTCAAAGGGAATGGAGGCACTCATGTTTGCCTCCATTACAGGCCATAGTGTGGGAGTTTGGGTCACAGCTGTGACACCCTTTTCCTAATGCCAAGTGGGATACTTCTCTCTCAACTTGGGCCTCACAGGAAATAGAAGCTTCCCTTTTCTCTGGCATGGCACAGGACATTGAATTCACAGTGGAAATCCTCCTTCCCTGCAGTAGTCCTGGATATATGCAGCTCTTTACCCTTACAGCCCAAATCCCAGCCCAACCCACCTCACTGGTCTGGCCTACACTAAACTTGAGACTTTCTAAATCGCAGCTGGAAAGGGGTGAACTGGGTGGGTGTGCATAGCTCTGTTTGTGTGTGGTATCTCCTTCCACCATGCCCCTTTAGATGTCTAGGACAGGGAGTGGAAAAGATGCTGAATGTCCTCGCAGCTGCTGCAGCCTTATCTGCATGCTGCAGCTTGGCAACCCCAAGCTGGAGGCCTGAGTGCCCGTGGCCAAGCACCTCCCTTGGCAGGCTCTTACAGTAAAAGGAAGTGTATTGCAAGAGGGGTTGTGCTGGGGATGGGCAGTTCCCATGGGGTAAGTGCTGCATGCAAAATTCTTGCTGCCCTCACCACTGCAGGCACTTTGTTCCCTCCTGTCATGCACAGCTTTGATGCCTGTGGCTGGAGCTGCTCCGGGTAGTGCAGCATCCTCAAGACCTTCTCCACTGCTCTGTGGTGCCATGGCGACTGTTCAGGGAGGTAGGGAAAGATGACCTTGCTGTGGTTGTCCCAGATGTGTATTGGGGGTTCATCAGTGGGGTGTGTGCATGGGCTGGCATGGCATGCTCTAGGTGTGTGGCCCCTGGGGATGGCGGGACACTGCTGTAAGTTCAGCAATCAGGAGGCAGCAGAGCTTGAGTGAAGAGCTGGGGACACTGGGAATATGCATGGGGGTGGATGTAAACAGGACAACATCTAATGGTAGAGGAGGACTAGGTAGGGGTGGGAGTGAAGAGTATACTTCAGAGGATGCAGAGCCCAGCTGCCATGTGGGGAAGGTAAAGGATGGTGCATCCAGCATCAAGACAGTGTGGACGGCTGCAGAGTGTCACAGGTCAGGGGAGCTGAGGATGGCTGTGGCTCTGTGTGGATCTGCCAGAAGGAGAGGAGAGGCAGATGTGGGAGCAAAAGGGGTCCTGTCACCTGCTGATTGCCATGCTGTCTGCTCCCAGCTCACAAAGTCCCACTGAGGGTTCCCTACCAGGGGCTCACATTTCTATACCCAGAGTGTAGTGATGGAGAGCAGGCTGGGGTGTTTATGTCACAGTTAGATCATACTTCTTACAGCACATGGCCCAGGGCAGGGAATGGATGGGATGGAAGTTACCAGTGAGCTATTGGCTTTCTGTTGGGATTAAGTTAAACAAGTTGAGATAGAGTTCCCAGAGCTTCTGGCACAGATGTAACAGCATGAGTCTTTCTCTTGGGACATATGATTAAAAGCATTGAAATGGTACCATCTGTGTATTACTTAGTGAGGGGTTAGTACTGCTTGGACACAGGGGATGCCTCCCTTGGACAAATGTCCGTACTGAACTTGAAACGTGGCAGTGAATTGGTGCTGCAGTCATGGCTGGAGACCCCAGGCATTGTGCAGGCACAGAGTGGAAGTGGTCCCTGCCCCTCTGTTATGACCCATTTGGTGCCTTGTTCTTGTCCTGTGACCAGCTGCACAGGCATGTGACATTGTAATAACCAACAGTGGAAAAATTTCCATCAGTTGCAGTTGGCTCTGAGATCTGGGCTGGAGTAGTCAGTCTTGTGTGATTGTCCAGTGGCTGGAGTCCCAGTCCCTCGGGCCACTTGTCCCTGCAGAGGGACAAGAGGACTGGAAGGGAGCTGGCCAGCATGTTGCTGTGCCTGGGTGGCCAGGGGCTTGCTTTCTCTGTGAGCCTATTCTTTGTTTCTCTGGGGAGACTGCCAAGACCACAACGCTGGCTGCCAGGCCAGTGCTGCTGGGCTCTGCAGGTAGCCCTGGTGTCAAACCCCACAGTGCCTAAGCCCTGGAAACTGTATGGCAGCTATCCCGAGGTGAAAAGATGCAGCTTTTTATGAAGCAGTCAGCCCAGAGGAATTTTTCTCTGTGTCCAGTTGTTGTGGGCCTGGTGTGCAGCTGTCAGCACTTCCCACCTGGAGCTGCCTCGGAGAGGGAAACGGGGGGCTTGTTCACCCTCCAGAGTCCCTGCACTGGGCAAACTGGGTGCCACCTAGGGCTCATGGAGGTGTGTAGCTGCGGTGGAGCCCAGCAGCATCCTGCTGGCTCTGCAGGGATCCTCTTGGGCAGCGGAGAGTTTTCCCCACCCCCAGCTCTGCCGCTGCCTCTTTGTTTTCTGGCAGAAGCCTCTGTGCCTTTTCATTGCCATTGAGCCTGTGAGCAGGAGTCTGCATGTGCCGTGTGTGCGTCTCGCTGCGAACGTGATACCGGCTGGCAAGGCGGCCGGGCCGGCCGTCTCCTTGCAGGGCTCTGGGCCAGCCGGCAGCTCCGAGGGTCTCCGGTCCGTGGGCTGTCCCTCCGGGCAAGCAAGGCTGCAAGCCACCGGGTTCCTCCGCAAAACCCTCTTTTGCGTTGGCAGCCTTTCTGCATCTTGCCACAAGTGGAGTAAGTTGGGTGGGAAGGGGCTGGTCCCCAGCTTGGCTCCGTGGGGGCTTGGGCGCTCTGTTGCAGTCCCCCCTCACCGGCAGTCCCACTGAGAAGGCACCGGAGATCAGAGCAGCGCCAAGGGCTGCAGCGACGGATACGGCGGTGCTGAGGATTGCTTGGACTGTGCCTCCCTCTCCGTGTTTTTGATCTCTCGACTTCTAACGGGGACTGAATTCCTGAGCTGGATTCTGGGCTTGGCTCTTGTGAAACGATCCAATTATTTCAGGGCTTTGAGCATCTCCATTTGTTGCCCATATTTGCGGCACCCGGGTCTGCACCGTTTGGAATTCCAAGTGATTAACGTGGCTGTGACATCCCTCCTAGGGCTGTTATCTTTACTCGCTGTCCCCCAGCGCCCCCCTCTTCCTCCTCCGGCAGCGAGCAAGAACGAGACAGGCAGAGACAAAGGTCTGTCCTCAACCTGGGCTGTCCTCCCCGGGAGTGGCTGCTGCATGGGATCTCCTAGCCCTGAGTGCTGCAGGTTTCCTGGGCTCCTGGTTGAAGGCTGGAGCTGAGTGGCCGTGGGATGTATCGCTGAGGTTTGAGCCTGCTGGTGCTGGGTGGGCAGGGGGTACTGCTGGCATTGGAGATCTGCCCGATTGTCCTGATGGATTTTAAGCTGCTTTTCATTCTTTGACTGTGCTTTCCTGGGGAGAGGAGCAGCTGTGCATGGAGGGGAGGCTGGCAGTGGGGGTTGGACGTTGGGGAAAGCCATACACAGGTGGCTGTTGCAGAGAAGGATCTGCCTTGCAGACCCTGCAAGCCCCTTTTCCTAGCTGTGGGCTATTGTCAGTGTTGGTGCCTGCACAGGAGGCACTCGGGCAAGGTGTGTGGAGGCAATCCATGCCAAGTCATGGAACATCAGAGGGAGCAGGGGTAAGCCCTGGGGCTAGGAGCCCTGCTGCTGTTCATCTAGCTCCCAGGAGAGGTTTCATTGTGTTATCCTGGGTTAGCCAAGTAGAAGGGCTCAGTCCTTGCAGCACCTGTGCATAGGTTTGGGGCTAGGGAGGCATTGTATGTCTCTGTACTCCTCAGGAGCCTGCTGCAGCCTGGAGCCCCAGCAAGGCCCTTCAGAGAGGTCTGCTCTGTCCCCAGGGGCTTCTGCACCCCTTCGGTGTCCCTCCTGCGGGATGGGAGAGGAGGCAGCAGCATCATCTCACAAACAGATGTGGAGCAGAGGGAGGTGTTGAGTCTGTCTCTGTAGAAGCTCTCTGGTGGTTTCTAGGAGCTTGTACTCTTGTTACAAGCACTGCCTCTTGGCTCATCCTTCCCCTCTGAGCTTGGGCTTCCTCCCAGTTATCAGCACAGGGACCAGCACTGAGTGAGGCTCTGCAGCTGTGTAAATCTGGCACAGCAGGAGGCCTCCTGAGGACCCCCAAGAGCAGTACTTGCCCTTGTGAAAGGGGCAGGGATATTCCCTCCCCTCTATCCTCCCTCCCTCCCTTGCTCTCTTGTTTCTGCCAAGCATGAGCTCCTTCTTCCCCAACCTGAATCCCAGGGGAGTGCTAGAGTCCGAGTCCACACTGGGTGTCTTTCCTTTCAAGCACAGTTTGTGCCTCTAGCATCTGTCAAACATCTTCTCTCCAGGAATGACACCTCTCACGTGGACAGTTCTGGAGGTGGTCTCCAGCCTCACATGTCTGTCTGTCTCCTGACAGTGATATACCTGATTGGTCAGGCTATGGAATAATCCTTCTCTGATGGTTGTGATGCAAACTTTTCTGTCTTCTGGCACTTCTCAAGCTCTGCTCTTGGTCTGTGACAGGGAGCTTCTGGGGTTGCACTTCCGCTGGTTAGAGTTCCTTCCTCCTCCTTGGATTCTGATAAGACCAGTATTGCTGTGACTTACTTTTCAGGTGGTCTGCTCCCAGCAGTTTCTGCTGCCCCTTTTGCTTTGTACCAAGGATGTTTATTTGCTCTCTTGTAATGACAGCCCCTATCTTTCCTGGCTGCACGGTTCTGGTTTCACTCTCAGTGAGGCTGCAAAGGTCTCCACAGTACATCCTAGGAGAGAGCAGATGAGAGGTAGCAGCAACAGCCCCTTTGGGGTTGGTTTTGGTCTTTTTTGTAATCCAAATGGTGCAAAGATCCCTCTCAGTCCTGTCAGCTCGCAGGTGTGGTGCTTTGTCACAGGCTGCAATGCCTAGACCAAAGCTGCTTGCCCCCTTGACTGGCTGGTATTGCTGTTCCAGGAAGCCACAGGTATCCCCACTGAGTGTCTGTGGTCCCTTTGGGCACAGCTCTTGCTCTCTTTTTTGCACCAGTGCTGTGCTGCTAGGCCTAGCAGGCTCTGCCAGTCCTGTCCCAAGACATATGTCCTGGCAGGCAGAGTTGCCCCTGCACCTGTCCTGCTTCCTTTCTGGTTGGTATAGTTAACACAGCAACAGATCATTTTGCAGGCTGCAGCCCAATATGTAGTGCAGCTGCTGCATCACCCACCCAGGGACTCTTGCTCACCCTCTAATCTGCTTTGCTAACACCAGATAGAGCCTGTGGTCTGTTTATCCTGGGTTCCCCCTGGATGTGCTAATAGGAATGAAAAGAGCAGGTAAGCCAAGTCCCCACGCCCCTTCCCACCCACTCTGGGCCAGGCTGTCATCCTGCATCAGGGTCTGGTGGCCTGATGTCCCTGCGCTTTCCCTGCATGTCCTTTGGCACAGGCTCTTTCAGGGCAATTGAAATGTAGTGCACTTCCTCAGGCCTCCCCAGACTGGCATAGCTCCAGACCCAGGTACTGGGACATCCTAGTTAAAGCACAGGGGCCTCCCTGTTCTCTGAATGCTGAGGGGTCATAGGAGCTTGGCAGAAGCAGGGCAGAAAGCCGGAGGAGCTCTGTCTGGGCTTCCCTCAGCAGGTGAAGCCCTTTAAGTCCTATCTTAGATTCAGAGCACCAGCACAGGCTCAAACACTGGCAAAATCACCATCACTTGGGCTAGGAGGTGCCAAATCCTTGGCTTGGGCACTTGGAGCCTACATGCTGCATCTCAGGGATGTTGCTGTGCTGCTCAGCTGAGGAGGTGAAGATCAGGATCTGACTCTGTCCCATCCAAGTGGCCAGAAATAGGGTTCTGGAGATGCCTGGCTCAAGGGGAGGAGAAGGGAATTGTGACCAGGTGTTGTCTGTCTGTCCCTTCTTAGGGATCCTGGTCCTTGTATTGCTCTCTTGCTCTGTAGAGGGGTGGTGGTCTCCAAACAGGTTCTGTAAGAGACAGAGCCCTGCTGTGAGCTGGCTGTGTGCTCACCTGGGAGGAACTGTCCTGGGAGACAGAACTAAACACAGCTGAGAGGAACCCTATGGCTAGGGGAAGGGTCATAGGAACCTCCTCTGGACACAGTGCCTTGCATGTCAAGGAGAGTGAGGAGCAGCTGCTTTCTGTCCCAGGCTGGTAGAAAGTACCCCAGGAGCATGTTACAAGGAGGTCCCAAGGCATACCTGGAGACGTTTTTGGGGCAGGCTGAGGAATCCTGACATTTTCCAGCATGATGCTTCAAGTGACAGTGTCTGGGCTGGCAAAACATGGTGCAGCCACTTCTGCTGAGCATCTGCACTACTGGTCACCTGGTGGCTGGTGGTGAGGTCTTGGCTCAGAAGGATTTGTGGTGTGAGCATGTCAGCCACCTATTGTCCTGAAAGGCAACTGCTGCTGAAGAGCAAAGGGCTGTGACTGCAGAGGGGTGTGGGAAGGAGAAAAGATGCATGTGAAACTGCTTTTTTGTTCTGGTATGGACACACTCAAGAAGTATCTGACTTTCTCCTGTCACACCATGCTGACCCTTGGTTGACTGTCCCATGGAAGTCATGGCAAAAACATCCCCCAGGAACGGAGAAGGGAAGCTGCAACCTTCCAGGCAGGCAGAACACAGCATGTTAGCCCTTGGCAGCTGCCCATAGCTGTGGGCATTCACTTGCTTTTCTACCTGCCTTACTGCAGGCTCTGTGAGGGGGGGCATAAGGAGCTGATCTTTACAAAGAGCTTTTGTTGAGGTTTTGGACCAGATGTTTGTTATGCTGCAGTCTTGACTTGCCCTGTTGCAAGTTGTCCTTGGGAGTTGGTGTATTGTACTGCTGTTCTAGCTGGTTGCTGGTATTGCCTTTCCCCAGCACTGCTGGCAGTGGCTTTTGGCCTGGCCAGCTCTCAGGGACTGGCCATAGCTGCCTGTAAATTACAAATCATAGCAGAAATATCATGAAATTACAGCCTGTTTTCTGGGGCAGGTGAGGTCAGGCAGCAGGTACAGCAAGTGACCTGCTGAAGCTTACACTCTACTTGCAAGATGATGGGATGCAGAACTTGCCAGATCAGGGTACCAGAAGGGGGGTGCACTTGGGTATTTGATGCCTCTGAGCATTATTAGTCTGCCTGTCTCTGTTTCCAGCCATCAGAGGAGGGCTTGCTGCTGGGTTGGGATGCCCAGCAGGACAGATGGTGGCTTCCCTCTGAATAGCTGCTGGAGGGAGGTGGGGAAGGCGTGCTTCACAGAGATGGGTGGGCAGTGTTTCCTTCTTCACTTGGAGGTTACTAGGTCAGAGAAGGTATTGGACTGCCCCTGCCACAGAGGGGCTGAGGGTGGGAGGAGGTGCCCAAGAGCTCCTGCTCACTCTGAAGGTGTTTCACCATGAGCTGCTGCCTGAGCTGACTCTCTCCCTTCCTTCCAGATATCAAAGCTGCAGAGACAGTGGACTTTGACAGCAGGGGAGCTATGCTGCATCTGCAAGACTCCATTGTGCATCAAGGGCAGCTCTGAGTAGGTGAGTGCAGTGCACGTGAGGGGACTGCTGTCTTTGTGCTGAAGGAAGCTGGAGGGCCGTCATAGTTCAGGGCTGTCAGCCTCCTGGTTTCTTCATTTCCTACCAGGGATCTCTTATGGGGAGAAAATGATTGCAAGCTCTTCTTGTCTGTAGGGCCAGAAAGTGTCCTATGCTGTGGGTGAGAGGGGCAGGAGGTGGACAAGAGACAAGCAGCTAGCTGGACATCCAGAGGTGACCTGCAGTGTCTTGGAAAGCAAAGCATGAAATGGTTGCCAGAAAGAATCACAAAATCAATAAGGTTGGAAAAGACCTCAAAGATCATCAAGTCCAACCTGTCACCCAAGACGTCATGCCTACTAGACCATGGCACCAAGTGCCACATCCAATCCCCTCTTGAACGCCTCCAGGGACGGTGACTCCACCGCCTCCCTGGGCAGCACATTCCAATGGCTAACAACTCTCTCTGTGAAGAACTTTCTCTTCACCTCAAGTCTAAACCTCCCCTGGCACAGCTTGAGACTGTGTCCTCTTGTTCTGGTGCTGGGAGAAGAGACCAACTCCCTCCTGGCTACAATCACCCTTCAGGTAGTTGTAGACAGCAATGAGGTCACCTCTGATCCTTCTCTTCTCCAGGCTAAACAATCCCAGCTCCCTCAGCCTCTCCTCATAGGGCTGTGCTCAAGGCCTCTCCCCAGCCTTGTTGCCCTTCTCTGGACACATTCAAGTGTCTCGATGTCCTTTTTAAACTGAGGGGCCCAGAACTGGACACAGGACTCAAGGTGTGGCCTAACCAGTACAGAGTACAGGGCACAATGACTTCTCTGCTCCTGCTGGCCACACTATTCCTAATACAGGCCAGGATGCCATTGGCCTTCTTGGCCCCCTGGGCACAATGCTGGCTCATGTTCAACCAGTACCCTCAGGTCTGTCTCTGCCTGGCTGCTCTCCAGCCACTCTGACCCCAACTTGTAGCACTGCATGGGGTTGTTGTGGCCAAAGTGCAGCACCTGGCACTTGGACTGGTTGAATGCCATCCTGTTGGACTCTGCCCATCTGTCCAGCCTGTCAAGGTCCCTCTGCAGAGCCCTTCTACCCTCTAACAGATCAACACCTGCCCCCAACTTGGTGTCATCTGCAAATTTACTGATGACTGACTCAACCCCCTCATCCAGATCACCAATGAAGATGTTAAAGAGGATGGGGCCCAGCACTGATCCCTGGGGGACGCCACTGGTGACTGGTTGCCAGCTGGATGTGGCACCATTCACCACCACTCTCTGGGCTCAGCCCTCCAGCCAGTTCCTAACCCAGCACAGAGTGCTGCTGTCCAAGCCACGAGCTGACAGCTTGAACAGCAGTTTGCTGTGGGGGACAGTGTCAAAGGCCTTGCTGAAGTCCAGGCAGACTACATCCACAGCCTTCCCCACATCCACCAGGCAGTCACCTGATCATAGAAGGAGATCAGGTTGGTGAGGCAGGACCTGCCCTTCCTAAATCCATGCTGGCTGGACCTGATCCCTTGGCCATCCTTCAAGTGTGCAGTGATTGCCCCCAAGATGATCTGCTCCATCACTTTCCCTGGCACTGAGGTCAGGCTGACTGGCCTGTAGCTGCCAGGTTCCTCCATCCGTCCCTTCTTGTGGGTGGGGACCACATTGGCCAGTTTCCAGTCATCTGGCACCTCTCCAGTGAGCCAGGACTGGTGGAAAATGATGGATAGTGGCTTGGCCAGCTCATCTGCCAGCTCTCAGCACCCATGGATCCATGGATCCCATCCGGTCCCATGGACTTGTGAGTGTCCAAGTGGCTCAGCAAGTCCCTAACTAATTCCTTGTGGATTTCAGGGGTACTACGCTGCTCCCTGACAACAGAGATCTGTTCATATGCACAACTGCAGGAAGGCATGCAAAAAGGCAGTAAAATAGAAGTAAAATAGAAGCCAGCTGGGAGAGTTCACAGCCTAGCTTAAACTGTTTGTGGTTTAAATGGAAACAAATGTGACAGCCCTGCCTGAGATGTCTGAGGTGCTACATGGCCTTTGGATCTGGGAGGCTGGGAAGGGCTGAGCTTCAGCGCTTCCTTCTCTGCCTGTGTGACCCTGCAGGCAGGAAGTACCCTCCTGCCCTACTCTTGAAAGGTGTCTGAATCACTGCCTGCTTTTTCTGCTTTCCTTCCCCTCAGAGCTGCTGTGGAAACCGAACGGCTGGAGCAGGCAGTGCAGAGGCTTGAAGGCAGACCGTGATGGTGGGAACCATTCCACGGCAGCCACGCCGCTTCTGGGGGGTGCCTGGCTGGCAGGTGTCTTCAGCTATTTGTGCCAACAACTGGCTGCTGTGGGACAGGGAGGTGAATCCAGAGCAAAGCGAGGCTCTACTGCAGAGGGGTGAGTCAGGGTGGCAGCCAGGGTGGGCTGCAGAATGGTGGGTTGCACGGAGGGGGTTGCGGCTGGCATGGATTCTGGTGGTTGTCTAGTCCAGCTCCTCTGCTCGGGCAGGGCCACCTAGAGCCACTGCCAAAGGCCATGTCCAGATGGATTTTGATTATCTCCAAGGATGGAGACTCTGCAACGTCTCTAGGTAATCTATTCCAGCGCTCAGTCACCCTCATGGTAAAAAAGTGTTTCCTAATGTTCAGAGGGAACCTCCTTGTGTTTAGGGTTGTGCCTGTTGCCTCTGGTCCTGTCACTGAGCGTCACTGGAAAAAGCCTGGCTCCATCTGCTTTACACCTTCCCTTCAGATATGTTACATACATTGATCAAGATCTCTCCAGGCCTCCTCTTCTCCACGTTGAACAGTCATGGATCCTTGAGCCTTCCTTTATAAGAGAGATGATCTAGTCTCCCACTGTTGTAGTGGGTCTTTGCTGCACTCTCTCAGGTGCCTCACCAGTGCTGAGCAGAAGGGAAGGATCAGCATGGCAGTATTAAATACCATGTACAGCCTCACTTTCCAGACAGACTTTGACCCACTTGTGTCAAAGCAGTTCCTGCTCACTGCCCCTAAGCCTTTGCTTCACAAGAGCTGGCAGAACTACAGGTATAGGAAAAGCGCAGAGCTTCCAGGCATGAGCACTTCCTTGGGCTTTGGAACTCAGTCTGCTGGTGACTTTTCCTCTATCTTCTCATCCCTTGAAGCCCTTTCAGTTTTTATCATGCTAGAAGGCATGGCCAGGATTCTCATAGCTCTCAGTCTGGGCTGAAAATCAAAAGCAAGGCACCATGCAGCATGACCATTGGGGCAGGCAGGAATGGGTGGATAGTGCAGGGGCCTGTGGTGGGTTCTGCAGCCTCTGATACTGCCCATCTGCTGACTGAGGTGGTGGAAGTCCTTAATTCAATCTGGTATAGTTAACTGTGATGTTGGGACAGGTTCCTCTCCTGCCCTGGGGCTGGTAGTGTAGTGCACCAGCCCTGCCTCATTCAGCACATGTGGCTGGAACAGGTCTTCTGGGTGAGTGCTGGGAGATCTTGTTGCTGTTCTCCAGAGGGGTGAATACAAGCCTGAGCCCCTGAGACTGGTCTGACCTGCCTGACTCCTGCACTCCGGAGCAGTGCAGGCACCTCAAGTACCCAGCAGAGGGCAAGCCCCCTCTCCCGACTTGTCCAGACTTGTGCCTGGTAGCGTTTAGCACTGCTGGAGACTCCTCTCCGCACCTCAGCTAGGAAGGAAGTGCTGATCCTGCAGGTGGGTTATGTGCTGCATGGTTCCCTGGAAAGCCACGCCAGCCTGGTTCCTCTTCTTGTCTCTGGAGGAGGAAGTCTGAGTGGGTCTCTACATGTTACTGCCTACATACCCACAGGTTTCTTGTAACCAAAAACCTTGATGAGGACAGAGATCTCAGGCTGATCTCCATCATTCTGCTCTCTTTCCAGATGCTATGCTGCAGTGCACTCTGTAGCAGAGGAAGGCTCATCTGGACATCCTGAATGAGGTGGGGTCCAGCTCCCATTGCCCCCATCCTTGCACCCTGACCTGTGGCACTTTACAGCCCCACTCCTGCTGCTGCATGGGCTACTCTGACTCCAGCTCTGCTCGGAGTCCAGGCAAGTAAGGCTCCATGCGGCACATCCACACAGAGACGTCTCTGCCCCCAAGCACGGACCCCAGCTTGTCCCAGCCCAGTGGAGAGGCGCCCTTGGAGCCTTCCTCACAGCGCTGCACCCACCACAACATCCTTATGGGCTACAATGAGACAGAAATCAAGCTCCAGAAGGTTTACCAGGTCTCCATCTTCTCCCATCTCTCCAGCTCCTCTGAGAGCACAGAGCAGCAGGCAAGCAGCCGGTCGTCCATCAAGAGGGGTTACCCTGAGCAGCGAACTCCAGAAGGGCTGCGAGATCCCAAACGAACTCACTGGGGTGGTGTGGGGGTGGATGGCAAGGATGATGGGGGCCCTGGCCAGGCTTCCCTGGAAGATGATGATACCTTTGAGGATGGTCTGCTAGTGGAGGAGCTATCCCTGTGTGGCTCTGCCCAGCACTTCTCCCACAGTGGGTTGCGAGTGGTGGAGCACCGGTGTGAGGGCAGCCCTAGCCACAGCCCCAAGACCAGCAGAGAGAACAAGTTGCAGGATGCTGCTGCTGCCACTGCCTCCTCTTCCTCCTCCTCCTTTTCCTGGCCCCAGCACACTGCTTGCAATACTTTGCACACGAGAGACAGTTGCCACGTCTCATCAGAGGATCAGCCCACAGGCTATGGGGATAATGGTGAGCAGGCAAGTGGCTGCAACTTGCCTCACCATGGTTTGCACAATATTGCACAAACAGCCTGTCTGGACTCTGGTGGGAAGACAGAGAAGCCAGGGAGCAGCCTAGCTCATGGCAGTGGTGCCAATAGAGAAGAGGAATGGCCAGTGACAGCCAATGGGTGCAAGGAGCCCCCAGCTCCGCAGACAGCACTCAGCCCTGAGCCCAGCAATCTGAGCTCCCTGGAGAAGACACCCTGTGGGAGCAGCCAGCTCAGTGGGAGTAGCTGCCCAGTCAAAAGGAAGCTGCTGCCCACTACTGAGGTTGTGGCCGACTCCTGTTCTGAAGACGAGAGCCTGTCCCAGCCGGTAAGGAAGAAGAGAGCCCTGCTGTGCCATACAGTGCCAACAGCCTGCCGCAGCACTGATGCCAAGGGGGCCCCTTTCTGGAATCACCTGCTTCCCAAGGCCAAGGTGAGCATTACTTGTGGAGGCTGGGCTTGGGGATTCCATCATGGAACCATACCCTGACCCTACCCAGTGCTGCAGCACTGGTGTGAACAGGGCAACAGCTGACACTCAGGCCTGCAACGTGGTCTGTAGGTTATCATCAGCTCTTGACCTCTAGTAGTCACTGAATCCTCTGTTGGCAACCAGCTCTTTAGCCTGGAGAGCTTTGCTCAGACAGGACACAACCTTCCCATGACAATGAGAGTTGGACATGTGCTGCGGGGCCACAGTCAGTATCTGGCAGCTTCCCATTAAGCTAGAGTTACCAACAGGCTTGGGAAGAGTGGCTGGCCTCTGCCTGCTGGATGAGGAGGAAGGCAGAAGTGTGGGATAGCATGAATCCCTGGCCATGACATCCATCAGGGCAAGGGTTTGACAGCAGGGAGCAGGACTGAATGTACTGTGGACAGGAAGTGGGAGCCCCAGGGCTGTGTGCAGAGATGCCACTGACTCTTCTGCAGTTTTGGGGTTCCTGTGACACATTCTCAGGGTATCACAAGACCTAAGAAATGGAGTAGTCTCCGGAGGCTTGCAACCACCCTGGCAGTTCAGGAGCTGCCTGGGATTCCTCCCTGTTCACTTGCTCCTCCTGACCACTTCCCTGCTTTCTCCATGTCCTGCCAGCTGAGCAGCCTCATGCCAGTGCTGACATGCTCCTCTCTTTCCCTGGGGCATCTTGTGGTGTTGGAACTTACGGCAGGACTACCGTAGGTCTTTCTGCTTGGAGCTGTACTACACTGTCCATGGGGCACAGCTCTATCCCTGCTTGCATGCCCTTTTTGGTGACTGTCCCCCGGCTCAGCTGCCCCCAGCACTGCCCTTGCAGGGTGAAGCCCTCCAGCAGCTTCCCTGTTTTTTCCCTCCCAATCATGCCAGCCAGCTCCATCGTCCTTTTGTATTGTGCTGCCCTTTGTGTGGCTTCCAGAAGGGAAAACCCCTGAAAAGGGGACATCTTTAAAAGGAAGCTGCAGTGTGGCTCTATCTTTAAGCCCCCCACCCTACAGCTGCAGGAGCCTGTCTGTGAGCAGGGGTGGACAGTGGACCCCTCTGCCCAGCAGCACAACTGAGGAGTTTGTATGAATCACCGTGGGACAGAACCTTGGCTGGGCAAGAGGGTGTTGGTGTGTACCTCTGTCTGGGAGTGTCTTGTCACTGGGGCTGGTCCTGAAACCTGCCTTGCAAGGTGGGAGTCAAGTGCTGCACCGTCAGCTTGAGTACCAACACCCTCATCCCTAGCAGAGCCGCTCTGGGGTTTGGGAAGCCCCACAACCCTGCCAGACACCCCAGCACTTGTGCTGCACTGCTGGCCACCCTTGCAGATACTACTGACAGCACCCTATGGGTGGGAGCCTGTCTGATGTGCTGGGACTGCCATGAGGCTGTGGGGCACAGCAAGGGGCAGTGTCAGCTGCTGCTGTAACATGTTTCTCCATTTTGTGTCCCCTCCAGATCTCTTCGAGTTGCAGTGTGGTTGGGAGGAGGCTGAAGAGCGGGCTGCGCCTCAAATTGTGAGTGACCTGGCAGCCCTGAGGGATGGACACAGGGGCTCAGGATGTCCTGGCACCCTGCAGCCCTGGGGGAGGTTCAGGTTGAGTCTAATTCTCATCCCTGCCCCAGGCAACTCCCCTCCACAAGACCACAAGGCTATGGAGTGGTGGTACATTTTGTCCCCTGGGGAGTAGGAAAGTGGGTTCAACCTTCACCAAAGAAAAGGATAGGGTACCCAGTGAGGTGACCACATCCCCAGGAACTCAGGCAGACCAGGGCTACTCTTCAGTGCAACACCAATCTTCTCTACTCTCTCAAAGGCGACACCTCCAGAGCCGCTTCCAGAGGGACACCAGGTCCTCCACAGTGCCCTGGGCCACCACCACTGTCAGCCATGCTCTGCTGGGCAATTTTGAGGTAACCTGCCTGGGGACTTCAGGCTGGGCTGGTGACCTGATGGGAGCCCTGGTATGGGGCTGTGAGGATTGCCCCCAGGGAGCTAGTATGCAGTGACCATGTCACACAGCCACCACCCACCAGCAGGATGGCTCAGCCAGCAGATCTTTGGTTCATGGACCAGGATCCTGGACCATGCTGAGATGGCTGCTGTGGGGCTGAGCCTAGGAGCTCTTGCTGCTTCCCTGTGTTAAATGGCTGGTTTTGGCCCATCAGTTCAGGATGAGTCTGTCTCAGAGAGAGCTGCCAGGGCCCCTTGCAGTAGGTGGTCTCTGTGATACGTGAGAGCAAGCAGACATGATTGCAGTGGAGATGGAAGTGATCTCAGCTGCAGCTCCGAGGTGCTTGAAGCTCCCTAACGCTCGTCTCCTCTCTCAGGAGTCATTCCTGAAAGGGCGCTTTGCCCCGTCGGGGAGGATCGAGGGGTTCACAGCAGAGATCGGTGCCAGCGGCTCCTACTGCCCCCAGCACGTCACTCTGCCTGTGGACGTCACCTACTTTGACATCTCTGAACACAGCATGCCCTCGCCTTTCCTGGTATGTGAGGGAGGGATGGCAGGGACCACTGGGGAGGTGAGTGGGGGTTGTGTCCTGGCACCACACATCCTGGAGGCTGCCCCTCTCTGGAGACTGGCTCAAGCAGCCACCTACCTGCAGAACCATCGGCTGTGCCGGGAGCAGTGTTTGACACCAAAAAGCACAGAGGGAAAGAAGAGGCAACTCCTGCAGGCATATGAACAGGCAGGCTGCTGCCCAGCCATCTCATGGGTGCTTTGCTGATCAGTTCTTTGTGGCTGCTTGTTCATCCCTCTGTCTGGAGAGGAACTGAGCTGGGCATCTTTTTGCTGCCTCATGCCAGGCATTCCTGGTGAGGGGGATTCCTAGTCCTGTGCTGGATCCCAGCTGGGCTCTCTGGACTTTCTCACTCTCATGTGCTGTTTCTTTTGCTCTAGGGAGTGATTGACTTGGAAGCCTTGGGAAAGAAGGGTTATAGTGTCCCCAAAGCTGGAACCATCCAAGTGGTGAGTTGTGTCCCTTGGCCTGCAGTAGCACCATGAGGTGGGGGCCACTGGAGTGGGGGTTATGTTCCGTTACACTGTTAGGCAGCGCAGCCGCCAGAAATCTTGTGCAGAGGAGGTACATGGCTGCCAAGGCAGTACAGTGAAGGGGGAGTATGGGGACCCTCTGAGCACTGACAGGGGGATAAAATGATGGCAGATGCAGGGAATGAAGAAGCTGGTGAGTGGGGGGAAAGGAGAGTATATTATGTGCAGTGAAGATTGAATGCAATGGGATAGGAGCAGAGGAGTTGGAGGTGGGTGGAAAGGACTGGTGTGGGGCTTTCTGGATCCTTGGACCTGCTGGTGCTGCCTCCTCATGCCACAGCCCTGCCCTATGTATCCATTCCTGTGCCCATGCCAGTCTCATACCCTGCCCCTCTGCCCCCAGACCTTATTTAACCCAAACAAGACTGTGGTGAAGATGTTTTTGGTGACGTATGATTTCCGGGACATGCCAGCCAACCACATGACATTCCTGCGCCATCGCATCTTCCTGGTGCCCGTTGGGGAGAAGGAAGGAGCCCCTGTGGCTCCCAGCAACCCAGCAGGCACTGACCTGCCCCGCAGGGTCCTCTGCTACCTGATGCACCTAAGGTAGGGCATGTGGGAAGGGAGGGACACCTGCCCCAGGATCTCCCTTGGGCTCCTATCACAAAATTGTCAGGGTTGGAAGGGATCTCAAGGATCATCTAGTTCCAACCCCCCTGCCATGGGCAGGGACCCCTCACACTAGATCAGGTTGCCCAGAGATGTCATCCAGCCTGGCCTTAAAAACATCCAGGGATAGATCTTCTAGTACCTCCCTGGGCAACCTGTTCCAGTGTCAAACCTAAATCTTCCCTGCTGTAGTTTGGATTCATTCCCCATAGTCCTATCACTACCCAACACCCTAAAAAGCCCCTCCCTAGCATTCTTGTAGGCCCCCTTCAGATACTGGACGGCCACAATTAGGTCTCCTCACAGCCTTCTTTTCTCCAAACTGAACAACCCCAATGCTCTCAGCTTGTCCTCATAGGATAGGTGCACCAGCCCTCTGATCATCCTTGTGGCCCTTCTCTGGACACATTCCAGTGCATCCAGATCTTTCTTGTAATAGGGGCTCCACAACTGGACACAGTATTCCAGGTGGGGTCTCACCAGAGTGGTGTAGAGGGGGAGAATCACCTTCTTTGATCTGCTGGCCACACTTCTTTTCATGCAGTCCAGGATACCATTGGCTTTCTGGGCTGCAAGTGCACACTCATACTGAACTTCTCATCTACACCCAAGTCCTTTTCTTCAGGGCTGCTCTCAAGCCGGTCGCTGTCCAGCCTATATTGGTGCCTGGGATTGCCCCAGCCCAGGTGCAGGACCCTGCAGTTTGTCTTGTTGAATCTCTCCCATGTGTCCCTGCCTGCCCCAAGCCTGGAGGCCTGACTAGGGGAACAGTAGCTGGATCCCTTCACCCTGGGGAGGAGCAGGGACTGGCAGATCCTTTGGGGAGGTCAGACCTCCCACCCTGCGTGGCCACCTTGACCCGGGGCTGAAGTAGGCACAAGGTATGTCACCCACTGAGGACGTGCTGCACTGCTTTGGAAGCCTGAGTCCCTCCACTCTGCTCTGGTCTCTATTCAGGTTTCACAGTTCCAAGTCGGGGAAGATCTACCTTCATGACGACATCCGGCTGCTCTTCTCCCGCAAGTCAATTGAGGTCGACTCGGGGATCCCCTATGAACTGAAATCCTTCACAGAGATGCCAAGGAACCCTTGCTACTCTCCCCGGGCCTGACCTTCCTCATCTCCCAGGGCCACTGGGGAACCTCCAGCACAGCACTTTGGGAAGAGATGAGTAAAGAGCCAGCAAGCAAGCACTGACTTGAATATTGCTCTCCCTGTGCACCTTTGCCCTCCACAGCAGTATGGACACCTTGTCCATGGCTTGCTGTAGGGCTAGGAGCACCAAGGGGGCTTCATCAGGGAGGGGCAGAGTCTAGGGAGCAGTCCTGGCACTCCAGGGACATGCCCAAGCCTTCTGCAAGTGCTGCTCCCAGCTTGGAGACTTGGCTGTAGCCAAGGTGGGGATTGAAGAGTTGGGTCAGGGGCTCCAAGTGAGGCTGCCCACACTGGTCTGCTCCAGGAACACAAAGTGTAAAAGAGTCTGTATTTATTAGTATTTATTGTTGCTGGGAGTGCAGAGGATTGGAGGTGCTGTGCTGTTCTTCTCCCACCCCTGCCAGTGCTGGATGAAGCCTCTGGCAGTACAGGGCCACCCTGGTTGGGGCAGGGCTGGGGGGACTGTGTGGGGGGACACATTGGCCTGTGGAAGAGAAGATGGCCCACTTCTCAGCCAGAGTAACTCAAATCTTGGCTAGGGTGCAGCTCCCAAAGGCCCTGGGAGAGACACCTCTAAGAGAAGACAAACACAAAGGAGTTTGTCACTGGCAGGGAAGTGACTATTGCCATCGATCCAGGGGCTGAGAGAGACAGTAGTAAGATGGTGGGGATCTGGGACCCTTTTCAGGAATATGGGAACAGGAGTTTCCAGAGCCTGTGTGTGCTGTGAATCTGAAAGCTGGAGGAGATTGCAAAGGGAAAAAAAAAAACACTTGCACCATCTGTGTGTGTGTGTGGTGAATGACATTGTAGTGGTTTGAGCCTTAACTGGGAGTTAAGAGCTCAGATGGGGGCAAGGCTGAGAATCTCTCCCCCACGCCCCCCTCCTCCCTCCCAACAGAGAGGGGAAAAAAAAGGTGGGGAGCAAATCCACCAAACAATAATTTGGAGTCGGCCTGGAAGTAGAGAGGTAAAGAGTTTTCTTTAAACTATATATATATATATATATATAAAACAATAACAGGTAAGGTTCACAAGGGCAAGGAACAAGGATGGATGGATGGGAGGGGGGGAAGAAAACAAGAATACAAAACCAGTCTCACATGGCAGATGAGCAGGAGGGCAGCTGCAGTAGCTCTTGTCCGGGAGAGGCAGAAGCCAAAAAGGAGAGCTAATGGCTGCAATGTCCTGCTTTTTATACCCTAGCTGGGCAGGGAGGGGGGAGTGGAACAGACTCAGTTTCCCAGGGGGAAAAGGCCCTGCAGGGAGGGCAAAGCACTCGCAAGCCCTCCACCCTGTTTTGTTTCCAGGCTGGGTGTTAACCCACCACAGATGTCCATGAGGCAGAGGGGACAGAGCAGAGGACATCATGCAAGAGTCAGGCTGGACCTTCACAAAGCAGTTAGGGGATGAGCTGGAGCTTTTGAAACTAAGGCCTCAGCCTTGTGGTGGGGTCAGAGACATGAAAGAGGCAGGGGCCAAAGGAGAAAGGAGCTTGCATGCCTGTTTTGGGGTGGGTTGTTGTTTGGGGTTGTGGGTTTTTTGTTGTTGTTGTTGTTTGGTTTGGTTTTTTTTTTTCTTCTTTTTTTTTTCCTCTTTTCCCCATCACCTCTCTGACCTGATGTCATGATAGGTTCCCAGTGTCAGCTCAGGCTGTGGGGTGGCTTAGCACCTCTGGGTCAGGCCTCTATCCTCTGCCAGCTGCCACTTCACTGTGGTGGGCACGACCCCGGGGCCTCCACAGGCTGATTTTCCTCTTAACCGAAGCCCACCCTGCGTTCCTGGTGCTGCACCTGAAACGCTGGGCTGGTGGAGCTGGGGAGTGAAGCTAAGTTGTGACAGGTGTCTGCCATGCCGGGGAAGGATGGGCAAGCGATGTCCTGTGCTGCCTTGCCCGTGGGTGCCAGAATCAGGCCCTGCTGGGCTTGGGGGATGCGGTCCTGCGCATCCGCACACAGCGGCCTCCTGTTCTGCCGGTGCCAGCGGGTCCTGGCTCCTCCCCACGCACCGGCTCCCGCTCCCCGCGCACACCTGGCGTCCCGGCAGCCCTGCGTCTTGGCATCCCGCTCCCCGCTGCCCTCTCACCTGTCCTTCTTCACCAGGACACCAGGGGTGTGCCGGTGCTGCCCACGGCGGCCCGGCCGGGCAGGGGGGTTGTACCGGTACTTTCGGTGTTTGTTTCTACTTTAATAAAGCGCACGTTTGCAGACCGAGCACGCACCTTGTCGCTCCCGCGGGCGGGCGGAACCAGGGGCAGCAGCCACCGCGGCCGGCCGGGCCCTCCTGGGCGGCGCACGGGGCACAGGCGGGGCCTACCGGGAAGCTCTTCCGGCGCGCCGGGGGGGTCGGCGGCGTCGGCGCGGAGCGGGGCAGGCGGCGGCGCGATGCTGGCGCGGGCAGGGCTGCGGGCTGGGCCCAGTCTCGGCCTGCTGCAGGTGGAGCCGCCGGAGGCCGCAGGGGGCTGGGGTGGTAACTGGGAAGGCTTGGGAAGGCTTGGGAAGCTGGGCGGGCGGGCGCCCGACGTGCGGGCGTGCTGAGGAGGCTGGAGGGGTTCTGGGCGTCGGGAACCCTGGGCGGGTGGGCTGAGGGTGGTGGTGTCAGGGCTCTGGGGTAGTGCTGGGGTCGTGGCGGCTCGGCTGTGGGCAGCTGCGCAGGGATAGGAGAGTGCGGGGTGCGGTGTAGAGGAGGATTGGAGGTGAATGGGTGTGAGGGGATTGAGGATGGCGGGGGCGAGGTTAGCGGGGTGGTGGTGTTGGGGGAGCGTGGGAAACCACGTGTGGGCAGCAGTGAGGTGAGCTGGAACGGTGGAGAAGGGTTGTAGGAGAAATCGATATGGAGGACTGGAGCGGCCTGAAAGGTGGGTTGTGGTGTGGAGTACAGTTAGTGAAGATGTTTAGGGAAGCCGGGCGTGCCAGGTGGCGAGAAGAGGCTGTGGAGATGTGGACGAGGGAGTGCTCAGAGAAACATGTCCGTGATGGGGGCCCAGGAGCTGGGCGGAGCTGAGAGGGGATAGGTGGTTGAAAGGGAAGTGGCCCTAGACTAAGGTGAAGAAGAGGGATCAAAGAGTGCCTAGCCAGGTTACAGGGAGCAGAGTGGAGCAGAAGAGACCCCCTTACATATCTTCCTTTTTTTGTTGTGTTAAGGAGGTTTTATTCATTTTCTGCAGTGGAAATGTGAGGGAGGTGTGGGCAAAGTTGCAACATGGGGGTGAGGCCCTGTACACTTGTGGTGAAGGTGCTTATGCACAGGTCTCTACCCTGGTGTGTTGAGGCTGTGAGCAGTGATCCCAGATGGAAGGGGAGGGATCGTGGTGGGCTCTGAGGTGCCATCTACCAGTCTCAGTCCCTTTCCTTTTCCTTTTTCCAGCACTCTCAGCAGCTGAAGCATTCAGCACGGCTGGCCCAGGCACCACACCGCTTGAACTCTGGCCTGCCTGTGAATATCGGGGTGCTCTTTGTGCCACAGCAGGAGGCTTGGGTGGTGGAGAGGATGGGCAAGTTCCACCGAATCCTTGAGCCTGTAAGGAGCTGCTTTTCTCTCCTTCTGGATTCAGCAGGTCCCTAAAGATGTAGCAGGATGTGTTTTTTGCCTGAGGATTCAGGGAGTGATGTGTTCTTTTGTATTGCAATGCTTTAGACTGCTGGTAGACTAATTTCCCTTGGTGTGGTGTTAAAAGGACTGAGAAACTTGAGTTCTCCCCATGTGTAAAGCCTGTTTGCTCAGCCTGCAGCATCTGCAACACGTGGTGTGCTTGTTCTTTGTGCATCTCTCTCTCTAGTTGGACTGAGCTCTCTTTGTGGGGGGAAAAGTAAATCATATTAGAGGACTCAGAGACCTAATCCTATTCTTTTCTCAGGGTTTGAACTTCCTCATCCCTCTGCTGGATCGGATTCGTTATGTGCAGAGTCTCAAAGAAATTGTCATTAACGTCCCAGAGCAGTCAGCTGTCACCCTAGGTAAGGAACAGTTGCTGTGTCCTGGTCCTGTCCTTCTGCTGCATCTGGGATGAGCAAGGGACAGCATGGGGTAGAGTGGAAGTGTGCTCAGCTCTGTCCCTGGTGAAAGGCTTGGTCGTGCTCCTGGTACTGTGAATAGAAGTACCCCAAGAGGCCTCTCAGAGTGCAGCTGTCCCTTCTTTATGGGCCAAATGCGCCTGGGCAGGACTCCTTTTCAGATGTGTTTCTGTGTTGAACCACAAAGATCATCTGTGTTTCTGGAAGAACTGTTTTAGTTCAGGTTAGTGGGCAGCTCTGGTGCAATTCTAGTATTAAGCTGTTCGGGCTTTTCTGTCTTCCTTTGTGTAGATCTTCATAAATAAAGATAACTACAGTATGAAATGTTTTGGTCTGGAAATATGGGATGAGTATTAAATTGTCACCATGTAGTGTCTTCCAGGGAAAAGCTCATTTTCACAAACCCTTTTACATAAGGAGATCCTTTTCAGCCAGTGCCTGTTCTGTGATGTGCTGTTGATAACCAAGCAGGAAGGGAATGACTCTGCTGGGTTCTGCTAGTTCTGGTGTGGGAGAGAGGGTTGCTATCTTTCGTCTTTGCTGCTTCAGTAAACAGGATGTGTTACTCTCTCCTGGCAGATAATGTCACCCTACAGATTGATGGTGTGCTGTATCTGCGGGTTATGGACCCCTACAAGGTACCTTTTCTGCTGTCCTGACACTCTGAGCCAGATCTGCAACCTGTCTGACTGTGCCTCACAGAGTTCCCATGCGCTGCTCAGACGTTCTTCTTGGCGGCCCCTTGGGCGCTGCTTGCCTGGCTCTGATGGCTCCCTTTCCCTCACAACATGTTTCAGCCTCTGTGCTCCCTGCTGTGCCCTGTGAGGTGGCTGGACTGAGCACCCCAATCCCTCCCGAGGCCCTGGGCTCTGTTTCTCATTGGCAGGGGTGTCTCTGCGGCAGGTTTCTGGTCTCTCTGCTGTGTTTGTCTATCCTGCTTCATTTGGGCTCTTTCTTGGCACTGCCATTGACTCCATGTTTCCCTTGTATTCTGCAGGCCAGCTATGGTGTGGAAGATCCAGAGTATGCAGTGACCCAGCTGGCCCAGACCACTATGAGATCAGAACTTGGCAAACTCTCCCTTGACAGAGTCTTCCGGGTGAGCTGGGGAAGTGGATCACAGAGCTGCTGGTATTGCTTGAAACTCCAGAGCAGTCTGCACAGCCATCTCCGCCTAGCAGAAAAGTGTCCTTTGCTTAGAGGGCTTCTGGCTTCTATTTCAGTTGACCTATTACTGAATCCTGGATCTTGTTTCAGTTCTTTTTTTTTTTTTTAACTGGAACTATTTTTCACTCTTCCTTGGGTTTGTTAGAAAGAGTGATGAGTGGTGTGTGCTCAGACCCAGCTGGTCCTGTGGCATTCTCTTGCAATTTCAGTTTGGGGCACTGCCCTCCCTAGGAGATGGTGACTCCTTCAAGAGATGTAGGAAGCACTTACACCTGTGGAGATGAGTTTTTCTGGCTGATATTCGTCCCTAAGCGGGGTGTCTGTTTTCCTCCTGACCTCTGCCTCATGCTAAGTGCCTGGGTTTAGGTCTCTGCTGTTTCTTTTGTGCCTCTCAGGAGCGGGAGTCCCTCAATGCCAGCATTGTGGATGCCATCAACCAGGCTTCAGACTGCTGGGGCATTCGATGCCTGCGTTATGAGATCAAGGACATCCACGTACCCCCACGTGTGAAGGAATCCATGCAGATGCAGGTTTGATTATCTGATAGAAAGGAAAAGCTTCTTTCCTTTGAGAGTAATGGAGCAGTGGAACAGACTGCCCAGAGAGGTTGTGGAGTCTCTTCTGAAGATACACAAAACCCACCTGGACTTGATCCTGTGTGACCTGCTTTGGGTGACCCTGCTTTAGCAGGGGAGTTGGACTAGATGATCTCTAGAGGTCACTTCCAACCCCTGCCATCCTGTGACTGTGATTCTCAAGAGGGCAGTCTGAAATGAGAGGGAAGTCTGCTTGCATGCTGCACCATTGTTATCTGTCCAGAGTTGGCAGTACTGGCCCCCCCTTCAATGAGGGAAGTTCGCTGGCACTTCAGCTGCAACATAAGGTTACCGAATCAGTAATTCCAATCCTTGCTGTGGTGGTGGTTGCTCCTGCCTGGTACAGGCAAGCCCTGTCTGCTTCCTTTAAAAGCTCCACTGGTCTCTGTTAGAAGCAAATCCCAGATCTGAAGGCCTGCCCTTGATAAAAGCCAGGTGCTAGATCTCGAAGGGGATGGAAGGTGGGGAAGAGGCTGTCCAGTTGGGTGTGGGCTGCGCTGCAGAGGGCTGTTGAGCAGCAGACCAGCCCTCACCAGGGATATATCATGTTTTGGAGCTGTGTTCTTACCCTTGGCTAAGCCATGTTTGCCAAAGTGAGACACAGGAGCATGTCCTCCTTGCATTTGCCCCATGGCTGGGATTTCCATGGCAGGCCTGGCAGGCTGGTGTCTGACCTGTGTTTGCAGGTGGAGGCAGAGCGACGGAAGCGTGCAACAGTGCTGGAGTCAGAGGGGACACGGGAATCGGCTATCAACGTGGCTGAGGGGCAGAAGCAGGCCCAGATCCTGGCTTCAGAAGCTGAGAAGGCTGAACAAATCAACAAAGCTGCTGGTAGTGCTTGAACTAGAACACATGAGACCTGGGGGATCTGTAACCCTGGGCACTGAGGGGTGATGCTCCTGGGGAGCAGACCACATCACTTTTCGTGGGCCAGGCTTCCTCAGCCATGCTGATCCTTCCCTGCTGGGGCCGCTGGCCTGAGCTAGCTCATGTTGCTGCCCTGCCACCTGGCACAACAGGAGATTGCCGTGCTCCTGTTGGGGAAGAGAAGGCTTTGCATGTGTGAAATTGTCTGAATTCACTCCTTGTGGCGGTTCTGATGGATGTTCTGCTGTGGCATGTTGCAGGAGAAGCCAATGCCATGCTGGTCAAAGCCAGAGCCAAGGCAGAAGCTATTCAGCTCCTGGCAGCTGCACTGGCACAGCAGGTGAGTGATGGCTCCTTGGGGCAGCCACTGCTTTCACACTGGCACCAAGGGAGGTGAAATCATGTCTAGAGTGGCACCTGACTTTGTTTTGAATACTCTGTGGCATCTTCAGCAGCAGTGAGTGAGGAGTTGTGCTGTGCTGGGGGCTGTGAGTAGGTGGGGTGGGCTAAAAGGGGCGTGGAGGAGCTCCTGGTGGTACATGATCTGCTGCTGAGCCTCACCCCTCTCTCTGTCCCGCAGCACGGCAGTGCTGCTGCCTCTCTCTCCGTGGCAGAGCAGTATGTGAATGCCTTCTCCAAGCTTGCCAAAGACTCCAACACCCTCCTGCTGCCTGCCAACACGGGTGACGTCACCAACATGGTAGCGCAGGTCAGTGCTGTTGGAGGTATTCTGATGTCTTTCCTGGGGGAGGTGAAGGTGGCGGCCTGCTAGAGCCTGACCCTCTCCAATCCTCCCCCATGTCTCGTTCCCTCCAGGCCCTGGGCATCTACTCCACACTGACCAAAGCGCAATCTGTGAAGACCCAGGATGAGATGCCCACAGCCCGTGAGGACCCCCAGCCTCCCCCCACAGAGGCGCTTAAGGCAGAAGAGTCAAGCTCCAGCTAGCGGGGTGGGAAGGGTCCCACACCCTTGCCCAGGGACTGCTGAGTGCTGGGAGTCCTCAGTTAGATGCTCTTCTTTTTCCTTTGGTCCTTATTTTGTATTTGGGTTTAAATCATGTAATAAATGGTACCAGTGCTGCTGCAGTTCCCTGGTGCTGGGGAGCCCAGCCCATGACTCCTCTCTGCCACCAGAGGGGCACCGTCATTCCTTAACCAGGAGTGCATACGATTGGGGATACAAAATGTTGATGTGCAACTTGCCTGTCTTAGCTGTGAATACTGGAACAAATTTCCAATCAAAATGGTCAGATTTTCTATAAACCAAGAAGTTCACTTATTTTAACTTCAGCCACTAAAACACCGTCTGCTCAATCCATGAAACTGGATAAGGAAGCTAAAACAGTATTAAAGAACAATAAAAAATGCAGCTGTGGCTGTAATGCAAAATTCAAGTGCCTGGGAGAAGCTGGTGAAGCTCAACTTCTGCATGCCTCTATTTCTTAACATCCTTCTTTTCACCATGCTTACTCAGCCTGTTTATTATATTAGACTACTGTGAGAAAATGATCTGTCTGCTGGAGCTTATATTCTTTAAATATCTGTTTATCTTGGAGTAGGATATTTGCTTATTCATTTTCAGTATTTTCATTGAAAAAACTCTTGTATGCAGGACCCCTCTTCTCTCACCGTTTAGGGACCTGATTTCCTGTCATCAACTCCCTGCTCTGCCGGTGTGTGAGGGCAGGGCCTCTTTAGTGTGCTTGTCATGGCGCGCACCGCAGGGAGGGGAGTGCCTCTGGAGGTTCATTAACTGATTAATTAAAGCAAGGCCGTTGCGGAGCTGGGTGTGCCGAGACGTCTCGCCCCGCGGGAGCCTCCGGGCCGCCAGGCGGCGGTGTTGTCCCTGGCGCCGCCTCCCATGGCCGGGGGACACCATGCTGGGAACTTCCGGGGGCGGTCAGGGGGCGGCTGGCGCCGGGCCGGGGCAGCCGCAGGTAGGGCGAGAGGGGAGCTGTGGGGCTGGGGGAGAGGGGCGCAAGGGGCTGGGGGAGGGTGGATGGCGGATGGGGATGTCGAGGATGAGGCACTTTGAGGGAAGCCGAGGTGCTAGCGGGGGCAGGAGGGGAGTCCCGGAGCCAGGTGGTGGCTGAGGGGTGCTGGGGGTCACACAGGCGGCTTGAGTGTAAGGTGGCGGCCCGGGGGTCGCGGTGCTGCGTGGTGGCTGGGCGTGCCAGGGAAGGGCTGGGGGCCCATGAGGGCAGCTGAGGGTGCCAGGGAGCAGCTAAGCATCCCAGGGAAGGGCTGAGGGTCCATGAAGGCACCTGGGAGTGCCAGGGAAGACCCAAGGATGCCAGGGGGCAGCTGGGCAATGCTGGAGAAGAACCGGGGTTCACCGTGGTGGGGGTACAAGGAGATGTGTGCATGGAGTGGTTACCAGGGCATAGGCTGGGACCGGGTAAAGTCAAGTCAGGGTAGTGGCTGTGGAGTATTGGAGAAGAGGCAGATGTGAGACGTGTTGGGTTGCAGGGCAGTGGCCAGGGATGTGCGCTGGCAGGGAGCAGTACCTGGCCCAAGTTGGCCTAAGTGTGCTGCAGGAGGCTGAGCCTGTCTGTCCTTTGCCCTAGGATGCAGCGGTGGCCAGTGCTGCTTTTCCTGGCGTGGGTTTGCTTTCTCTTCTGTGCCGGTATTGGGCTCTTCATGAGTGGCTTCCTGCTTACCCGAATTGAGCTTGCCAGCAGCAGTTCCTGCTCAGACCCACTTGTGCCACCACCCTGGGAGAGGCAGAACCTCCCACCAGGCTCCTGCTGGGCGCCCCAGCGCTTTTCCAAAGCTGTGCTTGTCATTGTCGATGCTCTCCGTTTCGAGTTTGCCCACTTTAACCCAGACAAGGCAAGCCCCCTGCCCTATGAGAACAAGCTGAGTTTCCTGCACCACCTCACAACCTCCCAGCCCCGCCATGCCCGCCTCTACCGCTTCCGAGCTGACGCTCCCACCGCCACCATGCAGCGCATCAAGGGCCTCACCACGGGCTCGCTGCCCACCTTCATTGACGTGGGCAGCAACTTTGCCACCTACGCGATCGAGGAGGACAACCTGCTGGCACAGCTGGTGCAGAACGGTAGGTGGCTAGGGGCGGTGTCCTGCTGGGACGGGGCACATGCAGGTTACTGGTCAGCACTGAGGTGGGACCTTTGTTCCTCTCTCCCTGGGAAAGGAGCTGCTTACCACGCTTCCACCTTGCCAACTAATTCTTTTGCCTCACTCACATGACAGTTGTCTCAGGCAGAGCTGTTGTGCAGGTAGATAGTTTTTTTCTGCCTTGTACTGGGAGTAAGAAGTAGCTGGGACCATGACTTGATCATCATCAAAGATGACAAGAAAGCAGGTGAAAGTTGCTGTACTGATGGTGACTGTCGCAAGGTCACCACTAGGAGTGGCTGAATAAAGTCAAGGGCAGTTGGTCATGTCGTATTTGCACTCAGGTGAGACTCAGTGACGGAAGAGCTGGTGCCAGGTGTGCTGTTGGGGACTCACTTGGGCAGCAAGCCTGCCTGGCCAGCTGCCTGCTGCTGTTAGGTGGCAACTTCAGCACATTTTCTGTGGGCTGTGGTGTGGTGCTGCTGGGTTATGCTTAGTGCAGCTGTAAAGGCCTTGATAGCATGAGATGATGGAGTAGAGAGAAAGGGACATAACCCAATTTTGTGTTACCTAGAGAAATTTCCTTTAAGGGCTCAGAGTGGTACAAATACCAGTTCCAGTGACTGGGTTGTCAGCTTGCTTGTGCAAGGTGGGAAAACAGTAAATTGTCCAAGGCAAAAAACCAGTCTGGACTGCAGGCTGGAGCAGCAGCCTTGGAGGAAATGGTTCCTGATGGGGAGGCTCTGTGCAAACACAGGGCTGGCTGGTGGCAGGCTGGGGAAGCAGGGTGAGGGCAGTGGGAAGTATCAATGCTTCTGCCTTCACTTTTCTGCATGTGAAAGCTGATGTGTTTAAAGCCAAAGCCCAGATCCCATGGCTGGGAGGTCACAAGCATGCTCTGCCTTCCCAAGAGCTTTGGTAGTGTGGGTGGGTAGCTGCCTGCTTTCTGGCCTCTGCAACCCGTGGCTTTTTCTGCTGTGGGGGCATGTTGGAGGTCAGCAATAAGTTATGAGGTTGAGCAGATGGGTTTGGTGTGTAGGGCACTTGGAGACCTAGAAACAGGGCTGGTCACTTCCTGTATTCAAACTCATTTACAGCCAGATGGTCATTTTAAGCTTAGGCATCTGCTCAGGCTCTTTGCACTAGTGCAGGTAACAGCCTGACTTTGTGGGGCTTCCTGCTGTCATTAATTCCTTTCTTGCTGCCTCAGGAAGGAGAGTGGTCTTCATGGGTGATGACACTTGGGAAGGACTCTTCCCCAAGAAGTTTTTCCGCTCTTACTTCTTCCCTTCTTTTAACGTGAAGGATCTTCACACCGTGGACGATGGGATCCTGCAGCATCTCTATCCAACTGGTAAGAATGCTCTCTCCCTCGGGCCTGGGTAACCTTGTGTGTTGCATGTGGTCCTACTGCGAGTTTGGGGTAGAGCTGATGATTTGTTCCGTGTTGCAAAGTGGCATTGAGCAGTCACACACTGCAGCCTGGGGATTACGGTGCTCTAGCTGGATTTCCACGGATAAACCAGCTTCCAGGCCTGTAAACTGTTTCTGTAAATAACCTTTCCACTGTTTAAGAGAGTGTACAGCTTCGTGGGACAAGGTTAAACGTCTGCATCTGTCCTAGAAATACATTGCCAGGATGAAGGAGGAAGAGCAGCTTAACTTTGATACAGAGCTGCCTGGGCAGGTACACAGTGCTCTGGGAAATGCACAACAGTGCAGCTACCTGCTGGGAGGCTGGGGCACAGCACTGCTCTTAGCAGACCATCAGTGGCTCCTAGTCACGGGGAAAAAAGTGAAGGGCAAGGTTGGTTTGTGAATTTTAGGTTCAGATTCCTTCTTGAGGTCCTAGGACTGAGGAGAGTGCTCTTGGCTTTATCTCTGTGTGAATCTAAGTGGATCAAGGGTGCAGTGGCCATTCACAAAGAAATCCTGGTGCCTTGTGGGAGAGCTGCTGTTGGTTTACATCCAAACACTTTGGAGTTCATGTGTCACGGTCCTGAAGCAGAAAGGAGAGGCTGGGGACAGCAGTGTAGTGCCAGGCCTGTGCCCTGGGTGTGATGCAGAGAGGCACAGCGGTGAGTCTGAGCTGTAATATCTCCAGAGGAGGACTGGAGTTGTGGCTTCTCCTTTTCCTGAACATCCTCAGTTTGAGTTGAAGGTATTTCAAGGTGACTTGGGTGATACTGTGCCACTCCTTTCCAGGGAGTGGTGAACAAACCCATGGGTACTAGAGCACTTGCCAGGTATTTTGCTCCCTGCAGTGTTGCACTGAGGCACCCTCAGGCTGAGATTGTACCTCTGTTAAAACCTCCATTGATCTACTTGAGACCTGGAGTGACAAGAGCCAGGAAGAGAAGAAACATCTGTTTCTAGAGGCAACGAGAAAGTTTTGGTGGGAGGATGGAGGTGTAGAGCCTGTGCCCAAATCCAAGGCTGGTGTGTGATAAGGCTGCTCTTGTTCTGCAGTGGACAGTGGTGAATGGGACGTACTGATTGCTCACTTCCTCGGTGTGGACCACTGTGGGCACAAACATGGACCTGACCACCCTGAAATGGCTAAGAAGCTCACCCAGATGAATGAGATGCTCAGGTGATTAGTGTGGTGGGAGGGGGTTGCCATCTGGGCTCTTCCTTCAGCCAGGCTGGTGGAGTCTTACCAGGGAATTTGCAGATGCAGAGGGCAACAGAGGATGCTTACTTTTCATTGTTGACACAGCATGCATTTGCCCAGTAGCAACTGAAACCCCAGCTGTGGGACAGTCTCAGTTGTGTAGACAGATCTTCACAACAGGTTTGGTTTCAGAGGTAGGGCTGTCTTCAGGTCTTGAAGCCTTGATTCTCAGCAAAACCTGAGTTTTGTTCTTTCCATCTCCAAACAGTCTGTTGCACAGGCTTGCCCAGCGTTGAAGACACACTTTGAGGACCCTGGCTAGGGAGTGATGTGTTTACTGCACAGGCCCATGAGTTGCATCTTTCTGTCCAAGGGCAGAGTGGGATCCAGCAATCTTGATCACACAGCCATGCCTCAGCTCAGAGTGCTGCAGCTTTTGACACTTTGGACTACTTTAATTTTTGCTGCTAGAACTTGCCCTGGTGCAGCTGAGAGTGCAGTATATGTCATGTCATAACTGCTGCATCCTTCTGGGACAAACCTCTTTTTTTTCTTTCAAGTAGGAGATTGCTCACACAGTATGATGGAATATACGAGACCAAATTAGAAGCAGCCTGAAATTTGTTCCTGTGGGGAACCATTCTTGTGAATTGCATTTTGTCAAGATCCCTGAAGGCACTGCAGAACCAGCCACCATTCTGCCTCCAGGCTCTGAATTTTCACTTTGTCTAAGACATCCCTTGCCCTGGTAGCTGGCCTAGTTGTTACAGCTCTGCATTCTGTCCTTTTGTGGACCTTCTTCACCTCTGTGGTGCAGGCAGGCTTGGTGGGGACATGTTCTCTCCCACCTGGGCTATTTTTGGGCCCCTGCTCAGGTGGGAGTTGACATTCCTATCCTGGTGACAGGTCCTTGGTGAATCACCTGGGGAATGACACCCTTCTTCTGGTGGCTGGCGACCATGGCATGACAGAGACTGGAGACCATGGTGGTGACAGTGAGAAGGAAGTGAATGCAGCGCTGTTTGTGTATAGCAAAACACCCCTCTTTAGCACTGTCCCTCCAGAGGTAAGAAGCTGATCCTTAGCTCTCCCTGCCTGAGATGGCATCTGACTGAAAACCGTGTCTCGGGGTTACAGAGAGTGATGGTTTGATTTGGATTGTTTGTAATGAGAGTGGTGGGGAGCCTGCCATCTCTCTCTAGAAAACAGTGGAAATGCTGACACCCTTGCAGCTGTGAGGGGTGTTTGAGTGGGGCCAGGTGTGCTGTTGGACAGCCAGGGCCTTACCCAAGGACCTGCAGGTCCCCAGAGGCATCCATCCCTCTGCACTGCGCTCAGGCAAGGCAGAGCTGTGTGCCTGCCTTTCCTTGCATTTTCCTGCTCTTGGCTTCCCTGGATTTCCCTTCGAGAAGGGATGTCTTTCCCATCTTCTTCTAGACTGAGAGAAAAGCTATGTTGCTGTGTTCTTTCTGAATGTCCTATTCCTCCCTGTCACTCCAGGAGCCTGAGACTGTTCCACAGGTGAACCTGGTGCCCACTGTGGCCCTGCTGCTGGGTGTGCCCATCCCCTACAGTAGCATTGGAGAGGTGATGGCTGAGCTATTCTCCGGGGACAGTGACGCTGTGTCTGCAGCCTTGCAGCAGCTCTCGGTCTACCACATCAATGCCAAGCAGGTATGGCCTATGGTAGGCCTCCCTGTTGAACTGGAGGGGAGAAGGCATGTCATCTTAAGTACAGACCTCTTCTGTTTGGTGGAGATGGGGTAGTGGTGTGGTGTTACCTTCGTGGGGAACTTACTTTGAAGGGTTACCTCCTGCCGTGTGTGCTCCAGTAAAGGGCGGCACCTTTTTCCTTACAGAGAAGTGAGCAGTACTTCTTTACTGCTTGGTGATGAGTGCTGTGGGAAATACTGGCCAGGAAGGTGGTGTTCACTTCAGGATGAGGGTTGGTCCTGGATTGTTAGAGGTGGATTTGCTAACTGGGAGGGGGCTGGTGGGGAGGCTCATTCCTCAAGGCTGAAGACAGTCAGGAACAAACCTCATTAATGGAGATGCAGGATTAGAAGTGGATGTTTTAGTGCTGCTTCAGTTTTGGAGGAGAAACAGTTAAAAAGCTTAGCTTCAGAAGGAGGGTAGTAACAAAGGACTGAGGAGAAACACCATCTAACAGGTGGCAGTAAAGTGGGACAAAGACACAACAGTTTACACCAAGCACAACAAAATGTAGAACCCCAAGAGCTGAATGACAGAATCTGAATGAGAGTGTATAATAAAAGAAGCCCAGACAATGGTGCAGGCCACATGCCAGGGCAAGCCAGAGCTTTGTTGAGGGCTGTCTGTGGTGGCTCTGGGCATGCTGTAGAACCAGATTTGCTGCATGCATTGTAAGGCATGCATCTCATCTAAGTGACAGTCTGCCTTTGAGGGACTCCTGGATTGCTTAGGAGCACAAGAATAACTCCCAGCCAGCTGCTTGGTGTGCCAGTTGGACACCACTGGTGCAAGTTAGTGAGGGCTGGAAATGAAACAGTTGCTGGTGGGAAGAAATATTCAGCTTCTGCTGAGTATTTATAGAGCAGCAGTGTGCTTTGTCATTTAAAGATGATAGTGCATGTTACTGCCCATTAGTCACTGAGGATATCAGTCATCATCTGTTGGGAATTAACATTATCCAGTCCTGCCTGTTCAAGTGTTTGCCCTCATTGGTCTGAGGATGTTTCTGGCTTGATCGTGTTGGTGTTGAAGAAACCTTACATACCAGGGAGGTCACGCAGGCCTGCGAGAGAGCTGGTGCCTGTGTTTGCCATTCATGGGCAGAAGCAAACATTCTGCCTGTGCTCTGAGGCAACTGGAAGGCATGTGAAGGTACCAAGTGTTTCAGGGCTTGAGCTGCATCTTTGTATGGGTGCCCTGCCATGGTAATGCCCTTCTAAGACTTTTTTTTTACCATTTTGAAATCATAGCTGTTCTCTTGAAGCACACTGAGCTCTCCCTTAGCCTATGGCGAGGTAGCTTAATGTGCCTGTGCTGAAGAAGAGGGAGAGTTTGGTTTGATTCACTGTAAGCTCTTTCATTTTATATACTGAATTTTATATATTGTCCTCAGACAAACATTGGTTGCAAATTGATAGCTAGCAATGACTCAGGTTTTTTGGGCATATTTGCTTTACTGTTACCAAAGGCTCTGCATAAAAGCCCTTAGTGATGCACAGCATTACCAGCAGCACACCTGCAGGTAAAGAACTGAGAGGAGACTGAAGCTGTTGGGATTATTATGTCACTTGAGAGGGGTGTCACTTCAGCAGAGGGATTGTGCTTCCTGCCGGTCACATCCTGGTTTGAGCGATCAGCCCTGAGTGATGCAGCTGGAGGCAGATCTGTCTTGGCAGATGTTGGCACCTGGGCCTATATCCATCCTGAAAGGGCTGTATGAGGTAGTGAATCCTGTTGCCAGTGGTCCTGGTGCTCCTGCCTGACCCTGTGTCCCTTCTCCCACAGGTGGATCGCTTCTTGCACTCCTACTCGCTTGTGGCTCAGGACCTGCCAGCAGAGCAGCTCCAGCACCTGCAGGAGCTTTTCTCCAGTGCTGTGGAGGAGCACATCCAGCTCTTGGCCCAGGTGCAGGGGTCAGTGCTGGTGTCTCCAGAGCTGGAGTCCAGGCTGGGAAGCCTCATTAGTCGCTTCCAGCTGTACCTGCGGGAGGCACGGGCTGTGTGCACCCAGTCCTGGGCCCGCTTCCATCCCTTGCGTATGGTGGGGGGCTGCGCTCTTATCGCCGCTTCCTGCTTGCTCTGCTACCTGGCCTCAGAGCTCACCGTGGTGTCAGACTCCTTCTATCGCAGCTGCCTCCTGTACCCGCTGCGCTGGGGCCTTGTAGTGGCTGTTCTGTTTGGGCTGGCCCATGCACTCACCCAGGAGGGGATGGATCTCCTCCTGGTGTCATCATGTGCAGCTGCTGCTTCTCAGATGGCTTTTTTCTGGCACTGGTGGGGCCAGCATCCCAGGCAAGCCCGTTTGGCAGGCAGTCAGCCACCCCTAGCCAGCACTGGCCTGAGGCAGAGGCTGCAAGCATGGCTGGGGCTGGCGTTCCCTATGGGCATTCTGCTCTTCCGCTGTGGAGCCATGTTTTCCGATAGCTTTGTGGTGGCCGAAGCCCGAGTGGCCCCATTCCTCCTGGCCTCACTTGTGATGCTGCTAATAGGGAAGCTCCACTGGGACGGTCGCCTGACTCTGCCGGAAGGCCCCAGGCAGCAGTTCCTTGCCTTCTCGTCTTACCGCAGAGAGATCTGGTACCTGTTGTGCCTCGTGGCCATGCTCTTGGTTTGCGTGCGCCTCTCCAGTTTCTTCCACCAGTGCCGTGAAGAAATCCCACAGTGTCGGCCCTCTCTGTTCCTCTCCCCTCTTGCCAGCCTGAGAAACACACGGGCCAAGAATCTGTTCTACCTCCTGTGCGTGGCCTTGCTGGCTGGGCTGGTCTATGCGGTGCGGAGCTGGCTGCGACACTACGGCAACCTGAACAGCTCAGGCCCCCTTGTGCTCTTTGTGCGCTGGGGTTTCCCACTGGTGGTCCTCTGCATTGCCTGCTACTGGGCTGTTGCCTCCAGTACTGATGACTCTCTTGGCAAGCTGCAGGAGCTGGTGCAGGTGGCGGTTGTGGCCTTTCCATGGGCTGTCTACGGACTGGCATCTCTAGGCCTGCTGCTCCTGCTGTGCAATCCCATGACGGTGTTTGCGAAGGACACGCGGGAGTCGGCAGGATCCATCGTCACTCCCTACCTAGGGGTTCCCAACGCTGAAGTCGACTTCCTTCACGTCATCCCTCAGATATACAAGAGGATGCAGGAGTCTCAGAAGTGCCGTCTGGAGCGGGGCAGCTGCAAGGCCACTGTTGCTGCATATGGGCTGGGCAGTGTGTACTCAGCGGCCCTGGTCATAACACTCACCTTACTGGGCTTCCTCTTGATGCTTCTGCACAGTGAACGGCTCAGTCTCGCCTTCCTGCTCCTCTTCCTGGAGGCCTTTGTGCTGCTGCACATCCACACGCATGCCAGAGGACTCGCTGGAGATGCTGGTGAGTCAGGGCTCACTAAAGCATCCTCTGAATGTGCAGCAGCAACTTTGTCTTATACCCCATAGGAGAGGCAGGGCCTAGTCTCTGCTCCTGGGGCATGGCAGTGCACCCAAGGGGATCCTCCCACCATTTTTAGGGCTGCTTAAAGCCTCTAGTAGGACAGGTTCATGCAGCAGGGAGGTAGTGTTTGGGGAAGAGTAGTCCTTTGTGTCAGGGATGTAGTGTTTTGGGAGGAGTAGTCCCCACTTTGTGTGAGTGGGGCTGTACAGCCATCCCTTCTCACAGTGGTGCAAGCAGCCGTCACATCCTGCTGCTGCTGACAGGCCTGTAGGAGGGCAAAGAGCAGAGGCATACCTGCCTGCTCACTGCATCAGTGGTGGGGGCATGACTGGTTTCTGTCTCTCAAGAGGTCACAGACAGGGAAGCTGGAAGAAAAGTTAACAGATATTTTTTGACTGTAGATCTGTATTGTTCCTTGATGCTGATCTCTCTCTTTTACATTTTAATCTCAGAGCCTTTTTCGGTGCCCTGGTATGCAGTCATCTCCTGGCTTCTTGCTGCTTCCCAGTTCTTCTATTCCACAGGCCACCAGCCCATCTTCCCAGCCATCCACTGGAATGCAGCCTTTGTGGGCTTTCACCTTGACCACAGCACGAATGTCCTGCCTGCTGTCTTGGTGGGCGCCAACACCTTTGCGTCCCATATCCTCTTTGCAGGTAAATCAGTTTCTTCCTGGGCTCTAGAGCCTGAGTAGACACAACTCGCTGCTTTGCCTTGTCTGAAGGCCTGCAGGCCAAGCACAAGGTAATGAAGGCTCCAGCATCAGCTCAACAGCAACATTCTCACTGGCCCCTTCTGGGGCCGTAGAGCTGCTTGTAGTCTGTAGCCTCCATGCAGTTATGCCTGACCAGCAAACTGAAGCTGGGGTATATGCTTCCTGCATGTTCAGGGTGTAATGGCAGAGTCTAGACTGTTCCTCACCTCTTGGGTCCCCGTAACTTCATGTGCCTTTGTCCTTGAGGTAGTCGGCTGCCCCCTGCTCCTGCTTTGGCCCTTTGTGTGTGAGATGCCCAGCTCGCAGAGGAAGAAGCCCAAGAAGGAGCCCCGGCAGGACCTGCAGGAGGTGGAGGAGCATATGATGGAGATGAGGCTGCGAGAGTCCCCAGAGAAGTTCTCTGCTGCTCTTCTGCAGCTGGGACTGAAGTACCTCTTTGTCCTTGGGACACAGGTACGGAGGGAGGCAGGATGGGGAAAGGCTGTCCAAGAGGAAAGCAGGCTGCTGTGAGGACTGTGGGACACTCTGGTGACAGAAGGGGGTCAGGCAGGGCACAGTCAGACTCTGGGGTGATGCATCTGGTTGTGGGTGCTAGAGCAGCTGCAGAGGTCCTCTTCTCAGCCATGTCATTTGCTCTGTGCTTTGGGAAGGACTCTAGCACAGGAGCCACAGTACAGATTAGGCTGCTTTTCATACCCATCTGCCCAAAGTAGCCATATCTGATCAGAAACTGCAGAGTTGTAATCCTGCTCCCTGTCTTCCTCACCATGCATATCTGTTTGGCACCAGCTCTGGTTTTCATCTGATCTTGTGCTGTGGCCATGTAGGGAGTTAAACACCAGAAAGTTAATCCTGTGAAAGAAGTGACTAGCTTCCTGGGGTTTAGCCCTTCACATCATTCTCCTGTGTGGTCAGACCAGAGACAGTGCAAGGGAGGGGGTAGGCTCTGCAGCACAAGAGGCACAAGTGCCTCTCTCTAAGCTCAGGCTTGCCGCAGCGTGAGCCCTCCTCTGTACTGTCCCAGTCTGGCCTCAGGGGGGCCTGCGTGTACCCCAAGCTACTTGTGTTTCCTGACTTGAGGAAACCTCTTTGGGATGCTTATTTCTGGTGTGTGCTGTACCAGACACTCAGGTGTGTGCAGTTCGGCACTGCCTTCGGATGTGAACCTAGTGCCAAGGCAGTCTCTCTAGAGCCACTTTTTAATTGTTTTTCCTGATCTCTCCCACAGCTTCTGGCCTGTGTTTGTGCAGCTATGATCCTCAGGAGGCACCTCATGGTCTGGAAGGTCTTTGCCCCAAAGTAAGTCAGGAGTTGCTCTGATGCTGGGTTAGTTTTCATATCCTTGACATCTTGACTAAAGCTCATGTTGGAAAAGGCCTTGTTGCTGATCTTCTGGCTTCTAACTCGGAGGCTCTAGGACTGTCCTTAGCTAATTCCCACTTTCAGTTCAGGAGCTGGGCTTGAGCTAGAGCCTAGAAATTTCTCCCTATCTTGATTTCCAAGGACACAGAGCCCACATGGAAGATAAGAATATTCAGGGTAGAGAGGCAAAGGTAAGGATACCAAACCAGAAATGGTAAATCCAGAAATGCTTAACTAGGATCAGTAGGAGGGTGAGGTGGCCTGGACCTCCTGAGGGACTCAAAATCTCACTTGGTGTGGTGGGTTGAGAAATTCCTCCCAACATAAAATTGCCAGACCAGCTCAGTTGGAAAGCAGTGAAGCTGTATTTACAAGCAAAACTACAGTGTGAATATGAAATAAGCACAAAATATACAATATTTACAAATGTTTGCAATTTATAAATGACACAGGAGCCCCCCAGGACAAACCAGGGGGCTACTAATAGCTTCCCTCTCCCCACTCCCTTCCCTCCCGCTGTACATGGGACAAGAGCAGAGGGTTGCTGTCAGTTACTTAGCCACAAGAAGAGCGAATTCAAGGTCAGCAAACCAAGCAGAAGCACAAGTTAGTATCTGCTAGAGTGAGGAAGCCAAAAGGAGAGAAAGTTGGTTTAAAGATCTAACTTTTTTGTTTGTTGTCTGTCCAATGGGATTATTTAGGCCTTATCATTATTTCCCTTTTTACATCCAGTGGCAATTTATTTACATTCTACTACTTTCTGTTCAAGATCTGTGGAAAATTTTCCAGGCACAGCCTGAAACTACCATACCTGGGCATTGTCCTGAGTAGCCTCTAAACCAGAGGCATGCTTCCACTCTGCAGGCAGCAACTGCTGAGGAGTGAGTGTAAGTGATGTTTTAGGACCTGGAGGGTCCTACCAGCCTTTCATTGTCAGGAAAATCCATCTTCTGGGGGTGGGGTGGCAGCCTGTCTTTACAAGCATGCTGGCTGTGATACCTTCCTGCATCCGTTCTGCCTGCAGGTTCCTCTTCGAGTCACTGGGCTTTGTGGTGAGCAGTGTCTGCCTGCTGCTGGGGATCTCCCTGGTGATGCGTGTAGACTGTGCTGTCAGCACCTGGTTCAGCCAGCTTCAACTCAGGTAGCACTGGAGACGTGGGGATCCTGACCTGCTAGTCAGCCAAGGCTATGATTGCCTCCTTGCCTCTGCTGGGCTTGGAGGGATACACGAGCCACCAGCAACAAGTGCCTGCTGACAGCAGCCAGAGATTATCCCCAGCTCCCTGCCTCAGCACTGCACAAAAGGACCGGAGCCAACTGTTCCCCACTCACTGCGATACTGTTTCTCAGTTATGAAGGTCACAGCTTTTGTTGGGTGTTTATTGGTAGCAGGAGGACTCTACTGCAGGAGCCAAAGAAGCAAGAGTTCTGAAGTACTCTTTTGGAGACACATCAGCCTGGGGTCCTGCTGCTACTTTCCTGACAATTGTCCCCACTGTGCAGCTGGTCAGCTTCGGTGGCCAGCAAGTCACCACCGTGTGTGTGCAGAGACAGTGACTCACAGAAAGGGGCCTGCTGAGGAGGAGAGAGGAGGTTGGGAGGAGAGGGAAGGTCCTGCAGTCACCATTTCTCTTTGTGCATTCATTTTTCATGCTGGAATCAAAGTGCCCATGCTTACACGTGCAGATGGTTCCTGGAGTGTTACCAGCAGCTGCTCCTCTGTAAAGTCAGGTGGTTGCGCTGTAGCAAGGCCACTCCTGCCCTATACTCACTCCCATTTTCCTGATCTTTCTCAGCCTTATGAAAGGCAATGGGGAGCACTCTGGGCTCCCTTGTACAGTCTGAAGTAGGCTTAGCTTGCTGAGGTGTGTGGTAGCTGGGAGAACTGCTGTTCGTGACCAAGAAACTCTCCTCTTGTGGTCTTTGGCCCGTCAGTGTCCCCTTGGACACGTCACAAGCTGCTGGCCTGCAGCAGCCAACGCTGCTGATCTCTTCTTGAGTATGTGCTGCTGGATGCTGGCCTTGGTGTGAGCTCCAGTGTCTGGGAACAGCTTCTTCAAAGCCTTGAGCAAGTGACAACTCTTCTGGAGGTGGCTTACCTCACTGGTGTCTGTGTATGTCCCAGGGGTTATAATGTTTTGAAGGGACCGCAGGCACTGCAGCCAGTGGCATCTGTAATCCCATATTTGGTGCTTATCTCCCACCTGACCTTGGTGTTTGGTGTGGGACTTCACACCACAAATGAGCTCAGCCCAAACCCTTCTGTTGGCTGCTTGCAGGCAGGAGACATACTTCTTTCTGCAGAGGTAGAGGACAGTAACCATGGTGCCTGGCCACATGTCACCCAACTTAACCCTGCAATTTTGATGGGAACTGCACTTCATTACTGCCCTGAACCACTCACTGTGTGACATTACTTGGTGCTATGAAACCTTTTGTCTTTCCCACCCCTGGAATGAGCAGAGGAATGCTTGCCTGGGATTCCTGCATTGATTTTGTTCTGATCTGATTTGTTTTTTAACTTAGGCATCATGACTCACTCCGAGCTCCTCACTGCAGACTGCTAGCATCAACTGCTTTGGCAGGGGGGTTGGACCCAATGATCTCTGGAGATCCCTTCCAGCCTCTAATGTTCTGTGATTCCTCTCTTCTGCCTTGGAGAGTGTCAGGGATGTGGTCTCATCACTTTTCACCATTCCATATCTTGCCATTATGCAAGAGCCCAGTTAGTGGAAGACAGCTCTTGAGGGCAGGTGTAACTTTTGTGGTTTACTCCAGCAAAATCATAGTATCATTTCAGTTGGAAAAGACTCTAGAGATCAAGTCCAACCGTTATCTAAATGACAGATCTTGTGCTAAACCATGTCCTTTAGCACCACATTTCTGCATCTCTAACACCTCCAGGGTTGGGGATTCAACCAGGCTCCAGGGGAGCCTATTACAGTGTTTGACAGCCCTTTCAGTAAAGAGATTTATTTTAATATACAATCAAAACCTCTCCTGGTGTTGCAGCTTGAGGCCCTTTCGTCGTCCTGTCATTTGTGTCTAGGGAGAAGAGACCAAGACCCACTTCTTTCAGGTAGTTGTAGAGAGGTCTCCCCTTGGCCTCTTCTTCTCCAGGCCATCCCTGTTCCCTCAGGTGCTCCTCATAAGACTTGTTCTCCAGACCTTTTACTAGTTTCATTGCCCTTCTCTGGATCTTCTTTAGCAGCTCAGGGTCCGTCCATGTAGTGAGAGGCCCAAAACCAAGCACAGTATTTAAGGTGTGGCCTCAACAGCGCTGAGTACTCAGACATGATCACTTTGCTACCCCTACTGGCCACACTATTCCTTATACAGGCCAGGAAGCTGTTCTCCTTCTTGGCCACCTGGGCACACTTCTGGCTCATATTCAGCCAGGTGTTAACCAGCAGACCTAGGCTCCCCTGCTGGGCAGCTTTCCAGACATTCTGCCCAAAGCCTGAGCATTGCATGGGGTTGTTGTAACCCAAGTGCAGGGGTCATCTTGACCCTCTGTAGAGCATTCTTACTTTCAAGCAGATCAACATTCCCTTCCCACTCAGCGTGATCTACAGACTTACTGACAGTGCTCTAAAGATACTGAAGAGGATGGGCTCCAGTACTGTGCCCTGGGGGGCACCACTTGTGACTGGCCACCAACTGGATTTAACACCATTCACCACCATTCTTTGGCCCAGGCCATCCAGCTAGCTCTTAACCCAGCAAAGCATCCACCCATCCAAGCCATGACCAGGTATTTCCTCCAGGAGGATGCTGTGGGAGACAGTGTCAGAGGCTTTACTAAAGTCCAGATAAACAACATCTACAGCCTTTCCCTCATCCACTCAGCAGGTCATGTTGTCATAGGAGGAGATAAGGTACATCAAGCAGGACTCATGCTGACCAGGCCTGCACATGCTTCGTGATGGCACTTAGAATGACCTGCTTCAAGACCTTCCCTGGCACTGAGGTCAGACAGGTCTGTAGTTTCCCGGGTCCACCTTCTGGCCCTTCTTCTAGATGGGCATCACACTTGCCAACCTCTACTCAGGTGGACCTCCCCAGTTAGCCAGGACTGCTGGTAAATGATGGAAAGTGAGTGAGCACCAAATGCCAGCTCCTTCAGTACCCTTGGGTGTGTGCCATCCAGCCCTATAGACTTGTATATGTCTAAGTGATGCAAGAGGTCACTAACCATCATCTCTTTGGTTATGGGGCTTTCATTCTGCTCCCCATCCCTATCTTCCAGCTCAGAGGGATGGGCATCCAGCAAACAACTGACCTTACCTTCTTTGCCTCAGTCTTTAGTAGCCTTGAGTACCTCAGCCTTTCCCTTATCCTTAACCATGATGTTCCCCCTTACCTCCAACAAAAGACAGATTTTCCTTAGTCCTCTTTCTGTTGCTAATATATTTGTAGAAGCATTTCACAGGATCACAGGATGTTAGGGGTTGGAAGGGACCTCTGGACATCTTTGAGTCCACCCCTTGTGCCAGAGCAGAACCATAGAATGTAGCACAGGTCACACAGGAACACATCCAGATGGGTCTTGAAAGTATCCAGAGAAGGAGACTCCACAACCTCTCTCGGCAGCCTCTTCCAGTGCCCTGTGATCCTTTCAGTAAAGAAGTTTCTCATCATGTTGGGAACTTCCTGTGCTGTAGTTTACATCCATTGCCCCATGTTCTATCACAGTGCAAGTGAGAAGAGGCTGGTCCTTCCTTCTTGACACCCAGCCCTCATATATTTATATACATTTATTAGTTCCCCTCTCAGTCTTCTCCAGACTAAACAGCCCCAGGTCTCCCAGCCTTTCCTCATACAGCAGTGCTCCAGTCCCTTAATCATCCTCATAGCACTCTGTTGGACTCTGTCAAGTAGATCCCTGCCCCTCCTGAACTGGGGAATCCAGAACTGGATGCAGTATTCCAAATGGGGCTTCACTAGGACAGAGTGGAGGGGGAGGAGAATCTCCCTCAATCTGCTGGACACACTCTTAATGCACCCCAGGGTACCATTGGCCCTCTTGGCCACAAGGACACATTGCTGTCCCATGGGTAACTTCTTGTCCACCAGTTCTCCCAGGTCCTTCTCCATGGGGCTGCTCTCCAGCAGATCACTTCCTAACCTGTACTGGTGCAGTTTGTTATTCCTTCCCAGGTGCAGGACTCTGCACTTATCCTTGTTGAACCTCATTAGGTTCATTTCCTGTTCTCCAGTCAAATTAATTTCCAGTTGGGCTTTGGCACTTCTAATTTTCTCCTTGTATAGCCTTACAACAACTCTGTAGTCCTTTTTGAGTGGCCTGCCCCTTCTTCTACAGACCATAAACTCTCAATTTTCCCCTGAGTTGCAATCAGATCTCTCTATTCTACCAGGCTGGCCTTTGACCCTGCTGACTCATTTTTCAGTACATGGGGATGGCCTCTTCCTGCCTCTTTTGAGACTTCGTCTCTGAAGTATGTGCAGCCTTCCTGGGCTCCTTGGCCCTCTGGGACTGCCTTCCTAGAGACTGTTAAGCAGTCTCTGAAGCAGGCCAAAGACTGCCTGCTGGAACTCAACAGCTGGCAACTCTTTACTTCTCCAACAACAGAGAACTCTTATCAATTGCTGTGTCCCAGATGGTCTCCAGCTGTTACATCACCCAGCAGTCCTCCTCCATTCACAAACACCAGGTCCAGCAGGGCACCTTCCCTAGCTGTCTCCCTTACCAGCTGTGTCAGAAAGTTATCCTCCACACACTCTAGGAACCTTTGGGGCTGCTCCCTCTCTGCTGTGTTACCTTTCAAACCGGCATCAGGGAAGCTGCAGTCCTCCAGAAGACTTGCATGCTCAGGTGGTAGGCTGCAATTCCAGGCAGACTTAAAAGTGCTCCAATTTTGGATTTCCATTGTCTGGCCTCCTCCTGATCTGCTGGCTGTACTCTCCCAGCTCACAGACTGAGAGAACTGTTTGGGTTGGAAGGGATCATTTTGTTCCAAGCCCCCTGCTGCGGTCACTCAAAGCCTGATCCAGCTGGGGCTTGAACACTTCCAATGAGAGGGCATCCACAGCTTCTCTGGGCAATCCATTCCATTGTCTTGCCACCCTCATGGGGAAGAATTTATTCCAAGTAATTAATCTATGTCTATCCTCTTTCAGTTTGAAACCATTGCTCCTTGTCTTGTCACTGCACTCCCTGGTAAAGAGTCCCTCCCCATCTTCTCCAGTTGATTAGATGGTGTTGGATGATAGGTTGGACTCGATGATCTCAAAGCTATTTTCCAACCTGGTTTATTCTATTCTATTCTTGTAGGCCCCTTTAAGTACTGGAAAGCAGCAATAAGATCTCCCTAAAACCTTCTATTCTCCAGGCTGAACAACCTCAGCCTTGCACCTTTTCTGCCCTGGGCCTGTCCTGCTTAATTTCACACAGTAGCTGGTGTGACTCCCTGGGCTGCTTCACCACATGGATGCACACACAACAATGCTAGTGCAAGGCAAGGGGATACAGCATGCAGTAGGGGAAGTGTGAGCAGGGCAGGAATGCATCAGCCCATGATTAGGTGGGCTCAAGCAGTCCCACCTTTGTAGATGGGTTATTTGCAGTATACTGTCACTCCTTTGTGGCCATGTGGTTCTTGGTGCTGAGGTGGGCATGCCAGTGGGTGAGGGTGGACCAGTGTGGAGAGGAGGAAGAAGACAGAGCAGCTACCTAGTGAATTTTCACTGAATGTGAGGTTAGTCTATATAACCCCAAAGCTGGAGCCCAAACAGGTCTTTTTGTAACTCTCTAACCTGGTCACGACCTTGTTGCCCAAATGCTTATGCTGGTAGAAATCCTTATGGTCACTAACGCTGTTGAACTGGCCCCTGATGTCCCTGCAGCTGCTACCCAGGCCCCTGGGCTTCCTTCTCTCCCATCTCTGGGCCTAGTTCTTCTTTCAGCTGTCACCATAATGCTGCTAAACCTCCCTGTGCCTGTTGAGTGCTCTTCTTATCCCTCCATATTGCCTTCTGTCTTCCTGATAAGGCTGTCACTTCACAGCTCCAGGAGGCCAGGGCAGAGCAGAGAGGATAGCAAAGCTGCAGCACCACAAGTGCATGCTTGCTGGAGACTAACCAAAACTTGTAGTAACAAAGCTGTTAGTACAGCTGCTCCATGGACAGTGTCACCTTGTGTCCCAGAAAGTAAACGCCATGGAGTGCTAGCTGCTTGGCGAAGGCAGACTGGCTACGACACCAAAGAATTCAGATTCAAGAAGACAAGATTTGTGAGGACTGGAAATGCTCTCATTTTCTTTCACTGACTCTTGCAGTCTTTGTCAGCCTTCACCAGCTGCCCACAAGCTGATTGTCTGCCATTCTCCTGAGTGTGCTGGGAAGGGCACACTTGCTGTTGGTTCAAGGCTTAATGACCTTGGGAGCAGGACATGCTGCTAATTCTAAAGCAGATATGGCTGTTTGCTGATTTAAAACTCTTAAGCAGTATTCAGAGGAAGGTGCCCCCTGGTCCAGACCGAGGCTTTGGGTAACCTAGCATGCTGGGGAGCAGGCTCTGCCCTGCATTGCTCCACTGAGATTGTTGCCCAAGCCTGTTTAGTCTCTTCTGGAACAGAATTATGGAATCACAGAATCATTTAGGCTGGAAAAGACCTCTAAGATTACCAAGTCCAGCTGTTAGTGCAGCATGGTGAAGTCCACCACTAAACTGAGTCTGAAAGCACCACATCTACGCATGTTTTAAATACCTTCAGGAAGGATGACTCCAACACTTCCCTAGGCAGCCTGTTTCAGTCCTTCCGATGAAGAAATTTTTCCTGATGTGCAACCTAAACTTCTGCTGGTGCAACTTGAGGCCATTTTGTCTTGTCCAGTCACTAGGTACTTGGGAGACGAGATCAAGAGCCAACTCCGTACAGGCTCCTTTCAGGTTGTTGTGCAGAGTGATAAGGTGTTCCCTGTCCCCAGAGTTAACAGCCCCAGTTCCTGCAGCCAGAGCCTTTGCAGACTTCATTGCTCTTCTTTGGACATGCTCAATGTCTTTCTTATAGCGAGTGGCCCAAGCAAGGTTGTTTCTGGTCCATGTGTGGCAGGGATGTGTCATTGTCAGTGGAGTGGTTTCCATCCTGCACTCCACAAAGCTGCTGCATTTTGGGCTTCTGCATGTGTTGTGAGTTGTGGCAAGCCTCCTACCTAGCACTCTTGTCATTCTGGGCAGGGAGAGAGAGCCCCACTGGGAAACTTCCTGTGCTGGAAGGTGTGTCTTACAGTCCTGGCATAGGGTAGGGGTGGAGTTCTATCATATTTGTGCTCCTTGAGAAATGGTGACTAAAAGCTGCCATTGCTATGAAAGTTTGTGGCTGATCTCCCCATTCTGGTTTATGTGACCAGTGCTGTAGATGGCACTCCTGGGGGAAGGTCAGGGCTTGGTGTATCTGCTACCATGCCCTTTTCTCCATCTCTTCTCTCTCTGTTCTTTAATCAACACTTTGGACTGCTTATTTACGCCACGTACTCGGGGTGTGTGTGTCTCCCTGCCCTGCAGGGCAGAGGCCGGGGGAGTCCTGCCTTCTCCCCTGACCTCAGTTTGGTTTGGAGCGAAATTGCTGGTATATTTTTTTGTTATTAACCTCTCTGTGCCTCAGTACCCCATTTTGGGATTAAAAAAAAAAAAGGGGATGGACCCAGTTCTGGAAAGCAATTTGGGAGCTCTGCATGCAGCGTGGTGCTACGCTTTCCTGGGTATCTCTATGTATCTGTCTGTTAATGCTTTTGCTTCCATTCAGCAGCAGCACCTGGAAGGTGGAGGCGATCCTTGAGTCTCTGCTACCAAGTAGAGCCTTTATTTCTTCCAGCTTCCCCGCCCCACAGGAGGCAAGTTGGTAACACTTGTAGCTGACTGACCGCTTCACCTTCAAGCTCCTGCCATCTTTGTGGGCAGTGCCGTGCTGGCCTACCGCCGCGCCCCCTCGTCTGGCCGGGGAGGACTGGCTTCCTTAGTGACTAATTAATGAATCGGGGGCGGGGGGATGATTTATTGTCCTCGGGTGCTACGGGGCTCCGGGCGTCCGCGAAACAGTTGTGTGCATATAAAACGGTGAGATCCACGATAGGTGGTGCTTGTCTCCTTTTTCGCGCCGCTGGTCTCGCCCCGCTCGGTGAGACCTCCATGCGTCCCCGTTCCAGTGTCCTCTGGGGCGGCTGCCTCTCTTCGCGCTGACGTTTGGTCTTTCCTGGCCACCGTCTCTCTGGCCGTGCAGCCGCCCACTCCGCTCCCTCTCGCCACGATTGGCTGTTGTGTTGACGACCGTCGCTTCCGCTGTGTCTCGGCCACCAATGGCAGCGCCGACTCTGCGGGCGGCGGCCAATCGGCAGGACAGCGGCGGGAGGGGAGAGGCGCGCGGGGCAGCTGATGGCGGCGGCTATGAAGCGGCGGCGCGGGGAGCATTCAGAGCCGGGCTGCCTGCAGGCTTGGGCTGCCGAGAACCAGGCTCTGGCCGGCCGCTGGCAGGTGCGATGAGTCTTCTCCTTCCCTCTCTCCTTCCCCTTCTACTCCCCCTCGTTCCTTCCCGCTTCTCCCCGTTTCCCGAGCTGTCCTGTCCACGGCCGTGCACTCTCCGGTAGGGTTGCCTGGGGAATGGCGCCGCTGGGGGCCAAGCCAGTGGGTGACTATTTCCCTTGCAGGCAGCGCGGTGCTCGGGCCACGGCGAAGTTGCGGCGCGGGAAGTGCGAGAGCAGCGAGATGGCTTCGGCGAACTCCTCCTGAGGATGAGGGGTGAGTGGCAGCCTAGGCCACCCTGCCTGTGCTGTACCTTCATAGAATCAGAGTGTTAGGGGTTGGAAGGGACCTCGAGAGATCATTCAGTCCAACTACCCTGCTAGAGCAGGACCACATAGAGCAGGTCACATAGATAGGCATCCATGTGGGTTTTGAATGTCTCCAGAGACAGGAGACTCCACAACTCCTCTAGGCAGCCTGTTCCAGTGTTCTGTCACCCTCACAGTGAAAAAGTTCTTCCTTATGTTCACATGGAACCTCCTATGCTCCATCTTGTACCCATTCCCCTTTGTGCTGTTGCTGGACATCACTGGAGCCTGGCTCCATCCTCCTGTCAATTGCCCTTCATGTATTTATAAACATTAATGAGGGCACTCATCAACCTTTACTGCTTCAACCAGACCCTCCTTGTTAGTAAGTATAAGATCCAGCAGTGCTCCTCTCCTAGTTGGCTCATCTACCATTTGCATCAAGAAGTTGTCATCGAAGCACTGGAGGAACCTCCTGGACTGTAGCTGGCTGGCTGAGTAGGGCTTCCAGCAGTTATCTGGGTATCACAGTATCACAAAGGTTGGAAGAGACCTCAAAGATCTTCGAGTCCCACCTGTCACCACAGACCTCATAACTAGACCATGGCACCCAGTGCCATGCCACATCCAATCCCCTCTTGAACACCTACAGGGACGGTGACTCCACCACCTCCCTGGGCAGCCCATTCCAATGGCTAACAACTCTCTGTGAAGAACTTTCTCCTCACCTTGAGTCTAAACCTCCCCTGGCACAGCTTGAGACTGTGTTCTCTTGTTCTGGTGCTGGGAGAAGAGACCAACCCCCTTCTGGCTACAACCACCCTTCAGGTAGTTGTAGGCAGCAATGAGGTCTCCCCTGAGCCTCCTCTTCTCCAGGCTAAACAATCCCAGCTCCCTCAGCCTCTCCTCATAGGGCTTGTGCTCAAGGCCTCTCCCAAGCCTTGTTGCCCTTCTCTGGACACGTTAAAGAGTCTCACTGCCCTTAAACTGAGGCGCCCAGAACTGGACACAGGACTCAAGGTGTGGCCTAACCAGCGCTGAGTCCAGGGGCAGAATGACCTCCCTGCTCCTGCTGGCCACACTATTCTTGATGCATACCAGCATGCCATTGGCCTTCTTGGCCACCTGGGCATGCTGCTGGCTCATATTCAGCCAGCTGTCAACCAGTACCCCCAGGTCCCTCTCTGCCTGGCTGCTCTCCAGCCACTCTGACTCCTACCTGTAGCACTGCATGGGGTTGTTGTGGCCAAAGTGCAGCACCTGGCACTTGGACTCGTTGAATGCCATCATGTTGGACTCTGCCCATCTGTCCAGCCTGCCAAGGTCCCTCTGCAGAGCCCTTCTACCCTCTAACAGACCAACACCTGCCTCCAGCTTGGTGTCATCTGCAAATTTACTGATGACTGACTCAATCCCCTCATCCAGATCATTAATGAAGATATTGAACAGGATGAGGCCCAGTACTGATCCCTGGGGGACGCCACTAGTGACTGGCTGCCAGCTGGATGTGGCACCATTCACCACCACGCTCTGGGCTCGGCCCTCCAGCCAGTTCCTAACCCAGCACAGAGTGCTGCTGTCCAAGCCACGAGCTGTCAGCTTAGCCAGCAGTTTACTGTGGGGGACGGTGTCAAAGGCCTTGCTGAAGTCCAGGTAGACTACATCCACAGGCCTCCCCACATCCACCAGGCAGTCACCTGATCATAGAAGGAGATCAGGTTGGTGAGGCAGGACCTGCCCTTCCTAAACCCATGCTGGCTGGGCCTGAGCCCTTGGCCATCCTTCAGGTGCGCAGTTATTGCCGCCAGGATAATCTGCTCCATCACTTCCCCTGGCACTGAGGTCAGGCTGACTGGCCTGGAGTTTCCAGGTTCCTCCATCCATCCCTTCTTGTGGATGGGGACCACATTGGCCAGCTTCCAGTCATCTGGCACCTCTCCAGTGAGCCAGGACTGGAGGAAAATGATGGAGAGCAGCTTGGCCAGCTCATCTGCCAGCTCTCTCAGCACCCTAGGATGGATCCCATCCGGTCCCATGGACTTGTGAGAGTCCAAGTGGCTCAGCAGGTCCTGAACTAATGCCTCATGGATTTCCGGGGCATCACACTGCTCCCCGACCCTATTACCCAGCTCAGGAGGCCACTCATCCTGGACTCCTACCTTGCTGTTAAACATCCAGGCAAAGAAGGCATTCAGGACCTCAGCCTTTTCCTTGTCTTTGGTCACCATGTTCCCCTCCAGGTCCAGTAAGGAGTGCAGGTTCTTCTTGCCCTTCTTTTTAGTGTTGATATATTTGTAAAATTGCTTTTTATTATCTTTCACAGAGGTGGCCAGTTTCAGTTCCAACTGGGCCTTTGCCTCTCTAATTTTATTCCTACATAATCTGACCACTTCCTTGAACATACCTCGAGAAGCCTTCCCCTCCTTCCAAAGGTGATACAGCCTCTTTTTTCCCCTTAACTCCTCCAGGAGCTGCTTGCTCATCCAGGCCGGTCGCCTTCCCCGCCGGCTCATCTTTCGGCACATGGGGACCGCCAGTTCCTGTGCCTTCAAGAGCTCCTGTTTGAAGTAGGTCCAACCCTCCTGGACCCCTTGGTTCATGAGGGTTGGTACCCAGGGAACTTTACAAATAAGTTTCTTAAAGAGGCTGAAGTTTGCCCTCCGGAAGTCCAAGGTGAAGGTTCTGTTGGTGCTCCTCCCTATCTCCCTGCATGTTGAAAACTTCACTATCTCGTGGTCACTGCACCCTAGGCAGCCTCCCATGGTCACATCTCCCACCAGCCCTTCCCTATTGGAGAGCAGCAAGTCAAGCAGAGCCTGTCCCCGGTAGGCTCGCTTAACAGCTGCGTCAGGAAGCAGTCCTCCATCCGCTCCAGGAATCTTCTGGACTGCCTTCTCTCTGCTGAATTGAGTTCCCAGCAGATATCTGGCAGCTTGAAGTCACCCACAAGGACAAGGTCTGATGATCTTGAGACAGCCTCCAGTTGTTTGTAGAATAATTCATCAGCCTCCTCATCCTGGTTGGGTGGTCTATAACAGACTCCAACCAGGATGTCAGATTTGTTGGGCTGCCCTCTGATTTTAACCCACAGGCTCTCAATTCCCTCATCTTCCACCTCAAGTTCTGAGGCAGAAAGTGTCTCCCTAATATACAAAGAGCCTGTAGCCCCCCAGTGTAGCACTCCAATCGTGCCTGTTGTCCCACCACGTTTCTGGGATGGTGACTATATCATAGTTGCCCTGGTGGATTAGGACCTCCAGCTCCTCTTGCTTATTGCCCAGGCTGCGTGCATTGGTGTACATGCACTGCAGCTGGGCTCTCGACCTCTCAACTGACCCTACCTTGTGCCCTACTCTTTCCTTTGCAGAGGGACCGATATCGTCACCCACCCCCTTCAGACCTAGTTTAAAGCCCTCCTAATGAGCCCTGCCAACTCCAGTGCTAGGACTCTCTTGCCCCTTCTAGATAAATGCACCCCAACAGGACCCAGCAGGTCGGGTGCAGTAAAAGTTGCCCCATGATCGAAGAAACCAAAGTTCTTCCACTGGCACCATCCCCTGAGCCACTTGTTGATGGTGTGGGTTCTCCCATTCCTCTCAGTGTACTCCCCTGCCACTGAGGGAACTGAGCAGAACACCACTTGTGCTCCTGCCCCACCAATCAATTGTCCAAGGGCCCTGAACTCCTTCTTAATTGTCCTGGTGCCCTTCCTGTCGATCTCATCCCTCCCAGCCTGTATTACCAGCAGAGGGTAACAGTCAGAGGGATGGATCAGCCTGGGGATTCCCCTTGCAATGTCCCTTACCCGTGCCCCGGGTAGGGAGCAGACCTCCCTGTGGGATGGGTCGGAACAACATATGGGTCCCTCAGTACCCCCCAGGAGAGAGTCCCCAACAACTATAACCCTTCTCCTTTTCTTTGTGGAGCTGGTTGTCAGAGCTGGTGGGGACTGCTTGGCCTTAGGCTTGGCCTTAGGCTCCTCTCTGGATGGCTGCTCCTCGGCCCTCTCATCCCCACCGCCCTCAGCCTGCAGGGCCTCATACTTATTATTCAAGGGCAGCAGAACAGGAGGAGAGGGCTGGGATGGATTTCCCTTGCCATTCCTGGCAGGGACCTGTATCCATCCCTCCCCGTTTTCAGGGACCCTTCCCTCAGCCAGGGAGATCTGCAGAGCCTTCTTCCACAAATCTAACTCCCTTTCGCTTTCCCTTATTGACCTCAGCCTAGACACCTCCTCCTTCAGCTCAGCCACTTCATCCTTCAGCTTGGCCACCAGGCTGAGGAGAAAGTTCTCCTGCTCACACCTGACACAGGTGTCCTCTCCTTCCCCCTCTATTCCAAGTGCCAGGCTGAAGCACTCTCTGCAGCCGGCAGCCTGGACTCCAGCGTGCTGATGGAGCAGCTCTGTCTGGGTAGATGCTGTTTTTCTCCCCTGAGTGACAGCCATGGTTCAATGTTTGACTGAAAACAGATAATTTTAAATTTTTATTTTATGTTTTTGATGCCAGCAGCTGAAAGGCTTTGGAACCAAAATGGTAGTTAAAAGCAGGCCTAAGAACCAGGGCCTGTGACGGCCCTGGAGAGAACTCAACACATTCCTTTTGTTCTCAAGTAAAGAGCAACTCCACCACCTCTCTTTGTTCACCTGCCTTTCCTGAAAAGGACATAGCCATCCATGACCACACTCCAGTCACGTGAGCTGTCCCACCGTGTCTCTGTGATTGCCACCAGACCATAACCCCTTGGCTGCACATGGATTTCTAACTCTTGTGTGTTCCCCATGCTGCGTGTGTTGGTGTACAAGCAGTGCAGGGAGTGAGCAGAGCGTGCCCATTCCACCCTGGTGGGGTGGGAGTCCTTCTGGTCTTCATTAATACTAGAACACTCCCCACTGGTGCAAACCCAGCTGCAACGCCATCCCCTTCAAATCTATTATAAAGTCCATCCTCCCTCCCACAGCTGAGTCCTGAAGCAGGGGCATGGAACCAGTGGTTCCGGGGTACTGATATTTACTGGGCCCCCAGCTCCAGTATCTCAGTGCTGGAAACAAACTTGTGAACCACAGAATGGTTCAGGTTGGGAAAGGCCTCCAAAAATCATCTAGTCTACCCCCCCTGCAGTGAGCAGGGACATCCTCCACTAGATCAGGTTGCTCAGAGCCTTGTTGAACCTGACCTTGAATATCTCCAGGCATGGGGCCTGGGCAACCTGTTCCAGTGTTCCACCACCCTCATGGAAAAGAACTTGTTCCTAACATCCAATCTAAATCTGTTCTTCTCGAATTTAAAACCATTGCCCCTTGTCTCATGCCTTTGTAAATGGTTCCTCTCTAGTCTTCTTGTAAGTCCCCTTCAGGCACTGGAAGGCTGAATCCTCTTCTCCAGGCTGTATAACCTCAGCTCCCTCAGTCAGCCCTTGTAGGAGATGTGCTTCAGCCTTCTGATCATCTTTGTGGCCCTCTTCTGGACCTGCTCCAGAGCTGGATACAGTACTCCAGGTGAGGTCTTTCCAGAGTAGAGTAAAATGGCAGAATCACCTCTCTCCATCCACTGGACATGCTGCTTTTGATGCAGCCCAGGATGTGATTTGCCTTCTGGGCTCTAAGGACACATTCCTGGCTCATGTCCAGCTTCTCATCCACCAGCACCCCCAAGTCCTTTTTTCTGGAAGGCTGTTCTCAATTTCATCATCCCTCAGCCTGTATTGATATCTAGGATTGCCCTGACCTACGTGTAGGACCTTGCACTTTGTCTTATTGAACCACATGAGATTCCCTTCAGCCCACCTCTCCAGTCTTTCCAGGTCCCTTTGGATGGCATTCTGTCCTTCAGACTAATCACAGCACTCAGCTTGGTATCATCTGCAGACTTGCTGAGGGTGCACTCAGTTTCATTGTCTGTGTCATTGATGAAGATATTGAAGAGCACTGGTCCCACTATGGACCTCTGAGTTGACTCCACTTGTCACCCATCCCCATCTGGACATTGAGCTGTTGACCACTACTCTTTGCATGCAATCATCTCTCCAGTTTAGAGAGAAGGATATTGTGGGGAACTATGTCAAAGGCTTTCAACAGAAGTCCAGATAGATGGCATCTGTTGGTTTTCCTTTGTCCACTGTAGTTACACCATCATAGAGAGACAATAGGTTGGTCAGGCAGGACTTGCCCTCAATGAAGCCATGCTGTCTGTCTTGAATCAACTCCCTATCCTCCATGTGTTTCAGTATAGCTCCAGGAGGATCTGTTCCATGGTCTTCCCAGGCACAGAGGTGAGGCTGACAGGTTGGTCATTTCCAGGGTCCTCTTTTTTACCCTTCTAATAGAGGGGTGCAATGTTGCCCTTCTTCCAGTCCCCAGGGACTTCACCTGACTGTCAGGACTTTGAAATGTTATGGAGAGTGGCCTGGCAACCACATCAGCCAATTTCTTCAGAACTCTGTGATGTATCTCATTGGGGTGACATGGGATGACATTTTTCTTGTTAGCCTGATCTGAGTTGGGCCTGCAATGGGATTAAGGTCCATCCCTAACCGCTGCCAAACCTTGCTGGGCAATGTGGGCAGAGCTTTGGGGTTCCTGTAGAAAGTGAGGCAAACTTTGTCATGAGAAGATGGGGAAGAGGCTTTCTGCCACAACTGTGGTTTAGAGGAAGCCTGATGTGAGGGAAGGGGAGAGAGACCAGCATGAGAAACCTGTGCAAAAGGGTGGATGTGCATTGAAAGCAGGTAGGCTATTGATGCATTTTAGGAGAGCTGAAAAGTCTTGGTCCTAGAGGACTGCAGCACCTGGGTAACTGTGGAATGGATGTCTAAAGCAGTGTTGGCAGCTGCAGAAGTGACACCTGCTGTCTTTCTAGGTACTGTAGTTTCCAAGCTGTTAAATCTCACAACAACAACAAAATTCTTGCTGAGGCACTTCTACTGTCACAAAGCTGGACAATGACACTTCACTGTAGACGGTTGTTGATTTTTTTTCCTAGCCATTTCATGGTTTTGTTGGGTTCACTGTGATCACAGGGCTGCCACCTGCTCTCCCCACCCTGCCTCTGGAGCTTACCATACTCTACAACTTCCTGCTGTTTACTGTGGGAGCGTCTGACTCTGCTGTCAAAGGAGAAGCAGAAGGAATACGCCAGGGGCTCCTCAGGGGTAAGGAGATCATTCTCTGTATGGGGCCTCCTCTGCAGGAGGAGAGTATTCTCTCTGCTTTGGAGATGTGCAGTGTCTGGCTGGAGCTGGCAGAGGGCTGTGAGCAGGGAAACCTACCTCTGCTGGGAAGGGCAGGAGGTACCATGGCAATGTGCATCTGCCTGTTGCCATCTACAGGCAACAGAGGCCTGTTGCCATCTACAGAGGCTTTAATGGAAGTGAGACTTCTCAGGGCATAAGGTGCCAGGAATCTAGAAAGCTTTAATGATAGTAGAAAAATGAGTGTTTTCTTCAGGCTGGGGATGGTGTGGGTTTCACTGGGGGCACAGGTAGGGAAAAGGCAAATGGGATGCAGAGGTGATGTGTTTATAGGTTGGACTTGATGATCTCTGAGGTCTTTTCCAACCTGGCTGATTCTATGATTCTAATTATGGTGTACTGTCTGTGACTTAAACTCAGTAAAATGGGCTGCAGGCTAGATAGGGATGTGCAGTGTTGGCACATGCCTGCCTGGAGGCAAGTAACCTCAGGAGGACTGGGCAGAGCTGGAGTTGTACCATGGACCAACAACCATGTGTTGTCTCCTTAGAGTGTCACTGTTAGCTTCTCTGAGAGCTTGGTTTCTGTGCTGCTGAGGCCAGGCCAGCCCTGTATCCCCATTCCCTCCCTATAACCCCATTCCCTCCCTATAACCCCATTCCCTCCCTTGCAATAAGGAGCTTGTGCTTGCTTGAGGCTTTCTTTCTTTCTTGGGACTGTATCTGTTATGTGGCAGCAACCTATTGTCTCATGGCTGTGTTTTTTGTTTATTTTCAGTTCTGGAGGCTTGTGGGAACTGTGGGCAGGGTCTTAGCACTGAGGAGCTGTGGCAGAAGGTGCTGCAGGAGGTAACTGTGGAGGAGCTGCAGGCACCTCTGCATCGACTAGGGGCCTTGCAAGCAGCATGGTGGCTGTCAGCCAGCCACCTGAGCAGCACCACTGTCCTCATCCGGCTCCTGAGCCATGCTGAGGTAACCGGGCACGGGTGGGTGCTGTGCAGCTCCTGGTTACCTGCACTGGAGCATCCATGTAGTTATAAATGCCTGCAGGTGCGCTAAAGGAGGCAGAGCTGGCATAAATACTGTTTGTCATAAACCCCACTCTGTGAAATGTTGCTGTGGCATTTGGGGACCTGAACCCATCAGTGCTGCTCAGTCATCCCAGTGATCCTTTCCCTGGCATCCCAGCGTAGCCTACTGACCCTGAGCGTGATAATGAGCCCCAGAATATCTCCTGCCTGTTAGGGCCATGGAGAGTTGGGCAGGCTGGAAGCAGGACAGCATGTAGACTTGCATCCTCTGGAGGGAGCAAGCTGCAAGCAGTGGGCTGTGGAGGAGCCTTCCCTGTTGATTGTGAGGCTGCTGAGGAGTCTCACCGTTTCAGGTGCCCTCCAACAGCACTCAGATCTTCCTTGATAGAATCCCCTGGAGATGCACCTTGCTCTGAGGTGGGGAGGTGCTACCCAGGGCCAGGCAGGCATCACTACAGTGAGACTGTCAGCACTGAAGTGAGGAGGTGGTAGGACATTGGTGCCAGCACAGAGAGCACTGTGGAAGGTTTTGATGAGACCTGTCTTTCTCTGTACCTTGGAATCGGTATTTCCTGCTTCCCTTGTCTTCTCTTCTCTGTGGATTTACAGGACCTGGGAAGAGCTCACTGCAGCGAGGGAGAGAATGAACTCCTCTCCCTGCTCAAGGCATGGAAACTACCTGCTGAGGAGACCTCCCTGCCCCTTGTACAGAGAACTGAGGACTTGAAAGAGATACTCTGCACCACAGTAGCATTCCTGCAAGGTTTGTGTGGATGGCATGCTCAGGCCAGCACACCTTCCCACTGCTCTCCTGTCTCCAGACCCCATCTCTCTGCCCTCATCCTTGTTTCTCTTCCCCAAAAGAACAGCCCTTGGGGTTTTTAGGGCTGTTCCTTCAGCCTGGGCTGATCCTCTAGGGCTGAGTTTTGCCATTTGCTATCCAAAGAGCTTCTCTGCATTTTTACCCAGCTAAACATTCCTGTGCACTGCCACAGGGTTCCTCTGCCTGTCTGTGGCTTTAGGTAGGTGTCTGGCTCCTTCAGTGACCTTGTAGAAAGCTGGCAGGTTACTTAGGAGTATTTTTGTTTCTTCCATCTTCTGGCACCTGCCTTGCTGCAAGCATACTGTTCCTGTCTGATTTCAGTGCTGCAGGAGCCATGCAAAGCTGCTGTGTGTCTTTGTAGCCTGGTGCCAGAGCAGGTGATTGATCTCATCTGACTGCTGCATTCTGACTAGTGGTTTTCTTTTGCTCATTGTCTTGCTAACTCAAGCAGCTGTGGGGGCAGCCAGCACCAACCACCTTGCTATGCTCAGGCTGATGCAGGACATTCCTGCAAGGAGGGAGGGCAGGAAACTCCTGCCCACAGACCTCTCAAAAACTTCTAGGGTGGTGACAACGCTTCCAGCAGGGACGTGGCGGATGTGAATGGGACGTGGGCACGAGAGAGTGGTTTCAAAGGGAAGCTTGAAATAAGGTCTGAAAAAAAAAAAGAGAAAATGCCATTTGTGATCAATATTCCTGAATTAATATCCCAAAGCATCCTGCTGGGATATGTCCCAGATGTGCTGAAAAAAAGTCTGTCATTCTGTGTTTGCTTACCCATCCACACTGCGGTCACTGTGGTGGACCTGCCCAGCTCCTACCTGTGCTTTCGTTCTGGGCCAAGGCATCCATCTCTGGGCTTGGAAGCTGTTATTATTTCTGCTAGAAACACCATCAAACCAAAGCTACAAGCTTGGCACCATCCTGCTGTGTGTTGCTGGGTGTGGAGGGCATCAGGCAGGTCCCTGTGGCACTGGGAAGAAGAGGGATGTATGCTTGGGCACCAGGTAGGGTGTAAAGGGGAGCCACAGAGCTGAGATGCTGGATCTCTCCTAGGCCTGCAGGAGTTGGATGCTGGGAACTTCTCCACTGCCCTCTCTCTCCTTCAGGAGTCTGCAGAAGGATTTTGCACCAAGAAGGTCCTGGCCCAGATTTACACCTGCCTTGGCTGCTGTGCTCAGCGAATGGTAATGGATGGGCCAGAGAGGAGAAATGCAAACTAGAACCTTTGTGTGGTCCTAGGCTGTTGCAGGAAGGTGAGGGCTTGAGCAGAAGTTGCTCTTGTGGCCTCAGACTCCATGGAGAGCTGCAAATCCATCCAGGGATTTTGGCTGAGGGTCACTGCAGGGAGGGTTGCCATGGGCCAATGTGCTGCCCTTCCTTTTTGAGGATTACTGGGAAAGCAGAGCATAGATCTGGATTCCACTGAACAGTCAAGATTTGCAGCAAGATGTCCTTACAATATATACCTCTTTCCATCTAACTAGGGCAAGCCTCAGACAGCCCTTCAGCACCTGAAACGGGCCCTCCAGACAGACTTCCAGTGCCTTCCTGCCCTGTTCCATGCAGCAACAGTGTACCATGAGCTGGGGGAGACTGATGTGGAGTTGCAGGCCCTGGCTCTGCTCTATGAGGTTTGTCTGCTTCCCATAGTTCTGAGTTGATTTTTGCCCAGCAGAACCTGCCCAGAACTTCATGCAGACTCCTGCCCTGTAGGAGGCTGTTTGACTCTGGAGGAATTCCCAAAGATTAGAGTGATTCAGCCACTGCCTTCAGCAGTGGGCAGAGAGAAGCTCAGTGAGATCCAAAATTCCTGCTCAGCAGCTGGCAGTTGGATGTGGCAAGACCTCTGGGTCCCAGTCCATATTCTTAGTGGTTTGGGTGAGGAGCATCTAATAGTAAAAAAGCCTCTTAAAAGGCAGATTGTGGCTGTGAGGGAGTGCACATTAGCAGAAGCAACCTTGGTCTGTTTGGGAGGAGCAGGTCACAGCAGTAGACATTGAACTAACTCTTTGAAATCTGTAAGGTGCAAGCACAGCAATGGGGAGGGCTCTCTCTTGTTACAAATGGCCCCAGATCCAGTCTAACTAGGTCTGTGGCTGCAAAGGGAGATAGTGTTCCAGACACCTCAGAGCACCTTGAACTAAAAACCTGAGATAATCTGGGTGATCTTGCAAATCTCCTGATGCTGTGGGGAGATCAGGAGTCTGCCTATCCCTTGTGTGATCCTGGTTGCTTTTCCTGGAAGCAGCTGTGCTGGAGCAAGTGAGAACAGCATTGCTGTGCTTATGAAGCACAGCACTTCTGCCCATCTGTATGCATCCCCAAATGCCAGAAGTGGCAAGAGACTGCAGCTGCTTGTGGCTTGATCATCACTGTGTTCACCATATTTGCTGTTCCTGTTTCACAGGCTTTGGTGAAAAAACCTCCAGCAGCTGCTTCCTCTGGTCAGTGTTTCCTAATCCAAATGGAGCTTCTTGTCCACACACCAGTTCTAGCTTCTCTCCTTTGCCATCACCACCCCTCTGAAGTGAAGTACCTGCTGGCACAGCGGTGTCTGCAGGATGGGAGGTAACAGCACTGCTGGTCTGCTTGCCACATGCTGCTTGTTTGGGCTCTAGTTTGTTGTGTGCTCCTGGTAACCATCCAATTCAGTCCTGCTCTTGTAGGTCTGCTCAAAGCATGAATATGGCAACCAGAGTGAGTGTGCTAGAGGGAGAGCCTGTGGGCTGGTGATCCAGGTTCCATATGGCTGCTGGCACTTCTTGGAGTCCCTCTGCTCCTTTCAGCACATGTCCTGTCCTTGCTGCAGGGTGATTGATGCAGTGGAACATTACCTGGATCTTCTGGCCCTGCTTCAGGAGGGACTGAAGCAGCAGGTGGGTGTTGTGGTGCAAGCACTCCCTTGGTGACTTGGTAGATGGGGTTTGGGTCCTCATTCCAAGGCCTGAGCCCAGACATCACCCCTGAACTTCAGAATTCAGTGTCAAGTTTGAGATGTTAAGGAAAGGAAGTGGGAGCTGGAATCTCTGCCATGTGGCATGCCTGCTGTTGGGTTTACACGAGAGACCACTTGCCACTGATGTTTGGACAAACTGCTTCCCTTTCCCTGTGGAGAGCAGCTCTGTTGGACTGGTTTTGGATGTCCTTCACTCAAGAGTAGGGCTTTGCCACCTTGACTCTGCTGAGCTGGTAGTGCTTCATGGCTTCTGCAGCCTCCAGCAGGCTCTTGTGTCTGGGACTGGGCCTAAGCTCCAGGTTCCCAGTAAGCACAGAGTCGTCCTGCTTGGTGGGGTGCTCTGCAGTTCTGTGACTGAGTACTGTCATTGGTTTTGCTCCCCAGGTGCCCCTAAATGGTAGCTCAGCTTTGCACAGGATTCCTGAGGTATTCCTGGAAGTAGCATCTGCCTTGGAGCAGGCTGGGAGGCACCAGGATGCCATAACAATGTGCGAGGAGGTTATCAGACGGACAACTGACCTGATCCCAAGGACACTTCAGCTGGAGGAGATGCTGGAGCAGACTGAGTGCCCATCACCAGGGCTGTCCCAAAAGAAGGAGAGTTTGTGCTGTCTTGCCTGGAGAGCTGCTGGATTCCTGCACCAGGGCTGGGCATGGGTCAAGCTGGGCAAGAGCAAGGAGGCCATAACACAATTCAGCAGGTGACAAAGCCTTACTGGGAGAAGGGGCATCCTGCTCAGCAGGCAGCAGTGGCTGGCAGGGGCTGACAACTTGCAGCTGGCTTCCCAGCCCAGAAGTGGCACCAGAGCTCCTCTGTCCTCCTGCCTGCAGGTGCCTTGGTGATCTCTTGCGAGTCCGGCTTTGTGGGTCCGGCATTGAACCAACAGGTAGGACACTGCACAGCTGGGACCTGTGCAGGGCCTGGCTGGGTTTGGATCCATGTGCTTGGCAGTGGTGGGTACTGGAGCTGCCTGTTAGCTGCCTGCTAGCATGGCTCAGTCTGATGGGACAAGGGAGGGAATGCCTGGAGGATGCTGCCTCCAGATGTGTGTGTCTGTCCGCCAGATAATCTCCCTCCAGAAGTGGAGGTGCTCCAGAAGATCAGGTTGTTGTCTCTCATTGGGCGAGGTATGCAGTTCCTGGAGTTAGGGAAGGACAAGGAAGCCTTGTTGGATTTCCAGCATGGTTTGCAGATCTCTCCAGGTAAGAGTCTCATTTTGGTGAGTAATAGAAGGGATTGCCACAAATTTGTCCTGGGCTGCTTTTCTGTCTTTGGCAGAAATAGAAAAAAATCAACAGCTAACACTGTTCAGTAGGTATTCTCCAATAGTTTATGCCCAGTGCTAGACACAGCAGAGTTAAGTTTTGCAGAGTTAATATACAGTTAGCCAGTACATATTCATGCTGTTTCTCATTCATTTACATTTGGCTCCTCCCCTCCACACACAGCAGTGTCTTCTGGTAGTGGGCTTGGGAGGGTGTTTATCTTATTTGCATTTTTCATCTCCATGTATGCTCTTTTGGTTGTTTTTCCTGTTCTCCTGCTCACATCTTCAGGAACAAGTTGGCCTATCCTATCCCTGCCCTGATTTCCTTTATCTATATATTGTTTTAGATAAGCGTTCCACAGATTTACCTTCATCTAAACATTACATTGTTAATTGACAGCTTTCTTCCTGCAGGGTAAGTAGGCCTCAAGCTTCTAAATACAAAGTCCAAGATTCTTGCCTGGATGCATTCCTGTGTGGACTACCCTAGGTGATCCTGCTTTGGCAGGGGGGTTGGACTTGGTGATTTCTGGAGGTCCCTTCCAATGTCTAATGTTCTATGAGTCTGTAATTCTGTGATTCTTTCAATTCACAAATTAGAAGCACATCATGATATATAGTCATCCTGTCCATCAAGCTTCTTGGTTTCCATACATTCACTTGGTTCCTGTTATTTTGGCTTCCATACATTGATTTTCAATAGGTAAATGTACAATTATTCCAAACAGCTTAATACAAAACAGATTAATATAAAAACTCTCCTTTGGGTCTTATATTTCAGACCATACTTAATAAGAGTTCAAGAATTACAGTAGGGTTACTAGCTATGTCAAAGAGCTGAGATGATTCCTTGGAGAAGCAGAGCAAGAAGAGTATATCAGAACCCTGCCCACAACCTGTGCTCTGAGAGAGCTTGGAAGTTTTTCCTCTTCCTGCTCAAACCCCAGCCTGGTAAAGCCAGCACTCTTACAGACAGGGTCTGCTTTGCCACGACAGAGGAGCTGGAGGCTTGTTTCATCCTTGAAAGCAGCATGTCCATGCCTGGTAGTTCAGTGGCTAGGTACAGATGCTGCCAGAGTAAAGGGGCAAGGAGGCATACATGTTCCAAGCACAGCTGAGCTGCTCCCAGGGGTTATTTCCCCTGTTCAGTGCTCCAGCTGTGCTGATGTGCTGCAGGGCTGTGAGTTTTGCCAAGATCTGTCAAACTTGCTAGTTCAAGACCTGACTGCAGCTCTCTCCCTTTGTGGATGCAGACCTGCCTGCAAGAACACCAACCCACGTCCAGACAGAGGCATACCTGCCTGTGCTCCAGGTCTGATGCCATCTGCCTTGGCTGCCAGCCCCAGGGTTAATTAGAGCCTGTGAAGCAGCTGGAACATCATCCTCCCTATTACACCACCTCTCCTTGCTCACCTCCCTTGTCTGGTTTCTGAGCTTCTTTTGCAATGCCCTACAACTCACAGAAGTGCTGGGGACCTGCTTCTCCTGGGCTAAGGGCTGAATCCTCCTTTGTGTCTTGCAGGTGACCCAGCTGCTGCCTCCTACGTGGTGCAGGCCTTGTGGAATCTGAACCGAAAGCAGGAGGCAGCCACTCTCTGGCAGAAGTTCTCCCAGAGCTCCTCTGTTGAAGATGGGAAGGGAAGGTGTGTAGAAGGATGTGTGGGAATCTCTGCTGACCACACACAGGAGCTCCAGCTGCAAAGCCTGTTTCAAGCTGATGTGTCTGATGAGCTTGCCCCCATGTCTTGCCTTGAGGGACCATAGGCTGTGGCTCTACAGGGACTCTGGGCTATCAAAAAGCTGACCTGGGGCAAAAATGGGAGGATGGGGACAGGAGAGAGAGATGGTGATTCCATGGAGTACAGGGTTGCCCACTTCCTAGCCATACCACTTTGAGGCAGTACTACTGTCCCTGATCCCTTCTCTTTCAGGCCCTGCCCTTTGTACCTGGTGTCCTGTCTGAAGCAGGTGATGTTCCCACACAGAGAATCCCTTGCCAGAAGTGTTCAAGATTTCCTCAGGACCACAGGCCAGGGCCCTGCAAGCTAACCCTGGCAGTCTCCCACCCCCCTCCTGAAGTTTCCCTGTCCTGAGGCTGTGAAGGACTCTTCGGCCTAGAATTGCTGTGCAGCAAAGCTGGATTCCAAAGGGCTGAAGTAGAGACCGTCTCCTTTCTTAATAAAGCCTTGGCTCTGTGTAAATCTTTCTGCACCCTTCTTTCAGAGCAAACTTTTGTAGTCGTGACCTTGACACTTCAGCGGGCTCACAGGCCTTGCCCTGGGGGAGGAATCCTGTGGGGGACGCAGGAACGGCGGCTTGGAAGGCATGTGCCGGTCCTGACACTCACCCAAGGAAAAGAACACCCGCCGCAACCGTGCTTGAATAGGAGGAAAGGGAGGCGGGGGCGGCTCTCGGGGGAGCGGGCGGCCCGGGCCTAGCATGCAGCTGAGGCAGGCGAGCCCTCCGGGGCTCCCGACCCATCCCAAGCGTCGCCAAACCCGCTAGCACTGCCCTCACAGCCCTCCTGATTGGCTGTGGCCATGCCGCCCTGTTGCGTTTGAGCTGGGCGCCCCCTGCTGTGTTCACTTCCTGTGTCCAGAAGTCCAGCCCGGAGGGATGGACGCAGGAAATTGTGTGTATTTCCTACCATAATTCTTTGCACCACTATAAGAGCCAGTGCGGGGTCTAGCACTTTCTGTTTTCTTCCTTCTCCGTCAGCCAGTAACTGGGGGAGATGTCTGCTGGCTTTGGGCCTGGCTAGGCCCAAGGCCACGGGGGGATGGGCAGTCTCAGGCCTGGCCAGCTGAGACTAGCCCAGCAGAGGGAGGGGGAAGAAGGAGCCCTGGGGGTCTTGGGTGTACCCTCAGGTGGGAATGGGATGCCTCTGGGTTTGCTTTGGGATCTCTTTTTGTCACTGCGCTTTGGGTTTTCTGTAACATTCACTGCTTTCTATTTAAACTTTCATCACTTTTGCAATCCGTTTGTCTGAGTGTTTTATTCCTGCCTGTGGTGGGGAGAGAGGGGGATGCCTCAACCCAGCACATTCTTGGTAGCAGAGGATGGTTGTTGTGGGGAGGGGGTCTGCCTCAACCCAGCACATTCTTGGCGAGCCAGCCAGGAGAGGAGTTTGCTATTGTGTGCATTTTGCGGATCGGATTGCAAAGGACAAGAAAGTTTAAATTCAGTTCTGGGCGTCGTTCTGGTTTTCTGGCAGTTGGGGCTCAAAGTGTTGTTGTTGGGGCGATGGTGTGAGTTCTCGTGGATTGCCGGGGGACACCTGGTGCGTGGCTGGTGGCACGGAGCCCCTCCTGCTATTTCAAGCAGGGGTGGCTCTTAACCATCGGAACTGGGGCTTCGCTTAAGAATGCGGGACCTGCCCCTCCTCCACCTTTACTCTCTGCGGAGCGGCAGAAGCGGCGCGGGGTGAAGCGGGGGAAGGGGCAGTGGCAAGCAGATCAAAGTCGGGTCCGTTCTCGCTGCGGGGTAGGGCCAGCCGCGGCGGAGCGGGCGAGCCCGGCTCCCGATACCCAAGGAGGGCCAACGGGAACTCAGTTCGAAAGCTGTTCTCAAGGGCCCTGGGGACGCGTTTATGGCTTTCTCTGGAGGAGCCGTTTGAATGCCCGAGGGGTGGAGGCGATTTTGATTCTGCACCGCGGCGGTAGAGGTGGCTGGAGCCCTGCTCTATGCTCGGGCTGCGGCGGCTGAGGGCCGAGCCCTGCGCTCCGAGCGGCGGTGGCCGCCCGGGCCGTGCGCTCGGGCGGCGGCGGGGCCGGCCCTGTTCTCTTCCCCGATTTTTTCGGACGAGTTCCGAAAATGGCGCCTAGCACCGGGCTCCACCTCCCTTCTTCTCAGTAGGTTGTGGAGCAGCCCCTCCCCCTCCCGGGGTGGGGCTGTGTACTTGGAGCTGCCACATCTGCGGTACGCGAACGCCCAGTGGAGGGGCGGTGTACCTGTGGCATGCATCTGTGGAGCCTCGGGCCGCGGCTGAAAGCGGTCAGCACTGGGCTTGGGATAGGTCCGTGTGGTGTTGAGAGAGGCTCAGTGTGCTATTTTCCTGGAGGGGTGGAGAAGCAGCAGAGCCTGATTGTTCTGGCTGACTTGCCCCAGGGGTGGAAATATGCCGCTGAGTAAATACAGATGGGAATGAAGGTTGGGTTGAGAAGTTGTGAGGTTCTTTCCAGGTGACCAGGATGTCCAACGGATCCATGAGGAGCTTGCACCACAGAAGAGAACCTCTGCATTGTGGGAGGTTCCGTTGGATGAGAGGAGAAGGACTGGAATGGACTGACACTTGAGCCTGAATGAGAGACTGGTTGAGTGGATGCCCAGATGAAGATGTGGACTTCGCCGGACATGTCATCAGAAGATTTCTGATTTGATGATGTATTTAGGTGCAAAGATTATGGTATGAAATAAGGGGTGGCATGTTGCAGTTTGAGCTGGGTGCCCCCTGATGTGTTCACTTCCTGTGTCTAGAAGTCCAGCCCAGAGGGATGGACACAGGAAATTGTATTTCCTACCATAATTCTTTGCACCACTATAAGATCCAGTGCGGGGTCTAACATGCTCTCTTTTCTTCCTCTTCCGTCAGCCGGTAACTGGGGGCTTTGGGCCTGGCTAGGCCCAAGGCCACAGGGGGATGGGCAGTCTCAGGCCTGGCCAGCTGAGACTAGCCCAGCAGAGGGAGGGGGAAGAAGGAGCCCTGAGGGTCTCGGGTGTACCCTCAGGTGGGAAAGGGATGGCTCTGGGTTTGCTTTGGGATCTCTTTTTGTCACTGCGCTTTGGGTTGTCTGTAACATTCACTGCTTCCTATTTAAACTTTCATCACTTTTGCAATCCGTTTGAGTGTGTTACTGCTGCCCGTGGTGGGGAGAGGGGGCTGCCTCAACCCAGCACACGCTCGCTTTCTTCTCCTCGGGCGCTAGCCAATCGTGATGCAGCACTCTTTGCGGGAGCCGACGGGGCGGGACTTCCTGCCGGTGGAATTTCGCCGTTGGCTGCTCGCGCCGTGTTGCCCGGTGGAACAGCCGCGGCACGCGCCGCACTGCGATTGGGTTGCGCTTGTCTCGTGACGACTGGGAAGGGAAAAGGAGAAGGGCGGGGCGTAGGCGCGAGAGCGCCCGCTCGTTACCTCTCCTTGTCCCTTTCTACTTTCAGCCCTTCCATTGGCTGAGACTCTGGCAGATCGGAATTTCCGATTGGTCGTCGCAGGGTGTTGCCAGGCAGGCGAGGCGGCGCGGGGTGGAGCTCCCCCCGTCCGATGAGTCGGCTCTGAGGTTCAGTCAGCGCAAGGCGCCCGGACCCGTCGCCTTCGTCCCCTCGCCTGCCTGAGACTCGCCGCTCGGTGCCACCTCCGCCCGCCCGCCCTGAAGAGCCGCCGCCACCCGCCTCCCCTCGCCCCTCCCCCCCCCAGCTGCGCCATGGCCTCGGGATCCGAGTAAGTGCGGGCCGCCCGCTGGCAGGCCTCGGCCTAGGCCCGCCCGCTGCGGCGGCTCTTGGGCCTGGCCTGGCCTGGCCCGGCCCGACGCAGCCTGTCTCGTCTGAGTGCCCGGGCCCGATCGGCCCAGCGATCCCGCCATGTCATACAGGCCCTGAGGAGGCGGAGGCGGTGCTGGGGGAGGGGGATGGGCCCCTCGTCGCCACCATCTCCCCCCCCAAACCCCCCTTCTCTCTCGACCGGGCCTCCCCGGGAAGTGTCGAGTCATGGCGGGGAGGGGGGGGAGCGAGGCCTGGCCGGGCAGGACTTCTCGCTAGGCCCGGGCTACAGGGCCGCTTACCTGCCGTACTCCGGCACAGCCAGAGTCTAGGCTAGGCCTCAGGCAGAGAGGGCTTTGTCTTCCCGGCCCCAGAGCGGCTGGCGGAGCAGCGAGGAAGGGGAAGAGGCACGTCCCGGCTTCCTCCTCGCAGCAGCCCTTGGGCCGGGGCTAGTGAGTGACTTGGCAGGAGCAGAAGCAGACATGTTGTGCCATGCTGGCCTCTGGGGCAGGTGAGGCCATCGGCTGTATTTTTGCCTGTGATGTCTTGCCTCAGTCAGTTTTTAGTTCCAAGCTGAGGATCATATTTTGTGGTCCTCAAAAATTAGTTGAGTAATAGTGGCTTCTAGGTTCCCAGCACACGTGCACAAGCCACTTTATTGCCTCTTGAGAGGAGTGAAAATGGAAACTAAAGATAATTTCCCAAACTCGAGAATACTTTTAAGTGACTTCTCTGCCTTACTGGAGGCACTTTTGATCCCTTTAGTATCTGCTACTTAAGTTCTGCTTTTCTTTTGCAACTTCTGAAATTTAGACCCGCTCAGTCCTACTGAGTCAGTTGCAAGCAAAGTGTCAGCAAATATGCCTCTCACAGGCATATTGTGCAGCTAGGTGAGGTGAAGAGTGTCCTAAAAAAGAAATTCCTGCTTCAGCGTAATTTCTTTCAGCATACTTGCATACCTGAATCATGAAAAGTTACTTTGCCACTGGAAGCAAGTTACTTTTCAGTTGCCATTTTTGGGTCAGTGCTACTGGCAGCCATGTTGCTGAACTGAGCCTTACGTAGTGGTGTTGCAGGAGGTAAGAGAAAGTGGTTTCTGAGGAGATGCTCATTTTCGGGCTCCTGCTTGTTTGAAGCAGGGTTGGATAGCTTGCCATTTCAATCATGAGCATGAACTTGTTGCTTGGTTGTCACATGCTTTTCCCCTAAATGATTGCAGTCACCAGGTAGCTCACTCCTTAACAGATAAATTTTTTATGGATTTTTTTTTTTTTAATACTTGCTTGGGGAAATCAGTTCAGTCTGTAATGTGAATGTTTGGTGTGGTGAGAAACTATTGGTAGGTTTTGTCTCAGAAGAGAATTCATGAGGGTATTAAAAAAAGCTCACCAGCATGGCTGTTTCACTTTCATTACTGCAGCTGGAATTGTTTTGGCTCTTTCTGCTCTGTATTTTTAGCACAGGCTTGCAGGAACAACTTATTTCTGTACTTTAGGTGGGGCTTTGGAGGTTGTTAGTTGTTTTCAGAAGAATCTGTAATGGGTAATCACTTTCTACTCTTTTTTTCATGCCATCCACCATAGTGCATAGCCTCCAGGCATTATTCCTATGCTGCAGAAGGAGAGTTCTGACACACAGAAAAATGATGGTAGCGATAGAAGGTGTAAAAAGTATTCCTTACAGTCCTTCACTGCATCAAATGAGACTGCTAGACTGCTTTACTGAGAGAGAAAATGAGGCTGAGAATGGCAACAGGGAACTCATTATTGTTGGTCTTCAGGGCTAGTACATATTTCCTTCAATTTTATTGATGTCTTGAGCTTACGGAAGTGTAGCTGTTAGCTGTGCTGAGGATCATGTCTTCAACTTTGGCCTCTGTTTAGGGCCAGACTTGATGCAGGCATTGAATTTCCTAATTTCAAATCAGCTCTTAATCTATGTCTTGTGTTTTGTGACTCTTTGTCGAGTCAGTGAAACAAGAGTGAGAGGGAAAGTGTGTTAGGGAGATGACAAGAGGAAAGAGTAGAGGAGATGATCTAGGGGGTTTGCAATGGGCACTCTCCGACGGGGAAACTCACTAAGAATCTTTAAAACTTACTTAGGCTAGCTGCCTGTCCTTGCCCTTTGCCGGTTTGCTAGCATGCATAGGAACATTTACACGTGAGAGCCCCAACCCATGCCTTAGCCTTTCCTGCCTAGTGTTTTCAGTTCAGGTGCAGTAATGCTTCGGTGCTGGGGATTGTCGAAATGTGATTGAGGTGTACAGGTGTATTTTGGTTCATTATTTGAGTTGCAGCATGAGGAACTCCTAGGAAAGATGTGATGAGGGCAGATGGTGATGGTAATAATATTTTAAACTGCTGCTGGAAGATGGGTAATGCTTGTCTCTAGAAGTCCTGACCCTTGTGTGTAGAAGCATCATCACTCCCCTGTATGTAGCTGGCATTTAATTTTCACAGTATCATAGTATCGGCCAGGGTTGGAAGGGACCCCAAGGATCACCTAGTTCCAATCCCCCTGCCATGGGCAGGGACACCCCACACTGGATCAGGCTGGCCAGAGCCAGCCTGTAATTTTGTAACATCTTTATATCATTCACAAAACTGTCAGGTCCAATAACTAAAGCTGACCCCACACATTTATATGCCTGTATGCTTTTTCTTGGAGACTTTACTCCATATTTAATGCCTCCAAGCTTTTCGATTGCTCTAAGTGCAGTAAAGTACTGCCAGCATTGATTCAGCCATCATTTCTTTCTTGAGAAAGTGCAGACTCAGTTCCTCAGTACTCAAACTTTTTTCTCATATTCAGCAGAACCAAGTGGAGCTCTTACCACATTCTTCGTCACTGCTGTGTGTTGAGTCACATCTGGACTTTCTTCTCAGATTTGTATAGCTTTTGGGTTTCTAGTCCAAAAGCTTCCAGTTGCTGTCCAGTTAATTTTCCATTTATTTTCTGACTGTTTTGTCAGACTGCACAGCACTCTGCATCCTGAGGGACAGCCTTTCACTTTCAGTGACAGTTTATGTAGCCAAAGTCTGGCAGTGGTTTCTTAGCCTTTGGATTCATGTCTCTTATGTGGAGGGCTATGAATTACATTGAAACTTTGAGCAGCTAAACAGGATATTGTTTGTTTCTGATGTGCCTTAGCTCAAGTTTTAAAAGCTACCATCAAAATTAATTTTCAGTGGACACAAGCTAATGCTGAGACAAGGTCCTCACAGGTAGATTGTTGGTGTTACGCACTGTTACAAACTCAAGATCCTGTCTGACCTTACAGTGTGTTGGATGTTTTCTTACTGTTTTCTTTGAAATCCCAGATGCTTTAGGACTCTACCAAAGCCACAATTAAGGCTGAAGATATAATTCATGAGCTCTTTGTAGGATGTGTCTAGCAGCCTTTCTCATGTCTTTTTGGGTTTAAAAAATGTAATATGTCAGATTGAAAGGAATGAATGCCAGTGTCTTACCTCTTGCACTTTTTGGTGAAGAAAGTAAGAAGGCAACTTTCCAGGGTGTAGCAGTCCAGGAAAGACATATTTTACAATTCCTCCTTTGTTCATTTAAAATAATGTTACCTGTCATTTGCAATGTGTTCCCTATGCTATCAGGGCTTACATGAAGCTTGAAAACAAGCTGGCTGCCCTCATAGGCTTGCTTAATACTGTTTCCACTTTCATGTATCAAATGAAGGCGTCATTACTGTATTGAGGTGCTGGTGAGAGGTGCTGGGGTGACATCACACTGCAGGTATGTCACCTCTCTCAAACAGACTTTTAAAAACACAATGAGCGTGCCAACTGATGCACTGCTGCTGTGATCTGGCTTTGTGCAGAGCTGCTTGCTCTGCAATTTCCAGTCAAGGTTCTTCTGGGTATTTTGTCCTAAAAGAGCGAAAAATGGAGCCAAACTGTACAGCCAACACAGCTGTCCACAAAGCCTCCTGCTCTTGCTAGTGCAAGTTCAGTTTTCTGTTCCAGCCTTAGACGCTGGCACGTCTGGAATACTCAGAGAAGGTAGCCAGGTGCCCACCAAAGAAAGTCAAACCAGACAGCCATTGTTGTGACTAGCTGATGTACAACTTCCAAGAACTGCTTTCTTCACATTCACATTTCTTTCATAAAGTGAATTGTTTGCTGTATCAGATTTTGAAAGAAAACACTTAATCTGCATTTCTCCCATTTTCTTGCTGTTTGATTTGTTCCATTTTGTCAGGATAAATGATCTATTCTATTTCTTGTAATGTGGTGGTCTAGGGATGCAGTGATGGTATTGGCTTCCTAGGTTCAACTAATAGGCCTTGCCAGGCTAAACTTTTACAGCTCTTCTTGTCAGGGAGCTACCGCATTGCCCTTTAATTCCCCTCTTTATCTGGGATTTGACACCAGTACACTTGAACTTTTGTTTTGGCAGCATTGGTTACATGCAGTTTCTTTTAGACAAGACATCTTAAGAGTCAGCAGCATCTCACTGACCACTTACTTCATAGCTAGCATTATGTTTTACTACTTTTCTGTTCAAGATCTGTGAAAAATGTTAAAGCTTAAAACTACCACAGAGGCTCATAAAGTAGTTCTGTGCACTGATGGAGAACGTTGTGCTTTGAACTCCTGCAACTGGTGTCTAGGAAGAATGTTCTCCTTTGTCTTACAAAGAATTGTAGTTTCTAAAAGACAAGACAACAAAGAAACCAGTAGGGAAATGAAGGTGAAAATAGGGGAGTGACAGGAAAGTGGGGAGCAGTATCACTGAGACTCATAACTTGTTTTTTTTCACCAGCTCTAAAGTGGATGACTTATCGACTGCTATTCTGAAGCAGAAGAATAGGCCTAATCGGTTAATTGTTGATGAAGCCATCAACGAAGACAACAGTGTTGTGTCACTGTCCCAGGTGCGTTACCTATGAAAGCAGAACATTTAACCTGGTAATTTGCAAGATGTTGCTGTGTATTAACTTGGAATGTAACTTTGCAGCATGAATCTGTGTCAGAAGCTGCAGCTGCGAGGAGTGAGGGAGGGTTGTCTTGTTTCCTAACACTTCTGTGTTGAAATGTGGTTTGATTCAGTTTGTAGCATTCAGTTGAGATTGTCCCCATAGCCTGCTTTCAGGATTAGCTCAGCGTAGTGGGAGTCTGTGTAATTCAGTGTATTGCTTCTGAGGTGTCTGAAGTGAAGTAACTCTCCTTCAAATTCTTGAATTCTTGTTTTGTCAGAAGCTTCTTCTAACGATGTTCCCGTTTGCAGGCAAAAATGGATGAACTGCAGCTCTTCAGAGGAGACACTGTCCTGCTAAAAGGAAAGAAGAGGAGAGAAGCAGTGTGCATTGTTCTGTCAGATGACACCTGCTCAGATGAGAAGATTCGCATGAATAGGGTTGTTCGCAACAACCTGAGAGTGCGCCTGGGGGACGTGATCAGGTGAGAAAACTCATTCGCTAGCTATTGCTTGTCTTGAGTTGCCTCAGTAATATGCACGATGGCTCTGAATCAGTCAGTAGCAGAGCCACATCTTCAATGGAGATAGAAGTTTTCAAGATCAGGAATCTCTTGTTTATTTTTCTTCTCTGTCTGGCTGTATGCATATTTGGATTATAAAAGTATGCTAAAGATCCTTGAAGTCTCTTCAGGACCTTCATGAGAAATAATCTATGTGCAAAGTGTATTGCATGCAAACTTTGTAGAGGAGAGGAATGCTCCACCCATCCTAGCAGTAGAAAATGCAAGTTTTAAATGCCACTGTAGATGGAACACAACAGTACTTTGAGCCAGACTGTGAGTTTAAAATAAAGGTGAATTCTTTTTTAACCTGGTGTGAGGTTACTGTTGGAATAGTTTCTAGTGTGAAAGTTCAGCCTGTGCTCTCCTGCTCTCTGCCAGGGCTGTGTCTATAGTGGTTCTCAGCCTTCCGAATGTTTTGCTGATTGTCTTAGCTTTGTTATGAGGGTGTTGTAGTTTGAGCTGGGTGCCCCCCTGGTGCATTCACTTCCTGTGTCCAGAAGTCCAGCCCAGAGGGATGGACACAGGAAATTGTGTATTTCCTACCATAATTCTTTGCACCACTATAAGATCCAGTGCGGAGTCTGGCACTTCCTCTTTCCTTCCCTCTCCGAGCCTTGGTAACTGGGGGAGAGATCTCCCGGCCATGGGCCTGATTGGGCCCAAGGCCACAGGGGGATGGGCAGTCTCAGGCCTGGCCAGCTGAGACTAGCCCAGCAGAGGGAGGGGGAAGAAGGAGCCCTGGGGGTTTTGCATGCACCCTCAGGTGGGGATGGGATCTTTCTTTGTCACTGCTTTCTATTTAAACTTTCATCACTTTTGCAATCCGTTTGCCTGAGTCGTTATTTCTGCCTGTGGTGGGGAGGGGATCTGCCCCAACCCATTACATTTTTGGCGCCCAGGGTTAGAGAATTTCAGCCTCTTGCCCTCAACATTTTTATTGTAGGTCGTCTTGTCTTATTTCTGTGGGCTGGTTTCTGCCAAAAACTGGGTGCCTGCTTGTTGTCTGTCTTTTCCTTTAACCTTCTGCTTTGTTCTCTCTGTAAAGTATATAGTGAAAATCTAAAAGTCTTAAGCAGAGTCACACACAAAGTTCTGTGCTCTGCTGCAGTTCTGTGTAGGCTTTTCTTAGCTGGCAAAGCCAGTCTGAGCTTTCTGCTACAGCGTGGTACTGTTGTCCTGCAGTGTGAAATAATATCTGTAGTGTTTATTTAAACATGGCCAAGGGGCTTTCAGACTTTAACCTGGAAGGTCATTCTGAATGAATTGGCACTGGCAGACCCCTGGCTTCACAGTGCTTTCTCCTGGTTGAGCAAAGACTCTGAGTACCAAAGTCAGGTTTGTCAGCAGCAGATGCTCTGGCCTCTGTTGTAAATTGGAGTGTAAAAGGATGAAAAAGCTTCTCCCAGCTCCCTTTCCTTGCAGCTGGTTCAGCAGTAGCTCATTTTTGAAACATAGGTTACCTTGTGACTCACACAGGTCTTTAAGCTGTATTAGTTACTTGTCAGTGTACCTTGGGAATGGTGAGAGGACTATGGAAGAACAGGGGGTTAGAAGAAAGTACTGAACTCCACAGTGGCCTGTGGTAGTGCTGAAGGGAGAGAAGGGAAGTGTGTTGTGAAGCCTAACTCTTGATGGGCATGATTTTTTGCCTTGTCAGCACTGAAATGTTCTTATGCAGGTGGGAAGTCTCACCAAGGCTCTGGAGGGTCTTTCTAGCATTTGTACTGGCCTGGGAAGGGGCATCACTGCCTTTGGCTAACTGGAGTTTTCGTCTTTTGCAGCATCCAGCCTTGCCCAGATGTTAAGTATGGCAAACGTATCCATGTGCTGCCAATTGATGACACTGTAGAAGGGATCACAGGAAACCTGTTTGAGGTCTATCTCAAACCATACTTTCTGGAGGCATACAGACCCATCAGGAAAGGTAATGATGTCTGTTACTGAAGTCTGGGTGGCAGCAAATGTGAGGTAGTCCTGAGGCCAAATAAAGAGGATGTCTAGTAGTTTGCACACATTTCTGCAAAGCATTAGATTAACACCAGTAGAGTGTGATTTTGCTGGTGCTGATTTGATTTTTCCCTTATCTTCGAAAAAAGGGTCATTGGTGCTGCTGGTTGGCAGAACAGTTTGATAGTTCTGTGGGTGTGGGGTTTCTGCTACATGAGATGAGACAGCATTAGAAAAGGCTCAGTTAGAACAGAGGAGAAAATCTTATTAAACTAAGTCGCTGCCACTGAATGGAATGGTGTAGTTGCCTGTATACTAATCGGTTGAGTGTACCAACTGGCACCCTGACTACATTCACTTCTTCAAAGTAATTTAATTAGCAGCTGTGAAAGTGTGTAGAAAACCAAATGCACTTCTGGAATTGTGCTGTTAGCACTTTTGCTGGAACAAATAGATTCTGATGCACTGTAAACATAAGTTGAAGTTACCCAGCTTCTGTCGTCTGGTTCAGCCAGGAGTCACAGTGTAGTATTACATGTTATTCCACTTCTGGAGACAACCAGTTGCAACTAGTAACAGCTAGTTATAATAACTTCAAAATGAATTCTTATTAAATTGGAGCATTTTGCCTGTTTTAGAAATGCTAAATTGAAACAGAATGGAAAAGAAATATGATTCCTTGCCTTCTTGTTTTGTGTGTAGGCTGAGTATTCTTTTCTGTTGATTGCTGGTTTTGTTTGCTGTTTGTTACTAAATGAAATTTGAGAACTTTCCTGGCTGAGGATCTCAGGTACTCACAGTACATGCAGCTCTGAAGCAGCGTCACCAATGCCAGCAGTATCTGCTGTGTAGCCAGCTTCCTTGTCCTCTGGGGCTGCTGGCAGTGCAGGGATTGTCATTCTGCAGATGCTGGTTGCAGCAGGCTACTGACATTTGGGGTTTTACAGGTGACATCTTCTTGGTGCGTGGAGGCATGCGTGCTGTGGAATTCAAAGTGGTGGAGACCGATCCAAGTCCATACTGTATAGTGGCTCCAGACACAGTGATCCACTGTGAAGGAGACTCCATTAAAAGAGAGGTGAGCAGAGTCCTGCCATGTGGTTTCCCTGAGTGAGTCCTCTCTGAAATCTGCTTCTGCGATGGTGCTTGAGAGCAGCAGTGTTCACAGTTCCTGTTTTGGCATTTTGTGAACTGGATGCAGTGATTAGAAACTCTGGTTTCAGGAGATGAACTGCTTCTGAAAGTAGTCAGAGGAATCTCTTTCCACTGTTCTTCCTCATGTCGAGATTGCAGCAATGTGTAGGTTTGCTGATGAGATACCATACTTAGGCAGCAGCTGGTTTTGCATCTTCCAGATGTCTCATGTTGGACATAGATGCCTTTTTTTAAATTCCAAACTTCTCTTGATCTGTAGCAAGGGGAGCTTACAGTGTTGCTAAATTTCATGCCAAATGAGAAGAAAGCAATTCGTGCTGTTTTCCGTGACAAATGTAAAATCTCAAAATGGTAGGAGAAATTTTTTTAAGAAATCCTGGTCCCTTGAGTGTCCCAAGGTTGAGACAGCCTGGGTGGATTGTTGTCTTGGCAGAATCTAACCTTAGTATTACAGAGTAATAGGAAAATTTCCTACAGAGTGGGAAATCTCAGATACATGAGCTAAGGAGGTTGCATGCTTCATAAAGGAAGTGCCTACAAGTCAGGGTGAGTGCTGGTTTGTATTTAGCTGCTTCCTAAAATACTCACTTCTGTATGACTGTTCTGAGACCGTGAAACCCCCTTAGTCCAGTTTAGGCTCTGCAGGACACAGCAGAGACAAGAGACGAGCAAGTTCAGCCAAGGCATCAAAATGATGAGCTAAAGGCCAGAAGCAGTGAGGAGGGGCTGAGAGAGTGGGATAATGCAGCGTGGAGATGGGGAGGCAGAGGCAAATGCCTAATGGAAAGGAGTAGATGACAGGGTTCTTTGGAGACAGGGTCTGGTCTAGGGGCAGTGGCACAAACTGGATCAAGGGAAGATACCCAGTAGATAAAAGGAAAAGGGTTTATGCCTTCACCTTGGAGCAAGACCCAAAGTGGGCAAGAATCTCAAAACCTGGAGACCTTTAGTACTCCAGATCCTAAGGTAGTAGTTCCTGTTTGTGAGGCTCAGACTGTGCCTCTCTGAGATTCCAGGCTGTGTCATTTTATTGTTTTAGTGTGTCATAATGATACAGATAACTAATGCCAGTAGAGGTCTGGACTGATGAATGGATGCTGTAGGAATATACCAGGAGAGTTGTCTACAGTTGATCTTACTCATGTCTGGACCAGCTAGACATAAGCACTTAAGTTAAGGAATAAGTATATTTTACGCTGAGTTTTGTTGACTGTGTTTGTTAGCCACCTCAGAGGGTCACAGAGCTTGTTTTTGTGCTAGATTCTGTAGGGAACCTGGCAGCAGAGGCTGTCATTCATGAAGGTGTGCTTCAGTGAGGTTTAGATATGTGCAGGCAATTCTCTTACTATGTCTGGGAAGGCAAAGCTAAAAAACAGTTGTAGAAGACACCAGGAAGACTTGAAAATTACAACAGACAGCAAAGAGATGGCCATGAGCAGAAACCTGGATTTTTGGCTTCTTTAGACTGGGAGGGGTTATGAATGCCTTTTTTACGCTGCATGTGTGTTTGATATGTCTCTCTGGATAGGATGAAGAGGAGTCACTGAATGAAGTGGGTTATGATGACATTGGGGGCTGCCGGAAGCAGCTGGCTCAAATCAAAGAAATGGTGGAACTTCCCCTCCGACACCCTGCACTCTTCAAGGCCATAGGGGTGAAGGTGAGTCCATAATGTGCACCAGCCAGCAGATGACTCTTGATGTCAGAGGTTATGAAACATTGGTGGAGGGAATAAATAATTTGTGGTTTGTGGGGATTTTTAAATGCTGGAGTTAGGAAAGTATTTTCATACGTGTTCTGGACACCAAGTATTGACAACTTGTGGAGTGGTGCTTTGAATCAGTGCTGTCAGTTACTGGCAAAGTTTTTGTTTGTGTCTCATATGAAGTAGTGAAGGTGTTGATAGCAGCACTGGGATGACAGCTATTGCACAAGTTCGCATCACAGTCTTGGACTGCATTTAATCAAATGCCTACAACTTCACTGTGAAGCTACTTAGGCATTCAGATACTAGCTCATCACCTCAGTCTGTTGCCTTTGTCTTCAGCCTCCACGTGGGATTCTGCTGTATGGTCCTCCTGGCACTGGTAAAACACTGATTGCCCGAGCAGTGGCCAATGAAACTGGAGCTTTCTTCTTCCTGATCAATGGTAAGTTTTGTGACTGCTTTGGCCCCAGATCTGTTGGGGGCTTGCTCGCCCATGTTATGGCAATCAGTGTTGTTTAATGGGGCTCGTAGAGTCACGCTGTTCCCTGACATCCTTCCTTAACCAGACTCTTCAGACATGCCTCTGGAGACACTTGGAGGCCACTTGTGTGGAAGTGTCAGTGCACTTCTCTTAAGCTTGATTCTGTTGTAGCAGAATGGATGTGAGACAGTTTGCAACGCAGGGACTTGCATTTATGTTGATGAGGGCAAAGCTGAGAGTCAAGTGCTGAGACTCTGGTAATAATACAGGTGCAGGACACTGGCTTCTGTTGCTGGCACTGTGTTCTGTTCAGAAAAGGTGTTGATCCGCTGTGCATTTCTTTCCCCTCAAGTAAAGCGCATGATGTGTTTTGTCTCGAGTAACATTAATTGGAATGTACTTTATGACAGCTACAATGAGTTCTTTGAGACTGAGCTACAAGTGACAGAAATTCCTGTTGATAACTCTTACCTGTAGTAGTTGTGTTGGTTACTGATTGAAGTAAATTCTGAATTTCCCTTGCTGCTTTCCTGTCCCCTTTTACAGTCAGTGGTGGAATATTTAAGGAATGCTGCTTTTCTTTTCAGATTTCAGTTGCATAAACCTGTGAAGGGGAGAGCAAAGGAGCGTGTAGCACTCCATAGAAATGGCTGGTTGTGGGGAGGTGACTTGCTTTGTAAGTGGGCTGGTTTTAGCCATGTCGCCCTTGTCATGTACAAGGTAGTAGAAGCTGTCAGTGGGCATTAATTAGCTAGCCATTTCATTAGACACTTGTACTTTTGTTGCATAATAAAAGCAGGGAGCTGTAGGCAGGGCTGGTATAAACTGCATTACCTGTAGTGAAATGCTCGTGATGCTGCCCATGCCAGTGGCTCTGCAGCTGGTGGGCTTCAGTTAGCTAGCAGCTTTGTACTCTGGAGAGTCAGGTTTCTTTTTCTTTGGCCTTCTAGAAGCATAGTCTCTCTTTGTCACTGCTCTGTTCATCAGTTGTAGGCAGTTTCAGGGGAATGCTGTCCTTCCCTATGGAATTGATGTGCTTACACTTGTATGTTTTTATTATTTATTTACCCTCTGAGAGGAGTTGGAGTTTTTGGTTTGTTGGGGTTTTTCTTTTCCTTTTTTTTTTTTCTTCCAAACTCATTTATAGGATTTTAGAGACATAATTATATACCTGTTTGAAGCACTCTAAAGGCAGCTTTGGTATCTTAAAGCTTTTTCCTTTCCTACTCTGATAATTCATCACCATATAATTTGATTGCTTCTCTTGCAAGCAATGACTGGCATTAACAGTGGTGGCACATTACAGGGAAGAGTGAAATAGGGTGAGGAAAGAACTAAAGGTCTCTGATCAACTAGCACAGTATTCTGTTAGAGTAAACTGGAAACAGCAGAATAATGATAGAAAGTAATTTTGCATGGTCTTCTGTTCAGCTGCAAGTTCAGTGAACCCAGCTGATAGTATTTGTGTTGCATTAGAATATAGATTGTCCCACGTGAGCATTGTACTGAAAAACTCAGCTGCGTGTCTTGGGGCTGGCTGCCTCTGTTCTGGGTGCTACTGTGCCACTGTTTTTCAGGTCCTGAGATCATGAGCAAGCTGGCTGGTGAATCAGAGAGCAACCTAAGGAAAGCCTTTGAAGAAGCAGAGAAGAATGCTCCTGCTATCATCTTCATTGATGAACTGGATGCCATTGCTCCTAAAAGAGAGAAGGTAAAGAAAGCTTGTAGAATGTGAAGCAGTACATCCCTTTTGGTAGCAGCTGACACGAATCTGCATTTGACTACAGGGTAAAGTAGCATTTAGCTTGACACCTGATTTTGCTTGGACCCCATGGCATTATCTTAACAGGTTGTGGCTGCTGTATCTGCTCTGGTGCTGCAGTAGCTCTTGTGCTGCATTGTGGAGCTTTTGGTCTAACCACTGCTTTCTCTCTCCATAGACGCATGGAGAAGTGGAACGTCGCATAGTGTCTCAGCTGTTGACTCTTATGGATGGACTGAAACAGCGAGCACATGTGATTGTTATGGCAGCTACCAACAGACCTAACAGCATTGACCCAGCACTCAGGAGATTTGGTAATCACAATTACAGTCTCTGGTGTATCACAGACTTTGTTACAGGTCATTCTGCAGGGGCCTTGGAAGGATTGAGCAGAAATTAAAACGTCATCTGTGTGTTACATAAACTACTGACTTGCCTCCAGCTGCCTGTTTGAAAGTAATTTCTAGGCTTCCAGCCTTTGGTATCATTTCTGGTACCATATTACGTTAGAACTTGCTGAAATTAAACAAAACCAACACTTTGAAGCGAAAAAGTGTACTAGTCACTTGTAGATTAAGCTATTTCAGGATATGCTGAAGGATTAAATGCTTAAGTTCATGTTCGTGACTTAAGTTGCAGAAGGCTCTAAATTGTCTGCTTTCTTCCTGTTTTTATGATGAGAAGTCCTGTAGCTTCTGAGATTCAGGTTTATGAAGCTGTGCCCTGTGAATGGATGTCTGGTAAATAGCCAGTTGGTCAAGTCTCTTAATAGCAAACCAGTCAAGCATTCAAGGGAAACCAGCTCATTAAATGTGTAGTGAGCCATTTGAATGCACAGCTATGGCTGGAGAACGGGGGTAGGGTACTTTTCCTGCCTTACCACATATTGGGACAGTTCCTACTTACCACTGCTTGGATATGGCTATGAAAGTTGTGACTCTTAGAAATAAACAAAAATGTCTCATGGTATGTTGGCTTGAGGAGGCATATTTCCTGAAGATGAGGCTTGGGAAAAGTTACTAAACCATCAGTCCTGTGTCATGTAACCCTCCACTCCAGTTAATACAGTAGTCTCACTTTTGCTAAATGGCTACAGCCTGGCAGAGAAGCCCAAAGCTCTGGCATTTTCTGAAATTGTGTGTGTTGGTACCTTGTCATCATGTTGTTCAAAGAAGGGCAGCAGCCACAGCTCTTCTCATTTGCAGAATCAGCAGCCCAACACATGTTTTGTACTCCCCAGGTCGTTTTGACAGAGAGGTAGATATCGGTATCCCAGATGCCACTGGGCGCCTGGAGATCTTGCAGATCCACACGAAAAACATGAAACTGGCTGATGATGTGGATCTGGAGCAGGTGAGTAGGGTGATACTAAGAAAGTTTGTCTTTGCAGGAAGATGTTCCCAATGCTCTGTTATATAGTGGAAGAGATGTTAAGGCCTGATTGCATAAAATGTGACTGTTTATTTAGGACAGCATGAGGCCGGGTGAGCGTGTGATCTCTGGGCTCACAAATACCAATGACTGCAACTCCTTGGTCACTAGTTAACAATGTCATGGCTAAGTGAAGCAGATGTTTTGAGTCCAGTTGAAAAGTGCATTACCTGTGTCCTCCTGGGTTTGTTTGCTGTGGGATTCTCTGTAATAGTAAAACAAGCTTGAAACAGCTCACGTAGACCTACCAGTGTCAGCAGTGTGCTGACACTGGACATCGCACGTAAACTGGATGGCTCCTGTAATTTCTGCCCTGAATGAAGAACTGCAGTCCTCAGGGTTATAACTCTGCGCACCATCTGAATCCAAGTTGCAGCTTCAACCTGAAGTGGGAGGTGGAGCAGCAGTGTGTTAAGTGTGTTAGATATGTGGTAGCACTTATCTTGAATCTGCAGCAAGGCACTGATGTTGCTGTCCTCCAGAGCTTTGTTGCATTTCCTCAGTGAGTTACTAAGTATGCATTGCCCTTGCAGAGCACTTGCTTGTGTCCCTGTAAGTCATAGTCAGTGCTCTGCTTTCAGGTGGCAAACGAGACCCATGGGCATGTTGGTGCTGACTTGGCTGCTCTTTGCTCAGAAGCTGCTCTTCAGGCCATCAGAAAGAAGATGGACCTCATAGACCTTGAAGATGAAACTATTGATGCTGAAGTGATGAACTCACTGGCTGTGACCATGGATGACTTCAGGGTAATGCAGTAGTGATCCTCCTCCTTGTGGGTGCAGTGTGTAACTGCTTTATCTGGAGCTAGTGAACACAGAGTGTTAGAATTTGTGTAATACTGTTTCTTCTAATGACAGTGGGCTCTGAGCCAGAGCAACCCTTCTGCTCTTCGGGAGACTGTGGTGGAGGTGCCACAAGTTACCTGGGAAGATATTGGTGGTCTAGAAGATGTGAAGAGAGAGCTCCAGGAGCTTGTACAGGTAAGGGTTTCCAACAGATTTTTGCCTGGTCAGCTTGAAAAGTAATTATATTAATAAAATCCAGTACTTCAGATTCCTGTTTGGGCTGCGAGCAGAGTACATGTAGAGGGTTTTGTGGAATTTGCATGTAATGGTGCTAACAGAGCCATGCTGTTCATCTTGGTGATTCTGGAGAGGAAGTGCTGAAAAGCAGCACCAGGCTTTCCTTAGCTGAGTCTCCAGTGCCATTTCAAGTGGATATTGCACTGCATGCAGAAACAGCAGTAGTTCTGGTTCTCTTGAGCGGAGACCTGCAATGGGACCCCTGCTGAGAATCCTCTTACATGATGGTTTTATATGCCAGAAAGTGGATGAAGATTTTTACTGGGAGAGCTGATAAAGGGTTTACTTGTTAGCATTATCACAAGGGCAGGTGAGAAGTAATTGTGAAGCCTTCTATGAAGGGGAAGGCTTAGATTTAAAGTCTGTGGAAATGCCTGGTGGCTGTGTTGGGATGGCTTGGGTTTGATAAATTTTCTGTTCAGTTGGCACTGTAGAGAGACCCTGTCTGTGAATAACAGAATCCAATTTTCAGTCTAATTTTCTGATGTTAAAATCATCACCTCTCTCTGACCTTGTTGCCAAGGATAAAAACTCAGATCAGACACCTCTGTCTCTGGAGAGCAGAGCAAGTAGGTTAGATAATGAGCTGTTCCCTTTTGCTTCTGCTTTGCAGGGCAGAGTGAAGTTGGGGTTAAGTGTGCTAGAAAACTACTTGGTTCTTGGAGGTAAATAGGTTGTTTAAGGCAGCTTTCCAATTTAGCCATGGTGCTCTTTGAACCATTTAAAAACTCCTGCACTGCACAGGCAGGATCTGTAGTTCAGCTCACCAGAAATCTCAAGTAGTGTTGCTGATAGGAGGAAAAACAAAACTGTCCAAGAAAAAGATGTCCCTGCCCGTGGCCAGGGGGTAGGACTAGATTATCTTTGAAGGTCCTCTTCCCATGCACATCATGGAGTGATTCTGAGGTACTGGCCTGTTCTGGCTTACCATGCGAGGTTTTTGTTTGTTTCTTTTGTTCTCTTTTAGTACCCTGTGGAGCACCCAGACAAGTTCCTCAAATTTGGTATGACCCCATCAAAAGGGGTTCTGTTCTATGGGCCACCTGGCTGTGGTAAGACCCTGCTGGCCAAAGCCATTGCCAATGAATGCCAGGCAAACTTCATTTCCATCAAGGGGCCGGAGTTGCTCACTATGTGGTTTGGCGAGTCTGAAGCCAACGTGCGCGAGATCTTTGACAAGGCAAGTGTCCCTTTCACTACTGCTCCATCTGTGCTCAGGTACCCTCAGAATTCTGTCTCCACTGTATCTGTCTTACAAGCCTGGTTCTTGTTTGTGTGTCTTGTGCTTTCCTCACTTGCACTGAGAGCAGGGACTGCTCTTCTGATGTCAAGGGATTAATCCTCTTCAGCAGCATAGCTATTTAAACTGTTTCTTCTGGCTGCAATTTGCATCTGCTGTTACGGCATGGTAAGTTCCCCAATGCCTTAGCAGAGAGACTAGAGCAGAGACACTGGATACCTTCCACATCCCTGAAAACATAACCTTGACACTTCATTAGCTGTCACCATTTATGGATTTTCAGAATATCCCATGGGTTCTTGTCCTGCAGCATACATGGCTTAGAAAGGTCTACACTCCTACTGCCCGGCTGCTCCATAGATAGTGTCGCTTTGTGTCCCAGAAAGTTAAGTGCATGTGTTACACTGGGAATCCTTGCCCTTGTAGTCAGGGAAGGTGCTGATAGAACAGCTGAAATCTCCTTCCACGCCTTCTCTGAGAGAGAAAGGTGAAGTTGGGAGGGAACCTTAGAGGCCATCTAGTCCACCTATTTACCCAGGGCAGGGAGATAACATGGGAATTCAGGCAGGTTGCTCAGTGCCTCTGTTCGGCACATGTGCTCAGCGTGGATTATCCCTGATCTCTCTGCATCTCTCTGCTAGTGTTTTAGCTTTCCCTCTCTTCTTTTTTTTCCCCCCTTGGTTCTAACTGGATTTTTTTCAGTGGTTCTTTGTGCCTGCAGTCCTGCATTCTTTCAGTGCACAATTTGAAGAAATATCTGCCTTCTCCCTATAACTACACATTACATAGCTGAAGACAGTGACTGGATTTCCCTCTTCCATTGGATATGTCCTGCCTACTGATACTCAAGTGCTGAATAACCAGTCAAAATCCCCAGGTCTTGCAGGGAGAGGCCTAGTCTGGGCAAATCTACTCCAGCTTTCCCTTCAGCCATTGGAGTTACCTTTCTTCTGCCTGGTCTGCAATGCTCCCAGCTTTGGGGATATTTGCCTCGTGTGGGAAAATTGAATTGGGTGTCTGTGTAACAGGAGGTTTTCTGGAGCAGCTCCTCCAAACCCTTCTTGCAGCATCAGTGCTCTGGTGGTGGTACTCTGAGCTGCTTTATTGGTAGAGTAGGCACAGTATGAAATGCAGGTACTCCTTGTCAGGTGATACTAACATGGGCCAGTTGTTCCCCTTTGTTTCTTGTAGGCCCGACAAGCAGCCCCTTGTGTGCTCTTCTTTGATGAGCTGGACTCCATTGCAAAGGCTCGAGGCGGGAATATCGGTGATGGTGGTGGTGCTGCAGACCGTGTCATCAACCAGATCTTGACAGAGATGGATGGCATGTCCACCAAGAAGAACGTTTTCATCATTGGTGCCACCAACAGGCCAGACATCATTGACCCAGCCATCTTGCGCCCCGGCCGCCTGGATCAGCTCATATACATCCCGCTGCCTGACGAGAAGTCCCGGGTTGCTATTCTTAAGGCCAACCTGAGGAAATCGCCAGTGGCCAAGGTAGGGTGTGTGCTCTGACTGCATGCAGACTGGGTCTGCTGTGTGTGCTCCTCACCAGCTGGGGACAGAGCAGAGTACTGGTGGCTGCTCTGCATGGTCTAGAGCCCGGAAACATCCAATCCATGAAGGGCTGAGTGGGAGGCTTGATGCCGAAGGCTAGGTATTGATGAAGTTAGATGTTAATGGTCAAGCACAGCAGGTCTTTTTGTCATGCACTGTAGTTCTGCCCACAGTGTGGGAACAGGAAAGCCTGTTACAGCAACATAGAAAAGATTCTTGTACTCTTAAAGAAAAGCAAATGTTGAATGTGTGGGTGGGAAATGGAAATTGAAGAGGAAACATTGCACTTAATTGTTGTGGAACTCTGTCCTAGGCAAGAGTTGTGCCCCTTGCCTGGGGAGCTGGCAGTAATGCAACCAGTGAGAGCACAAAGATGATTTGTGCCAGGCTTAGTTTTAGGTTGTTAGGAAAGAGGGTTTCAGAGGAGGTTGCGGTGTTACCCCCTCAGCTGAGGAGAAGGAGGAAGTCATTGCTTGTCTTGGTCTTTCTGTGCCCCCTCTTCATTTCCTGTCTGACAGTGTTTTGTTTGTCTGGTAATGTTCACAGCTGCACAAACCATATCCTAAAGCCACAAGTGCAGAGAACCTTAGAGCTGCTGTGTGGACTTTTGGTTGGGGTTTGGGGAGCATGGCCTATCTTTGTGTAGCTAACATTTTTCCAAACCTAAGAGCCTTAACAGCTGATTTTTCCAAAATTTGCCATAATTAAGGTGGGAGCTTAATATCATGGGGTCTGATGACACCACCATCACCTGAGGATGTAAGGTGTTAAGGAGATGCCTCTCCTGATGTTTTTTTCCATTAGGATGTTGACCTGGATTTTCTGGCCAAGATGACCAATGGCTTTTCGGGGGCTGACCTGACAGAGATTTGCCAGCGTGCCTGTAAATTGGCTATCCGTGAATCCATTGAGAGCGAGATCAGGCGAGAACGTGAGAGGCAGACCAACCCTTCTGCCATGGTGAGTGGAGCACTCTCAGCTTTCTCTGCTTGCATCTCTGGGGTGTGATGTGTTCCTCTCTGTCCTCCTCAGATGGGGATGAGTTGACTGTCACACTGAGTGTGGAGCTGGAGCACTTTGTCCTCATCCTACAGGAGGTTGAGGCTCCTCCTGGGTCTCGTGCTCAGCATTGCTCAGAAGGCCCCTGCTGCAGCTCTGACTCATGATCCGCTGCAGTGCCCCTCCAGCCCTTGCTGCAGCAGGCACCAGAACATCCTGCACTGGAAGGAGGCTGTGGGCAGCTCTCGGGGCTCAAACATGTGGCTCACCTGGGCTCTCTGTCCATTGCAGGAGGTGGAGGAGGATGACCCGGTTCCTGAGATCCGCAGGGATCACTTTGAGGAGGCCATGCGCTTTGCTCGCCGCTCCGTCAGTGACAACGACATCAGGAAATACGAGATGTTTGCACAGACTCTTCAGCAAAGCCGGGGCTTTGGCAGCTTCAGGTAACCATGGGGCAGACAGTCTCAGAGCACTGAGACAGCTTTCTGCTGGATTCCGAGCTGCAAACTCCTCTTCCGCCCTGCTCTCCCGTTCTCCTCAATGCATACAGCACCAGGGACAGCAGTGGTGGGTGTGGGCTGTGCTGCCGGTCGGTCGTAGCTGCTCTGTCAGTGCTCTCTAAGGCCATCAAACGTTGTTCCTTTAACACACGCCACAGCCAGCAGCCGAGCCACCTGGCTAAGGCTTCATCCCGTTTCTCCTGCCTGTCCTAGTTGGCACCAGTGTGTTGTCATAGAGGGAGGGGACCGTTGCTGGTCTGGGAGGATGTCTTTGAACAACATCTCTTCTCTTCTCCACCACTGAATGCAGGTTCCCGTCAGGTAACCAGGGCGGTGCTGGTCCCAGCCAAGGCACAGGAGGTGGCAGCGGGGGCAACGTGTACAGTGAAGACAATGATGATGATCTCTACGGTTAACTCGCTGTCCTCAGTGGACCAAACTCCAAACCAGGCCTCGTTGTACAGGGAAAAAAAAAAAAAATCCAATGTTCAGTGGACTCTTGGCTTTTTCATTCCTCAGTCAGAACAGTGTAGCTGCACGGCAGAATTCGTACAGGGAATGTTTTCTGCAAACACAAACCCAGGCCGTTCTTCAGTTGGGAGGCAGACAGTGAATTGACAAGGAGGGGAACCAACATTAATTTCTGAGAAATTTCTGTTCTAGTTTCTGTGGCAGAATCAGCAGCTTTAGCAAAGGGTACAACGCTAGCCTGTATAAAAAAAAAAAACAAAAAAAAAATTAAAAATCCACCCAAAAAAAATAATAAAAAAAAAAAATCCCACAAAACTCTTGCCAGGCTCTGGCAGTTCCTTTCTGTTGGTGCTGGCGCTGTCTGTAAGCTCATGTCTCTCAGGTGTTGTCTGAACAGTCCTTGCTCTGGTGGTGTTGGTTTCCTTGTGCACTTCCCTACTGCCTTCAGGGTTGCTTTTCGTTCTTAACACCTTTGAGCCCACACTAGCAGAAGACATGGGTTTGGCAGTGTCTGTCTCCTGAGATGGGCCTGGCAGCAGGTGCCTGGTGTTGCTTTGATGCTGTCTGTGAGCTGTTCAATCTTCTGTTGGCTCCTGAGCAGCAAAGGATTTACCCAGCAACGCCTGTCCTGCCTGAGGGCAGACGAGAGGGGGCACTGGGGCTGTTTCTGGGCTTTGTGGTGTAGTGTGACACTGCTATGGATAGGGAAGAGGGGAGCTGCAGCATGTTTCATTTGTCCAATGGAAGTCTTGGACCTCTGGTGCCAGCTGGCTCGGTGTTGTACTCTGTAGGCGGTTCTAATCATGGTTCTCCTCCTTCCTTTCCACTTCACTAACTTGCTCCTTGGTTTATTTTCTTATCGCTGAACTGAAAAATGCTGTCCAGCTGTGCTTGTTAGTGTTTGACATGAGAGAAGCCTTGGATCTGGTCTTGCTACCCAGGAGCAGGGCTGGAAGCTGCATGTGGCCCAGCCCTGAGCCCCAGGGAGGAGCCTAAGGCAGGGTGCTGCCTGCTTTTAGGTGTGTGCAGGAAGTGAGGGCTTCTGCAAAGGGGTTGAATTGGAGATTGTGTGGCACAACATTTCCCCAGGCCTTTGGGGCTGAGCCGTGATGGAGAGAGAGCAAGGTTCCCCGGTCTCTCCAGGGATCTAATTTAGGCTAGGCAGTGGAAGTTTGTGCCCCAAAACCTGGTACATCTTGGAGGGTTCCCTAAAACCAGCTAGATCCAATCAGGGAAGTATTTCAAATGACAGGGACTGTCCATGAGAGGGGGCTTGTGCACAGCAGTGGGGAGAAATGCACCAGAATGGGGAGCGCTGTGTTTGTGTAGCACAATCTCCCGAGGGATTAGGAGACCGGGCCCTCGGGGAGGGTGGGCAGCCCAGGTGCCCTGTCGTCCTTCAGAGGTATCTGCCAGCACCACAGCCCTATCCTCATGCCACCCTTAAGGGAAGACACTGCTGCTGCTCTGGCAGGAATGCTGGCATAACCTCTTCCTCAGGCAGTGGGGCTGAGGAGGGGATATTTATGCTTCGTCTGCCCCCCAGCAGCCCTTTTCTTGGATTAAGCTGCACCTATACATTTTTACCACAGGGCTGCCTCCATTCTGCAGGGACACAGAAGCTGGCTTTGCTTTCATGTTCCACTGCTTCACCCCTGAGAGAGGCAGCTCCAGCAAGACTCAGGAAGCAGCAACCAGCCACTTGACACTTTCAGCTGCATGGAAAGGGGGAAAGGGCTGCTTTGCACTCTTGCTGAGAGCTCTCCAGGACTCCCAAAAGCCTTCAACACTGTCAGGGGGTGGATGTCTTCTTTCCTGCCATTTTGGGACTGTCACCACCCAGCAAGTGCTGGGAGAAGATCCATCTTGGCATCTCCTATCTGCTGTGGAGGCTGGGACAAGCGGGCCATAGGAGGCAGCCCCACTCTGCCGCTGCCTCTTCAAATTGGAAATACTAATTAAATCCATCAGGAAAGCTGGAAAACCTCATCTTTCTTCCCTGTGGTTTGTGGCTCCCTATGTGGACAGCACCCACAGGATCCCCAAAAGCATCTTCCCCTGCACTGGAACAATGTAAACTTAGTTGGGGGCTGAATGTGTTGCCCAGGTCAGTATCTGCAGCGGTCGAGGAGCTTGACTGGGCTCCTCCACCCTGATGAACCTCCAGTAGTTCCAGGATAGGGCCTGGGTTTAGCCAGTTCAGTTCTGGAGCCCTCGAGGCAGGACGGACATGAACATGTTGGAGCAGGTCCAGAGGATGGCCACAAAAATCATCAAAGAGCTGAAGCACTTCTGCTGTGAGGACAGGCTGAGAGAGTTGGGGTTATTAAGCCTGGAGAAGAAAAGGATCTGGGGACACCTCCCTGTGGCCTTTCAGTACTTACAGGGGGCCTGTAAGGAAGATGGGGACAGTCTGTGGAGCCCAGCCTGTTGCGGTAGGGTAAGTGGTGATAGTTTTAAGCTAGACGAGAGTAGATTCAGACTAGAGCTAAAGAGGAGTTATTTACAATGAGGGTGGTGAACACTGGCACAGGTTGCCAGAGAGGTCATAGATACCCCATCCTTGCAAATCTTTATGGTCAGGTTGGATGGGGCTCAGAGCAACCTGACCTAATTGAAGATGTCCCTGCTCATTGCTGAGAGATTGGATGAGATGACCTTTAAAGGTCCCTTCTACCACTTAAAGGGGGGGGCAACAGAAAGGTTGTGAGGGATGTTTTCCAAGAGCATACGGTGACAGGACAAGAGGTTATAAGGAAGAAATTCTTCATTAGGAGGGTGGTGAGGCATTGGAACAGGTTGCCTGGAGAAAGTGTGGCAATTGTGCTGCCTCTCTAGAAGCCGTAAAGATCAGGCTGGATGGGGCTTTGAGTAACCTCTAGTGGAAGGTGTTCCTGCCCATGGCAAGGTGCTTGGGACTAAATGACTTTTACATGGACCATTTCAACCCAAACTGTTCTGTGACTGTCATGATTCTATGACATTCCCCCTACCCTTGGGCATCTCCTGACCCCAGGGCTAGCCCTGTGACAACAGCATCCCCACCACCACAGGCATTCTTCCTCCATGGGTATCCCCTGCTCCATGGGTGTGCCTACCCTACTGACAGTCACTTCTCCATAGGCAAACTTCTGGTATCAGCAGAACTTTGCCTGGGTCAGACTTGTGCCATTGCCTCTGGCCCTGTCCCAGAGCCCTTCTGAGGAGAGCTGGGTACTGGCATCTCTCCAGCTCCCCCCTGGCAGCCCAGAAGGAGCCTCTCCTTTGCCCATGCCACCTGAAGGAGCCATAGGAGGGAGTTTTACACAGAGAGTGATTGCCCATTGGAATGGGCTGCCTGAGGAGGTGGTGGGGTCGCCATCACTGGGGGTGTTCAGGGCGAGGCTTGACAGGATGCTTGGTTCCATGGTTTAGTTGATTGGGTAGTGTTGGATGATGGGTTGGACATGATGATCTTGAAGGTCTCTTCCAACCTGGTCTGGTTTATTCTATTCTATTCTTATTCTATTCTATTCTTATTCTATTCTATTCTGATTGGTCTCCCCTACTCCTGTCCCCTACTGCCATTTAATCAGGCAAACAGCTGTTCTCTGTGACTGAGCAAGTCCTGTACTCATTCCTATCCCATTATCAGGCCCTGAAGGTCCTGTACACCAAGCAGATGGAACCAAGATTTCTTCTCCTCTATCCCAGCCTCAAGGAGTGCCAGGCTAGTTAGTAACTCCTTTCCTGTCTGGCCTTGAAGGCCCCAGGCATGCAGCCAACCTGATGCCGACCGTGCCAGCACAGCGCCCCATTCCTGCTGCCGATGTGGAGTGGAGCCCCTGAACTTCCATCAGCACACACTGGGGCAGTATATTTTTTCAAAATACTTTATTTCTCTCAATACTGACATTACAAAAAGAAAAAAGAAAAAAGGGGGAGGGGGAAAAAAAAAAAAAAAAAAAAAAGAGTTACAAAAAAATTCCACTAAAAAACATTCAGGTCTCATTGAAACCGAGAAAAACAAAGCAGCTTGCGTCTGCGCGCTGGCCTGTCTTCTCGCTGGCGCTGTCCATCAGGTTTCTTGTTAAATTCCACAGGGACCAGTGGAGGGAACTGGTGGTGCCCCCTCGCTGGCCAAACCGGGCAATTCAGCAGTGCCTGTCGCCTCACTCTGCACGCTAACGCTGTGCAGCTCTGCACCCAGCCCCCACAGCCACCCTGCGCGTGGCGCCCCCAGGGACCCCTCCTTGTCCAGCCAGTGGCTTCTCTGAACAACAAAAGGGGACTCCCGGAGCGGGGGGAGTATCTTGGCAGAGGTTTTTCTGAGGGGTGCCGTGGTGGCAGAGCTGTGCAAAGCCAGGTCAAACGCGCCTCCTGCTCCGTAGGAGCCTTTCTGATTTAAAAAGAACTCTCACGAGGCAGGGTGGGCTGAGAAAGTTAGGAAATATAAAAATTCTTCCGATGGAAATTCCGAAGGTTTTAAAAAAATACAGCATTTGAAAATGAAGCCACCAAGTAGATTGCCTCTGGTGCCTCCCAGCTCCACCCTGATGGCCAGAAATACCTCCTGAATTAATTGTCCCTGTAGAAAAATATATACACACACACACACACACCTGTCTTCTTATTAAATCCCGAAGGCTGACCTCAAATGCTAGTGAAACCCACAGCTCTGCTCACGTTTGGCTCTGCGCTTGCACCCAGACTTGTGCTACACACCCCCTATCACAGGGGTTTGATGTTCATGTGACTGAACCATCCCCAATAGAAAAGTCAAGGTGCAACACGCCAGTTATCCCGAAACGGGCAGAGGGAAAAACCCTTACAGAGTTATCTAACGAGCTCTATATATACGTATTGAAAAAGAAAGCAGCAATGCAAACTCAACACATCTGAACAAGGAAGCTCCACCCCGGGCTTTCCCCCCATCCCTGTGGGCAGCGGCTGCAGGCAGGCGCCGCCCACAGGCACAGGGGACAGCCCTGGGCAGAGGCAGGAAGCTGGATGGGACCGTCCCCACGTGCTCTGTCTCTTGGCACAGCCGAGGCTCGGTTGTAAGCTTGGCACAGGAGAGTGGACCATGGCCGGACTCGGTACCGTGGTCCCAGGTGAGAAACAGTCCAGCTACAGGGGGGCTAACCACAGGCAGGAGCGATCAGCGCTGTGGTACAGCCGGGACCCCAAACAGCAGCAAGTATCAAAGTGGGGAAGTGAAAAATCAACACTGGGGGTGCCAGATCCCGCGGAGTCCTATTTACACTGCCAGACCCCAGCAGGCCCAGCCTCTTGTGAGAGAAATGGCCTGAGAAGCAGGTGACGTAAAAAAACCCACACTGTGGTGCATCTCCCTGGGCAAAGGGCCCACACTGCTCACGTGTGAGAGGTGGAAAAGCTGGACCTCTGGGGAAAAAACTACAAGTTTGGCAGCCAAGAGAGCCGTGATGGGCAGGAGCCTCTCTGCTGCTAGAGTAGAAAACAGGCCAAGAGCGATGGATGTGGGGAGAGAAGGATGCCGGGGGAGGGATGGGCAGGAGGTGGGTTGGGTGTTTGTTTGGGTGAAGGGAAGTGGTGTGAATGTTGGAGCTTTTTTTGCATTTAAAAGTGCTGTGGCACCTCTGCTCCAGGCGGGTCAAGGTGCGGTGGCACATGCGTTTAGAGTATTGCTGCTTGAAGGAGTGTTCCCAGGCTCTAGGAACATGGGAGGTGCTGCTTGAGGATCAGTCTTGTCTGGGGAGCGATCCTGTCAGGGAAGCGGATTTTGAACTCCACAATCAAGTCTCCTCGCTGGAAGGGGGCCTTTGGGAAGGGCAGACCCTCCCCACGAAGTCTCTTCACTGTTCCTGGCTTGATGATGTCGCTGCAGGGAAGGGGGATCACCCGCCCGTCGATGGTGGGAATGTTCACGGTGCAGCCGCACAAGGCCTGGTGAGAGAAGAAGGGACACACTGTCAGAGGGGTCTGACACCCCAAACCATGCCAACAGCCACACCTTGTGCCCCCACCAGCTGCTCCCCAGCTTTAACCACCCAACTCCCTTTGGATGATGCCCAAGAGCATTGGTTGATCCTCACCAGTATAGCCTGAGTCTCTACTGGTGCCAGGCCAGTCTAGCCCTTGGCAGCTGGGCTGCAGGAGAGGGTGCAGGGGAGGGGTGCCCCAGCAAGGAGGTCCTAGGAGAGGGCTGTCCAAACCTCATGGGCAAAAGGAGCCCCCTCCCCACCTCCTGGGCTCTCCAGGAGGCACCACCAGCAAGCACCTGGCTGCTCACAGCAACAAGACAGGCTAAATTTAGCCCCTTCCCAGCCTCGGGCAGCCAAAAATCCAGCTGAGATCATTGGATGCCTCCATGGCTCATCAGCTGTCACCCTCTAGAGCCAGCAGCTCTGCTTGGCACTGGGGGTTATCTATAGCACAGGCTGCGTCCTGTCCCCCACCAACAGCAGCCCCAAAAGACTATGTCAGCAAGGGATGGTGGTGCAGCCACAGCACAGCACTGAGCTTTTCTAGAAGCTGGAGTCCTGGAGGGACTGGTCCCTGCCACCAGCCCCCGCTGCAAAGCCAAGAACCAGCTCTGTGGGTGCCATCTGGTTATACCCCAGCCCCAGCAGCAGCCAGGGTGGTGGGTGCCGCGGCAGCCGCAAACCAGCCTGCATTAGCCAGCCACGTGACATGGGAATGCAGCAAGAAAATCCTTGTGTCCTTAAATAACTCAGACAGCTCTGGCATACACGTGGGCAGGAGCGTCTCCAGGCTTTCTGCAAGAGCTGAGGGAGAGAACTGCGGAGCGATGCTTCTGGAAGAGGGGGAGGGAGGTCTACCAGGGTACAGCCTTAGGCTTCCAGGTTGGAAGCTGGTGAGGGTTTGCTCCTGCAAGTCAGATTCTGGGTGTCTCAGCCCTCCCAAAACCATCTTGCCTGGGGGAGGGGTGGAGGATGCAATTGCTGTTTCTCAGTAGATGGGGAGGATGTTCTGCATTCAGTCCCTCACCAGGAAGAGCGTTCAGTGACAGAGCAGCAACAGGCACCAGGAGAACAAGACCTTTACATCTTGGCCACTGGCTCAAGGCTGGTGGCTGCAGCCTCTGTGGCTAAGCCAGGACTTTGCACCAGGGTGAGCATGGAGGGACCTGTGCCAAATCCATCTGGGGGACTCTGGTTGCAGTCACCAGAGAAGAGGAAAGACAGAGCCCTCTGCTTGCACAGCTCATCCGGATGCCCTTCAGGGATGAGCATCTCTGGATGCAGGAGGATGCCCATTGCCAGCTCTGTGCAAGCAGTGGGTGCTTGGCTGGATCTCTAGCTGGCTAGAGGGAAATAGAAGGATGATGTCCCCCTATCAATGCATTTTTGCCCCATCCTCACCCAAGGATTCCAGAGCTTTCCTGCTCACTGGTGCTCAATGCCTTGGCCACAAAATGGTAAGGAGAGTAAGAACCTGCTATGGGAGCACATGGAGAGGCCAAGCAGAGGGATGCACACAGGTGTGAGTGCTTTCCCACCTAGAGCCAAGACACAAGAATCCAAGGTGCCTGCTCCTCCACCGTGTGCCCCTGTTCATCATTCTTCCAGCTCAGCTTCACTGGCATTTGGAGAACCAGTTGCTGAAGTAACACCGGTAACTGTGGGAGCTGCCCCACTTCCTAGAAAGAGGCTTGGTTTATCCCTAGGCATGAAATCACCCTGGGTTTGATAGCTGAGTGCTGTGCTGTGAGAGCAGAGCTCTATCTAGGTCAGCGTTAGGTCCTCCTCCGCTTGCAGTGGAGCCGCCAGCAGGGACAGTGCTACCAAGTCGCATCTTGGCTGGGTGCTGATGCGTGGAGGCTCCGAGCAAGGTGATGCCAGGTGAAGGATGCAAAGCAGGTGGCTGCTGAGGCCAGGCATTTAGGTAGGCAGCCAGGCAGGTGCAAGGCCCTGCCTGCAGCACCTGCCTGAAGATCTGCCTGCCAGGGGAGGCAGCTGCGGAGCAGCAGTGTCAAACTGTCCTGTCCCAGCCTGCTACTGTGATGTGTGCCTGCAATTTTAGCAAGGGACACTTCACCACAGCCCACGATTCCCTGAGGAAGCCCTTGTAAAACTCTGGCTTCTGTGGCAGCCTTGGTGGCAGCCAACTCATGCCACCCCAGACAGGAGGGCATGGCATCCAGCAGGGCTGGGACATGAGAGTCAGGAGAGTATCACCTCCCTGGATTGCCTTCTGTAGGGGTCTGTGGGATGGATGAGGACAATGCTCTCCTGCCCAAGCACCAGGTGGATTGCTCCACATGGCAGCAGGGTGCTTGGTGAGCAGTCTCCAGCATGCCTGTGAGTGTGCCTGTTGGCACTGTACTGTGCTCTTCTCCTGGCACTGGCAGAGATGGATGTTCAGGCTAAAGAAATGCAGATTTACCAGAAGGAAGGGCACAAGGTGAGTGCTTGAGACTATGGCTTTAGACTCACATGATGAAAAGGTTGTACTTCATCACATACTGAGGTGAGGGCCTGTGGAGCTGGGGACCTCCTGGCATCTACTCATGGTCTAGAGCAATTAAGGTACTTCTTTTAGTGAAAGATAAAAGCAGCAGAGTATCACCTTGCCCTGGCAAGCAGCAGGCTGGGGGTGGCAGCCAGGCCAGCAGTTCCCCAAGGATGCCCGGCACGTTGGGTTTGCCATGAAGGAGGACAGAGACCAAAAATTCCAGCTCAGAGATGAGGCATTTGCCTGGCCCAGCAGTTTTCCACTTTGTAACTGCAGGGTGCAAAGCAAATGCCAGCATACATTGTTCACAGAGATCTCAGGTACCCAGCACCAGCACTTCTGCTGCACAGCACCTGGTGCTGGAGCAGGACTTTCCACTTGCTACCCAAAGGGCAGCTCCAGGCAAAGAGTCCCTTAAGCCTGAGCAGTGCATGGACCTGGGCTAACATGGTCTGGACACCAGCACAGCCGGCCTGGGATTAATTTTACCGATAGGGAAACGCACAGAAGGAAACATGTGAGATATGGCAGGCATGGCTCCAAAAATACAGCAGTCTCTCCCAAGTATTTCTGGAGTGGCCAGGGGAGTGAGCCACCACAGGAATAAACCTCTGCACTTTGCACTGCACTGGAAACTAAACTCCTAAGTCTGCAGGTTGATTTGAGTTTGCTCCAGGAGCACCCAGCTCTCCCTGATCCATGTGGCTGCCCCTTTTCCCCAGGACACCCACTCACAGCCCAATCTGGGATGCAGAGCCACCACAAAGCTCTTCCAGCCCACTGGCAGACTAGCTCACGTTTCCATGCCTCAGGCCTGGCCCATTGAGCTTATCTCTATTAAATGCATTTGGGAACATAAATCTGTCTTCAGGAAAAAAAAAAAGAGAAAATCAGCTCATTAAGAAGACAGGCAGCCTATACAGCTTGAAAGGAACAGCAAATGGCAGCTGCCAAAAACATCAACGTTAAATGCAGCTGGGATTTGTTAAAAGGTAGCTACATAGCAGCAGCAGCAGCAGCAGCCAATGGCATGTCTTGTACTGGGGTGATCTCTTCCTCCTCTCCCACCTTTATGTGGCTGGCTGGATCTGATGCTTCCAGCCCTGCTGTGACCTCCAGGACTGGCATGCCCTGTGCTGGGTTTTGCTCACTGCCTGAATATTTCTTTTATTTGGCTCTTCATTCCTAGATAAAGAACCTCTACCTAGGAAAGCCAGAACCCAGGAAGACAGCTAAAGCATTGCTCAGGGTGGGCAAGGTACCTCCTTTCTCCACCTGACCCTGCTCTCTGGTCGTGTTGGGAAGCACCCACAGCTATTGCTATGGAGAATCTGAGCTCTCTTCCACTTGTAAATACCCTGTGCTAAAACAGAAGGACAAGACACATGGGGAAGGGAGAAAATGGGTAAATACCACCTGTACTGGCTCAAGAAGCGAAGTGCGTTCGGCAGGGACCACAACACCTGCATCCTACACCTGGCATGGCGGTTGAGTACCTCCAAACTGAGCATGAGTTGGCCTTTGCAGCTCCTCTCTGAAGAGGTCTTTGCTCCTGTCTTTTGCAACCCACCTGGTCCTTCCTCATCCACGCCAGAGAAGGACTGGCTCCTGTCTTGGCCCCCTGTGCTGCAAGTCGGTGCCGCCTTCCCCCCGCCCCGTGAGATTTGCCCCTCATACCCACCTCTTTAAGACTGATGTTTGCTGTGTAGATCACATTCGTCCCATCCCTCTTGAAATGCGAGTGAGGCTTGTCCTTGAGGATGAAGACGATGTCAGCAGGGATGTTGTCTGGAGTGGCGTCCCCTTCTTTAGGGAATGTGATTTTGGTTCCCTCCTTCCAGCCCCGTTTGATGACAATGTTTAGGATCTTGTCCTCAGTCCGCGTGGTCCGGCCATCAGCGTTGAGCCTTCTGCGCGTGATCTTCATCCTCTTGGTGGAGCCATGGTAGATCTCTTCCAGGGACACTTTGAGCTCATGGATGATGGGTGGATCTTGAATCTTCCTCCGTGTGTGCAGGGACTCTTGGTGCCTCCGGTGAATGCCGTTAATGCCACTGAAGCCGAACCGGCTGAAGGCACTGAAAGGGTCGTCGTCGTCATTGGTATCTGCATCCTCTTGGTCAAAACCATTGAACATGCGGGAGCGGCTGGTAGAGAAGAAGATGTCAAAAGGGTTGGAGCCTCCAAAGAAGGATGCAAATGTGGCATGGGGGTCTCCATGGAAGGTGTAGTGGAAAGTGTTCCCTGAGCCACCTGAAGAGCCACCTCCGGTTTTGAGACCTGGAAGAGAAAGAGGGAAGAGGAAACATGAACGCTCCCTGCTGGCAGACACCACGCTGGGGACACAACTTCTAGATGGGACTGGCTCCAGGCAGCCCTTCCAGCAGCTCCTGGGGGTGCAGGTCACCTTCTCCAGCCTAGCCACCTGTGGAGATCGTGGGCCAGGAAGGCACCACCTCTACCCACAACACTCAGCAAGTTCAACACATGACCAGGTTTTGTCCTTTCCCTCCTGAAGTGCTTCTTTGGTTCACTCCACCCAGATCAAGGCCTTTTCATTTGGAACATTTCCAGTGCATTTCCATTTTTCCCCATGGGAAGGGTCCACTCTGCCCAAATAGCCAAGTCTCTTGGGCTGCATCAGTGACCACAGTCCAACAGTGTCACATCCTGCAGGTAAGAACAGGCTTTGAGCTCAGGAAGTGACCACGACTGCATGGCAGAGTAGGTGGAGGTCAGCGGACCTCCAGGTTGGAACACAGCTTCCTGCATACAGACTGTACAAAATGCCAGGTGAGCTCAAGGCTTCTATGTTTTGGCAACCATTCCCATGGGAAACTACCCTGCCAGGTCCCAGGCTGAAACTAATGTCACTGCAACACCTCCAAAGTTCCATGAGGCCAAGGCACGTGACAAATGCCCCCCAGGAGGTCAAACACACTCTGCAAAGCTATATTTGACCAGGAGGGTTGGGAAGGGTTAAGCCAAGCCTAGCTCAAGAACTATTTTCAGAGCACACCGGTGACAGTGAAGGGCTATTTCTGACAGGCTGTCCCTCATGCCAGCTCCCCCCAGCAAGTGATAGGAGGGGGACAAGCACAGAAAAATAAGAGGGTGACAAACAGACTGGGCAAGTTTGGGGATATTTTCTGAGTAAGTTAATTTTCTGGGTGAGTCAAGAAACTTTTGCTTTACATTGTGCCCTGCAGTGTGTGGGACCCAGAAGCCCCTCAAAATGCCAATCACCACAACATTTTGCTCCAGAAGTCATAGAATCAGAGAGTATCAAGTTGGAAGGGACCTCAAGGACCATGCAGTCCAACCTTTCTGGGAAAAGCATGGCGCAGCATCCTCTTCAGCTGAAACATGGCATTTTGATGAGAAACAAAAAAACATGTTGGGCCTCAATGAGTTAAGGGGGTAACATGCCCCTCCCTCCCTGTGAGCCTCTGTCCCTAACAGACTGTTCAGCCAGGAGGTTGTTCCTAACAGACTGTACAGACAGAAGGTTTCACCTTTAATCCTGTGACGCCAGCCTGAGCAGGGTCCAATTTTGACGCCAGCCCAAGTGGGGTCCAATTTTGGCATCACCTCTGGGGAAAGGCTGGCTTCCCACTTGAAACAGTCTCCTCTTATTTCACAGGGTGGCAAATCACTGTGCCTGGTGCATCCATCATAGCCCTGACAGAACTAACAGGTAGAGAATTAACCCACCACTGGTTAATTCTCCTGGTGGCTCATTAGGGGATGTCCCTGCCCACTGGCCCCTGGAGAGGGGCTGCCTCTTCCGCCCAGAGCCTGTTCCTGCCAGACCTTCTGCACTTTAAACACCCGTGTCCTGAGCTGATTAATGCAGATGCTATTCAGTGCTCTCCTCGAATGGGGTTGTGCTCTTCCATCTTCGACTAATAAGGCCGCCTGTGGTGGAGTGGCTCTCCTCCTCCTCCTCCGTGCCAACCACCAGACAACAGCAGCCACTTGGTTTCAAAACAAGGACCTATTACTTAAATTGGGAAAAGCCTTGAATCCTGTAGGTCAGCCTGTACCGGGGAGGACAGTGGGACCAGTGCCCACAGGCAGAAGGCAAAAGCAGAACTTCTCTACTAAGATATTTAGGTCAGTTAAAAGATTGTTAATGAAGTACTCAGATACAGCCCAGGAGGTGAGCTCCTTCCACTGCTATTGTCTCAGCTGATTGCCCAGTGGGCAGGGAGCGATCAGCCATCCCGGGACTGGGGGTTGGAAAAGCAGGGCAGCCCAGGAAGGAGTGGAATGAGAGGTGATTTCTGGCACCCACAAAGCCTCTATCTCCCCATTTCTGTGGCTACCAGCCCTGTTTGGGGACAGGTATGAACCACAGGAACACCTCCACGTGAAAACATTTCCTTGTCTATAAAAACTGATTGGGACCCCACAGCTCTGCCTCCAGGCAGGCAGTGCTCACCCCCTTACCTTCCTCCCCATACTGGTCATAAACAGCTCGCTTCTTGGGGTCACTCAGAACATCATAAGCCTCTGCAATTTCCTTGAACTTCTCCTCAGCGTTGGGATCTTTGTTCTTGTCAGGGTGATACTTCAGGGCCATTTTCCGATAGGCTTTCTTGATTTCATCCTCATTGGCACCAGTCTGGATGCCCAAAATCTTGTAGTAGTCCTTCCCCATGACGGCGACGCTGCCGGGAGGCGAGTACTTATTCCTGAAAGCAAAGACAGCTCTGTGAGATGAATGCTGCACCGGGGCGGCCAGGGGCGGGACCCGCACGCACTTATCACGCAGACGACCTTCCCCGCGTCCCACCGGCCAGCAGCACCGCAGCCACCGCAAGTCCACGCTTCCCACCGGAGGTCAGAGCCCCGGCGCCAGGATGTTGCCCGGCTCCGGTTTTACACCTTCAAGCCCCACGGCGGGGACAGGGGGACTCATCTCTGAGGCGGTTGGGGAGAGGAAGAACCCGAGCAGGGCACGCCGTTATTATAGGGTCTACGCCACAGCTAACGTCAGGCCAGGACCACGTCTCGGTCCCGTGTTACCACCCGCTGAGCCAGGAGGGCTGAGCTATGTCTAAATGTAGCCACTGGCCTACGTCTGTCCATCCCCCTGGTTCTCTCCCAGCTGGGGACCTGGGACCCGAGTCGGGGTGGTGACAGCAGATCTTCGGAGGCTGAAAGCAGCGGCAGGGACCTATGCTGCCGCCTTCACCTCAAAGGAACTTGCAACATTTTGCTCCTGAAAGCAATTGGCATTCAGCTGGAGATAAGTGCCTCCGGCTGTCAGAGCCATAATTTGTTATTTAGCGAACAGAGAACGAAGCTGTTAGACAGAAACATCTTGTGACGGTGGGAGGGCTTTTTTATTTTTTGTTTTAAAAGGAAAAAAGTGCTTTCTAGCCTGACTTGCACTCCCTGACAACCCCCAGTTGCACCTTGCAGCAAGCCAGAAACGAGAAACTCACTTGTGCGGGGGCCGAGGCCAGGGCCGTGCCTTAGAAGCCATGGAAAACTTGATGGCCCTAAACCACCCCCCAGTCACGCTACCGGACCCAGGGAGCAGCCAGAGGAGAGGGGAGGTCAGCTCGTCTGGGGGGAGGCTGAGCAAGCCCCGTCCTCCTCCAAGAACACTTCCCACTGTTAGAATAGAATAGAATAGAATAGACCAGACCAGGTTGGAAGAGACCTTCAAGATCATCGTGTCCAACCCATCATCCAACACCACCTAATCAACTGGTGTTCCTCAACCTTCAGCTACCCAGCAGCAAACTCCTGACCCCTCAAGACTGGCCTATCCCGCTCACCTCATTCAACACAGCTCAGTGCTTGCTGCTGCCCCTGCTCTTCCCCAAGTGCTGCCCCAGAGGACTTGCTGATCTCTGCTAAAGCCCTCCTGCCAATGTCCTGCTCCCTGCTCCAGTCCACATTTCATCCCATCTTTGCGCCAAGCACTCTTGTGCCCATTGTGCCTCACCAGCAGACAGATTTCTGCATGGGGTGTGAGCTTTGGCCCTCTCCTTCACTATCATACAAGTCACCAGATAGTCTTTCCCATTCCAACTCTACCCACAAGCTCCAAGAGGAGGCCCCAGAGAAACCCTCGAATCACAAAGGCTCAGATCAGGGTGTCTGGCCCCCACCAGGGTGCATGTCCACAATGCTGCACTTAGCCCCTAGCATCCCTCCCAAGCATCCAAGGTTTGCCTTGGGTCTTGTCTCAGACTAATCCCTCTACACATGTGGAGCTGCTTCAGGGGCTTGGAAATAGCTCCCATACTTAGTCACCTTGACCCAAACCACCAGCTTCTGCCCCTTTTTGCCCCAGCCACAAAGCAGGTACATTCCTGGAGGTGGGGAGGGGAGCTCAGGAGGGGAGGTAAGGTAGCCAAGGCACAGACCTTCAGGACATGAGGGGAGATGGGGGCACCGACAGATGCATGCAGTACCACGTGGGGGCACAGAAGAGGTGGGAGAAGGTCTCCGGGGGCGTAAAGAGCATCCAGCAGCGTCTCTTGCGGCAGCTCCTGGATGCCAGCACATTTTGTAACAGCTCCTGCGCGCAGAGCTGCCACCAGCACCCAGCCCACGCAGGCACTGGGGGCTGCTCTGCCCCCTGCCTGCCTCCCTGTCTGCCCTCCCTGTGGGGCCAGAGGGCTGCTGCAGACCCTGGGGTAAGCAACAGGTTAGAGTGCCTAGAGGTAACCTGCCAATACCAATGCCTCCCCTCTTCCCCAGGACAGCCTCCAGTGAGGGGTGGGGGCATTTTGCAATCAGCACCAAGACCTGTACCAGAATTTGGCCTGTATGAATGATGCCAATCCACCCTCCCACAGCAAGAGCAAGACAATCCTGTTGCATGCCAGCTTGAGACAGAGGTGACAAACCTTTGATTTTGCTCCCAGGGACCACAGTACCCAGCTCTGACCCCACAGAGCCCAATCTGACTGTACCACACTGACCCCTTCTCCCAGACAAAACCTCACAGCACTTCCCATGGCTTCCACGATCCCCACAGAAACATTTCTCACCTGGCAGATCACGGTCACCCTCTACAAGATCTACTCTTGCCCACCAAGGGTCTTTGGCCCGGGGTGGGGATGCCTGCCTGGGATGCTCTCCTAGCCAGGGACCCCTTTGTGCAGCCGAGATCAGGGAGGGGGTGATTTCGGCAGCAAAATGGACCCCCACGCCATGCCGCGGTTTACCTTGCCAGCGAGGGTGATGACCCGGTGGGCTACAGCACGCTGTGGAGGCGACGCTCACAATGCACACTGATGATTCTAAAACACGACTCTGTCCCTGCTGAGCCTCCCTCCTTCCCTCCTACCTCCCGGGGATCAGCTGCGACTTGCCTTTGCTTCTCTCCCATTACTCCTCTCCGCTTCTGCTCAGTCATCCTCTCCTTGCCTTCCCATTTAACCCCCTCGGGAGCGGTGGGGGGGCTGTGGGAAGGCGCCACATGGCAGGTTTCTGGCGAGCAAAGCCAGACCTCTGTTGCCCTCCCAGTCTGGGCACTTTCAGACAAGTCAAGACCACCCAGCCTTGGAGAAGGCCACAGACTCTCCCTGCCCACACCGAGCCAGCCCAGCCTCCATCCGCTCCTTGCAACCACAGAAAGAAAAGACTGAATCTTTGTTCTGGTCCTGCACATGACATCAGCCCTTGCAACTGCTGGATGAGCGCGCCAGCTGAATAGCGATCCCTTGATATAATGCCCCCGCTCGGCAGTCATCTAAGGGAACAAACCCACCCTGGCAACAGCCCTGAGGAGATTTCACCCCTCCCCCCCCAGCTCAGGGTACAAAGGTCACCACAGGACGCCACGGATGGGAACCGATAGTGTGATGAGGACGCGAGGTTGAGAGGCAGATGCCCACCTACCGAAACTTTACGAACACATTCAGAGTCCATGCCGTCACTTTTAAAGGCTCCAGTTTTATTTTAAACATCGCGGCTGGCCACAGGCGCCGGCAGCTGTTGCGTGCCCGGCCGGGAGGCACCGGAGGGTGGCGGGAGGATGGCGGAGACAAAGGTGCCGGCTCGTGCCGGGGATGCCGCTGCTGCCGCCGCCGCCAAGGGATGCTCCCGTGGCCATCCTCCTGCTCCAGCTCCTCCGGAGCACCGAAAAGGTAGCTCCTTGCCAGCCTGATGGCTATGGCAGGCTCTGACCCCTGCTTCCAGGACAGCTCCGATAGTGGATGTCAAGGCAGTGCTGCCCGGGAGCTTCCAGGGAGCTGCTGTTCTTTGCGCGTTTCCCAGCCACACGCAGGGGACCCTTCAAGGGAGTCGCTCGCTGAACTGTAATTTTCCTTTTAATTGGTTTCTTGACACTTTCTCCCCAAGATGTTGGATGAAGGCACTTCTGCCATCAGCTCTAGCATCCCCTCCCTGCCACTGCCGCATGGCATCCAGCCACCCCAGTACCGTCACATCCCCACCCCGTGCACAACGCCTGCCGAGGAGTGTGGAGCACAGCCAGCAGCACCCCAGCGTCCCCAGAAACGACTTTGCTGATGCCCGGGGCTGTGCACCTGCTAGGCAGACTGGGGAGGGAGAAAAGTAGGGCAGCAGCGATGTGGAAGAAAGTCACGTTAACCAATTTGCACTTCCCTGGCTTTCCCCCTCAGAAGCACAGAAGTCCCTCTATCCCTCTCACTGGGTGACAGGAGAAGGGGTCCAACCACCACACTCCCAACCAGTGATTGGGAACGGTGCCTCCTCTGAGCCCAGTGGCACAACAACTACTTCTGAGAAGTCACCTTCAGGCACTCCAAGGAAATCCGCTGCCACTGCGTCCCCCGGTCGCTCGTCACCATCACACAGAAAAGCATCCCCTCTCCGGGTGCCCCACACCGAAACCAGGCAGCCCTACCAGGACACCACCGAGCAGCTCTCGCATCCAGCCCTCGGCAGGTACCAGCCCCCTAGCCCCCTGCATCCCTGAGGACCGGGGGTGCGACGGCTCGCCGGCCAGCCGGTGCCCGGGCGGGTGCCGCCGTGAGCGCCGGGGCGGGTGCGTACCTCTCCGCGCGGCTCCAGAAGAGCAGGATGGCCGGCATGGCAGCGGATCCCGGGTTCGCTCAGGGAGCCGGCTGCGATCTCGGAGTGCTGGGGCAGCAGGCAGAGCCACCCGTGCCCGTGCCGGCTGGCAGCCGCAAGCAACCAGGCAGCAATGTCATGACTACCCGCAATGAATCATCCCCTCCCCAGGCCCCCACACGCACCGCCCGCCTCCCCCTCCCCACCGACAGCCCCACCGGGGTGCTGGCACCTGCGTGGGGACAGGGTTAACCCTCCCCTCGCTGCTCTGCTGCACGCCCCCACCACCAGTCTGCGTGGGGATGGGTCAAGACCTTCCTCAGCGTCTCCCCTGATAGGGACCCCCATTTTCACACTCTGCCTCCCGCACTGTGCGGGAGGGTCTGCCTCCCACATTAGGGCAAGGTCAAGTCCCCCTTTCTGACTCTTCACACAAGATCTCCTCTTACCAGCCCCCCTGAGGTACTCATAATGGTGTGGTAACAGGGTAAAGCCCCTTAGTGTCTCCGCTTCCCAGCTGCACTGGGGTGCTCACACTGGCATGGGGATGGGGGTTAAATTCCCTCATTGCATCCCCCACCCCATGACCCCTGCCTACCCGCACTGAGGTGAGACCTGTGTGGAGATGGGGTTAAGAGCTCCACTCCTCCACAAGACAGGGCACTTCAGGGACGATCCGTTTAGGGGCTTGGGGAGGACTTACCACCAGCCCAGGGCACGGTTCAGCCCTGCACTATGTCCTAGTGCACGGCCCCATAGAGGTGACCAGGAGAGACCCCCTGCCACCCCTTCAGCCCCACTGGGATCCAGTCTGCCACGAGAAAGTGGTTAACCCTTTCCTTCTTCACCGACAGCTCTCCTTGGGGATAGTCACCTCGACTGGGGACAAGGATTAACCCTTTCCTTGCTGCCCCCTCCGACCTCATTACTGTTACCTGGGGTGGATTCCCCATTTCTTCGTTACTTAGTTCAACCCCACTGGGATACACTGGTGCCCCTAAGAGGGGTTGGGGGCTGTGGGGGGTGCGAGGTAACCCTTTCCTGGTCACACCACATAGCTCCAACAGCATGAGAGGTGAGAGGGATTAACCTTCACCTCATCATCCTCTCCAGCCCCACATGGATGTACTAAAGCCCCAAGGAGGGAGGATTTAACTTCTTCCTCTAGCCCCATTCGGATGCACTGTTAATGCTATGGGGTAAAGGGATTAATCCCTTCCTCCCATCCCCTTTGTACCCAGGGAGATACACTATCACTAGGTAGGGCAGAGTAGTGAACTCCGCCCCAGCATCCCACCTGGAAACCCTGTCAACCCCATGGGTGCAGAGGTGCCAGTCCCTCCCTCCCCTGCCTTCAGCCCCATAGGAAAGTCCTGTGACCTTGTGCAGACAATGGGGCTAGTTTCTAGTCTTTGTTCCCAACCCATGAAGGGGCAGATGAGGTAATCTCCCTTTCTCAGTCCCACAGCAAAACACTGTTACCTCAAGGGAAGAGGAACCGATCCTACCAGCCCCACAGGGATGCTTTGAAAGGCTGAGTTATAACCCCCTCATCAGAACAGTCTGTCCACCCCATGTGTGTACAGGGGCTAGCCTCCCACCCTAGCCCCATAGTGACACCCTCCCACACCATGCAGCAGGGGAGTTGACCCGCTCATTGCCCCAGACCCTCACAGCCACTCCCCAGGGCAGTGACCCTCCCCAACCCCAAGGCAACACCCCATCACTGCACAGGACAGGGGGATAGACCCTCCCCAGTCCCACAGTGATGCAATGTAACCCCATGGGAAGGGACATTAAGCTCCCACAGCCGTACAGTGACACCTTGTCATCATTCAACAGGGCGGGGGATGTGACACAGCCCCACAGCGACTCCCTGTCACCCTGCAGGATGGTGAACCTGAGCCCCCCCCGTAGCAGCACAGTGATACCCTGTCTCGGGGGCAGGGGTATTGAGCCACCCTAGCCCCACAGTGAGACCTTGAAACTCCATGAGCCAGAGATTGAGCCCTCCCCAGCAACACAAACACAGCCTGTCGTTCTATGAGGCAGGGAGACGGAGGCAGGGAGACGGACCCCCTCCAGCCCCCCAGTGACACCTTGTCATCCCACAGGGCAGAGGGACAGACCCAGTCCCACAGAGGCACTCTGTCACCCCATAGGTCAGGAGGACTGAGACCCTCAGAGCCCCCCGAGTCCCACAGTGAAACACTATCACTCCGTGGAGCAGGCAGACTTATGCAGCCCCACAGTGACACCATGTAACCCATCGGGCAGGAGGTCTGACCCAGACCCACAGTGACAACCTGTCACTCCCCAAGGCAGGGGGACTGCGTCTCCCCAGCCCCGCAGTGCCACTCTCACCCCAGCCCCACAGGGGCACGGTGTGTGACCCAGCCCCCCAGACACACCCTGTTCCACACGAGCCTGGGGGATTGCGCCCCCCGATTCCCAGTGACGCACTGTCACGCCACGGGGCAGGGGGTCTGACCCAGCCCCTCAATAACAATCTGTCACCAGGTGGACTGAGCCCCCCCTCGCCCCACACTGACACCCTGTCACCCCACGGGGCAGACAGACTGACCCAGCCCCACAGGGCCACGCTGTCACCAGCAGATGTGTCGGGCGGCTTAATGGGGCAGAACCGCGGCCGCCGCCCGCGGCACTCACCGCTCGCGCTGTCCCGGGGCGCCGCGCGTTTGCTCAGCCGCCCCCGCCCCGCGACCGCCACGTCAGGGGAGTCCCGCCCGCGCGCGCCCCGCCCCGTTGGACCAACAGGCTGTCCATCACCGCATTTCTCCGCTCTCACTGGCTATTTTTGAAGGGAAGGCGGGGCGAGGCGGGAGGGCGGAGGCGAGACCCGCCCGGTGAGCCCCACCTTCCTACTGCTGCCTTCCATTGGCCAGTTCAAGCGAGCACCGCCCCCTTGTCGGTCTCTCATTGGTCAGCCGCCTGGTGGTAGCGGCAGGGTCTCTGGGGGGGAATCTTCTGGAAAGGTGTGACGTCACCGGGGCAGAGCGAGCACCGCCCCCCCTGCGCCCCCGCTGGGCTCGGGGTCAGGAGAGGGGGTGGGGGATGTGTGGCACAGGTGTGGAGACTTCGCAGGGCTCGGAGCCGGGCGCGGCGGGGAGAAACTCGTCCCCGCCCTGCCTGGGGCTTGAGCAGGTGCGGAGGGGTTCTGCGGCCCGGGTGCGCACGGGTGCTGCCGTTGTGAGCCCCTGCGGTGGGGCTGTGGCCGCTTCGGGGGGAGTGCGGCCGCAGGCAGCCCTGGGGGCACAGAAGCAGGCTGGGAATTGGCTGGCAGAGCTGGGAATCTCTCTTCAGATTTAGGCTTGACCCAGGGTGGAAAAGTTCGTAGGAGCTGCTGTGCTGGATGATCCTTAATTCCAGGGAGGGGTCGGGGCTATTTCCGGGGACAACTGTAGGGGAAAGCAAGTACGGATTGCTTTGGCGCTGGTCCCTGCCTTGAAACAAAAGTGACTTCTAATCAGTCTGCAAGGGTGGCGTCCGAGTCCGTGTTACATCTTTCCTGATCTGTTCTCTATATTCAACAGCAGTTATGTTGACTGGAGCAGGCCAGATGAACTGTTGGGATGTCTTCTGTTAATTTGACAAATCACTGCTCTCTCTAGCTGCTCAGTCTGGAGAAGAGAAGGCTCTGAGGTGACCTAATTGTGGCCTTCCAGTATCTGAAGGGGGCCTACAAGAAGGCTGGGGAGGGACTTCTCAGGATCTCAGGTAGTGATAGGACTAGGGGGAATGGAATGAAGCTGGAGGTGGGGAGATTCAGGCTGGAGGTGAGGAGGAAGTTCTTCACCATGAGATTGGTGAAGCCCTGGAATGGGTTGTCCAGGGAGGTCCCTGGAGGCATTTAAGCCCAGGCTGGATGAGGCTCTGGCCAGCCTGATCTAGTGTGGGGTGTCCCTGCCCATGGCAGGGGGGTTGGAACTGGATGATCCTTGTGGTCCCTTCCAACCCTGACTGATACTATGAATACACAGAATGGGTTGGGTTGGAAGAGACCTTAATGATCATCTAGTTCCAGCCCCCCTGCTGTGGGTGGGGACACCTTTCACAAAGCCAGGTTGCCCGAAGACCCATTCTGTCTGGCCGTGAGTACTTCCAGCAATGGGCATCCACAACTTCATGGCTTCATAAGGCATCATTCCACTTAGCATGGGGCTGGCTGAGACAGCAACAAGGCCTGTCTCAAGTGGCTGCATGGAGTGGTAAGGGGGTGTCTGACAGGTGATGGGTGAATGTCTGCTCACGGTACCTGTGTTAAACACCTGTTGTCATGAGGCCCACTGTCTGCAGCAGAGACTTTCCTTTGGCTGAGGCTCTTCAGTCCTGGGAGGGTGTGAGGGCTCACCTTCCCTCAGAATCATAAAATGATTGAATGTTTTGAGTTGGAAGGGACTTTTAAAACTAGTCCAACCTTCTGCAGTCAGCAGGGGACATCTTCAACTAGACCAGGTTGTTCAGAGCTCCATCTAACCAGACCTTTAATGTTCCCAGGGATGGGGCATCTACCACCTCTCCGTAACACAGTTTCACCACCCTCGTGTTAAAGAATATCTTCCTTCAAAGGCACCTTGGGGCACATTTTTCTTCAGGAAAGAGCCATCAGACCCCAAAGCCTGGGTTCTGTGTGAGGCTTAAGGACTGTGTTTAAAAGTACTTCTGATCTATTCACCTTATTCACCCCAGCTCTGTGCACAGCAGACACCCCAGCAGATGTGGACAGCAAGGAGGAGTGCTGTGTGGCTGAGCCAGATGTGCTCCCAGCACTGTGTCTCTGCCACACCCCATCCACATCCTCTGCAGAGGGTGGGGGGTGTGTTTGGGCTTTCACTAGGTGAGTCCCTTGGTCTTTCCCACATCCTAGCCAGGGTCAGACTGGAGCAAGGCAGGTCCTGGTTGGGGGAACTATCTGGACCTAGTGTCCTGGATTTTGTCCTAGAAACCTTGCCCATCTTGAGAAACAAGTTCATCACTTGCCCTTGTGGAGGTATCACACTGATGCAGAGCAATGATCCCTCTCAGGAGAGTGTTCTGTCTCCAGACCTGTGCAGAGGCTGGAAGGGGAGAAGCAGCCTGTCCAGCAGATGCTGCAGCTCATGGGTGAAGCTGGATGGCAATGAGGATGGTTGTGGCTGCTATCATGTATCATGATTAGAGGGTGCTGTTTGTAACTGCTGCATACCTTCCCTTACTGAGGAGGGGTTTGAATGGGGCATTTTGGATTAAATTCTGGGTTCTTGGTTGTGGTTTGGTTCACAGCGCTGGTCTCCCTTTTCTTTCATAGACTGGAGGTTCTGACTCTCCAGGATAGGGTGGGAGCAGCTACTGGGCTCCTCCTTTTCCCTGGTGAGCTGCTTGTGGGGCCCTTCCAAGCTGGGAGAGTGTTCACTGCACTCCTGGCACAGTGGCTGAGTCATTGTGATACTCAAGCAGCACTTGCTGTGACCCAGCCCTTTCATTGCTTCTCTGTTCTGCCAGCCCTGTACCCTTGGCGAGGAGGACTTGTGCTGCCTGTCCCATGCCGATGCCCTGGCCTTGCAGATGCTTTTGTTTTGCCTTTTCATTGCCAGGGGCATTGGAGGCCCCAGGGTGGGGGGAGCTGGTGCTGACTGTCCCCATGCTCACAAACAATCTGCTTTGTGTGCAGCCTGCCCAGGGACAAACAAGGTCTTTGGTCCAGGGACTGGATGTGTCCCCTCTGCTGCTAAAGCTGGGCAGAAGCAGGAGCAGGACAGACCACAGCCTCTGCCCTGGGGGGCAGTGGGTGTCTGAACCAAAGCTGCTCCTCCTTCACAGCCTGTCTGCCTGCCAGCACGTCCGCTCCCTTTTAAAGACACGCCGGGAAAGTGCAGGGAGGGATGGCAGGAATAATTAAAGGTACAAAGCTGTTTCCATAGAAGGAACAATTACATAAACTGACTCTCTTCCGTCTGGGGGAAGAGATGACTGAGGGAGGCATGACAGGGAATAATAAAATCCTGTGCGGCTGGGGGAAGGTGAGCTTGAGTTCCCTTCCCATAATGGGGCATCTCATGAACCTCGGGGTGCAAGCATGTTTTGTGAGGTATTTTGGAATTAATATGTGGAAATGGTGGCCTTGGGTGGAGAGAAGGTGTGAGAAGCTTGACTGTGGTCAAAAGGCAATTATGCAAATTCCTGAATAGAGAAATCCACAAAGGCTGCGAGCCCAGTTATGGTGCTTCTGGTGTGCGAAATCCTGAGGTGGCAGGACTGAGCAGCACAGTGTGTTCCCCTGCAGCTTTGGGTCTTTCCTGGGCCATGGGGTGCTGTCCCAGGGGGCAGCCTGCAGCCCGGGCTGTCTTTCTGTTAAAACATCATTCCTTGATGTCTGAAGGCTTGAGCAGATGAGGCCACTCAGCTCTGCAATGAGTGCTGGATGCAAAGAGCCATACCACAACCACTGTGAAGGAGATCTTTCTTCTGTTGCTGCTGCCACCACCCCCCACCAGGCTGGATCTGAATGTCCCTGTGTCCAAGCAGATAAGGAAGGAATGAAGTGCTACCCCCATCGCGCTCTGACTCCACTTGGTGCGGCACGAGGAAGTCTCTGGCAACTGCGGCTGGGGGAGCTGGAGAGATGCATCTGAGGACACTGGGCTTGGCAGCAGTGGGGTTTGTCCTCCGTTCTCCACAGCAAGAGCAGTGCCTACGCATTCAGTACTGTCTCTCCTTCCTGCCTGTTCCCATCCTTGGAGATACCGCCTGCCTTTTCCAGCACCCTGAGCTGCAAGATGAGGAAAGGGCTGTGAGAAAAAAAAATCCATGCCTATGGTGTTTTTGTTAGATTAATTCCCTGTTCCCTGCCTGCTGCTGTGCTGGCTGTGGTCTGAGGTTGGTTCATCTCCAAGGAGATGCTGATGGGCCACCTTCCAGGTCAGGCCTGGGTCTTGGTTCCTGCTGACACTGCTGCCTATGCAGGTGACCCCTGTCCTGAGGACATGGGGATCATCTTGCTCAGGGTTCTAACTCAAGGAAACCACCAGACGTGAGTGGCTCTTAACCGTTCCCAGTCACTTTGTCAGTAGCCCCAGCCTGCCATGGGCTTGCACCTGCTCAGCTCTGAGCACAGGATAATCCAGATGCAGATGGTTCCCAGGTCGTCTTGCACTACAGACAACATACCCACCAGATCAGAGTGGGCTGCCTGGGGCTTTATCTAGGCTGGCCGTGAAAATGATCAAGGATGGTGACAACATTGGAAGAGCTTGTTCCAGCAGCATCTCCCACGTCCACGTGGCACTGAGTCTCACCAGAGCCTGCCTGGCCTCTCAGGGCACGTGGGGAGAAGGGGGCGGAAGCTGCACTTAGCCATAATGATAGCGTTTGGTTTGTCCTGAGGATGGAGGTGCCGGCCGCTGCCGCTCTGCTCAGAGCTCCGCACCTGTGGGGGTGGTATAATGATCCGTGTCCTTGACTCAACCTGCTGCTTCCTCTCCCGGCAGCGTCTGTACTGCCAGCTGGGCTATTTTTTCTTTATTTTCTCTCTCTCTCTCTCTTTTTTTTTTTTCTCTTTCCTGCCTCTATTCTCGAGTGGTTCCCAGCCGGTGCTGGCACATGGCCCTCGCTGGAGACCTCCTCCTGGGCTGTACTTTGCAAACCCCCTCAGATGAGCTCCAGGGCTCTTCTGCAACCCACACAGGGTGTGTGTGGGTAGATGTGATCGGCTCTTCATGGTAGTGGGCAGTAGAGTGTGGGAACAGTCAGTCATCTCCAGTCCCCTGCTGTCCCCCCCTGTGTCTGAGAACTGCTGGAGTGACTGAGACCCAGGGGCAAGAGGAAAGGGCAGTGTGAGAGATGCTGCAGTGATTTGGGGGGGCAGAGCTTAGGAAAAGCAAGTTCAGTCCTGCCTCTGGACACCTTGGTTTGGCCTAACCTACCCTGAAGGGTCCTGAAATGCCAACTTAGTTCTGGGGCATCTAGACTCTGATTGAGATCTCAGGGCTGAGAGCTAGTAGCACTGCTGCAGCCTCTGGCATCCTCCTTGCTACCCCCTTGCCACCCCACGCATCCCCCTGGAAGGAAGCCAGCCATGCTGTGAAGTCTGAATAGCACTGGTCCCCTCTGGGAACCCATCTGCACGTGGAGGACATGTGCTGAAGTTTGGCTTGGCTCCATTTTACCTTCCTACCTTTGCTCTGCTTTCCTCAGCAAAGGTGTCCTGTAGCACTTGGTGGTTTCTCCTGGGGATGGCTCTCTCCCAGTTATATTTTGTCTAAGTTATTTCTAGTCTATCAGCACACTGATCTCTTCCAGTTTCTTCAGCCACCCTGTCATTTGGGGAATTTTGGCCTTGAAACACATCCCGAGTGTCTGCTTTCCAGGACAGGGACATCCATGTGTGTTCCCAGCAGGTGTGCTGGCTCTGAAAGTCACAAGGTGGGTAGTGTCCAGGCTGGAGACAAACCCTGCTGCCTCTCTTGGGAGTGCGTCCATCTGACGCCTTTCCTTTTGCACATCTGCCTGGCATCTAATCCTTAATTTGTCAGATGAGGTGACAGTGGCAAGATGCAATGGGTTCTTCAGGACACAAAGTGTCTTGCTAGTTGACTGCTGTAGGAAGCTTAATACCTCTGTGGTGCTACCAAATCTGTGACCTCTGAGAAAAAAAACAACCAACCAAAGAGATAAACAAACAAGAAAAACCCAACCCCAACCAACCCCAACCCCCCAAAACCCAAAAAAGACCTGGGAGTTGTTTGTCTGGGGGGGGTTTCTGAAAGAACAGTCTGACTTGCAAGTGAATGGGGATGTGAGGCCCGTGGCATCTCAGCTCAGTCTCCTGGAGCTTTGTGCTGGCCAGCCCTTGATGCTACCTTATGGCACTGTGCCACTGCTGTGGTAGCTCTGCGGATCTTTAGGTCACTGCCTGCTGATGGCTTGGAACACTTTTGCTCAGAACTTTTTATTGTGAGCCTGAGACACCTACCAGTGCTGAGGTTGAACTGGGAGGGGTTGTGGTAGTGAATGAACTGGGGATGCTGGCAGGGACTGGCTGAGGATATGGTGATGTGGCTGGAGACCAGAGCAAAGGTGCTTTCCCTCTCTGCCCATTTCTCACTCCAAGGCAGAGTGCAGGGAGGCTGGGATGTGGGTCACACATGAAGTGATCAATAGTTAACTGTGTGTTATGGGTCACCAGACACTTAGTGTGTACTAAAGGAACTAAGATCACTAAGGGAAGTCTTAAAGGTGCAGGAAGAGGCCATCCCCATGTGCTGAAGTTGTTGGGGAAGAGGGCTGGCCTGTCTGAAGAGGGACATTTGATTGCAACTCAGGGGAAAAAGGAGAGTTTATGGTTATTGAAAGCAGGTGCAGGCAACTCAGAAGGACTGTAGGGTTGTTATGAGGGAGGAGCAGGGAGAAAATTAGAAAGGCCAAAGCCCATGTGGACGTTGGTCTGTCTTCAGCTGAGCTGTGTAGAGAACAAGAAATGCTTCTCTCCTGTGAGCAAAGACTGAGAGAACTGGGGCTGTTTAGTCTTGAGAAGAGAAGGCTGAGAGGCTGGTCTTACCAGCATCTATAAATATCTGAGGGGTGGGTATCAAGATGAAGGTGACATCTCTTTTCAGTGGTGCCCCGTGATAGGACAAGGAACAATGGGCACAAACTGAAATACAGGAGTTTCCACCCCAATATGAGAAGAAGCTTCTTTACAGTCAGGGTGATGGAGTACTGGAACAGGCTTCCCAGAGAGATTGTGGAGTCTGCTTCTCTGGAGGCTTTCAAAACCCACCTGGATGTGTTCCTGTGTGGCCTGCCCTAGGCGATCCTGCTTTGCCACGGGTGGGGGAGGTTGGACTAGACAATCTTTAGAGGCCCCTTCCAACCTCTAACATTCTGTGATACTACAGATATATTAGCAACAGAAGGAGGACTAAGGAGAATCTCTGTCCTTTGTTGGATGCTGGGGGGAACATTGTGGTCAAGGACAAAGAAAAGTTGAGGTAATCAATACCCTTTTTTTGCCTCAGCCTTTAGGAGCAAGGCCAATTGTTCGCTGGATAACCAGCTCCCTGAGCTGGAAGATAGAAATGAGCAGCCCCTATAATCCAAGAAGAGATGGTTAGTGAGCTACTGTGCCACTTAGACATATGCAGGTCTCTGGGGCCAGATGGCATACACCGAAGGGTACTGAGGGAGCTGGTGAAAGTGCTCACCAAGCCACTTTCCATCATTTACCAGCAGGGGAGGTCCCTGCTGACTGGAGATTGGCAAATGTGACACCCATCCACAACAAGGGCTGGAAGAAGGATCTGGGGAACTACAGACCTGTCAGTCTGACCTCAGTGCCAGGGAAGGTCTTGGAACAAATAATCCTGAAACCATTATGCAGCATGTGCAGGACAACCAAGTGATCAGGCCCAGTCAGCATGGGTTCATGAAGGGCAGGTCTTGTTTGATGTACCTGATCTCTTTCTACAATGACCTGCTTAGTGGATGAGGGAAAGACTGTGGATGCTGTTTATCTGGACTTAAGAAAAGCCTTTGACACAGTCTCCCATAGCATCCTCCTGGAGAAACTGTTTGCTTATGGCTTGGACGGGTGGATTCTCCCCTGTGTTAAAAGCTGGCTGATGGACAGGCTAAAAGTGTGGTGGTGAATGGAGTTAAATCCAGTTGGTGGCCAGTCACAAGTGGTGTTCCCCAGGGCTCAGTACTGAAGCTAATTCTCTTTAATGTCTTTATCAATGGCCTGAAGAAGGGAACTGAGTGCACCCTCAGTAAGTCTGCATATGATGCCAAACTGAGTGGAACTTGTTGCTCTGCTTGAAGGAAGGTTCTGTAGAGGGACCTGTGCAGGCTGGATCAATAGGTTGAGGTCAGTTGTTGTGGGCAGAGGTTGTTTTCAGATGGCTTTGAGAGGCTGCAGGGAAGATTTGCCTTTGCTTGCATTAGAGAAAGCTATGTTTCATCTTTGACTCTGAGGTTAATGCAAACACCTTGTAACTGAAGGAGAGAAACTGGGCAGAATTTGGTTGGGTGTGTTAAAATATTGTTTTGTTATTTTGACCCATTGTATGCCTTAATTCCACTCATGCCAGCAGAAAATGACCAGTTGAGATGTGACACATGTGCCTTCTGGTAGGCTATGTAACTTTGCTGTATAATGGTCTTTGCCTGCTTACAAATATAAAATCTGTATTATAACAAGATGTATGAGGTTTAACAAGGCTGACTGCCAAGTCCTGCCCTTGGGTCACAACAACCCCAGGCAATGCTACAGGCTTGGGGCAGAGTGGCTGGAAGGTTGCCTATCAGGAAAGGTCCCGGGGCAGGGGGGGGTGGGGGAGTTGGCTGACAGCTGGCCAGGTATGTGCCTGGTAATGTGCCCAGGTGGCCTGTATCAGGAGTAGTGTGGCTGGTGAAGGGTCTGGAGAACAAGTCTTATAAGAAGCAACTGGGATTGTTTAGCCTGGAAAAGAGGAGGCTGAGGAGAGACCTTATTTCTGTCTACAACCTACCTGAAAGGAAGTCGTAGTGGGACTGGTGTTGGTCCCTTCTCCCAGGTAATTGCTGATAGGCTCAGAAGAAATTGCCTCAAGTTGCACCAGGAGAGGTTTGGGTTGGATATCGCTAAACTTTCTTTACTAAAGAGTAGTCAGACACTGGAACAGGTTACCCAGGCAGGTGGTGGAGTCGCCATCCCTGGAAGTATTCAAAAAACATGTGGACATGGCACTTTGGGAAGTGGTTTAATGGCTGTGGTAGTGTTAGGTTGATTACTGGGACTTGCTCTTAGAGCTCTTTTCCAACTGAGACAATTCTGATTCCCTGATCTTCAAGTCAAGCAGCTTTCTCATGTGTCTGGCCTAGAGGGCAGTCTTTGGAGGTTTGGGTTTCACTTGGTCTGAGTGCCTGCCACAATGGTATCTGAGCACAACCATCCTTTCCTGCCTGGCAGAGATGTCTGTCATGGCTACTCCATGCATGGACTTTTGCTGAACCTGTTGCTTCTTGGGAAAAGGAGACTAATCTTGCCCTTCAAGGTGACCTTGAAGACATCCACTGACTTGCTATTCTGCTCTTCCCACATTTGCTCAGTGTGAAAGGGAGCTCCAGCTCATCACCTGCATCACTTACCACATTCCTCTCTGTAACACTGACTTAAGAGGAGACCCCAAGAGCAGTGAGAGCCCCAGGCTCTCTTCTTGAACCAGACCAATGGACAGAGCAAGGAGATAGGCTGTTCCCCAGCATCCACCAATGCTTTCCAGCAGCCCTATCAGCCAGGCCCCTGTAGCATCCTGATGCTCATCAGTGTTAAGGTGTGCTGGGGATGTTAAGGTATCTGGAGACCTTGCACAGCGACTGAGCTGTGAAGCTGCATCTGGAACATTTGGGCTCTAATTCTCAAAGCCACATCCTGTTACTCATGGTGAGGATTTCAGAGAGGTTTCATCCTGGCACGTGGTACCCAGAGCTGCTGCAAGGCACCAAGATAAAGGTGGTTGCTGTCATCTCTGCTGGCCCATCACAAAGCAAATACCTCTGAGCCTGGTTGGGGATGGCAGTGGGTTAAGTTGAAAGCACAATTTTGCAAATGAATTTGCTGGGAGAACCATCAAAGAGAGAAAAGTTACAGTGTCGTGTAATTAGGGAGCAAATGAGGAGAGCAGCAGTGTCTCTGTGTGAGAAGGAGCTGGAATAATTAATGTTTAAGAAAATATAGCCCCCAGTGAATTCCCTGCTTTGCCTCAACCTTCAGTAAGGGCAGCGGCACTGAATGTACAGCCTGAAGGAAGATGGAGAGTGGGAGGGAGGCGGGGAGGAGAAACTGCTGCTACTGGAGGGGAACAAAAACACAGAGCAGGGCTCGTTCAGTGTGCTGGGCTTGGGGAGAGTGGCTGAGCTGCATCGGGGGCCTTGGGGTCGTTTCTGCACACTGGTGCGGATGGTGGCAGGGCTCCTTTTTGGCACAACAAAGCCTCCCTTGGCATGAACAGTATTGAGTGACTTGGGGTCATACAGGAGGAAAAGCAACCTGTGCAGAATCAAGCCCCTGTGTCTGGACTTGTATTCTGGATAAGGCTGAGGAAGAGTAAGAATATTCAAAGACAAACGGGAAGAGCAGCCACTGAGGGGGCAGATGAAGACAGGGCGCAGCCTTCAGGCTGCAGGTGCTGATGCTTTTGCACCTCTGAGGTGTGGGGACCAGTGCCTGCATCCTTGGATCATAGTGATATGAGCAACTGTCCCCACTGCAGGAAAACTTCCAGGTCCAACACAGATGTTGGCACATATCTGTGGCAGTGATTAGAGGTGCCCATCCTGCAGGTCCTCATGTACCTGCAAATACATCTGCATTTCATTCCTGCAGAGGAGGGAGAATAGGACCAGGGATTTGTTGTGACAGCTGGCAATCTTAGATGCCAGGATGCTGGGTCAGGAGAAGGACCCAGACCAGGCAGTGATGCCATGCTTGTGGGAGCTGCACACATCATGCTGGTTGCCACTTTTGCACTGCATCTTGGTGCTGCTGGGAGGCTGCCAGGTGAGTAGGGTGGGGTGGAGATGGGATGTTTTCTTGTGCACCTTTCAGGGCTTAAAAAAAGGAAGCTATTCTAGGAAAAGAAATTATCTGAATATGCTCCATCTCCCTGCTCAGTGCAGTCACTTGTCCCACACTTGCCTTGAATTAAGAAAGGATGTTTGCTCCTAAGTAAGGAGCAGAACGAAGTTGTGCCAGGGCTCAGGTGGGCAGGCTGCAGACATTGCTCTGCCCTCTTTCTGCCTGGCCATACCTGCATGTGCCCTGTGTATGCCAAACCCCAAATGGAGTCTGCAGAGCTGTGCCTCTCGAAGTGTGCCAGGCGTGTGCACAAGTGTAGGCACAGGCTGGGTCTGCCAGGAGCTGCACATAGGTGTGTGCTGCCAGCCTGTGCATCCCAGGGGAGTATTTGCTGAGTGACAACCCAAGACCAGACCTCCCAGGTTAGAAATGGTTGTTTCTGTGCATGCATATTTCACATGGATATGTCACTGGGCATTCATATGATACGTGCCATGCACCATATCTTGCACAGCTCCTGTCAGCTCTTGCTCTTGTTCAGGCTAAAGGGAGGGGGGTTTGCTGCAGAAGCATCTCCTGTAGAAGGGTCTTCTCCAAGCCTTGGGAGCACACAGGACTGGGAGTGCTTGTGGGTATGCTAAGGGGGCATCTTCCACATGAAAGTTTCTTGATTTGGAACAAAAACTGGTGTGGGGGGCATCTCCCCCTGCCAGGAATGTGGGTCACTCCACCATGCCATGTAGGGCGTAACATGCGAGATTGGCTCCACCGGCAGAGCTGTGGTTTGCACGGAGGGACGCAGAGGGGTGCAGACTGTGCTGGCACTTGGGAGCGGGTGGTGAAGAAGGGGGCTGGGGAAGGGATTCCTGGAGGGCGCAGGGGTGGGCGCACTCGTCTGCTGCACATGGCTCCCCGCGTGTGTGTTTGCATGTACGGGCAGAGCTTCCGGAGCGGCTGAATGAATGAGGCAATTCACTATTTCAGCTCAGGCTCTGGTGAGGCTTTTCCTTTAGAGGCAGGCATGCACCGGTGCGTGGGCTCCTGCCTGCGTATGTGTGTGGGCTCCTGCCTGCGTGTGCAGGTGGGCGTCGAGGGGGCTTCAGGAGATGTTTGCCACGTCAGGGAATTCACTCTGGGGGCTGGCGTGCGCCCCCACCCTGCTTGCTGCCTTGTCTGCTTAGCGCAGCGTTGTGTAACTTCTGATGCCCCTGCCGGATGTCCTTCCCTAGAAAGTGGAAATGTTCCGGCTGCCCTCCCTGCCCGCTGCTAAGGAGATCCTTCTGTCCAAATGGGGCAAGAAGGCCAACTCTAGTGTCCCACCTACCCGGGGATGCCAATGCCTTTCCTCCCCAGCGCATAGAGGGCTGGCCCCGAGTGGCAGAGCTGATCCAGCAGGGAAAAGGACTGGCTGCAGGAAAAAGCCCTTAGCAGACAAACCCCAGAGGAACCATTTTCGTGGGTCTCACAAGTTTATGCCTCTCCAATCAGGTGTTTGCTGTGGCAGAGGTAAGGGGGATATGGATCTCCTTCCTGCAGGAGGAATGTCTGTGTGTTGCTGTCTCTCCCTAGATGCCAGGACCTGTGACACCTGGACTGAGACCCAGCAACCTATCCCATGCAGTGACAGGCAGTGGGGGAAGGAAGTGGCAAGGCTGGCAGAGCCTGTCATGCAGTCCATTGGAGGTACCCAGGGAAGACAGGACAGCACTGGGAACTAGAGAGACAGCCAGGGCAAGGGAGGATCTGCCTGACATTTTTGTCTCTCCAATGGCAGTCAGGTTGCCATGCCAATACTGCCGTTTCCATGCCAGTGCAGCTGTTTCCATGCTGGTACTGCCGTTGCCAGGCTACACAGAGGGTGTTGGAAGAGGATGTGAGGTTGCTTTGAGGATGAGAAGATGGGAAATGGAGCCCAAGTGATACTGTGATCTCTGAATCCCACCTTGCTGCCAGCCCAGGGACCTGCCAGCTCAGACCAGGTCCTGACAAAGGTGTTGCTGTGCATAGGAGCTGATGTGATGGGTATAGGTCCCCAGGGCTGAGTCCTGTCTGATCACCAGCCTTGCAGCACTCTCCTGTCATTGCTTGATGCTCCCCTGGCATTGTTTGTTGCTCAGGGTGCTGGAGGGATGACCTGATCCCAGGCACTGATATAGGCTGGGCAGCAACTGGCTTGAGAGCAGGCCTGAAGAAAAGGACTTGGGGGTGCTGGTGGATGAGAAGCTCAACATGAGCCACCTGTGTGCACTTGCAGCCCAGAAAGCCAATGGTATTCTGGGCTGCATCAAGAGAATTGTGGCCAGCAGGTCGAGGGAGGTGATTCTGCCCCCCTATACCACTCTGCTGAGACCCCACCTGGAGTACTGTGTCCAGTTCTGGAGCCCCTATTACAGGAGGGATATGGACATGTTGGAATGTGTCTGGAGAGGGGCCATGAGGATGATCAGTCTATGAAGACTGACTGAGAGTTGGGGTTGTTCAGTTTGGAGAAGAAAAGGCTCTGAGGAGACCTTATTGTGGCCTTCCAGTATCTGAAGGGGGCCTACAAGAAGTCTGGGGAGGGACTTTTTAGGGTGTCAGGTAGTGATAGGACTAGGGGGAATGGATCCAAGCTAGAGGAGGGGAGATTTAGATTAGATGTCAGGAAGAAGTTCTTCACCATAAGGGTGATGAGACTCTGGCACAGGTTGCCCAGGGAGGTGGTGGAAGCCCCATCCCTGGAGGTTTTTAAGGCCAGGCTGGATGTGGCTCTGGGCAACCTGATCTAGTGGAGGGTGTCCCTGCCCATGGCAGGAGGATTGGAAGGAGATGGTTCTTGGGGACCCTTTTACCACACACAATTCTGTGATATCAGCCTGGTATGCCTTTGGTGGTGTTTTAGCAACAGGATTTATACAGTTCTGAAATGAAGAAACCAGGGTTGTTTGACAAACCTCTGGGTTATAGCCCCATCCTTAATTTGCTTTCCTGCACCATCCCAGACTATAGTCTTGCTCTTGCAACCTATAGATCTTCAGTTGATGAGGCTCACACTCAGCATCATCACCACTCCCTGATTGTAACATGTGTTTAAATTCTGCACCATTAAAGTGAGCAGAGGCTCCTGAGGCTCCTGGCTGCATGTTTCAGGGATTTTCTGGGTGCAAACATCCTCTTAGGCAGCAAGGTCTGGGAGGCATGGAGGTTCCTTGGCCCTGCTCCTTATGTATGGAGCAGCTTGCAGATTCTTACAGCTTCACATTCCAGCTTTGTTAGGATGTTTATGCCCCAGTTATGCTACAAAAATCTTTGCAATGCAGGGAGAACAGTTGCAGCCTGGAGATTAACAAGGCACTGTGGCCCAGAGGAAGTATGAGGAGTCGAGGCTTTGTGTGATCAACTTGCTCTTCACCCTGCTGTTGGCCCCTAGAGCATGGGGTGACCCAAAGAGTAAGGTTTGGCACCTGTTTGGCTGTGGGAATGACTTACTTGTTGGAGTCTCTTTGTTCCTGGGAAGAAACGATTGGTGCCAGAGAACACTGAGCCCCTTGGTGTTGGCACCCCCTCCTGCCTTTGTTTTTTTGTTGTGTGATGGGTGCTTGTGTGAGAGCACTTCTGTGCCAAGCTAGGGCTCAGGACAGATGCTGCACAGCAGGGTCATTTTCCTGCCTTTCTCTCCCAGCCCTTAATAAGTCATCTCATGAGTACCAAGGTGAATTTTGGCAAGACCAGCGCCCACCTGCCCCCCAGCAGCTGCCCTGATGCAGTGTGATGCAGCCTGTCAGCAGGTGTGGGGCTGGCCCCAGTGTAGAAATGTCATGGCCCTGAGACCAGCAGAAATAACTCCTGCAGAAAGGCCACTCTCTGAGGAGGGCAGGGACAGGGCTGTACCTTCTCAGGAGCCTGCCCTGTGCAGCCAGCTGCTGGGTGTTTTCCATAAGTGGGAGATGCTGGCTCTCCTGCTGCGCTAATTGCAGGTCTCCAAGCCAGTGCCTGGCTGTGCAGCTGGGGCCAGGGCAGGATGCTCCCTTGGCTGAAAGTGTTTTTCCTCCAGAAGTGAACTGGCACTTCCCAGTCCCCCAGCTCTTGTGCTGGTACTCAGCCTGGTACCTGATGTCCCTACAGGCAGAAGGGGAGTGTTGACAGAGCATCCCACCCAGCCTCCACCTTTCCTCCACCCATCTTCTTCTATCCCCTCACTCCAGCCTAAATAATTCCTCCTCTGCCTGGTGGTGTACAGACTGCTCTCCTGTCCTTCCCTTAGTCATCACTCAGCTAAGTGAGACAGATATAGATGCGGGGCTGCTCCTCGCGGATCAGTCACTCCAGCCCCCGGATTGTTTCACTGCTGGGTCACAGGGTGCCTCATGCCCAACACAAGGTGCCTGCTCCTTTACTGCCCACATTGGCACTGCCAGAGTCCCTAACCCCTGGTCTGGGGACCAGGTGGCCCTGTTGATGCTGGGTAGGCTGGCAGATGACCCAAAGAGGGCTCTGTGTCCCTGGATGGCTACCGGCTGGGTGCTTGGTGCTGGCTTTCTAGAGTGGCTGAGATCCAAATCCCTGCTTTCCAGGTACTCTGTCTGCCTTCCTCTTTCCCTAATCAGCCAGGCCCCTTGGGACTGCCAGATTAGTCCTGGACTGATGCCTTGTTACAGGTGTCCATATCACATGCCTTGACACAAGGGGGTGGGGAGGGTCAGAGGGGACTCCTGTGCTGGCTTTCAAGTTCAGGGGTGATTCCAGATGAAGAGGGTATGCTGGGATTTACAGAACACCTGTGGTGGGAGAAAGATGCTGGGACACATAGGGGCATGCTTGGCATTGTGCAGCTACCCAGAAGGACTATCAGCATCTGCTCCAGTGCCAGCTGCAGGGCTTGGACCCTCAGCCAAAATGGGAGGCTGGTCCTGCCCTTCACAGTACCCCAAATATTTTTCCTTCTCAGTCCTGGGAAACATACAAGATCAGGTCAGATGGGGCTCTGAGCAACCTGATCTAGTTGAGGATGGCCCTGCTTGCTGCAGTGGGTTCAGACTAGATGACCTTTAAATGTCCCTTCCAGCCAAAACCATTCCATGATTCAGCAGCTGACAGCCCTTGTGCTTGACAGTGACTGCCTGGAGGCCAGCAGAGTGTGGGATTCTGCAGAGAGGGGGAGAGCAGGACATGGGAGCCCAGGTCTGGGGCCACCTTCTGATCTCACTGCAAGGCCAGGGCAATAGATGAAAGGAGGCAGGGAGGGAGTGACCCAGAACTTGTGGTGTTAATGCATTGCTCCTGCATGGCCTTACACTGAGGCAGGAAAGGAGCCAGACACCCTGCCTGGGTGCTGTAGGGAGCTGCTGCAGGAAGCAAGGTGCTCACTATGCCTGGCACCACATTGTGGCCTTCCTCATCTCAGTAGAGGATGCCTCTGCATCTCTTACACCCCACAGGCACCCCATGTCCCCACGTGCAGCTGCACTGTGGTGAGGAAAGCAGGAATGAGAGTGACAGGAACAGGAGGCAGCGTCTGGCAGTCCTGTGCTATGTGAGGGCCACCAAGCCAGCATTGTGGGGGTGGCAGGAGCTGGTGGCATGGCATACTGGCAGGAAGCTCTGCACAGGCCCTTGTGTGGGCTCTGGTGGGTGGACCAGGCCATGTGTATCCTCCAGGGAGAGGAGCACATCACCTCCATGCTGGACTGCCTGCAGGCATTATGTCCTGTTGAAGCAGCCCATCTGGCTGCTCCTGACAGTGTACTGAAAGAAATACTGGGGAGGGGACCCCATTTACCTGTCACATCCCATATAGCTCTCTCCTGGCTGCCCTGTGGACCAAAGCACCATGTAGCTGATGCAAACAGGGCATTATTGCCCCTGCCCCAGCCCTGTGGCAGCACCAGATGTGGAAAGAACCCGTGGCTGTTTAGGGGGGTGCAGTGGCTCTGTGCAGAGGAGGGGATGCCCATTTCTTCTGCCAGGGGACACAGAGAGGAGAGGGCTCTGGCTCCCCGTGCACCTCGTGGGGAAAGGGCACTAGATCCCAGGGAGCCCTGTGCCAGTGCCTCTTCTCCAAGGCCTGTAGTCTCCCAGCTTCTGGGTGCTGCAGAGGATGGAGCCCACTCCAGACTGCAGAACCTAGGGCTGCCTGGGTCAAGCTCTGTCTCCTGTGCTGTGGGCACAATTAACTGTGGAGGAGGAGAGTGCTATTGGGGGGATACTGGGGTCAGAGCAAGGTTTGAGGCAGGAGGAGAATGGGGTTATAAACTATCCTACAAAATGCCATCCGGGGATTGAAGTAAGCCCCTGCATCCTTCCTTCTCTCCTGTGCTGTGGGCTCCCCTTCACTCCACTGAGATGACATACTGGCATGCGCTTGTTCCCACTGCCCGTGCACTGCCCGCTGCCTCCATACCCAGCGGAGAAGCCGGGGATGCTTGTGCAGGCTGCAGGTCCAGAAATGGCCCCACCTGCTCCCATCGCGGTGCAGAGGCGACACCCTGTGGCCACCACTCTTCTGGGCACACATACACACTTGGGCTTCTTCGCTTTCTTCCTCACAGCCCCCTCACTCCCTAAGTTCACTTCGAGGTCACCCCACAGGGCCCTAGTTCCTCTAGGGACCCTAGCTTAGGGTGGGAAGGTCACTTCTGAGACAGTCGTTCTCCTCATCCCAGTTCTGTAGCCCATATCCCGCTGGCTTCCACTGTCCCCCGGACCTCTGTCTCCTCCCACGCCCTGCCTGCATCTCGGGAAGATGTTGCTAAAGAGGAGCACTTCCAGCTGCTCAGCGTGATCAATCCTACCTTGTCTTGGGAGGGACAGTAAGGCCACTGGAGCGGCACTGTCTCCAGATGCTGTGCCTGTTACCATCACTGTCACATGCTGGCCGCAGAGCACCTTTTTCCTGCTGGTGGTCCCTGGTTGGTTCTGTGGCAGCAATGAGATGGGGCTCTGACATCTTGCACTAGCCATATGCCATGGCTTGTGGTGACACTGTCTCAACACAGTGGGTCAGCCCTATACCCTCTGTCTCAGCACAGCTCCACACAAACATCCCCTGTGCGAGGTGTCTGGCTTTGGTGTGGGGCACACCATAATCACCTCCAGTCTGCAACACACCACACGTAATGTCACATGGCCAAGCCCAGGGGAGCCCTGGGGACATGTTGGAGTGCTCAGGATTGGAGGAGAGTGCTATTCTGCACCCTAGGGTGAAAAGACAAGCACCCATTTTCCCCACAAACAGGTTTAGGGTAGATAGCAGCCCTGTGCAATGATCTGCTCCACCAGAGGGGGGCGGTAAATAGCGCTTACCCAAAGTGTCAGCCTGTCGTGGGTGAAGTCCCAAGGCTGCTGGCTGCCTTTGTAAGTGAGCTGGATGATGGGGTCAAGTGTACCCTGGTGACTTTTACTGAAGACACCAAACTGTGTAGGGAAGTGGACACTCGGGAAGGGAAAGCTACCATGGAGGAAGACCTGGATAGGCTGGAAGAGTGGGCTGAGAAGAACCTGGTGAAGTTCAACAAGGACAAGTGTAAGGTCTTGCACCCAGGAAAATGTAATCCAGGAGAACAAAACAGAATAGAATAGAATAGAATAGTAGAGTAGAGTAGAGTAGAGTAGAATAGAATAGAATTAACCAGGTTGGAAAAGACCTTTGAGATCATCAAGTCCAACCTATCATCCAACACCATCTAATCAACTAAACCATGGCACCAAGTGCCTCATCCAGTCTCTTCTTAAACACCTCCAGTGATGGTGACTCCACCACCTCCCTGGGCAGCAGATTGTAATGGCCACTCTCTCTGTGAAAAACTTCTTCCTAACATCCAGCCTAAACCTCCCCTGGTGCAGCTTGAGACTGTGTCCTCTTGTTCTGGTACTGGCTGCCTGGGAGAAGAGACCAACCCCCACCTGCCTACAACCTCTCTTCAGGTAGTTGTAGACAGCAGTAAGGTCTCCCCTGAACCTCCTCCAGGCTAAGCAACCCCAGCTCCCTCAGTCTCTCCTCACAGGGCTGTGCTCCAAACCCCTCACCAGCTTTGTTGCCCTTCTCTGGACATGTTCCAGCAAGTCAGCATCCTTCCTAAACTGAGGGGCTCAGAACTGGACACAGGACTCAAGGTATGGCCTAACCAGTGCTGAGTCCAGGGGCACAATGACTTCCCTGATCCTGCTGGCGACACTGTTCCTGATACAGGCCAGCATGCCATTGGCCTTCTTGGCCACCTGGGCACACTGTTGGCTCATGTTCAGCCTACTATCAACCAGTACCCCAAGTCCCTTTCTGCCTGGCTACTCTCCAGCCACTCTGACCCCAGCCTGTAGCTCTGCATGGGGTTGTTGTGGCCAATGTGTAGAACCTGGCACTTGGATGTGTTCAATCTCATGCCCTTGGACTCTGCCCATCTGTCCAGCCTGTCGAGGTCCCTCTGCAGAGCTCTCCTACCCTCTAACAGATCAACTCCTGCCCCCAGCTTGCTGTCACCTGCAAATTTACTAATGAGGGACTCAATCCCCTCATCCAGATCATCAATAAAGATATTGAACAGGATGGGGCCCAGCACTGATCCCTGGGGCACACCACTGGTGACTGGCTGCCAGCTGGATGTGGCACCATTCACCACCACTCTCTGGGCTCAGCCCTCCAGCCAGTTCCTAACCCAGCACAGAGTGCTGCTGTCCAAGCCATGGGCTGACAGCTTGGCCAGCAGTTTGCTGTGGGGGACAGTGTCAAAGGCCTTGCTGAGGTCCAGGCAGACTACACCCACAGCCTGCCCCACATCCACCAGGCAGTCACCTGATCATAGAAGGAGATCAGGTTGGTCAGGCAGGACCTGCCCTTCCTGAATCCATGCTGGCTGGGCCTGATCCCTTGGCCATCCTGTAAGTGCTGTGTGATTGCCCTCAGGATGACCGCTTCCATAATCTTGCTTGGCACTGAGGTCAGGCTGACAGGTCTGTAGTTCCCTGGCTCGTTCAACCAGCCCTTGTGGATGGGCATCATGTTGGCCAGCTTCCAGTCATCTGGGACCTCTCCAGTGAGCCAGGACTGGTGAAAAGTGATGGAGAGTGGCTTGGCCAGCTCATCTGCCAGCTCTCTCAGCACCCTAGGATGGATCCCATCTGGTCCCATGGACTTGTGGGGATCCAAGTAGCTGAGCAGGTCTCTAACTACTTCTTCCTGGATCACAGGGGAACTATACTGCTCCCTGACTCCATCTGCCAGCTCAGGAGGCCACTTGTCTGGAAGACAGCCTATCCTGATATTAAAAATTGAGGCAAAGAAGGTGTTAAGTACCTCTGCCTTTTCCTCATCTTTTGTTACTGTATTCCCCTCCATGTCCACTGAGGAGTGGAGGTTGTCCTTGCCCCTCCACTTGCCATTAATATATTTGTAGAAGGATTTTTTGTTGTCCTTCACAGCAGAGGCCAGTCTAAGCTCTAAATGGGCTTTTGCCTCTCTAATTCTTTTCCTACATGACCTAGCAACATCCTTAGACATTCCATGGATAACCTCTCCTTCCTTCCAAAGATGATACACCCTCGTTTTTCCCCTTAATTCACTCAGAAGCTCATTGCCCATCCCGGCTGGCCGTCTGCCCCGGCGGCTCATCTTCCGGCACACTGGCACAGCCTGTTCCTGAGCCTTCAAGAGTTCTTCCTTGAAGTAGGCCCAGCCCTCCTGGACCCCTTTGTTTTTAAGGGCTGTTTCCCAAGGAACCTTCCTTGAGTAACCTGAAGTCTGCCCTCCAGAAGTCCAGAGCGCAGGTTGTGTTGCTGCCCCTCTTAGCTTGACTGCCTATTGAAAACTCAATTGTCTCATGGTCACTGGACCCCAGGCAGCCTCCAACCACCACATCTCCCACCAGCCCTTCTCTGCTTGTAGAAAGAAGGTCAAGCAAAGCCTTACCCCTGGTAGGCTCACACAGCAGCTGGGATAAGAAGCTATCCTCCATACCCTCTAAGAACCTTCTAGACTGCCTCCTCTCTGCTGTGTTAAGTTCCCAGCAGATATCAGGCAGGTTAAAGTCACCCATAAGAACAAGGTCTGGTGATCTTGAGACAGCCTCTAGCTGCCTATAGAATAATTCATCAACCTCTTCCTCCTGGTTGTGTGGTCTATAACAGACTCCAACCAGGGTGTCAGCCTTGTTGGCCTTCCCTCTAATTCTCACCCCACAGGCACTCATCCTGATCATCCTTGATCTCTAGTTCCATGGTGTCGAGAGCCTCCCTGATGTACAGGGCCACCCCTGCCCCGCTTCTCCCTCGCCTGTCTCTCCTGAAGGGCCTGCAGCCATCAATTACAGTGCTCCAGTATCATAGTATCAGTCAGGGTTGAAAGGGACCACAAGGATCATCTAGTTCCAACCCCCCTGCCATGGGCAGGGACACCCCACACTAGATCAGGCTGGCCAGAGCCTCATCCAGCCTGGGCTTAAACACCTCCAGGGATGGTGCCCCAACCACCTCCCTGGACAACCCATTCCAGGGCTTCACCACTCTCATGGTGAACTTCTTCCTCCTCACCTCCAGCCTGAATCTCCCCACCTCCAGCTTCATTCCATTCCCCCTAGTCCTATCACTACCTGAGATCCTGAGAAGTCCCTCCCCAGCCTTCTTGTAGCCCACTTCAGATACTGGAAGGCCACAATTAGGTCACCTCAGAGCCTTCTCTTCTCCAGACTGAACAGCCCCAACTCCTTCACCCTGTCCTCATAGGAGAGGTGCTCCAGCCCTCTGATCATCCTCGTGGCCCTTCTCTGGACACCTTCCAGCACCTCCAGATCCCTCTTGTAATAGGAGCTCTAGTCATGTGAGTCATCCCACCACGTTTCTGTGATGGCAACTACATCTTAACTTTCCTGCTGTAACAAGGCTTCCAGTGCCTCTTAGCCACTTGTGTACATGCACTGCAGCTGGGCTGCTGGTTTCACCCCTGACTCCAGCTTACTCCTGTCTGGGGGGAGTAGTTTCAGCCCCTTCCCCCTTCAAATCTAGTTTAAGGCCCTGTCAATGAGTCCTGCCAATCCCTTCCTAGAACCCTTTTCCCTCTGGGGGACAGGCTGTTCTCATGTGCTGGGGTCTTTCCCCTCCTCTGGGACGGATGTACTCCATCTGTTGCCAGCGGGCCTGGTGCCATAGAAAGTTACCCAAGGTCGAACCCTCAATATTCTGTTGGTGGCACCAGCCTCTGAGCCACTTGTTAATGACACCTGCTGTCCTGTTCCTTTCAGTATTCCTTCCTGCAACTAAGGGTATTGATGAAAACATGACCTGTGCCCGTGACCCCTCTAACAGTTTCCCAGAGCCTTGAAGTCCTTTTTGATTGCCTTTGGACCTCTGGCTTCAACCTCATCGCTCCCCACCTGCATAACTATCAAGGGATAGTAATTAGAATAGAATAGAGTAGAATAGAATAGAATAGAATTAACCAGGTTGGAAGAAACCTTCAAGATCATCGTGTCCAACCTATCATCCAACACTACCCAACCAACTAAACCATGCAACCAAGTACCCTGCCAAGTCTCCTCCTGAACACCTTCAGTGATGGTGACTCCACCACCTCCCTGGGCAGCCCATTCCAATGGGCAATCACTCCCTCTGTGTAAAACTTCCTCCTAACCTCCAGCCTAAACCTCCCCTGGTGCAGCCTGAGACTGTGTCCTCTTGTTCTGGTACTGGTTGCCTGGGAGAAGAGACCAACCTCTGCCTGTCTACAACACCCCTTCAGGTAGTTGTAGAGAGCAATAAGATCATCCCTGAGTCTCCTCCAGGCTAAGCAACCCCAGCTCCCTCAGCCTCTCCTCTCAGGGCTTGTGTTCCAAACCCCTCACCAACTTCGTTGCCCTTCTCTGGACTCGTTCCAGCAAGTCAACATCCTTCCTAAACTGAGGGGCCAAGAACTGGACACAGTACTCGAGGTGTGGCCTAACCAGTGCTGTGTACAGGGGCAGGAAGAATTTGTATCAGAGGACTGTACCAGATTAGGCAGCCTCCTGGTAACATCTCTGACCTGGGCCCCAGGGAGGCAGCAGACTTCTCTGTGGGAAGGATCTGGTCAACATATGGGGCCCTCTGTTCCCCTCAGGAGTGCAGTACAGGCTAGGATCCACCTGAATGGAGAGCAGCTCTGTAGAAAAGGGATCTGGGGGTGCTTGTGGGCAACCATCTCCACTAAGTGAATGGTGTGCTTCTGTGGCAAAGAAAGCCAACAGGGTGCTGGCCTGCACCAACACGGACATCACCAGCAGAGATAAAATCATTATCTCACTCAGTGCTGGTCAGGCAACATCTGGAACACTCTGTTCAGCTTCAGTTCTTGCTTGCCCTAAAAAAAAAAGATGTGGTCAGGCTGGAGATGGTCTAGAGAAGGGCCATAAAGATAATCAGAGGACTGGAAACTGTCATATGAAGAAAGGCTGAGAGAACTAGCAGTTTTAGTTTAGTTTGGTTTGGTTTGGTTTGGTTTGGTTTGGTTTCCCAGCCTTGAGCTGGCTTAAGAGAGACTTTATCCCCATGTTCCCATATTTAAAAGGTGGCTACAAGAGGGACTCATTGTTTACCAGGAGTCACATGAAAAAGGGTAGTGGGTACAAGTTACTCCTGGGGAGATTTCAACTGAATGCAAACAGAGGGTTTTTATTTTTTTTCACCATGCAGATGATCTGTCTTTGGAATAATCTCCCCAGGGAAGTGGTGGAGTCCACACCACTGGATGCTTTTAAGGCTCATCTGGACAGGATGCTGGGTCATCTTGGCTGGACTGTGGTTTTGCCAAGAAAGGTTGGACCAGATGATCCTTGAGGTTCCTGCCAACATGGTGTTCTATGATTCTAGGATTCTGTGAATGGCTCTGCACCCCAGCAGAGGGTGCAGCCTCCCTGCAGAACTGGGCACTACTTCCCCACCAGAGTCTTCATAGGACAGCAGGGACACTAAGCCGGCCAGCATGGATGGCATGAAGTTCTGCAGTCCCCTTGCAGACTGCAGAATAGCCTGGGTGGAGGGTGGCTGATGCTTTGACCACTGCCTCCTGCAAAACAGCAAATGAGCTGGAGCTGCCCCTCAGGACTCCGTGGTGCTGCCCCAGATGCTGGGATGGGTGATGCTTGGGCTGGAGCCCTGGGGCTGGGAACCCCATCCCTAGGGAAGAAAGGGTGCAGAGACCACGGCACATGCTGCCTGGCACCCAGCGATGGGCGATGGCCCTGGATCAACAGACAGGGGCTGCACAGACTCTGTCACTGCAACAGGAATTTACACTCTCTCTCCTTCCTTGGGGCACAGTTGGGCTGGACAGCTGGTTCCTGTCCTAGCATTAAGTTCCACACAAGCATCCTAATCCTTTGGTTTAGGGCCACCAGGACTTTCAGTGGGTAGGTTTGCACCTCTGTTTAGTGAGAATATTGCACAAGAATCGGGGGATGGGGGGGTGGGGGGGTGGGAGATTTGCTCCAGCATCCAGGTGGTGAGGAGGTTTGCACCAGCTTTCAGGGAGAAGTTTGTACCAGCATTTGTGAGGGCAGTTTGAAGGCCATGGAGGCTTTCTGAGGACACAATATCTGAGCTCACTAGTCTCAGAGGAACAGATGACAGTTAAAACTGAGTAGTCACAGCATCACCTTATCCATTTCCCCACCATGTCCTCCCACTTTTGCCCAGATCTTGAGGCTGCCAGTGTAGAGGCACAGGTGGCTGGGGTGCACTCTGCACCGTGGTGAGCATTTGCTGGGGACTTGCAGCTGCCACAGAACATGCATACCATGCAGCTGGCACCATGTGGTGACACCAGCCCTTGGTGAAGGGATACCAGCCTGGTCTCCTGAGGCCCTCATTATCCAGGTCCCTGAGGACATTAGCTGGTTTCATGTCCTGGAAGGGGTTCCAAGCTGCTGCAGTGGGTGTCAAAGTAGGCTGGGGCCACGAAAGCCACTTAACCCGTGTCTCCAGAGGAAGGGCTGGATGCAGAGTGGAGCTGGATTAGGGTTCAGAGGATTTTCTTCTCCCAGATTGGATTCTGTGGGGTGCTCAGAGCATGGGTGTGGAGTGCTGGCAGTGGATGCTTAACCCTCAGGGTCCCCAGGACCTCTGCTTTGTCCCAGCTTGCTCTTCAGATCCAGTAGCTGGAGCAATAAATAACACAGCAGTTTCAGTGTCTCCTCAGACAAAGCCTTTCCTGGGGCCTGACTCCCCGGGCAAAACTCATGGCATCAGCCACCCACAGCATCCTGGCTTCAGGTACAAAAACCACGGACTTCTTATTACTCCAGGTACCCATCCTCTTCCTCAAGGTGATGGGTGGCCTCTCCTGGGAGCTTTTATGGCTAATGGGGCTTCTGGGGGGCCAAAATGCTCACTGGCTTTTTGCTGAGGGACAGCTGGGCACCACTGCTGTAGTCTGGATATAGAACCATGAGACTAGGCTGAAATATCCAAGTCCAGCTTTCTGTGAGGAGCTTGGTGTCCTCACAGGCCCAATGGATGCTGCCAGGGCAATGTCTCCTTCCCAGTTCTCCCCTAGGACCACTTCTCAGGCCCCACTCCCCTCCCAGCTGCAGCACAGGCACCGTGCAAGGAAAGCCCCCCAGTGGACAGATGAGTCCCCCTTTGCCAGCAGCCTGGTTCACAAGACCACATGCCACCAGCAGCAGCCACAGCTTTCCCCTCAGAGCTCTGTGGATGTGGCTACCACTGGAGGAACCTCCAGACCTGTGACTCACACTACAAACACCTCCTTCCAGGGACCCTCAGTGTCTCCATGGGGTTATGTTAGGTTTCCATCACCACTGCAAAGAGCCTGTTCCCAGCATCCAGCAGTACTTGGTTCCCAGTGCTCTGCAGCCTCCAGTGCCTCTGCAGGCAAGGAGGAGCCTCATCCCAGTGGATCAGCTGGGGTGGTTATGTGCAGGAGCTGGGGTGATTATGGGGTCAGGCAGGCACTCTCCCCACTGCCTGCTCTCTTGGTGAGATGTGGGGCATCCTGAGTTTGCTGTGTCCTGGGTTCACCCCTCGACTGTCCCCTCCTCGCTGCTGTGGGGCACTTCAGGGACGTAAGGCTGAGGCTGCCTGTTAGACAGGGATGTGAAGATGAGGCAGGGTGTTAAACACGACAGGCAGCTGTGGGTTGCCCAGAAATCCCTGAGGGGAAGCCAGAAGCCCTGAAAACAGAGCGTGTGGAGGCTGGTTGGACACAGCTGTTTAATGGACGCTTCTCAGTACAGAGGAGGGGTTGCGACCCGTGCACCCATGGCCGCCTCCATGCTCTGGCCCTGCCTCAGACCTGGCATCCAAAATATCCCCATTGGCCTGGCATACCACGGTAGGAGAGGAATATGCTATGGCATTGGTGTGCCTCCCAGTCTTGCAGTGAGAACAGTCCCTGCAGAGGATACCTGTGCCCTGGCTGAGGAAGGGGGCCTGAGTGAAACAGTGCCCCCATCATACTGGGGGTGAGGGTGGAGGTGAAGGAGCAACCACCCTGCACGTCCCGGAGCACCCTCTCTAAGCCAGGGCATACCGGACAGTGAGAGGCTGAGGGCAGTGCGAGGAAGGGATCAGAGCAGGAATGGGACAGCTACTGGGGTTGATGTGGGACCTTGGCATCCTGAACCCTAGCATGCATGGAATGAGGTTTCCAGGAGTCCTTAACAGCAGTCAGAGTACATCCATCCACCTTAGGGCTGCTGGGCATCATCCCTGCCCAGTGAGTGCCTCATCCCTGCAGCTGACACCCAGAGGGGCTCTGGGCTCTGCCTCCTCCTCACTCCTGGCACTAATACCCCCAGCAACATGGGGATGCCCATATGACATGCTGGAGCAGGGCTAGTGTGGTGTCAGAATGCTGAACTGCTGAGCGGAGTGGAGAAGGGCACCCCACAAGATCAGGGTACAAGAGGGGACAAGGGACACAGGGGAGTGCTCCTGAACATTTGACCTTGCCCACTTGGCCCTCTGGTGCTTTCTGTTTCTCGTGTTCCATCACAGGACATTTAATGTTGGCATGAAATGGTCCCCATGGATCTGCAGGAAGCTGGGGGCACATGGCTGCGCTGGGCTCCACTCTGACCCCATAACCACCCAGAACCAGTTCCAGAACCAGTGCAAACCCCAGTTCTCCCTGGGGACAGACCCTACTCTGTAGCCACATGGGGACAGGTCCCTGGCAGCTACAGGTGCTGATACACCAGGAAGTGCTGTGGGGCTGAGGATCATGGGGTCAACAGGTTCCCTGCTCCCTGTGCCCCATGGTATCCCCAGGCACTGAACATCTTCCCACAGTGGGTCTGTTTGGGGCATCCCCTGTACCTCCTGACATCCCCAAGCACTAGACCCCTCCCCACAGTGGGTCTGTGGTGGGGGGGGAAGGGGTCATCATGTGTGCCCCATGTCATCCCCATGCATTGGAACCCTCCCTGCCGTGGGGTCTGCGGGGGCCATTCCCTGTTCCCCATGGTATCCCCATGCATTGGACCCCTCCCTGCAGTGGGGTCTGGGGGGGCACCCCCATGTCCCATAGCATCCCCAAGGACTGGACCCCTCCACACAGCAGGGTCGGGGGGGGGGGGGGGGGAGGGGCGGGGCATGCAATGTGCCCCATGGAATCCTCAAACACTGTAACTCTCCCCACAGTGGGTCTGTGGGGAATTCCCTCTGTGCCCCCATATCATCCCCATGCATTGGACCCCTCCCTTCAGTGGGGTCTGTGGGGGGCATTCCCTGTACCCCATGGCATCCCCAAACACTCGCCTCCTCCCCACAGTGGGTCTGTGGGGGGATTTTGTGTGCCCCATGTCATCCCCATGCATTGGACCCCTCCCTTGCAGTGGAGTCTGTGGGGGGCACTCCTGTGTCCGGTGGCATCCCCAAGGACTGGACCCCTCCCCACAGCAGGGTCTAAGGCAGGGGTCCCCCCTGTGCCCCATAGCATCCCCATGCACTGGACCCCTCCCCACAGCGGGGTCTGTGGGTTGTGGGGGCAGTGGAGCCACTCCCTGCTGCTCCACTCCCCCCCATCAATCAGAGACCCCCAGAGCCGCACCCAGTCCCTCAGCCAATCAGGCCCCGGCGCCCATTCTCTTCGCAGCTAATCCGCAGCGGCAGCAGCAGGGAGGGGGCGGCGTGGCCGCTCCCCGGCAGCCAGTCGTTGGCCGGCTCTGCCCGCAGCGGGGGGCAGGGCAGGTCTCGGTGGCGGGAGAGGGTGGCGGCGCAGGGGCTAGGCGGGGGGCTGCAGGTGGAGGGCGGCACTGTTGGGGCGGGCGGCCAGGATGTAGATGACGTTGTCCCGCAGGAATCCGGGCCAGTCGACGAGCCTGCAGGGCAGACACAAGCTCACCGCCCACCCCTCAGCATCTCCTCCAAAACGGGGGGGTGTGTCCCCAGCCACCCCCGGCTTTACCTGGCCTCCTCACGCTCTGCGGCTGGCAGGATCTTCTGGCTCTTGCCACTGCCGCTGCTGGCAGGGCTGCTCTCCGACATGGGCCCTACGTGGCTGATGCTGCGGGGACAGAGTGGGAGGGTGCTCTTCGTCCCCTCCCCTGCCACCTCAGGGGGTGGCAGTGGGGGAGAAGAAGGCGCACAGGGGCAAGGCAGGGCTGCGGGGGCTGCGGAGGTGCCAGGAAGGGGAGCACCCATTTGTATGCTGAGCCCCTTGAGCAGGTTCTGGGGCTGCAGTGGGAGTCCCAGCAGGGTGGGGTTCCCCCGTACCTGACGTTGCAGGATGGTGTCTCCTTTTGGTGCTTGCGGAACCAGGCGTGCCGGGCCCGGCGGCACTCGCCCTCTCCGATGAGCCCGTCGCTGTCCTGATCCAGGGCCAGGAAGGCTGCCCGTGCCCGCTCTCGCTCCTTGGCCGTCAGCAGCCGCAGCAGGGCGTTCTGGGGTGCGGGGGAGAGAGGGGAAGGGGGAGCACGTGCTCCATAGAAACCCACTGATTCTGTGCCCAGTGCTGTGGGAGTCTCCTGCCTGGGTGCCATGGCCACGGCTGCTGCCCACGGGACACCAATCCAAGGTGCTGCAGCTGTGGATGTCAGCTGTAGTAGCCTGGGTGCTGCAGCCATGGGTGCTGGTCATGGAACCTGGCCTTGGATGCCATGGTTGTGCATGATGGCAGAATGACCTGGCCATGGGGATCATCCCCAGATGCCATCACCGTGTTTGCCAGCCACAGGAGCTGTCTCCAGGTACCCTGGGAGCGGGCTACAGGTGCCACAGCTATGGGTGCTTGTGGTGGAAGCCATCCCTGGGTGCTGTGGTTGTGGGTGTCAACTATGGCAGACAGCCACAGGTGTCACCACCCTACCTGTGGCCGCAGCTTCTGCAGCAGCTGAATAGACTCGTGGGAGAGGAAGTCATGCCACTCGATGTGCCCCTTCTTGTCAGGGTCCAGGGCAGAGAACTGCAGGGCTGCCTGCTCCTCCTGCACCTCAGCCATGGGCTGCTCGAACTGCTGCTTGTGCACCAGGTGCTTGTAGTGAAGGAAGTCATCCAGGGTCAGGCAGGTCTCTGTGAAGGACAAATGGGCTGTGCAGCACCCAGAGAGGGGTGACCTGCCTCCCCAGCTACCTTCCCCAGCCATTCAGGAACTGCCACGGGGAGGGTCCGCACCTGGAATGATCTTACAGTGCCGCAGGGTCTCCATCAGGCTGTACATCTCTTCCTCCGTCAGCAGGAGATTGAGATTGTCCTGGGGTGGGGGAAAGTGAGGAGCCATGGGGCAAAGCACAGGGTTGAAGGAGCACCCAGCTGTGTCATGGCACCAAGGTCCCTTGACGGCAAGTGGGTCTGGGCATGCAAAGAGGGATGGTGCTGCATGTCACCCAGGGGTGCTGCAGTGCTTTGTGTGCTATTTTCACTCCGCTATGGCTCCTTATGTGCCCAGTGGCCCTGGTGTCACATGCCAAGATGCTGGGGGCTGGCTGCTGGGGTGGCAAAGAACTGCTGTCCCCCCGCTTTGGGTGGCTCCCCTTCAGGCCAAGGTGGTGAAGCCGGGCAGTCCCATTGCCCTGGACTAGGCTGTGGTGTGGCACCCTACTCATGTCCATGCTGGGCACAGCTTCCCAGGGAGCACCCACCAGCCAGCAGGAGCCGCATGTCCCCTGCCCCAGGCACTCACACAGTAGTAGCAGCTCCAGCCCGTCTCGGTATGTGCTGTCTCTGTCACCTCCACGGCGCTGTCGTTTTGCAGGTAGCCCATGCGGCGCAGGCAGCCGTCGTGGTACACTCGGCTGCAGATACGGCAGGGGAAGAGGCTCTCAGCTGTCCACACCTCGCAGATCTCACACATCTCATCATTTAGGACCTGGGGAGAGATGGGCAGCTGCTCAGAGGGGCTGGTTTCATGGGTGTCAGGGGGTGCTTTGCTGATGGGGATGGACAGAGAAGATAGGAGGGTGGGATTTCATGGGGCTGGCATAGGGAATAGATGGATGGTGGGGTCATGGGGATCATGGCTAGTGGGATTAGAGGAAGGTGGGTGGGTTTGTGGGAATGAATGGAGAGTATAGGGTTTCAGCTACAGGGTTGTGGGTCTGTGGCTGAGGTGCAACATTATAGGTGTGGATGGCCAGGCTGTGGGTGGTCTTTAAGGTTGTAATGTGGGTGGTTAAAAGTGCTGGTCTGTGGGTTGGCTGATTGCAAGTGTGGACAGAGAAACTGTAAGGCTGTAGGTGTGCTGGACTGTAGGTTTAGTGGGGGTGGATAGATGGATGGGTAGGGTCATGGATGTGGATGGGTGGGCTGTAGGACTGTGGGCATAAGCAGATAAAATGTTGGTTTGTAGATGGGCTGGGCTCTAAGTGTCACCAGTATGAATGGGTGGGTTGAGTGGTAGGCTGGCTGTAGGCTGACTAACATATGGATCTAATTGTCCTCTTCTCATCAAAGCTGGAGCTACCTGTGCCCAGCAGTACACTCTCTTGCCAAGATACCTTGCCTTTGCTCTCTTGTCCTCCAGGGCACATCTGGCCACTTGCACCCTTTGTGGCATCTCCTGCTGCTCAGTCTGGCCACCTGTCCAGCTGAGCCACCTTGATGCACCTGTGCTCTGCCTGAGGAGGCTGTCAATGCCCAGTAGACTTTGGGGGTGCTTGCAGATCCCTGGGCCCTCTCTCTGTGCATGGCAGTCCCAAACACAAATAGAGACTGGGCGAGGAGTGGCTTGAGAGGAGACTCAAGGAGAAGGACTTGGGGATGTCAGTTGATGATAAACTCAACATGAGCTGATGATGTGCATCCCAGAAGGCAAACTGAATCCTGGGATGCATCAGAAGTGTGACCAGCAGGATGAGGGAGGTGATTCTCCCCCTCTACTGTGTTTTCATGAGACCCCACCTGGAGTACTGCATCCAGTTTTGGTACCCCCCAGCAGAAGAGTGACATGGAGCTGCTGGAGTGAGAAAGTCCAGAGAAAGGCCACAAAGATGACCAGAGTGCTGGAAAATCTCCCCCATGGAGACAGGCTGTGAGAGCTGGGGCTGTTCAGCCCAGAGAAGAGATGGCTGCAGGGAGACCTGGTAGTGGCCTTCTAGTACCTGAAGCATGCTGACAAGAAAGCTGGGGAGGGACTTTTCACAAGGGTTTGTAGGGATAGAATAAGAGGGAACGGACTGGCACTTGAGGAGGGCAGATTTAGGCTGGCTATTGGGAAAAAAATCTTTACAGTAAGGGTGGTGAGGCACTGGAACCTCCCCTGGGGTTGTTCAAGGCTAGGTTGTATGAAGCCTTGAGCAACCTGGTCTGGTGGAAGGTGTCCTGCCATTGAAAGGGTGTTGGAAATAGATGATCTTGAAGATGCCTTCCAACATAAACCTACACCATTCTTTGAATCTGAATCTCCCTACCTGTCCCTGTGTCCTGTCTACTCACCTGTTCCTGCTGCTCCAGGCTGATGTCCAGAGGCTCATCATCATGCAGCTCCCTCTTGGGCCGGATGAAGGCAGGCGGTGTGAACCTGTTGGCTCGGTCAAACTCCTCGGGCTCCACACCCCGGCCGTCCCGCAGCCGTTCCCAGGCCGCCTTGGCAGCACTGCTCTCCTCCGTCTGGGAAGGTCCTGCTGACACGTCCTCCTCTTCCTCCTGCACAGCCTGCTCCAGTGTGCCTCGGCGTGTGCCTCCCCCCTCTGCCCGCAGCCCGTCCTTAAAGGCTGACACAGCCAAGCTGACCTTCTGCACCTTCTCCACCGTCTGCCTCCTGGACATCAACACCCCCATGGCTCTGCAGGAGTAAGGAAAGTGCTCAGTGTTGAGGCCCTGGAGTGCTCCTCACCCCTGCACCATATCCTTGGCTCCAAAAAGGTGTCCTTGTTGCTTTTCCCTGGCTGTATGAGGAGCACCTCAGGGCAGGGAGAAATTGTCTCCTTTGCAAACTGGTGCTGGGGCCACAGGGGTCATCCATGGTAGCCATGGGGAGGTGGACCTGAAGCCATGGGGAGATCTGGTCATGGTGGGTCTGAGTTGGGGAGCATGGCAGCAAGCAGTGAGCTATTTTGGGTGCACCCTGCTTCACTGATCTTTGCTTTGCAGACTCTGGCTTAATAAGAAACATATTTAGGCCCTTCCCACACCAGAGTAGTAAATCCCAGAGGAATAGGGACCAGCTGTAACCCTGCTCATGGCATGGATCCAGTTCTGTCTTGGAGAAAGCCTCGCTGGCTAGCCAAGGGTGAGAGGTGTCCTCCCTGCAACTCTGTCCAGGGTTGGTGCATAGCAGGGCTGGCTCTTTTATCTTCCTTAAATTTCAGTTCACTCCTTTGATCTCCCTCATGCTCACACGTGTGTGTATATGTGTTTGCTGCTGCCCTGACCACTGTGCATCCTGCCTCCCACCCCAAAATGTGGGTCAGGTCTGGCTCACAGAAACATAGAAAGGTTGGGCCAGCCACAGAAAAGCTGTGAGGGTGCAGGAGGGAAAGGGAGCGCTGCATGGGTCCAGGGTGCATGGATCCCAATAAAGACATTTGGCTGCAGAACTGGGGAAAGACGCTCTTAGGGAATACGGAGAGGGCAGTGGCAGCGGCAGCAGGCTGGGCTCCATTTCCATGGGGGTGGGCTGAAGCTGGAGAGGAGGGTTTGGCCTCCCAGTGGCTTGCAGCATAGCATCATCCTGCATGGGTCCTGACCCCACTGGAGCTGTGCTATGGAAGACGCTGCAGCCAGGATCTCCCAGCTGGTGCCCAGGGACCAGGAGGCAGCACTTGCTGTCTGTGTGAGTGGGGGAATGTTGGAGCAGCCATCTCCTGCCCTGCCAGCCTCAGCAGGGAACTCCCCAGGTAGCAGGCTAATGAGCAGCATGTGTGCACATGCTGGGATCTCTCTGCTGCGGGGGGACGTGGTGCTGCGGGCACTGCCAAGGCAGGGAGCTGGCACAGGGTAATTAGAGCTGCCCCACATCAGTGATACTGAGCAAAGTGTGCTGGCAGGCTGCACCCCAACATGCTGCAAGCACCATCTTTGGCCTCTCAGCCTCCCCCCTCTGCTCCCCTGCCACGGTGGAACAATCTGCCTACAGATTCCCATGCACAGAGCCAGGTGCGCAGCACTTGCGTACCTTGTCCTGTGTGTGGGTGTCCCAGCAGCGTGCACACACGAAGGCAGGGGGATTTGTGCCCACTGACCCCATCACTAGCTCAGAGCTAATGCCCAGTGTGCTGCAGCTCCTGGGGCTTTGCAAAGGTGTGAGCACAGGGGAGATGGAGGTACGTATCTAAGCCACAGCAACAGCACCCCCGTGTCTGTGTCAAGCAGAAGGGAAGATACCTGGTTGTCTCTGTCTCCTTGCCATACTGTCACCTTCTGCCTTGAATGGCCTAGAATCATGCTGGCGATGGACAGAATCAGACCTGCTGCTGGGCAGCACTGCGGATCTGCCTGCAAGCTGGGAGCACCACAGGGAGATCCCCGCTTTTGCAGGTCCTTGCATCACCAAGAACGGGCCAGATCCTGCCAGAGGATTGGGCAGATGCTGGTATGAGAGGGCACAGAGGGGCTGTGCTTACAGAGGAGAGCCAAAAGAGAGGTGTGGGCCCCGGCTTTCAGCACACCAGTCCCCCAGTAGCTGCACCAGTGCTCTTGATGCCGAGAGTACTGGCAGCATCTCCCTGCAGTGCCATGGGACTCTGGATGGTCCATCTCCAGCCACCTTGTGATGTGCCAAGGCAGCTCTCAGCTGTCTGGTGTATGGGCCTGATAGAACCCCAAAAATGAGGTTCCCCTGCATGTTCACGGCATGATTGCCCCCTGCCCCACATTGCTGCTGCAGGATCCCAGCTTGACTTCTTGTCTCTTGTCTTCTCCTGAGGCTACCTCAAGTGTCTCCTGCTACAGTCAGTGCCACTGGCTGCTGTGTGCCTGGAATCTGGAGGGCATCACTCCTGTCACAGCTTGTGGCTGTTCTCAGCCCTGCTGTCCTCCCTGTTCGTGCCAGTGCTGCACAGCCAAACCCTGCCTGCACATCCGGAGGCTGAACAGCCTCACTCTGCACTCCATCTCCAGACTCTGCTGCCTTCCATGGGCTCTGATGCTTCCCAGATACCCTAAAACTGCTCTACACTCTCCAGGACCACCTTTTCCCCATGTCCTCCCTGACCCATTGCCTGTGTGGGGTGGAACATTGTCCCCACAGAGCCTGGCCCTGGCTCGATGTCCTGCCAGAGTTGCAGGGTCCTCCCTCTCCTAGATACCCCTGGATGTGTGGAGGGGTGACCAGAGGTACCATTGCCCCATAGCAGCTCAGCTGCTTGAGCAGCCCTTGTGTTCCTGTGTGTCCCTGGTGTCTGCTGTTATTTGTGAGTATCCCCTGAGGTGCCACTGCCCAGCTCACTTTGGCCTGAGGCACCAGGTCCTCGACATGGCTGCCAGGTGCCAACACAGGGGGTATTTTTAGGTTGCTCCCAGAGAGGAGCTACATTTGGGCACAGGTTAGAGGTGCCTGCAAGCACCCAACTACACAGAGCCCTGTTTGCACCAGAGGCTGTGAAGACAGGTGATGGGCACCTTTCCTTTCCTTTGCCTTGCCCAGACACCCTGCACTCCTGCCCCCTTCCCCACACATTTCTTGCAGTTTTCTGGCAGGGATTTGCTCCCTGTTACTTCACCCTTGCAGCAAAACACTCGTCCAGAAAGTACTTCGTCCTCCAAGTATCCATGAACTTATGTTTCCCAGGCCCACACAGCTCTCCACATGGGGAAACTGAGGCATGGGGTCAAGACTGGTGCAGCTGGAGTTTTTAGGTGGGGGTGTGGCACTAGTGGGACATGGATGGTGGCCAGCACCTGGGGAGAAAGTAGCAGGGCAGAGTATTTCAAAGCAAACAGAGCTGCCAGACCCTGCATGACTTGAAAATCTCCTCCCCACTGTGGCAGCAGGAGCACCCATGGCTTGTGCTGGGGTTACAGGCTGAGAGATCTGGTGGTGAGGGTGGCAGTGGGTGCGGGGGGGTAGGGTGGGTGATGCATGGGTGGGTGTTTTGCAGTGCAGTGGGGGCGTTGTGGTGGCTGGGAGCGCAGGATGGAGGCGGCGGAGAGCAGCGCAGGGGAGCAGCGCAGGGGAGCAGCGCAGGGGAGCAGCGCAGGGTGGAGGTGACGGGGGGAGGTGTGCCGGGGTGGATGTGCTATGGTGTGGCTATTGGCACAAGGTGGGTGTAACAGTCCTGTGTGCGGCTGGGGGGTTGAAGTGACTGTGAGCACAGCAGCGATGTTGGTTTTGGGTGCAGGGACGTTGCAGCAGCTGTGGGTGTGGGGTGGTGGCTATGGAGGCTGGGGGTGTGTGCTGAGGGTGTCTGGGGGCCAGGGATGAAGGGCAGGCTGTTGCTGTGCCTGGAGGTGGCATGGGGAGCTGGGGATGTGGAGCCAAAGGACCCACAGAGTCGGGTGTTTCCTCCCTGCCTGGCCCCTGCTTGCCTGCCAGTGCATCCTCAGTGCACAGCCCAGCAAACCAAGCACCAGTGGATGCTTGGGCTGGGGCATGCCATGACCATGGCACCCCTTGCACCCACTCTTGAGGGAATGCAGCTGGGGTGTGCCAGGAGCAGGACCCCTCTTGGCCTTCCTAGTTGGTGAAGAAGGAAAAGCCTGGTCCTCCAGGCCTCCTCCCTGACCTTACCATGCTCTGGGAATGATGTGCCTTCCTGTGAGCAGTATTATAGACCTAGGGGCAGAGGAATGGGGTACCAGTGGGGAGGACTCCCTGGAGGTCCCATGGCCCTTGGCATCTTAATCCCAGGGCTCACCCTGAAGGGCACAGAGGAGGCCTGGGAGGAGCTGCTGTGGCTCTGGCACAGCCCTGCCCATCTTGCCAGCTGCTGCCTGCTGGGAGTGAGGGGGGCCAGGCAGGACAGCCAGCAGGCTCTCTTTGGGGTTCTCCACATCCCACGTCTGTGAGCTGGCTGGGGATGCCCAGAGTGGGGCACCTTCTTGTCCCCCAACCCTGGCAGACAGCCCATGCTGGGACTGTGGCGCTGCTGGGGATACTGCTGTGAAGTGACCTGGTTGCTGTGGGGCGGGAGAGTCCATGGATGGATGGTACCCTCCCCACCCTCTGCAGGGCTGAGGTGGGCCAGTGAGGAGGTCTGAGGGGGTTGTTGGAGCTCCAGCTGTGCTGTGTCTCCCTCCTGGGCACATCGAGCTTGTGACTGCTCTCCAGGCTGGCTCAGGCTGCCCGTTCTGCTGCGCCATGGCAGATTTTATAGGTGTGTCGCACGTTTGCATCTCCCACAGGGGAATGAAAATGCTCTAACAGCAGAATCCCTTCCCCTGCAGCAGATAGAGCTCCTGCCCAGCTCCACACTTCTCCTCCTAGTCTCCCTCCCCAATCCCTCTCCCCAGGATCCACATGAGGATTCCAAAGCCTGGGCAGGACCCTTCCACCCCATCCTCATCCCCACTCCCCGGCATCCCATCCCGGGAGCATCAAGACCCCAGGGGCTCCAGGACGACCCACGCGTGGGTGTCACAACATGCAGCCAGCCCTTGCCATGCACAGGCTGAAGTGCCAATGGTGGCAAAAAAAGCCACTTACCAGCGTCAAGGTCTGTCTGAGGAGTACAAATCCTAGAAAGCAGTCCGCTCGATGTCCATTGCCACTGCCTCTGGCCGCAGCCCCCTCTCCACTTGCGGGTGCTTACCGCATCCCGCACCCGGCGAGCAAATCCCCAGCTGGGGCTGGAGCGGCGGGGCTGGGACCCGGGGAGCGAGAGCGCTGCGCTTGCTGCCGGAGGATTCAGGAGACAGCGAGATGCTGAGAGCGGATGCCTATGTCTAGCGCACGCACACACACACACTGACACACACACACACACACGCACGGAGGAAGCAGGGAGCTTGTGACTGGGGCTGAGCAGATGCAGCCTGGTTTGCTGTCCCTGTACCAATTGCTGCCGGAGCTGTGTTAAACAGCTTTCTGAGGCACGAAGCGTTTTTTTAACCAGGCTGACGTTGGCTGGGAGATACCAATAAAAGCTTTTGCTGCATCTCCTCTGGCCCCCAGAGGAGATGTCTCTTTCTTAGGGACAACCTCAAGGACTACAGAGATGGGGCTGCATCCACAAAGGAGTGAAGGTCTCCCCTGCTCACCCGTCAGGGTATTCCCTAGACCCAGTTCTCCAGCCACAGGCTACCGTCAACTGCTTTAACTCAATGCCTGCTGGTCAGCATTGCAGGTGGGCTGTCCTCACCATGACAGGGATCAGTGGGGACATGGTGACTGCTGGCTACGTGCAGTCCTGTGTGGCTGGTGTAATTCAGCAGCAAGGGTTTTGGTTGTCCAGGTCCTCAGGACTGTATGTTACTTGGATGCACACCACAGGACTAGGGGCTTGCAGAAGGTGTGATGGAGGTGATAGGGCAGAAGGGAGGATGCAGAGCTGGAGAAGAGGCTACAACCCTAATGCAGCTGCCTTATATTGTTCTGGTGGAAATGGTCACTCAGCCTCCTGACACCCACAGGGATAGGGCACCACTACCTGAGGGGATTGTCCTTTCCCCTTCAAAATCTACCAGCTGTACCTGGGGTTGATTTGGGATGCAAGGGCCTCTGCACCCTCCTAAGAACAGCTTCCATCCAGGCTTGGGATTAGTGCTAACATTAGAGCAGAGGGGTCTGGAGAGTGCAAGCACCTTCAGGGCTGTCCTGCCCCTTAGCCAGGTTGGATGTAGCAGGTCCTCTCCTGGATATGTGAGAGGGATGCTCTGATCAGCCCCACTGCATTGTTCCTGTCATTGGAATACTGCTGAGGGCCACATCCCAGCCATGCCAGCTCCTGTGCCTTCTGTGGGGTAGGGCCTGGCTGACTTCACACAGACCCATCAGCCCTATGGAAGAGTAGATATGTATGCAGTGGTGCAGCTGTGCTCAGGGGCTCAGAGCAGTGAGTGGCAGAGATGGAAGTCACCTTTCTCATGCAGAGAGTGTGAGGAGCATGGGGTGGGAGCTATGGGATGTAGGTTGAAGTTTGCTGGCTCCCAGGAGATGTACAGCACTACCCCTGAGGTCTTCCACACCTCTGAAAAAGCTGTGCTGGAGTAAGCATCTGATGCCCTTGCTCCCCAGGAGCAAGCAGTTGGTGCAGGGCAGCCTCAGAGGTGCTTCCAGCACCATATTTGAGAGAGATTTGCTCTGCTTTGTGCCACATACTGGTGCCAGGCTGGTCCCTGACTCCTTACTGCTACTCTTTATCCTGTGCCATCCCTCCCTAGACCTTTCCCACTCCTGCATGTCTCATCCAGGAATGAGCTGAGACCATATGCAGCTCATGTCACCCACAAGCAGAGCCAGGGGCTGGGAAAGGCAGCATCTGGGTGCTGTGCTGGGACCTGAGTCGGCTCATGGCTCCCTTCCCCACTGGGTGGATGTGCACAAAGCCTGGCTGCAGACAGAATTTATCTGCTTTCTGCTTGTGGCTGTCAGGTCCTGTCTTGCTTCACTCCATCAGCTGCAAGAGCCTTGCAGAGAGCCTCTATTCACCCTGCCTTGGCCTGGGGTGCCTGCCTGTGCTTCATCCTTCTCCAGGGATGCTTCTCTTTAGGGGGAATCACATTTTGCATTATTTGGCCAAGGAAGCATGGTGGAAAGGTGCTTGGATACATGTGGAGTAGAAAAAGTGGAGGGCAGCAGTAAATGAAGCTAGAGGAAAATATCTCTGCAGACTAACCCTGCCCTCAGAGGACTGGGGAAAGGGGGAGGTGGTGGAGGAGGAGTGTGCCAGCAGGCTGTGAAGGATCTAAGTGCCTCAGCAGGGAGAGTGCTGCCCCAGTGGGCCTGTGCCTGAGTGCAGTGTTTCCTGGAATAGCAAAGGTGGGAAGAAACTCCAAATCTGCTCCTGCTCAAGCTTCTGAGTGGCTTTGGGGTCTTGCTGTTCTCCACCCTGGTGCTCTCCAGTCCCTTCTGTAGCCAGGCTGTTCTGCTGCATCTAGGCTCCGTGGGCAGGACTGGATGAGCCTGGATTGGCAGCTCCTCACCAGAGCTTGGATGGGCCAAGGCCCAGCCAGTGGGTGTGGTATTCCATCAAAGCAGAGCTGCAGTCTATATCCTCTTCTGCAAGCCTCTGCACTGTGATAGATGCAGAATGCTCTTGCACCCCTTGGGGAGAGTGAAGACAGGGTCCCATGCCTCATCCTCTGCCTTCTCTGGGAAGCCACAGTGTGTGGCTTGACACCCATTAGAGCGGCCGTGATGGCAACAGGCTAGGAAAGCTCCTGGCAGAGCCAGCAGCGTTGGGCTGGTGGAGGAGGGCTGCAGGGGCGGAGGTGAGAGCTGAGCTGCAGCGGGAATGTGCGTTTTCGTCAGCTCCCCCCTCTCCCCTCCAAAATCTCGCATGACGCCCGCGTGTAGGTCACTGGCTGCTGCGGCGACGCGGCGTGTGGGCTCACCATCTGCGGCTGCTTCTGGAGCCTGCCGCCTGGGAACGCCGCCTTGTGCCACCCCGCCGTGTCCCAGCTCCCGCCTGGGCCCCGGCCCCAAAGCCACCACTGCCCTGGCAGGCTGCAGGGGGAAGGTTTGCTCTTCGCTAGAGGGGCACAAATTTTGTCTCCTGCCAAGAAGTGGGAGCAGCATCAGTGAGCCGGCGTTTCTGCCAGTCAGCCGGGGGTGATGGAAAAGAGAACTTGTCAAAATAGCGAGGTATCTTTTTTCAGGAGATTACAAGTTTGGCTGATGGAGATAATAGTGTTGACACTGCAGGGAGTGTTTGGAGAGACATCGGTGCACCTCACGGCAGCTGGTTCAGGAGAAGGAGATGATGCCAAAAGCAGCATGAAATGGGAGAAAACCCAGCCGCCTGATGGGCTGCGGTGTGAGAGTGCAGGGAGGGCGTGGCAGAGAATCACCCATCACCGGCAGCAAGCAGCACAGAAACAATCCTGTGAGCAAGGGAGATCGTATCTGGTTCCCTGCAGCTTTCCCAGTCTGTGTCCTCCACCCGTGAGGGATCTGCACAGCAGAAAGGGTTCAAGATCCCACGCAGGGACCTGATCCTGCAGATACGATCCTGATCTCCTCTGGGACCCAAGCAGGACACCTCCTGATGCTAGCGGCAAAGAACACCTCCCAAGGCCATCTGCCAAGGGCTGTCCCTCAGATCTATTGACAGCTGTCCATCATGCCCACGGATGGATCTCCATCACTGTCCCTGCACTGGCTTATTAGTGCCTGTCACAGCCTGGTCACCATTGCAGATGGCATGCATGCTGCTAATGGCTGTCTGTCATATTCCCACCACTGAGTACAGATCTCTGAGACGGCCTGTCACACCCCTGACCCTCAATACAGCTGTCCTATGGTGATCCCACACCCCATGGTGATCACACACCAGCTCAGTCATTGGTCCCCAAAACCTGATGGTGGAGGGGGACTGAGGACCTGTGCCCTCCACTCCAAAGGGTTCAACCTGCTTCCCCAGGGCGCCAGTTTCCTGGAGCAGCTGCCCCGCCTGGGCTGCTCTGACACCTTCTCTCTCCCACTCCTCTCCCCACCAATGGTTTCCCCAACGTGTGTTTGTGGGGCTGCAGTGCCAATGCAATTCCAAACTGCTGAGAGGGTGGTATATGCTTTGTGACTGCTGCTCCCTGCATTCATTCTGCCATGGCTTGGGGACAATAATGGGGACAGGGATGGGGATGGCAGGTTCTACCTTTTTGCATGTACTCAGTGGCCGGAGTGCCCTGAGCAGGAGCTGCCAGATGGTGCCCAGCATGGACACAGCCTCTCCTTTGGCCCCATCAAAAGCTATGCAGTAACAGCCTGAAGTAGGTTAAGACACCACAGACGCTGGCTGTGTGCCACCACATTTGTTTGCCCTCCTATCCTGGGGCTGGACCGCAGAGCTCTTGCAGGACGTAATTACTGAGCAGCCTTGTGTGCACTGTCAGGATGCAAGGGCTGACTTTACCCCCTCCCTTGCAGCTTTTACAGCACCCCAAAATCCCCCAGTGGGAAAGTGTGGAGCAGAACTTGCCTAACAAATCTATCTTCAGCTCCACAGCTCTGCAGGACATCAGAGTTTGCAACTGAGGTCTGTCCTGGTGCACTTAGTAGCCAAAATTCTGGCTGGGTCAGCCAGCATTGCCCATCTGCAAACTCAGGCTCAGCTCCCTCTCCAGCCCAACTCAGTGTTCCCTCCTGGGGCACAAGCACATTGTGTTGCCCAGGTCAGATTTAGCTCTGTCCAGGACCCTAGCCTGGTGCAGAGCTGAGCACTGCTTCCTTCTCATCTTTGCTCATGTCTGATGCAACATTATCTCACTGCTGCATTCTCACATCTGTTGGGCTGAGCTATGGCAGCTCCAGGTCTGCTGGATGTGCAGCCCTGAGTGGATGATGCATGACAAGAGCTTCTCCAGCTGCTAGAAGGAGGAGATCCCTGCAGGCTCAGAGAAAGGACATGGTGCAGATGGGTGCTAAAATGCCCCAAGGGGAGCTAGGGGGAAGTCACAGGGGAGAGGGAAGCAGGGAGATGAATCATGCACCAACAAGCCGTCTTGCCTCAGGGGGCATGCCTGGGGGTCTGGGACCTGCAGGAGGGTGTTCCCCAAAAGCAGCTACCTGTGCTTACTCTCTGCCCTTGCTGGGTGTGCTAGATCCCTGCAGAGCAGCCAAGGCATGAAGCTGTGGATCTCTCAACCCTGTCCCTGCAGCTGGCACCTCACCAAGTCTGTCCCTGATGAGCTGAAGATGCTCCCTCCTGACAGATAATAGCTGAGCACTTTAGAGCTCTCTAATCTAGGAGCACTCTTGCAAGGCATTAGCTAAATGACCCTCTTCACAGGCCACTCCAGCCAGCTCCCAGTGAGCAGCTGTTACCCCCTGCAAGTCTCCTCCACCTGCAAGTCTCCATAAAGGGTCAAGGTTAGACCCTATGGGTCTCCTAACTGGGGACATGGATGTACCCAAATAGTGGAGCCTGCTGCAGAGGCTTTTCCTCCGGGACATTGCAGGGCTCTGGAGACCAGGGAGGAATGATAGATGCCCCTATCCCTGGAAACATGCGATGTTTTGGTGGGACTCTAAGCAGCCTGACCTAGAGATGTCCCTGTCCACTGCTGGGGCGTTGGAGTAGATGACTTTTAAAAGTGCCTTCCAACCCAACCTGTTCAATGATTCTATGGGGAAAAGGGTTGAGAATGAAATGAGACCAGGGAGTGCTGAGGCTGGACCATGGATGGGTGCAGGGTTTACAATGGCTGTGTCCCAGTGCCTCGCAAGGAACACGACCTCATATCGAGGCATGAGCTGGGATCTCAGCCTTCTCTGCTCACCAGCATGCCAGCCTAGCTGCCCCACAGCAGGATCACTCATCCCCTAATCCTTCCTTGGCAGGGCCATCTCTGTGACAGGTTGGTGGAGCATCTCATAGAAGAGCTTTTCAAGTGGAATGGAAATGCCTAATGAAGAACGACTTCATTAACTGGGGCTGCCATGGGGATGACTGCTGCCTTCCTGAGCTGCTTTATGACCAGTGAAGCTGGGGAGAAGAGAGAAGAGGTTCGGAGAGGAGGGGTTCGGAGGGGAGAGGAGAGGTTTGGAGAGGTTCGGAGAGGTTTGGAGAGGAGGGGTTTGGGGAGGAGGGGTTTGGAGAGGAGAGGAGAGGAGAGGAGAGGAGAGGAGAGGAGAGGAGAGGAGAGGAAGAGGGTAGGGTAGGGGTTGCCTAAATACCTCTGCCTTGCTTCAAGGCTAATTGTGTGTTTGGGGTTTCAGGCGAGGGCCCCAGCCTGGCGTTGCCATACCAACCATATCAGCATCGCTTTCAAAGATTTACAGAGCAGGCTTGAAATGCAAGGAGGGGGGGAATTAAAAAAAGAGAGGAGGCCAAACAGAGGGTTGATGGGAGGGAGAGTAAAAGGGATGTCTGCACCTCTTTCATTACAGCATGCAGAGTCCCGCAGGGCAGAAAGCTCTGATTAAAACGGCTCTTGCTGGGTTTCAGAGGCTTTTTGGGGAAGAAGAAATTGCCCCTGCCTGCTGGAGTCTGTCTGAGGCTCTGTTGGTGGTAGGATCATCTCGATTTCTTCATCAGGGTGAGATGAGGGCTGTGAGACAAAGGTGCCTAGGTCCCCAGGCAAGCAGTGTGGTTGCTTGACTTGGGGACCCACCATCCCCTGGGTTGGTGTTGCAGCCAGCTGGTGTGACAGCTCAGTAGAGGAGGGAGTGAAGGTGGCTATGGGGTGATGTGGGACAGTCCTTACAGCTCAGATGGTCTGTCCAGTTTGTCCCTGCCCTAGTGTTATCCCAGGGTACAGGACAGGACCCCTGTCCTCAGCAGCACTTGACCCCAATGACACATGCCTGTCCTGCTTTCTGGACCTGTCTGCCCTGCCAGGAGGCTGTGGCCCAATCACTCCTCTCTCCACTTTCCAAATCCACCTCTTTGCCACCCTTGTTGGCCTTGCTGTGTGACTTTCTGGACAGCTGGACAGGTTCTGGGCTGCTTTTCCTTGACAGCACTGAGCTATCCCTCACTTCCCAGCCCCCCTCCAGCAGTGTAGTACAGGCAGGGGAGCTGCCCTGTGTAGGGCATGGAGATGGATGTGTGTTCCCTCTCCAAGGTGCCCAGCTTCCTCTGCAAACCCATTTAACAGATCAAAATTTTATATGCTAAGCTGTGCTGGAGCCTAGGCACAGTGCAGTTGTGCAGATTTTAGTAAAAGCAGGGCCACATTGTGGGCAGAAAGCATTTGCTGAAGTAGGGACACAAGGGAAATGGGGAGAGGGGAGGGCAGCTTGGAGGAAGGATGGCAGACAAGGAAACCCATTTTTTGAGGGTGACATGTGGCCTTTTTTGGCATTCTGTCTCATGGGGTGGTACTTGCTGTGGCATCTGAGTGCCTTCACCCAGCTTTTCTCTATTCCTGCATCCCCTGGCTGGGCTGTGACACCCACCTGAGCAATGTGTGAGCCTGGTGGCATAGGGCCATCGCCCTCACTTTGGAGAAGCAGCCAGTCCCTTCTGCCTGCTCATCACTGAGACTTCAGCATGTAGGGCTGCTTCACTGCAAACCCCCGCTCCTCCTGTTCTGTGCTGAGCGAATCACTCCATCCCTTGCACACTGACAGTGTGGGCAAGTCTGCTCCTCAGATGTTTCTTGGTCTCTGGAGCAGACCCCACACACTGTGCTCCCTCCTGGCCATGCACATTTTCCTTGCTGCATTCCTCAGTGTCCCCAGACTAGCCCTTGGCTGGGGGAAGGGACTGGAGGGAGACAGAGAGCTGTTTCTCTTGCATGAGCTCTCCCCTTCCCCTTCCAGCTGTCTACGTGAGCTCCACATACTCTGATTCCCATTATGGTCAATGAGCATCAACCAGCACTACCAACAAGACTGACCCTCATCACAGGGACATGTGTCCTGCCTGATGATGTGGGGGACTCTGGCCACTCCACAGATTCTTCCAGTGTCATGTGTTTTCCTCTGGGACTTGCCTGTCCCACCTGTTATTTCTCTGGTGCTGAGAGCTGCTGGGATTGTCTGTGGGATGTGGGATGGTTGCTCCAAGACTGGAACCAAGAGAGTAGCTCAGGCTTTCCTGAGGAAGCTCTGGAATTGATTGCACTGCTTTGCAAGCAGTTGTGACACTGCAGTTAGTGTAGTGCCAGGTCTTGGGCTTATCACTCTTGCTGAGCATCTCTGAGTGGTCCAGATGGCTTTCTTCTGGCAGTGTGGCCTTGGCAGCTCACGTCCGCTGCAGACAGCCTGTGGGCTGACCCACTGCCTCCTTCTGTGCGCCCCCCTGGGACTGGTGAGCTCAGTATCTGCTGCTGGGACACACCCTGAACTTGCCACAGGGCCAGTCAGGGCATCAAGGGGCATCAAGGGGCAGCAAGGCAAATTCTTCCCCTCCAGGCTTGTATGCATGCTCCTAGCTGCTGCCAGCCTTATTTTGATGGACCAATTTAGCAGGTCTCAGTGGGATGCCCTGTTCCATGGAGTATACCCCCTGGGAGCACCCTGGGGAATTCATTCTGGATCCTGCACTCTCCCTGAGGCATCACAGCTATGCATCCCAGCTGGGACAAGCTAGGACATCCCCTGCCACAAGTGTCAGAGCAGGCTGCATCCTCCTGGTTGCTGCCTGCTTTGCCTTGCTGTGCTGCAAACATCATGGTTTGTTCTCCATCCTTTCCAGGTGTCCTTTTGAGGGGAAGAAACCTCCAAGCAATCGTGCCTGGACAGTTTCTCCCTTACTGCTTCAGAAGGAGATGGCCAGTGTGACCTCCCTGCAGATGATGGAAGAAGAGATGTGGTGTTCCAGGACCCTACATGCTAACCCAACAGTGTCTGAGCTCCTGTGCAGCACTTCTGAGCCTCTGAGGGATGGGCATGAAGCTCCTTTCCAGGCAGCTCTGTCTGTGAGTTTTACAGCTGCCTGGATCATCTCCAAAGGATTGATTTACTGTAATTCTTCTAGAAAGCAACTTTTGTGATTGCTTGCCTGGAGATCTCAAGCTGGACTTAAACAACAGGATCCTAAAGAGGCCATGAATAATTGAGCCTAATAAATATTAATAACTTGCCTGCATGGTGGCAGGGCATGTAATTGCAAGGAGGGTTCTGGAAACACTGCTCTGCAGGCAAATGTGTGCTCCTGGCAGGGCCAGGACAGAGCCTGTTTAACATTGATACTGCCGAGCTGTGCAGAGCCATGCATGGCCACTAGCTCTGCCATCCTTCCCCTGGGATTAGCAGTGACCTGGGGCAGGGGTTGTTGGTCACCATGTGAGTATCTGGCTGCTGTAGTAGGGCCTTTCCCCCATGAGGTGGTCTTCTGTTGAACCTGAGTAGACTTGCAGAATCCACTGCATCTCTTGGTAGGGATGTTCTTCATCTCTGAGCCATCCTCATCACTCAGGCACCCTAGAGGACCTGGGAATCTGTGTGGTTTGAATCAGAACAAAACGTGTCAGACTGAACCAGCAGGGTAACCTGTCCATGTTCCCAGCACAGAAGTGAGGGCAATGTAGCACACAAAAAATTGGGATTGAGACACACACACACACACACAAAGTGATATAAGAATAATTTACTGATCAAAATCAGATAAACATGGTACAAAATGCATAACTACCTTAGCCTGCTTGCAGAAAAAGAGCAGCACAAAGCAGCAGCAAGCGAGCCAAAAGCCCAAGCCAGAATGCCCCCATCCCTCCGTGTCCTGCTGCCATCCCAGCAAGAAAGACCAACACCCAAGAACCCTGAGCCCAGAAGCAGGAACTAGAAAAGGAAGCCTCCCATATTGCAATCTGAACTTCAAGCCCCATAATACTTTGCTCCAGATAGCACTTTCAATTTTTTGAAGCTGGCATGACTGTTTAGCCTGGAGAAGAGGAGGCTCAGGGGAGACCTTATTGCTGTCTACAACTACCTGAAGGGAGGTTGTAGCCAGGTAGGGGTTGGTCTCTTTTCCCAGGCAACCAGCACCAGAACAGGAGGACACAGTCTCAAGCTGTGCCAGGAGAAGTTTAGGCTGTAGGTGAGGAGAAAGTTCTTCACTGAGAGAGTTGTTAGCCATTGGAATGTGCTGCCCAGGGAGGTGGTGGAGTCACCATCCCTGGAGGTGTTCAAGAGGGGATTGGATGTGGTACTTGGTGCCGTGGTTTAGTCATGAGGTCTGTGGTGATGGGCTGGACTCGACGATCGCTGAGGTCTCTTCCATCCTTGGTGATTCTGTGATTCTGTACTAACAGCAGCAGGTTCAACTCAATCTGTGACAGACGCAGAAAGCCCCACCTGCCCTCATATACAAACCAGGTGGAGGTACACCCCAGATTTGAGTTGGTCTGTGGATGCTACCTGCTTCCTGCCCCCGGAGACTGGGTGAGCTGTCTGTGGCCAGACTTTGTATAAGACTGTTCTATGCATCAAAACAAAAGATGAGCTGTGAAATCAGCTCTAACGGCTGAGTGCTACTGAGAAGGCACAGTCTAAGCTTTGCCAAAGTTTGGATGCAGGTGGGTTTGGATGAGTGAAGGCATAAATGAAGGATGAGATATGCATGCATTTGGTATTTGTGGCAAGACAGTGATGGGGAGTGTATGTGAGCACATTTCCAGGCTGAGGTATGCCCTGCAGTGAAAGGCTGAACTTGTCCCTCGGACCCCTGCTGACCACCATTGAGCCATTGACCTGACCTTGTGCAGGAAAATCCTGCCCAAAGTGGCTGAGACTTTTGTGTGTCATATAACCACAAAACTTAAGACAAAATCTAGCCATTGTCCTCCTGGGGTGCTCTAGTCCCTCACTGAATCACACACTTGAAATAACACTCATGCCTGTCACTTGGCCAATGTTAGATCAAACCTAGCATTTCCCGGGCCTCTACTTTCCAAGGCAGATGAGGAAGAGGAGTCTGGAAAGGATCAGAAGTACTTGCATGAAAGGATACAGTCTGTGAAGTCTCAGCAGTGCTGTGAGCAGGGGAGAAATGTGTACACGGAGGATTTGCTGGAGCTTTCTGGATGTTGTAGTTTGGGGTTGAGAGCTTGTGGACCTGCCCTTTTGGAAGCCACTGTTGGCTTTATATGACGCAGTGTGATGAAGGATCTGACATGACAGAAAGGAATGGGACAGAAAAACCCTGAGCTTGTGGCAAGGGCTGGGGGGAATTTGGGTAGGATGTTGTCCATGGGTTTCTGCTTGAAAACTGTGGTGCTCAAGGAGATGAGAAGACGACCTGTGAGTGCTTGGCAAGGGTACTGGGAGGCTGTATTCACTGCAGGAGCTTCTCCCACACTGAGCAAGTGTTTCTTTTCCCCAAACTGCCTGACTGTTGAGACTGCATCTTGCAAATGTGGTTTCAGACAATAACAGCTTGCAATTATGCAGCGCTTTCAAAACCAAGATATCCTGAATTTCGTTAACGTCTTTGTATAAAACTAGCTGAGCCTGCTGCTGGGATGCAAAGCTCCAGCCTGCACAGAAGCATCACAGCTGGGATCAACCAAAGCTTTCTTTGTGCTGGAGATGGCTCATCCTGCGGAAGATTTTAGTTTATTCCTGGCTGGCTGGGACCCAGCACCTGGGCTGGCAAGGGGGGGATATTGCATGGTCTCTCATCTCTGCTTTCTGTGTTTTCTGTTGCTGTATGGTATCAGGAGGAGCACTGCATGGTGGTGGGGATTATCCATCCAGGAATTAAAGGGCTCTGTGCCCACTGGGGGAAGGGCAGATGTGAAGTAAGGATCAGTAAAGGGAGCAGTAATTGCTGTAAGATCTGCTATGGAGCACAGTGCCTTGGAAGCCATTTCTGAGCACGTAAAGGGCAAGCAAGGATTTCCCAAGGGAAAACTGTTTTGGACTTTAAGGCAGCTGTCAGGTGGCCAGTAATGACCAATGCACCCAGGATGAGACACAGGGCTTGCCATCACAGACAGGGCACTGATACAAGATGAACTCTTGGCAAAACCTCAGGTGCCACTAGATGAAGGTGATACAGTCTCAGTCCAGAAGGGATTAGATAAATGTGAGCACTGACACCATGAAATTCAGCAAGGGAGATGCAAAGTGCAATCAACCCATACTGGGCGATGAGCATCAAGTGGCAGTGCTGATGGGAAGGACCTGGGGGTTATCATGGACACTGGGTTGAATGTGAGCCAAGAGAGCACTCTCATGACAAAGGCAAACCACATTCTGGGCTACATTAGGAGGAATGTGGCCAGCAGATTGAGGAAGTTATTATCCCCTCTCCATGGCATTGGTGAGGGTGCACAGGTTGCGGAAGCCATTCTCAAATAGCTCCTAATAGCAGCTCTCCCCTCGCTTCCTCCATTGAGAAAGAGACATGAAAATACAGATAATGATGCAATTTCTGCAGGAGCAGTGAAAGGGACCCTGTGGCGTGATCCCAAGGTGCTTGGAGCACTTGCTGAGGAAAGAGATGGCTACCATCGTTTAACAACAGTCAGCAGCTGAGCACCATGCAGGTGCTCACTCACTCTTCCCCCCTCCTGGTGGGATGGAGGGGAATCAGGAAGAAAAGTAAAATTTCTGAGTTAAGAGCAGTTTAATAATGAAAATAAAATTAAAAAATAACAACAATAATAAAATACAACAATAATTGTAGAAGTTATTGTGGAAAGGAGTACAACAAAAAGAGAGGAGTGAAATCCAAGAAAAAGAGAAGCGATACACAGCACAATTGCTCAGCACCTGCTGACTGACACAAGATGTTCTGTGGTATGGAGTATCCCTTTGTCCAGTTTGGGTCAGCTTCAGCTGTCCTGGCTTTGGTCTCCCTGCCAGCTTCTTGTGCACCTGCTCACTGGCAGAGCATGGGAAACTGAGAAATCCTTAAGACAAGTGCTACTTAGAAAGAACTCAAATATCACTGTGTCACCAGATTTATTCTTACACGAAATCCAAAGCACAACACTGTACCAGCTACTAGGAACAAAATTAACTCTACCCCAGCCAAAACTAGGACAATAGCCTTTCTTGAGAGTCCCATGAATTTCGAATGAGCTGGGTTAGGAACTGGCTGGAGGGCCAAGCCCAGAGAGTGGTGGTGAATGGTGCCACATCCAGCTGGCAGCCGGTCACCAGTGGTGTGCCCCAGGGATCAGTGCTGGGCCCCATCCTGTTCAGTATTTTTATTGATGATCTGGATGAGTGCAATGAGTCCATCATCAGTAAATTTGCAGGTGACACCAAGCTGGGGGCAGGAGTTGGTCTGTTAGAGGGTAGAAGAGCTCTGCAGATCTCAACAGGCTGGACATCGAGACACTTGAACGTGTCCAGAGAAGGGCAACAAGGCTGGGGAGAGGCCTTGAGCACAGCCCTATGAGGAGAGGCTGAGGGAGCTGGGATTGTTTAGCCTGGAGAAGAGGAGGCTCAGGGGTGACCTCATTGCCCTCTACAACTACATGAAGGGTGGTTGTAGCCAGGAAGGGGTTGGTCTCTTCTCCCAGGCAACCAGCACCAGAACAAGGGGACACAGTCTCAAGCTGTGCCAGGGGAGGTTTAGACTCGAGGTGAAGAGAAAGTTCTTCACTGAGCGAGTCGTTCATCATTGGAATGTGCTGCCCAGGGAGGTGGTGGAGTCACCATCCCTGGAGGTGTTCAAGAGGAGATTGGACGTGGCACTTGGTGCCATGGTCTAGTCATGAGGTCTGTGGTGACAGGTTGGACTTGATGATCCTTGGGGTCTCTTCCAACCTTAGTTATACTGTGATACTGTGATACTGTGACAGATGGGCAGAATCCAAGGGCATGAGATTTAACACATCCAAGTGCCAGGTTCTACACATTGGCCACAGCAACCCCATGCAGAGCTACAGGCTGGGGTCAGAGTGGCTGGAGAGCAGCCAGGCAGAAAGGGACCTGGGGTTACTGGTTGATAGTAGGCTGAACATGAGCCTGCAGTGTGCCCAGGTGGCCAAGAAGGCCAATGGCATCCTGGCCTGCATCAGGAATAGCGTGGCCAGCAGGAGCAGGGAGGTCATTGTGCCCCTGGACTCAGCACTGGTTAGGCCACACCTTGAGTCCTGTGTCCAGTTCTGGGCCCCTCAGTTTAGGAAAGATGTTGAGTTGCTGGAGCGTGTCCAGAGAAGGGCAACAAAGCTGGGGAGGGGTTTGGAGCACAGCCCTATGAGGAGAGGCTGAGGGAGCTGGGGTTGCTCACTCTGGAGGAGGCTCAGGGGAGATATTACTGCTGTCTACAACTACCTGAAGAGAGGTTGTAGGCAGGTGGGGATTGGTCTCTTCCCCCAGGCAACTATCACCAGAACAAGAGGACACAGTCTCAAGCTGCACCAGGGGAGGTTTAGGCTGGATGTTAGGAAGAAGTTCCAGCAACTCAACATCTTTGCTAAACTGAGGGGCCCAGAACTGGACACAGGACTCAAGGTGTGGCCTAACCAGTGCTGAGTCCAGGGGCAGAATGACCTCCCTGCTCCTGCTGGCCACACTGTTCCTGATACAGGCCAGGATGCCATTGGCCTTCTTGGCCCCCTGGAAACACTGCTGGCTCATGTTCAGCCTATTACCGCCCTAGCACTGAACAAAGTACTCCAGGTAGGGTCTCAGCAGAACAGATGGAGAGAATCATCTTCCCTGACCTGGTGACCACAATTCTCTTGTTGCAGCTCAGGATACAACTGGCCTTCTGGCATGTGAGCACATCTTGCTGAGTCAACAGGGGAACTGCAGCAGGACCTCATGGCCTTGGGCACCTTTGTCCCCGGCTTCTGCCTTCTCAGGTGATTGCAGAGCACTGATCCCCAAATCCATTCCCCTTCTCAAAGCTTTCTTGCTCCCTGAGCTCCACTGTGCTCAATTGCAGTTGCATGAATGAATATTTTCCCTTTGCAAACAGATGCAGTGACCTCCTCGCCGCTGATCCTTGTTGCTTCCATCTTAACTGTGAAGACTTTGATAAATTGATTTTTAAGAATTAAAATGTATGGAGAGTGATTACAGCTGACAAATACAATTTTAAATAGGAAGATGAGGTTTATGATTATGAATTGTTCACCTGAGGGTTGCAAAAATGCACAGCAAAGAAACCAATGTTTTCCTAAGAGCACTTAAAGCAATGACCTTTATTTTTCATGAGGTAGTTTCAGTTTCTGGCTTTCCTTCCAGGGAAGAAGCCCTGAAAAAGTCACAGAATGCAGCTGATGATCTCTAAACCTGTAATTTATGCAAATGTTGTAATCTCCACACAACTGTAACTGATGAATATGTATCATGTCATTTCTGTGCATGGCAGAAAGTAACCTACTTCTGGCCCCCACCAAGCTGTGGTAGGTCTGGATGCATCTTCCTAATTGGGGTGAGGCTACAGGATTTTTGGTCAAGGTCCCCATGTGGATGTCACAGAAAAATCTGAGCTGAGATTCAATCTGAGGGTTAAGACCATCTCCATCCATCCATCCATCCATTCATTCATCCATCCTATGGGTGCTGGGCATGCTGCACTGTGCTTGCCTCCTCTGAAGACTCATTTAATGTCTTAGAGGACACAGTCTCAAGCTCAAGCTGTGCCAGGGGTGGTTTAGGCTGGTGTTAGGAAGAAGTTCTTCATAGAAAGAGTGATTGGCCATTGGAATGGGCTGCCCAGGGAGGTGGTGGAGTCACCATCACTGGAAGTGTTTAAGAAGAGACTGGATGGGGTGCTTGATGCCATGGTTTAGTTAATTAGATGGTGTTGGGTGATAGGTTGGACTCAATGATCTCAAAAGTCTTTTCCAACCTGGTTAATTCTATTCTATTCTATTCTATTCTATTCTATTCTATTCTATTCTATTCTATTCTATTCTATTCTATTCTATTCTATTCTATTCTATTCTTAATGCAGGGTTTGGGGGACAGTGAGGCAGCAGTCTTCTAGAGGTGTGGGGAGGATGATAGTTACTCCAGAGCTAGCCTCAAGTTAACATCTTGAAGCAGAAGCAGAAGAGATGTGATAGATGCAGAAGAATGGCCAAGTGACATTCTAATGAATGTTGTGAGGCAGGAATTAAATTCTGATGGCTCATTAGCATGGGAAGATGTGCCATCTGCCATGCCTGGCAGGTTCCCTTCCACTGTTTGCTGGGGGCTGCTTCTGCAATGATGTGGAGAGGCAAGACCAGTGCCCAGGAGAGTCCATAATTCTTTGCCTGTGACACCTGGGAGCCAGTTCTGGGAAGCATCATGTGTGAGAGCCCCCTTTTCCCTGACTGGGGGCTGCTTTGGAGGAAGGGGGAGACCCTGTGCGCTCTCATTGTACGGACTCCCCTGCCCTTTACAGCCTGGTCAACAAGGCAGGAGTGATAGCAGAACTGACAGGAGGATGATATTTGATCCTGCCAAAGGAAGGTGATGGCCTCGCCGTGAGCGAGCACTGCCTGGACTCTTCCCTCCCAACTGGCTGACAGCAGCACAGCAACCCTGCTAGGCTCACAAGCACAGGTAGCACCAGCAGGTCCTGAATACTCTTGAGACCCCCAGAACCAAGAGATTTGGGGCTGAAAGACAGGCAGTGGAGCTCAAGAGCTGCTGCTGGGGTCTACTTCTCCATCCAGCCACCCTCACTGAGTGCTAGATACTCCTGCCCCTGGACTGATGAGAAGTTTTTGAGGTCTCCTGGTTTGTCCATGGTCCCCTCCGCCTTTTCCAGCTTAGCCTGCAAGGCAACAAGACCTGCAACAGGACCAGTGTTGACCCTGCCAAAGGAAGATTACAGGCATCAGACCAACTTCACTACCCCATGCTTGTGAACAGCTGAAGACAGGAGCCAGCCTCATGCTTCAGTGTCTGTTGTCTCAAATCTGGAGCTGAGGCAGGAGGTGTGCAGCAAGCTTTGCACACAGCAAGGAAATGACTCTAGATAAAGCTGTGAAGCTTCCTGGGGCAGTGCAGTGATCCATGGAAAAGCTGCATCGACATTGCCCGAATTTGTGCAGGTAGTGGCTGAACCCTTATGACCTGTGTCCATTTGCTGAGCAGGTCACACCATAGCAGCTTGAGGCATCTCTTCAGGGCCAGCACATACCCTGCCCTGTGCTGCATGCCCTGCTCAGCCAGTGCCCATCAAGTCTCATGACAGTGGTTCCTCCAGCTGTGCCAGGGTTGCTGCCTCAGATGCCCCTACCGCTCCACAATATTTCCTCCTTCTCCTCCATGCTTGACCCCCTTGTGGGACAGAACTGAACCTCAGTCCCACTGAGAGCCTGTGAAATATGGACCTGATGCAGAGAGAGAAGCCCCTGGGGAACTGTGATGTCTCTGTTCCTTTGAGTTTCTACGTAACTGTGAAACCCTTTGGGACCCTATGGTGTGAACTGTGTTCAAAGAAGAGCAACTGAGCTAGTGAAAGGCCTTGAACACAAGTCAATTAAAAGCAGATGAGGCAACCATGGCAGTTTAGCCTTCAGAAGAGGAGGCTGAGGGGACAACTCATCACCCTCTATAATACCTCAAAGGAGGTGGGACCAAGGTGGGGGTTGGTCTCTTCTCACATGCAACAAGTGACAGGACAAGAGGAAGTGGCCTTCAGGTTGTGCCAGGGGAGGTTCAGGTTGGGTATCAGGAAAACTTTCTTCACAAGAAGGGTTGTCAGGCATTGGACAGGCTGCCCAGGGAGGTGGTGGAGTTTCTGTTCCTGGAGGCACTTACAAGACACGTGTCCTCCCACCAGGAACACCACGCCAGGTAGCCCTGCCATCTCCCATCTCAGCAGCCTCCAGCCCAGAAAAGACCCCTAGCTGGTACAACTCACCTTTTCAGGAGCAATACAAGGAAACTGCAGTGCCTCTGCCATCAGGCATGTGTGCACATTCTGCCTGTGCCAAGCTACAGGGTACTGTATCCATGACGAGTGGCCATGATCTCTGCTTTGTGTGGGAAAAGCAATGGAGAAGTAATTAGCTGGATGACTGCATCCAAAGAGCTACAGCCAATGGCTCGATGTCCAAACACAGTCAGTGCTGTCTCTCAAGGGTCCACACTAGGACCAGCACTATTTAATACCTTAATCAATGACACAGACAGTAGGACTGAGTGTATCCTGAGAATATTTTGTGGTAAGCAAAGCAGTGGGGGGTGAAAAACAGAGAGGCCTGTGCTTCAGAAAGGCATCATAGGCTGAAGCCTGAACTGTGCAGTGAAGAAGGGGATTTCACTGGTGGGCCCAGCAGAGGAGAGGGAGAAGTTGTGTGAAATGACCTGGGTTGGCATGAGCAGATGTGAGGAGCAGTGCATAAAGCAGTGAAGGCTCCTGGGAAATATGTGTGGCTGACCACAGTGATGATGACGACGATGATGATTATCTTTTACTGCCAAAACACATCCTTAGCTTCTAAATCTGTTTCCAAAAAAATAATGAAAAATAGTGCTGTTGTGCAAGATGCAGAGTGGAAGGCAAATATGAGTATTCAGTGTTTGGGAAGAAGCAAGAAAGGTTGTGAAATGTTTTCCAGTTTATTGGGCACTAGAGAAGACATACACTGAGGGCAAATGTGGCAAAAGTGGCTGCCCAGATGAACTGTACGTAAGAGCCCTGAAAGAATGGGCTAAGGAAGTTTAAGTGCAATAGTGTTTATTTCTTCTACAAGTGGAATTTCCATGGTGTTCCCAGGGACAGGCAGGCATCACACTGCTCAGGCATCCACCTGCTCAGAGGAGATCTAAACACTCCCCAGAGCACAGAGCATCTTTCATGTGAGTCAGGCAAACAGGGATGGCAGGACTGTTACTACAAGCATATTAAAAGAGGAATGAGTGCTTGCTTTTTCTGGGAAAAGCCTGAGCAGAGCAAAGCAAAGCAAAGCTGATGCAGCTCCCACTTGTGGTTTTAAAGGGGAATGAAGGGAGCATATCCCATGAGAAGGGGTCCCTTTTGCCCAGCCCTCTGCCACTGCCCCTCCACCTCTGCAAGCTTGCAAGCTTGCTGCTGGAAGAGACCATCTCTTTGTGGTGTGTGCATAGACTCAGTGTTAATGGCTCTCTTGCCCGTGGCTCTTTGATCACCAGCCTCTGCTGAGCTGCTTTCCACAAAGAAAACAACCTAACATTGCTTGGTCATTGCTTCTTGCCAACCTATCTCGCAAAATCTTCTCCAGAATAGCTTCCAACTTACTTTGTTCATTCCACATCTTTTTGCAGATTCTGTGAAATTTGCACACTTTAAATTCAGAGAACCTGTGTGACCTTCTCTGTGAGCTGCACTGACATTACTTGTGGTTCTTTGGGCTCAAGGGGATATTATGGGTACTCTAGGAAGTGTAGAGGAGGCGAGAATCCCCCTGGTAGTTTGGCAGCTCCAAGTTCTCCTTCCCTGAGGAGGGGCAGGAGGTGATTTGGAACAGTGTGTGTGATCCTGGGCACCAGTAGCCACTTGCAGGGAAATTGCCACTGCCAGCCTATTCCCCCAGCACCAGCTTGTGACACTCAGCTTGATGGGAAATGAATATTAAATGGTTGTAGATTAAATCTGCAGACACAACTAGAAGCAAGCACAGGGCAGCTATGCAGCCACCAGCAAGGCTCAGGCCTGTGAGACGCTGATCAGATGTCTCCCTCTAGCAGCAGGCTTTATGAGTCTGTGGAAAATACAGACAGCAACAGAGCTGCTCCATTTCCATAGACATCCAGACAGATGGGGAACCCATTTCTTTTTCAGATCTATGGTTTGCAAAACACCTTCACTGTCCTTGCCCTGTGAGATTTTGGGCAAGGAAGAAATATGGGGCTGGTGCTGTGCTGGGCATCACCCACAGATTCTTCAGGGATATGGGATCTGATCACCATTTCAAGGCAGCTGGACCCATAGTTTAGGCAAGGAACATGAGATGCCAAAACGTGGAAGGCCTTGTCTCTTTCCTGCTGACCTTCGGGAAGTAGTTATTCTCTGCTGAGCACTCATTACGGAACATTTGGATACTGGTTCCAGGTTTTAGACCCCCCCAGTACAAGACAGGCATTGATAAACTGGAGTGAGTTCAGTGCAGCAGATATCTTTGGGTTGGGAGGTTGCACAGGAGTTGCAGTTTTGTTTGTAAGTCCATAAGGTGGATTTTTTTATAGGCAAGTAGAGGTTGTCTCAAGATCATCAGACCTTGCTCTTATGGGTGACTTTAACCTGCCTGATATCTGCTGAGAACTTAACACAGCAGAGAGGAGGCAGTCTAGAAGGTTCTTAGAGGGTATGGAGGACAGTTTCTTATCCCAGCTGCTGTGTGAGCCTACCAAGGGTAAGTCTTTGCTTGACCTTCTTTCTACAAGCAGAGAAGGGCTGGTGGGAGATGTGGTGGTTGGAGGCTGCCTGGGGTCCAGTGACCATGAAATAATTGAGTTTTCAATATGCAGTCAAGCCAAGAGAGGCAGCAACAAAACCTCCACTCTGGACTTCTGGAGGGCAGACTTCAGGTTACTCAAGGAAGGTTCCTTGGGAAACAGCCCTTAAAAACAAAGGGGTCCAGGAGGGCTGGAGCTACTTCAAGAAAGAACTCTTGAGGGCAATGAGCTTCAGAGTGAATTAAGGGGAAAAAGAGGGTGTATCATCTTTGGAAGGAAGGAGAGGTAACCCATGGAATGTTTAAGGATATTGCTAGGTCATGTAGGAAAAGAATTAGAGAGGCAAAAGCCCATTTAGAGCTTAGACTGGCCTCTGCTGTGAAGGACAACAAAAAATCCTTCTACAAATATATTAATGGCAAGAGGAGGGACAAGGACAACCTCCACTCCTTAGTGGACATGGAGGGGAATAGGGCAGAGGTACTTAACACCTTCTTTGCCTCAATTTTTAATATCAGGATAGGCTGTCTTCCAGACAAGTGGCCTCCTGAGCTGGCAGATGGAGTCAGGGAGCAGTATAGGTCTCCTGTGATCAGGAGGAAGTAGTTAGAGACCTGCTCAGCCACTTGGATCCCCACAAGTCCATGGGACCAGATGGGATCCATCCTAGGGTGCTGAGAGAGCTGGCAGATGAGCTGGCCAAACCACTCTCCATCATTTTTCACCAGTCCTGGCTCACTGGAGAGGTCCCAGATGACTGGAAGATGGCCAACATGATGCCCATCCACAAGAAGGGCCGGTTGGATGAGCCAGGGAATTATAGACCTGTCAGCCTGACCTCAGTGCCAGGCAAGATCATGGAACAGGTCATCTTGAGTGCAGTCACACAGCACTTACAGGATGGCCAAGGGATCAGGCCCAGCCAGCATGGATTCAGGAAGGGCAGGTCCTGCCTGACCAACCTGATCTCCTGATCTGGACGTGCTGGAAGGTGACCAGAGAAAGGCCATAGGATGATCAGAGGGCTGGAGCACCTCTCCTGTGAGGACAGACTGAAGGAGTTGGGGCTGTTCAGTCTGGGGAAGAGAAGGCTCCAAGGTGACCTAATTGTGGCCTTCCAGTATCTGAAGGGGGCCTACAAGAAGGCTGGGGAGGGACTTCTCAGGATATGAGGTAGTGATAGGACTAGGGGGAATGGAATGAAGCTGGAGGTGGGGAGATTCAGGCTGGATGTGAGGAGGAAGTTCTTCACCCATGAGAGTGGTGAAGCCCTGGAATGGGTTGTCGAGGGAGGTGGTTGGCGTGCCATCCCTGGAGGTGTTTAAGCCCAGGCTGGATGAGGCTCTGGCCAGCCTGATCTAGTGTGGGGTGTCCCTGCCTATGGCAGGGGAGTTGGAACTAGATGATCCTTGTGGTCCTTTCCAACCCTGACTGATTCTATGATTCTAACCTGGAGTCCTGTGTCCAGTTCTGGGCCCCTCAGTTTAGGAAAGATTTTGACTTGCTGGAATGTGTCCAGAGAAGGGCTACAAAGCTGGGGAGGGGTTTGGAGCACAGCCCTATGAGGAGAGGCTGAGGGAGCTGGGGTTGCTTAGCCTGGAGGAGGCTCAGGGGAGACCTTATTGCTCTCTACAACTACCTGAAGGGAGGTTGTAGCCAGGTTAGGGGTTGGTCTCTTCTCCCAGGCACCCAGCACCAGAACAAGAGGACACAGTCTCAAGCTGCACCAAGGGAGGATTATGCTGGATGTTAGGAAGAAGTTCTTCATAGAAAGAGTGATTGCCCATTGGAATGTGCTGCCCAGGGAGATGGTGGAGTCACCATCACTGGAGGTATTTAAGAAGAGGCTGCATGGGGCACTTGGTGCCATGGTTTAGTTGATTAGATAGTGTTGGGTGATAGGTTGGACTCAATGATCTCTAAAGTCTTTTCCAACCTGGTTTGGTCTATTCTATTCTATTCTATTCTATTCTATTCTATTCTATTCTATTCTATTCTATTCTATTCTATTCTATTCTATTCTATTCTATTCTATTCCATTCCATTCTATTCCATTCTATTCCATTCTATTCCATTCTATTCCATTCTATTCCTGAGTCACTGAAAGCAGTGGAAGGAGACCAGGGAGATCAACAGCTGAAAACTACCTTGGGCAGAGGGAGCCTGAAGGAGGGATGGGGGAAGGCTAGACAAGTGAGTGTCTGATGCTTGGTGGGACAAAAGCCTGCTCTACCTCAGGTAGCCCCCAGTGCCTAGTGTTACCACGGAGGTGAATTGATCTTGCAAGCACCTGCTGGGAGCATAAAGCTCATGGAGCTGATAGAGGAGAAGAACTAAACAGCCTGAGGAGTAAGACAAACTTGGATAAGAATTAAACCAGTTTCTAACATGTCCTTCTGGATTTGTGGTTATCTCAACATGCTCCTCTGCCAGCTACAAAGGAGATGGGAAATTAACAAAGCTGCTTGGAAAGCATTAGCAAACACCTTGCTGTCATGCACAGGACAGAGGGGCAGGGGCCTGAGAGCATCGAGGGGCAGGGTGGGGTCCACGCAGCACATCCCTTGGAGCTGGGGTTGAGCTGCTCAGATGGTGTGGGCCCAGAGCTACCTTACAGGGAAAAAAACCAATGTGATACTGATATCTGCACTGGGAATGGAGCAAGGCACAAGGTTACACCTTCATTTTGGAGGTGGGAAGGTGTGTGTCAGAAAATGTGTGGGGTGCAAAGGGCAAGGAACTTGGCTGAGCTGTCTCAGCACCCCTGGTAGGATCCACACTCATTAGTGACTAATGAGGGAACTGCTGAGTCTGAATGAGCTGATTGAATGTATACAGGAAGGCCACAAGACACTTTGGCCAGCAGGCAGGGAGCAGGCCAAGCTCTCTCATCCTTGTATGGAGTGGCCACATCTCTGTTTGTTGAGGAAGGTCCCCAACCCTGCCAATCTCCATCCACTGATCTCAGCTCAGCACCAGCTGTTCTGGCTCAAAAGCTTGTGAGGGAGCATGCTCACAATTTATCAGCACATACAGTGATGCTCCAGCAATGCCATTGCAGCCTGAGCATCGCTTCAGGAGGACACTGTCTCTCCAGGATCCTTGCAGCAATGCATCAGAAGGTATCAATGCAAGAGATTTTTCTGAATCTATAGGTGATCCTGGTTTCATGGTGAGAGACTGGGGGCTGCAGCTATGGAGAAAACAGCAAGGAAAGGGAAAAGCTATGACCACCACAGTTTCTCTTTGCCCAAGAGTCACTGTCACTGAGTCACAAAGTTGAGAAATCAGATCTGTGTTCTCTTCTCTGGCTCCTTTATTCTCCCTTGCCCCTCAGCCACGGACAGTTAGTCACCCAAAAAGTTTTTGCATCTCTGTGACTTTCTGGGACACTTTTGTTCTCCTGACTAATGAGAAACAGTTGCCTCACCACTGTTCACAGTGAGGACATTTATCAGTGCTGTGAATTCCCAGGGTCCCTTGGTCAGCTTAGGGTCCCCAGCAACCCTGGCTGCAGAACCCATGCATTTCACCCACATACCTTTCACCCACTGCTTATCTTAAACAAAACCCCAAGCAGCACAACCCAAAACAAACATAAAAGAGGAGAATTGAAAGTAATTTTCCTTTCTCTTCCTCTGATTGTGCTCCTCAGTTAGATTAATTAAATGGTCTCAAAATCCCCCCTCAGTAAATCTGAGCAACTCTTCTGTTTTAACTGACCATGTTTTGGGTCCAAGTTGTCCCTTTTATATTACTGATAAAAGACTCAGGCATGCCTGGAAAAACGCACTCTGGGAATGGCTGGCCATGCCAAGGAGGGGATGGGATCTTCCCTAGCTGAGACACTGCAGATGGAACACCTGGTAGGCTCACAGCACCCAGGCCACCCAGATCCCTGCTCACCTTGTGCCCTGCCAAAATCCAGCCTGAGATTTGTGCTTTGCATCAGTGTGAGCATGGCCCATTACTTGCCCATGGACAGGCAGAGGGGGTCCTTGCATTGCTGCAAGTGAGGCCAAGTGTGTGCATCCATTTGGGCCTACTGTAAAGCCCTCCCAGCCTTGTGTTGTGCTGGCTCTGGGGAGGATGAGGGGTCTGGTGGCAGAGAGAGTGGGGAGAGGAAGACAGACCTTCCCATTCAACATGCCTGGGGTTGGACAGGCTTGCTCAGGTCCGTGCATTGCCAGAGAGATGTGTTCTGTGCTCTCCACCTTCCTGATGGCATGGCAGCCACTCTGTGTCCCCAAAGCACATGGGCGTCAGGGCAGTGCTTTGTTGCCCACTGTCACGCTCTTGAAGGCAAACTGCCAAGGGAATCTTCCTCACCTCAAAAGCAGTGATACTGGCAGACTTTCTCCACTGTGCTGGGGGAAAACAGCACATTTCAACAAGTCTCTCTTATGAGAGCATCTAACTGCTCTCTCCTCAGCAGCACACATCCATCCCTTGGGACTCAGTGCTGGGAATGGTCATGTTTGTCAGCTGCTCATCATATACTGCAGTCCATCAGGACCTCAGATGGCTGCATCCCTTCTTTTCCCTGTGCAGTCACAGTGAGGCAAGCAAGCTGCTTGCTTCTTACAGTGGCAACCATGGGGCTACAGATGGGCTGGTGGTTCTGAGTGGTCCCTGGAGTGTTAGTAGAGGGAGGACAACCTGTTTACTTTGAAAGGGAAAGCAACTTGCTTGATGGTTGGCTCTCAGCACAGAACTGGACAGACACAGGACACCTTCTCTGTCATGTTGGCTTGGAGTCCTGGCCATGAGAGTTCAAAGGCTGCAAAGTATGGAGTCAATATAGTAATGAACAGCTCCAGCTAGCAGCTACTGCCTGCAGCCATGGGACAACCAAGGACAGGAACTCTGGCTGGCATGACCGGGATGTGGGCTCCAGTCTGCCCTGGACCGGCTGCTCAGCTGCCCTGTGCCCTGCTGGGAGGATGGGTTCCCCCATCCTTGAGTGTGCTAATGTGCTCAGGAAGATAGATCTGACAGCTGGGCAGACATCTTAGGGGAACAAGAGTCATGGGGACCCAGGCTCTGTGATGAGATATGTTACGGATGTGAGGCTTTTATGGTACTGATCTGGGCATCTTCTCTCCAGCCTTGCTGCCTCATTTAGCTTCCCCTTTGAAGGAGGTGTGCCTGGTAGCCCGCTGGTTTGAAAGCTGGTGGTTGACTTCTGGGCTGGGCTGTGTTAGCAGTGAGCCCTTATTGGGAATTCCCTGCACAGACTCCATGGGCTTTATTAGGCTGTGTTCTTTTGTGCTGGAGTACAACTGCAGAAGCTGTTTGCAGAAACAGGCTGGAGCTGTTTGCAAACCTTCCAGGCTGGGTCTTTGCCTTAATCTCTGTGATTAGCTCAAATGGAAAGGAACAGCTGGGCAGCTGGGGAGCCTGGGAAGTGGGACAAACATATGTGAGATCCAAAGCTTCCCAGAAATTGCACTGTGTTGATTTTATGCTGAGGGACTGGAAGGCCAGCTTTTTATGGGCACATTCTTGGAGTGTGAAAAGGGAGCAGGCAGTGCACTGTTGGCTTTGATGGTTTGGCAGCCAGGGGTGGGCAGGAGACCCCTGCCTGTGTTGTGAGACATAGGAAGGTTTGTGTGACACATCTCCTCTTCTTTTTTCTCTGGGCTTCTCCTTCCGTGGTTTGGTGTTTAAGGCTGGAGGAGACCACTGGGTTGCCCAGACTTAACCCTGCACAGTGCAGACCACAGGTGACTGTGAGATTACTCTGAGGCAGAGAGGCACTGCTGCCCACATGGAGACCCACAAGGGATGTTGTGGATCCCCTGGTGGGTATGAGGGAGGACCCCTGCCCCCGGTGCCTCAGGTGTAGCTTTCTGTACCCAGATCTTTTTGGTCAGATTGTGGCCAGCACGCTGTGGTCTCACACAGTCAAGGGACTGCAGTGAAGGTGGATAGACCAAGCACATTGTTTTGAGAAGGAGAAGGAGACTGAGAGATGACCTCATCAGTGTTTATAAATATGTAAAGAGTGAGTCCCAAGAGGATGGAGCCAGGCTCTGCTTGGTGGTGCCCAATGACAGGACAAGGGGCAATGGGTGGAAGCTGAAGCATAGGAAGTTTCACGTAAATATGACCAAAAATTTTTTCACTGTGAGGGTGACAGAGCACTGGAACAGGCTGCCCAGGGAGGATGAGGAGTCTCCCTCTCTGGAGATATTCAAAACTTGCCTGGATGCTGACTGGACAGATGGGCAGAGTCCAACAGGATGGCATCCAACAAGTCCAAGTGCCAGGTGCTGCACTTTGGCCACAGCAACACCATGCAGAGCTACAGGCTGGGGTTGGAGTGGCTGGAGAGCTCCCAAACAGAGAGGGACCTGGGGGTGCTGATTGACAGTAGCCTGGACATGAGCCAGCAGTGTGCCCAGGTGGCCAAGAAGGCCAATGGCATCCTGGCCTGCATTAGGAATAGTATGGCCAGCAGGAGCAGGGAGGTCATTGTGCCCCTGGACTCTGCATTGGTTAGGCCACACCTTGAGTCCTGTGTCCAGTTCTGGGTCCCTCAGTTTAGGAAGGACATCGAGACACTTGAATGTGTCCAGAGAAGGGCAACAAGGCTGGGGAGAGGCCTTGAGCACAAGCCCTGTGAGGAGAGGCTGAGGGAGCTGGGATTGTTTAGCCTGGAGAAGAGAAGGTTCAGGGGAGACCTTATTGCTGTCTACAACTACCTGAAGGGAGGTTGTAGCCAGGAGGGGGTTGGTCTCTTCTCCCAGGCAACCAGCACCAGAACAAGAGGACACAGTCTCAGGCTGCACCAGGGGAAATTTAGGCTGTAGGTGAGGAGAAAGTTCTTCACTGAGAGAGTTGTTAGCCATTGGAATGGGCTGCCCAGGGAGGTGGTGGAGTCACCATCCCTGGAGGTGTTCAAGAGGGGATTGGATGTGACACTTGGTGCCATGGTCTGGTCATGAGGTCTGTGGTGATGGGCTGGACTTGATGATCTTTGAGGTCTCTTCCATCCTTGGTGATTCTGTGATGCTGAGATTCTGTGATGCGTACCTGTGTAATCTGGTGTAGGTGATCCTGCTCGGGTAGGGGGTTTGGACTAGATGACCTTTCAAGGCCCCTTCCAGCCCCTGAAATTCTGTGATTCTGTGAAATTCTGTGATTCTGTGGGAAGGTCTTCAAAGAGAGGTTTAGGAGTACGGCCTCAGGTGGGCTTTTCTAACATCCCGCATCACTTTGTTCTGCATATACAAAGCGCTTTTTCCAGCAAAGCCTGCTGAACTCAGGCACTGTCCCAGTGTTGGAACAGTGGGGATTTCCAGAAGATGTAGGAGAATATGTTATGCCAGTGTTTTTCAGGGGTACAGGGATGACCAGAAGGACAGTGCACATGTCTGGGGAGACACTTAGTTCCCAGCACATCCCCAAGCTAGAAGATGTTTCTGGCAATCGAAATATATTAAACAAGATGGGATTTCCACACCCCTCCCACCAAAAAAATCTATGTGTGACCCAGAGGACCTGAAGTCAGATAACTTAAGTGGGAAAAGAGAGTGACTTGACCTCCAAGAGCTGCTTGAATGTTTGCAGCATTATCCTTATCTTTGCAGTAGTGCAGCCAAAGTGCCTGTGTGTGATCTCAGCTGGATGCTTAATCTTTTAATTCTCCATGATACATGAGCAATTGCAAGTTTCAACAGGTTCTGGTAAGATCTATTGTCCTGGGTGAAGAAGGCTAATATCACAAGGACAGGAGACAAAAAGGCTCAATGAGAGGCAGGGAGGAAATGGGGTTAGTGTGAGGAGCCTGGTGGTGGGAGAGGGGGGTCCTCAGAGCAGAGGTTACTTGCATGAGAAGCTGGAGCCATGCAGAGGTGCAAGGTCAGCTGTCTATCCGGGTGGTTCCAGACTCCCTTTTTGGAGAGTATAGTGTTTTGTGTGCTTTCAGTTGTAAACAGACTACTCTGCCTTTGTATTTATGCTCTGAACTCCCTTCCCTAAGCTGCTTAGACCAGTCTTTAAGTGCACTAGTGCTGCCCTCGAACAACAAGCCAGCTGGATGGTGACACACAACCTCTCTGGAGCAGTAGGGCCATTGCAGATGGGAGCAGAGAAAGACAGGGAGGAGGAGGGGGTGTCTGCACCCCAGAGGGGCTCAGGGCATCCTGCCAGACTGTGCTGAGGGTTGTGCCCTCATTCCCTGTCCCTGAGTGCTGTCATCCTTTTGACACCCCTCTGGCAAAGGGAGCTGTGGGACCGGCAAGGTTTTACTCTTTGGAAGAGAAAATACAGATGGTGCTTCGGATGGTGCCTGCTTTGTCAAAAAAGTATGTGATGTCCTTTTTCATGATACTGGGGGCATCAGACAAGTAGAAGGGGTGAATGTGAAGAGTCTGAAGGCCCTTACCTGCAGCTCTGAACCCTGTGTCACTGCCAGCGTGACAAGTAACCATGCCCTCTGTCCATGTCCATGTGAGAAGCAGTGGGAGATGCTCTGAACTCCCTGCCTCTCTTACTCCTGACTTTAGCTCCAACATTGAGTGTCCATCTCTGTCTGGAAAGCTTTATCTGTTGGATCAGGAAGGGATGCTACATGGGGAAGAAGGGAGATGTTTTAGCCTCTGGTTGTCCAGACTTATGTAGAAGTCCTTTCACTGGGCAGCTAGCACACAGCTGCTGGTGGGCTTTAGGCTTGCAGAGCCCTGGTGGTCCTGCTCCCAGGGGTGGGAGCAGAAGGTGAGTACAAAAGAAGCAGGAGCATCCCCAGAGCTTTCAGCACTGAGATGGCAAACAATCCTCTACTACTGGTTAGTACATCTTTCCCCTCTCCCTCCAGTGAGGCTGTTGTTTTGCAATGCTGGCAACTCTCACAGAGACCTTTGTTACTGGAGCAGAGCCCTGCACAGATGGGAATTAGGGCCATGGCCTGTGTAGTCTTCCTGGGGGTGCAAAATCCCCTTACTAATTGCAACCACAGTCAATTAATGTTGGTATACATAGAGTGTGATCTGGTCCGAATCGCATCTTGGCAACCCTGAGCTGCTCCAGACCTCTACATCATGCAGGGTCTGCTCTGTTGCCAAAGTATCAAGACAGGACCCGTTGTGGGAGGCAGGCATGGGACCTCTGGTCCTAAAATGGGGAGCTGGACCTTCACAGCATGCATAGTACAGGGCCGTGCAGAGTCATCCAACATCTGGGCCACCATAGGGAGATCTCCTTTGAGTGCAGTGTCCACATGCCACAATAGCCTTGGCTGTGTTAAGACCATCTTGCTGCTTCCACTGCCTTCCTTGAAGGGGAAAGGGCCTCATGTGTCACACTGAACTGGTCTCTGAGGTGAAGAGTCAGCTACTGGAGAAAAGTGAACACAGTGTTTGGAGCTGGGGCTCTGTTTGAGACACCACAGCCAGCCTGCAAGCTTCTGAGCTCTTTGGTTCACAGATGGCTTCAGGTGGCGTGGGATCAGTGTAGGGGTCTGGAAATTCCCCTTGGGGTTGGGGACCAGGCAAGATGACTGTTTACAGCAAGGGAAGAGCTGCAAGGCCAGAATTTGGGAGCCTCTGCCTTGCCAAGGGTCTGGAGACACATCACAAGGATGGAGACAGGACACACCAGTCCATTGGGTCAAAGCACCTCTGGGCAGTGGGAAGTACCAGATGGGCCAAGGTAGGCTGCTTGTTCATCTCCCCAGGTCAGAGAAGAAAGGCTGGGCTCTTCTCCAGAAGAGACACCAGCTTCCAGACCATTTTCCATCCAAGATCCTTTGTGAAGTGAAAAGCAGTTCAGTATTTTGGAGTCCAGGGGGAACCATTGACATTTGAGTCAGGTACATGCTAAACTCTGACCCAGTGGCATCCCTGAAGCAGCCTGGGGCTGTATGGGCCTTTGGAAATGCTCTGAAGTCTCCACAAATTCTCGATCCTCAGGAAGTCCAGGGGTTCCTCCTGCTAATTATAGGATTTCCTTGTGATATATTGGCTAGAGGTATCTGATGTTTCCTATTTTGTGGAGCATTCTTCATGGAAACTGGATGTTGTAGCCTTGAAAAAGCTCATCATTGCAGTTACTGTGGGAAATAAACTGTTGGCCATGGCCCACCAGAGTGATGGGCAACTGCTTACTGCTCTCTGATCTGACCATGCAGCTTTGGGTAGTAGGTGTGGGAAATGAATACCATTGTGAGGCAAATCTGGTGGGACACTGTGTTTGGCCACCTATGAAGGCTGCACAGCAGTCTCCTGCCCCATTAGAGACAACTATTTAAACTTTCCCAGGGATTTCCAGGCTTTTCAAAGTCTTATCCATTTTATTTCCCCTGAAAGGCTCACTCCAGAACTGGATGGTGCTGGCAGTGGTGTCCTAAAATACTTGTGCATGAGGGTACATCAACTCCAGTGCCCTGTATGTGCTTCCCTGGTGTTTGTGCCAGCTACATATTTGTAAGTACAGGTTATTTAGGCTGCTGAAACTGTTGAGAATGGACACACTGATGGACAGCAGGATTGTTTGGGTTGTGCCTGCAGAAAAGGGATTGACTTAATTGATCATGACAGTGCAGTTATTTGATGACAGCTCCTGGCCTGCAGTCAGACAGGATGAATGTAATCATTGCTTCTGTCCTTCAGGTCTAGCAAAAAAAAGCTCCCTGACTATCATATTTTGGCCTCAGTGGAAGAAGAAGGCTGGCTTTTGAAATGTGTACTTGCAATGTTCTCAGATGAGGCTTCCACAGCATCGTGGGTGGAGTTGGAGCGGGCTGGTGAAGCTCTAATGAGGGAATAGGTAGATGTTCCTGTGGGATATGGCAGATGTACTGATTCTGGCTAGGACAGAGATCTTTGTGGCACCCAAAGTGGTGCTTGAAGGGTTCTAGATAATGACAGATTTGATTGGAGTGTGGTAGACAAAATTTCTAGCTGTTACAGCTATTAGCTACCAACTGCCAGGCTCCTGTGCTTGCCATGGGTCTTTCTTGCCTTACAGTACATCAGTCTAGTGCTCGTCAGTGACTGCTTTTTGCTTTTGCTGGATGCTGTGCTGCTGTACTGCTGTACTGCTTATCATCTCACCTTGCTCTTTCCAGGAACAGCAACGCTCCTGGGCTGGCAGGTGGCCAGGACATTGCTGCTGCTTCTGTGCTGCTGTACTGGACAGGCTGGAACTCCAGTGTGAACTCAAATCCCAGTGTCTGTGACCTGTGGATGAGTCCACAAGGGAGGTCACGCACTCCAATGTGTCTCTGGCCATGTGTAAGTCCATTACAGAAAGTACACACTGAAGTGTCTGTGGCAAAGGACAAGGCCATACTAGAAAACCTCAAAGCATCTGTGGCCATGGATAAGTTGCACTGGAGCAAGAACATCCCTAAGAAATTGCAGACCCCACATAAGGCCATGCCAGAGCAGGCTCTCTCCTACAGCCCATGGATAAGTCTAGAGCAGGGCAGGGGCAAGGAGAGGAGTTAATTGCAACGATAAACTTTATGGTTTGGTCCACAGGGACCAGGGATCAAGATTTTAACGCATATACCATTACATTGCTGACCCATGATTTGAGTTGCATGCTGTAAGTATTAGTGTAGCAGAAACCATCCCAATTAGTGGAGGACAAGCTGCACAAGAAGCACTACAAGTGCAGCAGTGACCCACTCTTAGCTGGCTTTGATGCCCAATAACTCCATGCAACACACCCATTCCTGTTCTGAGTGCCATAATAACTGATGGATCCTGAAGTTAAGGACTGAGTAAACTCAATGGACAGTTTATAGACAGAAGTCCAGGGCTGGTTAATAGACTAAGTGTGCCCAGGTGGCCAAGAAGGCCAATGGCATCCTGGCCTGCATCAGGAATGGTGTGGCCAGCAGGAGCAGGGAGGTCATCCTCCCCCTATACTCAGCACTGGTTAGGCCACACCTTGAGTCCTGTGTCCAGTTCTGGGCCCCTCAGTTTAGAAAAGATGTTGAGTTGCTGGAATGTGTCCAGAGAAGGGCAACAAAGCTGGGGAGGGGTTTGGAACACAAGCCCTACGAGGAGAGGCTGAGGGAGCTGGGGTTGCTTAGCCTGGAGAAGAGGAGGCTCAGGGGAGACCTTATTGCTCTCTACAACTACCTGAAGGGAGGTTGTAGACAGGCAGAGGTTGGTCTCTTCTCCCAGGCAACCAGCACCAGAACAAGAAGACACAGTCTCAGGCTGAGCCAGGGGAGGTTTAGGCTGGAGGTTAGGAGGAAGTTCTACACAGAGAGAGTGATTGCCCATTGGAATGGGCTGCCCAGGGAGGTGGTGGAGTCACCATCACTGGAGTGTTTAGGAAGAGACTGGATGGGGTGCTTGGTGCCATGGTTTAGTTGATGAGATAGTGTTGGGTGATAGGTTGGATGTGATGATCTCAAAGGTATTTTCCAACTTGGTCTATTCTATTCTATTCTATTCTATTCTATTCTATTCTATTCTATTCTATTCTATTCTATTCTATTCTATTCTATTCTATTCTATTCTATTCTATTCTGTTCCGTTCCGTTCCGTTCCGTTCCGTTCCATTCCATTCCATTCTATATATGTGCAAAATTCAAAGGATGAGAAGAGGCAAGGGGAGGTGGTTAATGAGGATGCCTTGGATGGTGTGGGACCTCAGCATGACATGGTATCAGGTAAGGGGTGGAGATTTGTACAGGTTTTATCTGGGATAGTTGTATGGTGCTGTGTTCTGGATTTATGACAAAAAGCGTGCTGATAACATAAGGCTGCTTCAGTTATCACTGGACAGTGTTTGCACTGTCTCAAGGCATCTTCTGTAATCTGGGGATGCACAAGAAGTTAGGTGGGGGCAGCTGAATCTAATGGGCCAAAGGGCTGCCTCATACCATATGGTGTTTGCTCATCAATATAATCTGGGGCAAAGAAGGAAAAAGAGGGGACATTTAAGAGTTACGGTGTTTTTCTTTCCTAGTAGTGATGAAGGTATTTACTTCAACATGATGAAGGCCTTCCTTAGAAGTGGTGAACACCTGCCTGCTGATGGGAAGTGTAGAATTAATTCCTTGTTTTGCTTTGCTTGTGCACAAAGCTGTTGTTTTACCTATTAAATTGCCTTTTAAAAAATGAAGCCATGAGTTTTCTCACTTTTAGCTTTCTAATTCATTCCCCCATCTGCATCGCTCATGAGGGCAATGAGCAAGCTGTAGGTTTAGCTGCTTGCTGAGGTTAACCCAAACAGCAGATTAGCCTATTTTTAATCTAAAACTGTACCATCTGTGGGCTGTGATGGGAGGGTGAAGCCACTGCTGTGAGTTGTTGTTGGGACATGTCCTGCCCAGCTCAGCAGTGAGCCTCAGTCTAATAAGGCTTTGGAGAGAGTGGGAACGGATGAGAACAGGCAGGGAATGATTTGTGTCTGGAGACCCATAGGAAGATTTGAATCTGTCTTCATCTCCCTGCCGAATGGAGAGAAAAACCCAAGGGTCATGGGATAGACCCCATCCACCAGAGCTGTGTCCTGAGGGTCTTCAGGAGCTGTAGTAGTTGTCTAAGTGATCTGCTGTCTAGTTGGAGGTAGCTGTAGGCAATGGAGACAGCAGCATGTCCCAATAATGTTCTCCCTGCCTATCCAGTAACCTCATTAACTGGTCTTGTAAACCTCTTTCTTGCCTCTTAACCTTGGCTTGGATCATTCATGTGGAGTTTGCAATACTGGCAGCTGTCACAGGGACCTTCATGCATGGCCTTGCTCTGTTGTCAAGGTGTTGGAATGGGACCCATCTGTGGGTATGGCAGTGCATCTCCCCTTCCTCCTGAAGTTTGGTGACTTTCCTAGAGCTGCCATTGTGGAGCCTGCAGGGCTTTAGCAGGCAGATAGGAGGATTCCCAGGTTCTGGCCCTACAGCTCTTCTCTTACTGTAAAGAGTCATGTTGCCTGGTCCTCAACCCCAAAGGGAATTTCAGCCTTCCCACTGATTCAGCCCCCTGCACACCACCTGCAGCCACCTATGAACCCAAGATGCTCACTGTCCAGCTGTAGCATCTGAGACAGAGCCCCAGCTTCAAACACTGTGTTCTCTGTGTTTGGGAGCATTGCCCCTGCCTCCTCTTGGAGACAACAATTTGATAGCCAGGTCAAATGGCCACTCACTTCTGCAGGTCTTTGGTGCACCAGGTATCTGCTCTGTGTGCATCTGGAGGGAGGGTGATTTGCATTGCATTGTGCAGATCTCCTTGGTGACGCTTGCCTGGATGCTGAAATGAATCTCAGGTGACTCCTCATGTCTTCAGGTTCTGGTCCCATGGTTGTGTCAGATATTGCAGAGTTTTGACCACTCCATTGCTCTGCTGCTTTGAATTAGTTTTTATGATCAATTATATTTAAGTATGAAGTATACAACTTCTTCTTTTAATTATCTTCAGGCAGGGTGAGACCTGTCCATTATGGAACTGGGCTCCCAGAGATCCCTTGGCCATTTTATCCTTTCCAGCAGCTGTTTCCTTTCCATGCAAACTGCTGGGAAGGGCTAAGAAGCTGGCCAGTATTTGGATGTCCTTTTGGCACTAGTTCTCCAAATCCCAGATGCTTGTGGCCCGCGAAGCTGGCACACAATGCGGCAAGTCTCTATCTGATGTCAGTGCCTGGCATCTCCTAGCCCTGTGGAGCTTCAATTTCTTTCTCTTTGTTATTTCTTTTCAATTTTCTATGACTATCTTTTGGAGATGGCTGGCTGAGGCACCACTGGGAGCAGAGCCCTCCTCTAGTGTTTTCCAGTCTTAGCTGAGGCATATCTAATTCTGAAGCACATCCAGTTCCTATTTCACGTGTTGCTCTGATGTCTTCTGGAAGCTCTTCAGAGACTTGATGTTTGGCTGCATTTCTTTTTGGCCATCTTCAATTTCAGTGCCTCCATTCCCCACTCTGGTGGAACATGCCACATGTGCCAGCTGCTGTTTGCTCTGGAGGCTGGATCCAGGCTCTCCAGCCTGTGGAGCTGAGCTCATGTCAGAAGCACAGGGCAGAACAAGTTGCTGGGCACCTGTAGCACAGTGCTGCCTGGTGTAATGTATGAGGTCTGGCATCTGGAGATGGAGAAGGAGCAGTTTGCTCTCTAACAGCTCTCAGGCAGCTCTTTTCCCAGCAGCTTCTCGGGCCTGTCTGCATTCACACCCTCACATGATGCCTTTGCAGGAGGTGTGCACATGTGCCCAGGGCAGCCCAGGCAAAGCCCAGCCACCCCCAGCTGTGCAGGGCTCCTGGCACAGCTGGCACATGCCATGCCTTGCTCTGGGGGTGGCTGCTCGCTTTGCTGCTCAGTTTGTGGTTTGTTACACCTTACTTTCAATAGAGCCTGGGCTGCTGCCAGCAGTTTGACTGAGTTTTGTGCTGCTGTTTGAAGAACTGAGCATTTCTGGATGTGGGACTGATGTGCTTATTGATGGGAGAAAGGGAGTGCTGGGCCTGTGGTTGGTGGAAGAGCTTCCTGAGAGTTGCACAGCTTTTGGAGTGCTATGCAAACACCTCTTCCCTGCAGTGTCTCCTGCTCCCTGACCTAGCACCTCTGGCTAGAGCTAGAGCTTCTCCCTATGTCCCCCTTCTACCATAAACCTCAGCCAGTCCATGGAGGTCTCTGTAGCACAGAGCTATCACCCCTGTCAGCAGTGAGGACAAACTGACCTGGAGTCAGATGTCTTCTAGACAAAGACCCTCTCCAAGCCCAGCCAGATCCAGCACCCCTGTGCTGGGAGGGGACTCCCAGTGATCCAGCTTCCTTGCCTTTCCCAGCATGTTGTGCTCATCCTGCTCTTCCCATCAGCCCTGCTGAAGGCCACGGAAGCCAGTGAGGGGCCTGGCCAGCTTGTGTGCTGCCAGCTTCCAGCAATTCTTTCCCACTTCCCAAGGACCATTTTGCTATACAACATTTCTATACAGCCTGCCTGGCGGGCAGCCCGCTCCCCTTCTCAGCCATGGGGGTTTTCCACACTGGGCCTTGCAAACTACCTTTGCCCTGTGTCCTGGGAACTGGACCTCTGCAGGAAGGAATCTGCTGGTCAGTGTGCGACCCTGCTTATGTTAGCAGTGACTTTAACTTGGAGGCAGCATCCAGAAGGATTTGGAAATTCCCAGTCCCCTTGGTTGGCTCCCCTCAGTGCTTCCAGGCTGTGTGTGTGTGCCCAAGGAGTCTCTGCTTCCAGCCCTGAGCTATCTGAGGAGCAGACCCTGCTGTCTAGTTAAGCAGGATGGAACTGGGGGCTCTTGCAGGGTTGAAGGGCAGCCCAGAGCTGGGTGAACAGAGAGATGAGGGGTTAGAAGATAGGCTCTTATGGCATTATGGGTGAGATGCTGGGGAACTGGGATGCTGGAAGCCAGGGAAGAATTCAGAGATGAACTCTAGTCTCTGGTGCTGAAGTGTAGGGTGCAAACACGGGAAGCATTTGGGATGGAGACATGACTGAGTCTCTGCAAGCTGCCATGGTGGCTCCACTGACTGGGAAAAGCTGACAAGCAAGGCAGTTTGGTGTTCTTTGCTATAGCCCCACTGTTCATGCACACATAGTGTGTGAGGAGACCAGTCTCTGTTTAAGCTACCCTTCCCTCTTCTTGCAGCCTGGGGGTCCCTCCACCTCAGGGATGCACAGAGGGCTGGAGCTGTGCTGCCTTGGCATGGCGGTAGGTGGAGGAACAGTTGCATGAAGCCATGTTGCAAAGGATCTGTAACAGTGTTGACACAGCCCCTGTGGCCAGAAAGGGGTAGATGAGGCACTGCAGAGGGGAATGATGCCTCCTTAGTCCCTTCTTCCTTTCTTCCTTTCTTTCCCTCTTTTTCTTTCTTTCTTTCTTTCTTCCTTTCTTCCTTCCTTTCTTCCTTCCTTTCTTTCTTTTCTTTCTTTCTTTCTTTCTTTCTTTCTTTCTTTCTTTCTTTCTTTCTTTCTTTCTTTCTTTCTTTCTTTCTTTCTTTCTTTCTTTCTTTCTTTCTTTCTTTCTTTCTTTCTTTCTTTCTTCCTTCCTTCCTTCCTTCCTTCCTTCCTTCCTTTCTTTCTTTCTTTCTTTCTTTCTTTCTTTCTTTCTTTCTTTCTTTCTTTCTTTCTTTCTTTCTTTCTTTCTTTCTTTCTTTCTTTCTTTCTTTCTTTCTTTCTTTCTTTCTTTCTTTCTTTCTTTCCTTCTTTCCTTCTTTCCTTCTTTCTTTCCTTCTTTCCTTCTTTCTTTCCTTCTTTCCTTCTTTCTTTCTTTCCTTCTTTCCTTCTTTCTTTCTTTCCTTCTTTCCTTCTTTCTTTCCTTCTTTCCTTCTTTCTTTCCTTCTTTCTTTCTTTCTTTCTTTCTTTCTTTCTTTCTTTCTTTCTTTCTTTCTTTCTTTCTTTCTTTCTTTCTTTCTTTCTTTCTTTCTTTCTTTCTTTCTTTCTTTCTTTCTCTCTTTCTTTCTTTCTTTCTCTCTTTCTCTCTTTCATCTATCCTGCACCTCTCTGCACTGGGAAAAGGCTGGCAGCTGTAAGACCCCAGACTGGTGAAAAATGGGTTCCTGTGATTGCAGACTAGAAATTGTGACTGGCCAGAGTGGCTGTTGGAGGATGCTGGGGAGCCCTAAATAGCTTTGCCTCCACCCCTGATACCAAAATTTTGGTCCTCCTGTGATGCCCCTGCAAACAGGAACACTCAAACCTCTCTCATTGTCAGAAGCTCCTTGCTTTTTCCCTGAGCTGGGGGGCCAGGTGACAGGAAAAGGCACTTGGAGAAGAAGGAGTGAGTGGGGACTTTGAGGGAAGGGAGGCAGGAGGAGAGATGGGGCACCCCCTGCCCCAGGCTTGTTTCCATGGGGCCCTGCTGCTCAGGCAGGCAGGTGCATGCACATTGCTCAGCCAGAGCAATGGTCAAGTACACCTGCATACTGTTTGTTCCCTCCCAGTCCTCTCCAATCCACCTTCCCGGGTGGGTACAAGAATCCCGGAAGGGTACAAGAATCTACTCAGCCAGATGCTTTCTTTGGGGTGCAAATCACAGCAACCAGAGAACTGCCAAAGAATGATGCCTATGAAGGCAACACATGCCCTGACCCTACTCAGCAGCTCAGACTAAGTTTGGGGCTGGCCTCTGGCCAGAGGATGCTGCTGTGATTTCTTAAAAACATGCAGAGAGCCAGGGGCTTTCCAGGCGCCTGCTGCTGTGACTGTGACTGGAATTGTGCTTCACACTAAGCATGCAGAGCTCTCCTGGGCACTATCAGGAGCAGTGGGACCACTCACCTGAACTGATCTGTGCTGAGAACAACCTGTGAAATGTATTCCCTCCCTCCACATCACTTGTACTGATAACACATAGGGCCTGGGAGAGACTTGAGCAGGGTAGATGACGGAAGGATCATCATTTACCCAGCTTCCCAAGAAGAGTGACAGGGTTGCAGACAAGCCAAGGGTGGGGTTTCATCCACATATTCAGCACTAGTGCCTTGGTGTTGAAGGGGTGGGTGACAGAACGTAGGCTGCTTCCAGGGATCACTTCCTTGTGCTGCTAGGCATCCTGGGGAGATGCATCCTCAGGTGACCCATTGCCACCCATGGCCCAGGTCTGCTGCATGCCTCAGAGGCTGCTGCCCAAGGCCATGCCAGCCTTGGGGGTGTACGAGTGTGTGGGAAGCTGCCTCCTTCCATCTGGGTGCTGGGCATAAGGGTACCCTCCAGCTTGGGAGCTCTCTATCTCTTCTGCATGGATGATGGAGGCTTTCAGGAATGCAGTCCTGAATCACACACTTCCTCAGGTCACCCAACTTGTCCCTGAAGAAGGCAGCAAGTTGCTTCAGCTTGCTTGTCTCCTTGCCCAAGAAAGTCTGCAGGTCAGTTTGTTAGTGAGATCCCCTGCCATGACAAGAGCGTGTGGGGGCAAGAGTAGGGGCATCTTATCACAGCTCTGCTTTCGACAGCAGCTGGGAATTTAGTCTCCCCCTGGGCGACTCATTGCCCATGGTAACTCTTTGTGAGGCCTCTTGTCAGGAACTGGTGGAATGTCCAGGGGCTGCAATTCAGGTTGCAAGCAGTGGAGTCCAGGAAGGGGCTTGCTCCCCACCATCATTGGGAAAACCCTATGGGCACTCTGAAGTGCATGGGGTCTCCTGGGACATAGCTACATGTGCAACAGGACTGGGGATGGCCAAAGAGCTAGAGGTGAAAAAGAACTCTAAATGGTGAAGCTGGGGATGGGATGGTAAATAGAGATTCTTACTAGCAGGGGCTGCCTGGGAGGCTGGTTCTTCTCAGAGTAACCCTGCCAGGGACTGGTTCTTCTCAGAGGGACCCTGGAGCAGGGCAAGAAGCAGTGGCACCATGTCCATAAAGGGAAATTCCAAGTAAATAACAGAGAAAATGTTTTCAACATGAGAATGTTTTGAAGACATGCAACAGGTTGCCCGAAGTAGTTATGAAACCTCCATCCTTGGTCTTTTCCACACCATGCCCTGGTGGGCATAAGAAAGTGCAAAGGTCCCTGTCCATCACCTTCTCAAAGCAGGACTGGTGTTATTCAGCCATGTGGCCATCTCTTTGCCTGATGGCAAGCAGCAGCCCTGTGAGCTGCTCTTCAGCTTCTCACAATTTGGTATCAGCACCAACATACTGTGAGCTGTGCTATCTCCCCCAGCCTCATTTGTAGTCTGGCTTTGGCATATCCCAGCCCTACAGGTGTGTTCATCTGCTTGGGGAGGCTCTCAAGGACAGCTCAGGGTGTCACCTCTCTGGGGTGGGTGGCTTGACTCAGGAGCAAAGCATAAGGTAGGGGAGCAGAAGAGGAAGGGGAGAAAGATCTCTTTGTTTTCCCTAGTGGCTTGGCCACCTGCCAGGGTCCCTGCCTGGTGAACAAACAGGCAAGCAGTAACACCTAACCTTCTGAGAGCAGGTAGTGGCAGGTAATGGGTAGGAAACAAGAGCCCACAAACTCATCTAGCTGTGATGGGGGACAGGCCTCCGGCGTGCCCCCCACCTGACACTGTGCTGCGATGGGAACAAGACAGGACACATCCCTAAAGGGGGGCTTGCAATTTACAGGAATCCCCCACCCTCCTGCTTCTCCATCACCCACCCCGTGGCTGGCTGGTGGGCTGCCTGCCAGGCTGGCCGAAAATGAAAGCAAAGCGTCCAGAGATAAATAGGAGGCAGCTCAGCACGAGGCAGCAGTGTGTCCTGCTCTCCAGCCTTGTCTGTCCTGCTCTGCAGCCTTGTCCAGCACAGCGCCCACCATGGCTCTGCGCCTTCTTCTGCCGCTGCTTGCGCTGGCTGCTACCCTCCTCATCAACCAGGCTCAAGGTGAGGAGTAGCCCTCCTGCCTGCCTGTGGTGGGATGGGGCAGGGATATGGGTGCTCGGTGGGGTCTGCACCAGGGTACATGGGGTTTTTTTCTGGCATGTTTGGGTGTGTGCTTGGAGGCAGGTGCAGGGTTTTGCAGTGCAGTTTTGTGGGGGGATGGGGGGGTGAGGTGTGTGCATGCCTGGCTGTTGTGTAGCATTGGCTTGCAGTGCTTCTTGGCTTGGGAGCATGTGTCTGTGCATGTAGCTAGTGGGGCAGCAGCACTCCAAACTGAAAAGTGCAGGCAGGAGAACCAAGTTCGGTCCCTTTGCAAGGAGCTAGTCTCTGCCTCTGTTTCAGCTCTGCCCACAGTGAAAATGGTGTCATGTATCTCCAGAGAAGGGTCTGACCTGCAACTGGTCCCAGAGATCAAGAGGTCTCACCCTCACATACCACCCCAGTATCTCTCCCACAAATGAGACCAAGCAAGCCCCATTGCCATCAGGCAGTGTTCTGTGTTCCCCTAGGGATGGGAAGGTGCCTTGGCTTGGTTAGGTTTGAAATCCCATACCTTCTCCCTTGCTCCCAGGCATTAGCAGCTCAGCCTCAGACTGCTGTCTGAAGTACAGCCAGAGAGCTATCCCCAGCGGTTTGGTGAAGTCCTACAGCATCCAGGAAGCAGCATCAGGGTGTGCTATACCTGCTGTTGTGTAAGTACTTTGCTGTCATCAGGACTGTCCAGAGCACTTTGGCTCCATCCAAACCCTCCCTCTCCGTGTCCTACCTTCCTAGCTGTCCACTGCCTACCCCACATCAGACTTCTCTGCCTACACCCCCAGGCTTATCACCAAGAAGAACAAGAAAATCTGTGCCTCTCCCACCAATCTTGCTGTCCAGAAGCTGATGAAGAACCTAGACAAGAAGGTCAAGAGTGACACTAAGGACAAGAAGCAGGGCCAGCGTTCACGTTCCAGGGGCAGACCCAAGCGGCAGGAGCGGCAGCAGGTCTAAATCAGGCCTGATGAGGTAGGTGAGAGCGAGCAGGAGGCTGCAGGGTGATGAGGTGAGGGTGCTGTCCCTCATCCCAGATTCTTCCCCATGGAAAGCTGGGTGTGTGGCTCTAGACCCCAAACCTGGGAGGGCTTCCAGAGCTATGGCTGGCTTAGGGGACAGCTTCTTCCTGGTCTGTGCTTGTCTTAAAGTCAGATTTTTTTCTGGAGCTTCTGGGACACGTCAGTTCTTGGGGAAAGGCAAGGCACATCATGCAAGACAACGTTCATTTAGCTGGGGTAGGTTTCACTGAGACCATCTCCACCTCACTGCCCTCTCCTTGCCTTCCTTAGGACAGAGGTCTTCCTCAGCAATGACTGACACACCGCCTGGCAATGGACATCCACAGACCACCCACTCACCCACTGGCCCTGGGACAAGCGTGGGGCTGGCTGAGAGGGCTGCCCTCTGCCCTTCATCCCCCTCAGCACTTATGTGCCTGCTGCAGAGACCACTCAGCCAGGACTCCCTGCACTGGCTGGGTACTCTCAACCCAGCAGGCACCCGGGTCCATGCTTGCCCCGTAGCTATGCCAGTGGTGACCTGGACCTGCATGGGAGCTGAGCCACAACCTCGAGGGGGAAGTGGGCAGCTTTCTGACCAAAGGGGATTTCTGTAGCTTGGCAGGATGGCAGCTTTCCCTGTGACATTTTTGAGGGGTTTTATATGTTTGTATTTATATTTGGAGACTGTGCTTTCATTCATTCTTCCTGGAAGGCTTTGCTTCTGGCTCCTTGTGCTTCACAGAGTATCCTTTATGCTGCAGACTAGCTTTTCTTGAAGCTGCTCTTATTTTTCTACCAAATAAATGATGGCTGCATTTGATTTCCTGCTCACCTGTTTGCTCCTTTTTGGCTTGCAGGGCTGTGGGGCGTCAGGCTGGCCCCATATCCCCATGGTCCTGCCTAGGCTGCTTGCTGGGAGCTTCCTCGCAGAGCAATTAATAGTGCTGAGATGGAGAGTTTGGGGACAGCAGAGGTGACAGTGTGGCTGCACATCTAGGCTGTTCTAGGCTTTCCCTTTGGCTTTTATGGCATGCTGTTGCAGTGCAGCTTGGAGGAAGAGAGTCAGGATATGTCCCTTTGATTTCTTTCTTTCTAGGTATAAAATTGCAATGAAATCAGAACCAATTTTTCATTTTAGTGTACTTTTACCTATTTATGTCCCTTGGGTTTGCTGTTGTCAGACACTCAGGCTTTGTTAAGCCAAATGCTTACTTTTCTGGGAAAAAAACCACCCAAAACAACAAACCAAAACCAAAAATCCCAAGCAAGCAACAAACCCAAAAAGCCTCTCAATATACTTTCTTCTGAAATCTGAGAAGCCCACATGGTGAAAACTGCACCTGAGGCTGTGCAGGTGAAGGAATAGAAGACTTTGCAAAAGTCATTGTAGACACACTGCAGACATTTAAGTGCTGCTTAGTCCTAAATCCTTAGTAAAATGAGAAGTCACAAACATGAGGACACCACAAGTAAAGACTGCATGTAGAGGAGGGACAGACCTTTGGGACAGGGCTGGTGGGGAATGATCTCTCCCTTGTGTTTGCAACCTTCCTCCAGCATGCCAGGTAGGAGCAAGGTGAAGGGCCATACTGCAGCCACAGTGCTATCTGCTTGTGGAGACGTCAGACAAAGCCTTTTTTCAGTGAAGGTCTATTAAGTCATATAATTGCAATAATAGAATTGACAGGGTTTAACAGTACAGCACAGGCTGTGTGTTGGCTGGAGTAGAGCTTGTAGCTGAGCCTTTCTAACAAGCACACTTATCCAGCTCGATTGCTTATTGGGTGGGCATTTAGGCTGTGTAAAGAAACTGTGAAGTCCAGAATACTGTCCCTCAACACAGGACGGGTGCTGAGCTGACTCCTTGCTGCCCTCTCCTCCCTGTGAGAGCACAAGACTGTCTGCCAGCCCAGCTATTGGACAGGATATGAGGCAATAAAATGTATTCTTTGCCACAAAACTCACTCATTCTGGCTGTTGTGATGGACTTCAGTGGGGTGGAAGGGACTGCAGAGTGAGCTGCTTTCCTGACCCACACACTCTTATCCCCCAGGCCCTGGCTTTTGCAGTGCCTCTGGGCAATGCAGCCCTAGCATACAGGAGCTGGGAGCTGCTGGCATAGGACTGGGGGTTGGGGGGCACCCTCTCCTGCAGCTGTGTTGCCCAGCAAGGATCTGGTTTAGTGATCTGTTCCCACAGGAGGACCCCAAGATTCCAGCAAACATGGGGACACAACCAGCTTTGTAAGTGGTGGCTTTTGCCTATGGCAGAGCTGTTCATTGTGTCTCTGAACCACACTGGACGAGCTAAGCTTGCTCAGAGCGTGGGCTTTGTGCTCTTATCTGCTCTTGGAAAACAGCATCAAACCAAGTTACTAATGAGGTTGTGCTCTGGCATGGGATTTGTTGGGAGCTTGACAACGGACTCCCATGCACTAGAAGTCATCTGGAGCTGCTGTGGGAAGGCTGGAGAGAACAGCTCTGAGTTTGCTGGGGATGCACTTCATCCAGTCTGATGAGCTTGGCCCTGACTTCTGCAGAACTCTTTATTGTGCTGGTAGCAGTGTTGGAGGATTGTGAAATGATTGCCAAAGCTCTGTAGAAACGAGGTCCAGACCAATATGTCTGCAACCCCAAACAGCAAAGGATATGGTGGGAGTAGGCCTACATGTGAAGTATAGTCCAGTGTCTCTGGTGGCTGCAGTCGTGAATACCACATGGGTTGTGGGTTTTTTCTTTTCAAAGGCTAGATGGGCATTTGTCTAAAAGAGGTTAAAAAGACATGCCCATGGGGGTGCTCTAATTCACTTTACTCCAAAAGCAGGGCTTGTAGAAGAGCAGCAGAATTTGTCCCATGGTCAGGCATGGTTGTGGGTTCAGTAAGGCTATGGACCCTGGAGGGTAGGAGGATGCTGCAGAGGGACTTGGACAGACTGGGTCAATGGGCTGAGGCCAGCGCTATGAGGTTCAACAAGGCCAAGTGCAGGGTCCTGCACTTTGGCCACAATAATCCCATGCAGTCCTACAGACTGGGGGGTCAGTGGCTGGAGGGTGGCCTGGCAGAGAGGGACCTGGGAATGCTGGTTGACTGCAGCTGAACATGAGCCAGCAGTGTGCCCAGCTGGCATGGAAGGCCAATGGCATTGTGGCCTGTATCAGGAATAGCGTGGCCAGCAGGACTAGGGGTGTAATTCTGCCCCTGTAAACAGCACTGGTGAGTACTCACATTGAGTACTGTGTACAGTTCTGGGCCCCTCGATTCAGGAAGAATATTAAGGTGCTGGAGTGATGAGACTGGTGAGGGGGCTGGAGGGAATGTTGTATGAAGAGAGGCTGAGGCAGCTGGGGTTGTTCAGCCTGGAGAAAAGACTTAGAGGGGACCCTATCACTCTCTGCAACTACCTGAAAGGAAGTTGTAGTCAGCTGGGGGTCAGGCTCTTCTCCCAGGCAACTTAGTGACAGGACAAGAGGGCATGGTTTGAAGCTGTGCCAGGGCAGGTTTAGGTTAGATATTAGGAAGCACTTCCTCACAGAAAGCCTGATTAGGAACTGGAATGGACTACTGAGGGAGGTGTTGGAGCAGCCATCCCTTGAGGTCTCAAAGAAAAGATTGGATATGGCACTTGGTGGCATGGTTTAGCTGATGTGTGGTCATAGGCTGGACTTGATGATCTCAGAAGCCTTTTCTAGCCTCAGTAATCACAGAATCACAGAATCACCAAGGATGGAAGAGACCTCAAAGATCATTGAGTCCAACCTGTCACCACAGATCCCATGACTAAACCATGGCACCAAGTGCCACGTCCAAACCCCTCTTGAACACCTCCAGGGATGATGACTCCACCACCTCCCTGGGCAGCACATTCCAAGGGCAAACGACTCTCACAGTGAAGAACTTTCTCCTCACCTCAAGCCTAGACTTCCCCTGGCACAGCTTGAGACTGTGTCCCCTTGTTCTTGTGCTGGTTGCTTGAAGGATTCTGTGATTCTGTGACACAGTTGCACAAAAGAGGTCCCACTGTGCCTGCATGTGCATGGGGGTTTGCACATCAGTTCCATTTTAATGCAGAATGCTGCTTTTAAGGAAAAAAAAAAGACCCAAGCAGTGTCATTGAAGAGTGTACCAGAGCAGCAGCTGCACAAGCTGTACAAGCCCCTCTTTACGTTCTGCAGGGAAAGCAAGAAAGTGTCAACAGTGTCAAACAGAACAAAACGTTAGGAAAGCCTGGCCACCCCGAAGCAGAAAGGCTTCACTGACAAAGTAGCCAGGCAAGACAGAAGCCACAGAAGTGCAGCCAAGAAAAGGGAAATCTTGAGCCCAGGCCAAGTGATTAGCTCAAGCTGTTAGGCAGCCCAGACAGCGCTGCAGGCTTGTGCTGACAGCAGGGTGTGCTGGGCTGCAATGCCAGGCTGAGCTCCAGCCAGTCTCACCTGCAGACATGCACTCCAGCTCCATCCCTATGCCCTGTGCCCAAGAAGAAGAACATGGCTATGATGCAGCAGCTCCACAGTGCCAAGGGCTGTTTCTGGGGCTACATGGGTGCTAGAGGGGCTGTGGTTTCCAGCTGAAGCTTCATGGTATTTTTTGGTCCTAACTCCACCAACACTGCCCTCCTAAAATCTGTCATGATCTTGAGACCAGAGAGGAGATAGGGAAGTGGCTGGTGCACAGCAGGGACTCCCACCTTTCCTACTCCAAGGTGTTTCCCAGTCCTGGCCATCCCTTGGCACACATCCTGTCCTACAGATCTGCAGCCCAGAGCCTCTCCTCACTTCCATGTAGCTACCATTTGTCCTCTTTCCCCCAGCCTCCATTTCTTCTGGCTGGAGATCCTTGGCTTTTGGGTGTCCTTGCACTGCCAGTCCTCCTTCCACTTCCCCAGACCCCCAGTTTCCTCCCAGCTGCAGGAGGTTGCAGACCAGCTCCTGGGCTGTAGGTCTTCAAGACACAGTACCAGGGACTGCTTCCATCTGAGAATGTCCTGCAGCAGGACCAACATGGTCTGTGTCCTGGACTTGCACCAGACCAAGAACCCTACAGCCTCCTCTGCCCAGTGCCAGCCTAAAAGCCAACAGAGCAGTGAAAGAGAGCAGCCCCCAAGGCTTTTCATCCATCTCATGTGGCTTCAGATTTGTCAACAAGGGAGTTGTTGTCCAGCCCCTGTCATGATTTGGGTCCAGTCAGGCAACAAAGCACCATGCAGCCATCTTCTCACTCCTACCCCCCTTCCTTGGTGTGGGAAGAAGAAAATGTAACAAAAAGGTTAAGGGTCAAAGGCAAAGGACAAGAACCAGTTATGGACATGGGCTAAAGACAGACTTGACTTGAGGAAACAAAACCACCATCAATTTACCAATTGAACCAGAGCAGGGCAGTGATATATACAACTAGATCTTAAAATTACCTTCCCCCTATCCTTCCCCCCTTCAACTTCTTCAGCGACCTGGATGAAGGGACAAAGAGTGTTCTCAGCAGGTTTGCTCAATACACCAAACTGGGAGGAGTGGCTGACACACCAGAAGGTTGTGCTGCCATCCATTGTGACCTGGACAGGCTGGAGAGTTGGGTAGAGGTGAACCTCATAAAGTTTGACAAGAGCAAGTGCAGAGTCCTGCACCTGGGACTCCATGTACTGACTTCCTGGAAAGCAGCTCTGTGGAGAAGGACCTGAGAGTACTGCTGGACAAGAAGTAAACCACGAGCAAGAATTGTGCTCTTGTGGACAAGAAGATACTATAGGTCACTTGGGGTGTATGAAGAAGAATGTGGCCATCTGGCAAAGTGAGGTTCTACTTCCCCTCTGTTTGCCCTGGTGAGGCCACACATGCAGTATTGTGTCCCCTGGGTGTGGGATCCTCCTCAGGATGCTGATGGGATTCTGCTTCCCTGTCAATCTCCCAGAACTGCAAGGGCTCAGCCTGACATCTCAATATGGGCCAAAGAGGAATGGAGGCTCCATCATGCCTCTCCTCCTTCTCCCTCAGTGTCTGTGTGGCTGTCTCTCCCACATTCCACTCCTCCCCAAACAAACCCACCCAAGAGGACTTTTACTCCCAAATATATTGCAGAAATGGCCTTGGCCAGAGGTGGGCCCTGCTTAGAGCTAGGGGACCTTTCTTGCAGATTCTTACTAAAACCATGCCAGTAACCTCCTGCTCCCCAAACCCTACCAGACACAAACCCAATACACTTCACTGGGCATTGCTCCTGCCAAGCCCCATGGGAGATGGCAAGGAAATTGCTGATGGGTGGCTTTTTGCACAGGTCTCTGAGCTGTTCCACGCTTGCCCTCTCATGAAAATCCTGGAAAGATTAGAGAGAGGAGGACAGGCAGCAAAACAGCAAGGAGCCAGGGCTGAAAGCATCCCACCTGGCCACTGCCACCTCAGTGCCATCATGGCATGTCTGAGGGCATTTGCAGAAAGGACCTGGCTCAGAAACTGTGCAGCCCAAAGGTGATGCTGAGGGACACGTGTGTTGCAGGGGCCCCGGGAGATGGATGGATTCTCACTTATGAAGGGTCAAGAAGGAGCAGGTTGAAGGGTCTTGGCTCTGCTGCCCATCACCTACAGTGACTGCAACATCAATGACGCTGAAGGCAACAAGTGTTAGGGACAGATGGGCTCAAACAGAACAGGAGTTGGCACCTTCTGCACTCCTCTTAGCCAGATCCTCAGCACCATCTTTGTCCCCACTCTGGGCAAAGGCATGACTTTCACTTCCAACACCACTCCCCCCACCCTGTCTTAATTCTGTTTAGGCCAGATTGACTGGGTCCCTCAGCTAGAGGACATACAGCAGGGCCCTACGACCCATGGGCTGGATGTGGCCCCAGTTCCTGTGTCATACCAGGACTTGGACTGCTGTGGAAGCTGTGTGGGAGGCTCCCTTGTGCTGGGAGATGCAAGGGAAATTAAAACAAATCTGCAAGGCCTGCCCAGTATTTCCCAATGAGGTGAATATAGCCAGGCCAGATCCTGCCCCAGAGACCATCTGTGCCTGGAATTTGCTGAAATTCCCGCTATGCCCTTCCAGCTCCGTAGGTCAGGGATGGGAAGCAGAGCACCACAAGGCACCATGGAGAGCACTCTGGAGCCTGTGAGCCTGGTGGGAGCAGCTGCCCTGGGGGCTCCCACAGCTCTTATCTAGCAGGTCTCCAGGAGGCCAGCAGTGTGGCTGATGCAGCCCAAGAGAACCAGTTATGAAGATGATGCTTGCATGGCTCATTTATGTTTTGATGGGTTAGATTTCCCATAGGTTTGCCCCCTAGAAATGGGTTCCACTTTAATTAAGAACTGCATTATCAAGGCTTCTGCAGGGGTGACTGCTAAAGGGATGCTTCATGTTGCCTGTGGTATTCTCAGAGCTGGATCTCTAACACTCCCAGATTGCTCTGGATGAAACTTAAACCTGCCAACGCACACAGTAGTTTCTCCTCTTCCCAAGTCACACAGGATATCCTGACCATTTCCTGCCTGTGTGGGACTTGGAAAGACATGGACCCCAAATCATGTCCTCTTCCTCATCTGTGTTGCCTCTTCTGGTTCCCAAGACTCAGCTTGGGGGAGATGTGGGGGATGGGATGATCTCCCTACATGACACAGGGATGTACTTCAGAGATGAACACTCTCTTCTTAGAAATCCCACTGACTCCAATGGAGGGGGGGAAACCCATCACATTCCCCTTTCACAACGTGAATGGAAAGCCCCTTTCATCACCCTCATGCCTCTTGTAGGGAGTAGAGGTGACTGCAGCAGCCCTGATTTCACCCATTTGGCACCCAGAGAGCTGATGGGAGGAGGTGGAGCCTCTCCTTCCTGCCCACGTGTTGGCAGGGACTGCAGGCAGCATGAGGGCAGAGGGTCCCTTTCAGCCAGAGCTGGTTAAGGGGTTTATCCCCAGAAGAATATCTTCCCAGCCCTGGACATGCTGCTTGCTGTCTATCAGCAGCTGGGACCCAGCAGCATGTGGGAGCCCCTTCTGCTAAAAAAGTGGCCAGGGAACTCCTCACCTGCCACAGGGACCAGGACCCCAAGAAACAAGTTTCAGCCCTTGGGCATGCTTCACTAGCTGCCAAACCCACTGAACATGCAAAGAGGTTTGCTGCTGGGTCTGGGCTTTGCTTTTGGGGCCTCCTTCACAAGGGGCTTCATGTCATCATTCCAGGTCCCAAGGGCTGATGCTTCTAATTAGCTGGGTTAGGAGCAGCTGCGCCTGGAGGTTTGGCCCCTAGCATCAGCAGCCAGGGCCCATTGTCCTTCCTGCTGTGACATCTCTTCGGCAGCACCCTGGAGAGATCAAGTGGAGGCAAGGCCCCAGAAACAGCCTGCATTCCCCAAACCTGCATTGAGGCTGGGGCTGATGACTGACACTAATCCTCTGCCAGCTCAACTCTGCTTCTGACAACCAAGATTTCTCTGCAATAACTTGTGAGAGCTAGAAAAAGGCAGGTGCTAACTGACGTTAAGCTGGCACATCCTGAGCTGCTCACCCTGCCCACCTACCCACTCCTTCCTGTCTTGCCAGGGCACAGGAACAAATGGAGATTATGCTTTCCTGATGGAGACCATCCCATAAATGAGGCTGGTGACACTGCAGGAATGGAGAACTATGGCCAGTGGCACAGAAGAGGTTTCCTCATGCTTCTTGCCTTGGGGTAGGGAAGCAGAAAAGTTCACAGGTCATCTTGAGTGCAATCACACAGCACCTACAGGATAGCCAAGGGATCAGGCCCAGCCAGCATGGATTTAGGAGGGGCCTAACCAACCTGATCTCCTGGGGGTTGGTCTCTTCTCCCAGGCAACCACCAACAGAACAAGAGGACACAGTCTCAAGCTGTGCCAGGGGAGGTTTAGGCTGGGTGTTAGGAAGAAGTTCTTCACAGAAAGAGTGATTGGCCATTGGAATGGGCTGCCCAGGGAGGTGGTGGAGTCACCATCATTGGAGGTGTTTAAGAAGAGACTGGAGGAGGGACTTGGTGCCATGGTTTAGTTGATTAGATGGTGTTGGATGATAGATTGGACTTGATGATCTCAAAGGTCTTTTCCAACCTGGTTAATTCTATTCTATTCTATTCTATTCTATTCTATTCTATTCTATTCTATTCTATTCTATTAACTACCTGAAGGGAGGTTGTAGCCAGGTGGAAGTTGGTCTCTTCTCCCAGGCAACCAGCACCAGAACAAGAGGACACAGTCTCAAGCTGTGCAGGGGGAAATTTAGGCTTGATCTTAGAAAGAAATTCTTCACAGAATGAGTGATTTGCCATTGGAATGGGCTGCCCAGGGAGGTGGTAGGGTCAACATTCCTGGAGGTCTTTAAGAAGAGACTGGATGAGGCAGTTAGTACCATGGTCTAGTTTGGGTTGGGAGATCAGTTGGACTTGATGATCTTGGAGGTCTCTTCCAACCTGGCTAATTTTGTTACTTTCTGATGCTGCTGAGAGAAGTAGAGGGACTGTGGCAGTTTAGGCTGGGTGCCTCCTGTTACTGACATTAAGTTACACCTCTGGTGTCCAGAGTGTCCAACTCAATAAGGTGGACACAGGAAACAGCCAATTTCATACACACAATATCCTGTGCCCTATAAATCCATTTGCAAAGCCATCCTCTTCCTCTTCTTCCCTTTCTGCTCCCATGGGAGATGCTCCCTGTCAGGTAATGGTGGGGGAGTTACCTCAATGCCTCTTAGGCCTGGCTAAGCCTAATGCCAGGAGGAGAAGGGGGAGGGGCAGTCTCAGACCTGGCCAGCCTGAGACCTGCCTAGCAGTGGGGGGGAAGAAAGAGCCCTGGGGGTTTTAGGTATACCCTCAGGTGGGGAGAGAGGAAGTGTTGGGAGGCTTTGGGTGTGCTATAGGGGACTCTTCTGTCACTATGCTTTGTAGTTTCTGTAAAACACTAATTGCTTTTCCATTTAAACTTCCCATCACTTCACAATCCACTTGTGTGAGTGTCATTCTTTTGCCCCTCTCAAGGGCAAGAGAGGATCTGCCTAGCCTCAAACCAGGACACACATGGGTTTTGGCACCAAAATAGGCTGTGATGGTTTGGCTCTGCTCTGGAGGCCAGATGACCACCAAAGCCACTCTCAGTCCCCCTCTTAAGTGGATAGGGGGAGAGGGGAAAAAATATAACAAAAGCCAGTAACAGGACAGGAGCAATTTTAGTAACACTAATAAGCAAACAGCAATAGATTGTGTGGAAGCAAAAAGCAGAGAGAGAAAGATGTTAGTCTCTGCTTCCCATCAGCAGGACAATGGTCAGTCTCAGGAAGCAGGGCTCTCTAAGCATGGAGGTTACTTGGGATGATAGATGCCATGGACAAATCCCCCACTTCCTGCTTTCACTTCATTCTTATGTCTGAGCTGATGTCATATGGTATGGAAATCCTCTTTGGCCAGCCTGGGTCAGCTGGCTCAGCTGTGTCCTCTCCCAAGATCTTGCCCACCCTTCAATGTACTCCTGGGGCAGGGAAATGTTGAAAGGACACAGCCTGGATCTTATTCAACAATAGCCAAAACACTGCTGTGTTATCAACTACTGCTGCAAAACACAGCACATGAAAGATGCTGTGAGGAGAATTAACTCCAGGTCAGTCCAACCCAATGCAGGGACCTACTAAAGTTCCTGGGTCCCAGCACTATCTCTTATTCCCAGGTACATACTGATTCCTGTGAAAGGGCTCTGGTGTGCTCCCCACGGAGGTGCCAGGAAAGACCACAACCAGAGCAAGGGAGAGGGTGGAAGGATGGAGATTCTTTTCCAGGATTTGTTCATCCCTGTGGGGAAATATTTTTCATAATATCAATGGGAATTTCCCTGGGTGCAACTGATGCTGTTGATTCTCATTCCAGTCCTGAGCCCCTCCAAGGAGAGTCTGACCCTGGGGTCTCTCCAAACCCCTACAAGGCAGCTGTTGGATGAAGTGAGACTCCTTCATTGTCCCATACCCAAGCTGCACAACCCCACTGATCTAAGCATGCCTCATGCTACATATCTGGGTTGAACCAAACTGATCAAGGGACATTATGGCAGATAGTACAGTGGTGAGTTACTGTCCCTAGGAGAAACAGCCCCATTCCTGTGCCTCTGTGAAGAGCTGCAGTTGGAACACTGGTCTTTGCTCCCTGCAGCGCCTACACAACTACTGAGCTGCTGGCACACCCCTTCTGTTGGGGATTTCTGCTCTTGTGCAGAAAAAAACTGTTTCCAGGAGCTCTGTAGCTGCCTTTGGCCACGATTCAATTTGCTAGGACACCTGGAAACCAGGTTGTCTTTTGGCAGGTGATAGTGTGACCTTGGAGCAGAACATGCTGGCTGGGCTCCCCTCCACTCACCAGCTTTGGATGTGCTGGCTGTGCAGGCAATGGGGAGGGCAAGGAAAGCCATTTAAGCACCTGTGACCACAATGAGAGACTCAGAGCTGTCCAGGCACGGGCCCAAAGCTGGACTTGAGGCAAGTTCTTCCCCTGGCATCAGTAGGCTGAGCCTATCATATCTGATGGGAATATCCCAGAGATGTGCTTGGAGAAGAAACTGGGATAGATGCATAGACTGAGACTTTTGTCCAGGGCCCCAGGAAGCTTTTGCAGGTTAAAGGGATCCAGGAACTGCTCTGGTCCTGACCAGCAGCCCCTGGGACCTGGGTATTGATAGTGAAGAGGGCAGAAGGGTGTTTGGCTCTAGGAGCACAGAGCAGCTGGCTGCAGGGAAAGCAGACCGGATATTCGGGAACCATTCAAAGATTAAATCTCAGCCTGTGGAAAGACTTCTGGCAATTTTCCATCCCTCTTCTCCAAAAGAAAGTGAAAGCTACAGGCTAGAGGGATAAATAGGCAGCAGGGAACGCTACTGATAGAGTGCAGAGAGGCTGTGCAGAGCTCACCTTTTCTGGCCAGAGCACCGTCATCTCCAGCCCATCATCTGCCAGACTCAGCAGCAAAATGCAGCGGCTGCATCTTCTCTGCCTCAGTGTCCTGGTGCTGGGACATATCCTGGATGGTAAGAAAGAACCTTTCATCCTGCTGCCTTGCTTGTAGAAGGGAAAGGATCCAGTTTCTTGCTTTCTTTTGCATTTGCAGCAGACCTTTAGAGGGACCCATGGCTGGAGCTGTGTCCTCTGCTTGTAACCTGTCCCAGAAGGGACTCTTGTCCTGCCCAAAGTCCAGCCAGGACCCTGCAGGGCACCAGAGCTGGAAGCTACATTGGGAAAGGCCATGGAACAATCCTGCCTCTCAGAGCCCTAACCCAGCTTGTGCATACAGGGCTGAGGTTGCCTTGATCCCAGTCTCCCCAGCACACCATTCGTGAGTGTGGTGGGTTGAAACCTAGAACTACCACAGTGAGGCTGCCTGGGGGCAAGTGGCAGGCTTGGGAATAGGAGGGAAGGTGTTAGGGCAGAGTGCGTGTTTGAGGGGCTGTTGTTGTTGGACACGGGGTTTGCACTGGTCACAGCTGTCTGGGTGGGTGCCACCAGGTCCTCTGCTCTGCTTCAGGAAGCTGGGCAGTCCAGACACTTTGTGCTGCTGCTCTGCACCTCATTGCCTTGACAGGCATTAACAGTGAATATAGCATTTGCTTGGAGGGTGAATGAGGTCTCCTACTCTTCAGTGCAGACAGATCCTCAGCTGTCGCAGGACTGATCATTGTGGTGGTGGTGGGGATAAGGTAGCTACCAAACTTAGGACTACTTCAGCAAATAAAGCTGAAGTCATTCCCAGCCCATCAGGATTGGTGTCTGTATAGGAGCATCCTCAAACCAGGTGAAGACCTCTGTCCTGCCTTGCTTGATGCTGGTGCTGGCCGTGGGGCTGTGGGAGGGATCCAGGAATGTAGAACTGTTGCTCTCTGCCAGTTTGTTGCTTCTCTTCTTTGCTGTCAGAAGGAGACAAAGGGCTCCCGGCACCAGGTCATGGGAGCAATAAAACTTGTGCCTGTGTGTGAGGACATAGCTGGTGGGCACCATCCTGCCTCCTCCACTGGGACAACCTGACAGCCCCTGCATTCTTTGGGGAGGCTGGGTGAAGGCACAGCCGACCCAGAGAGAGCACCGTCATAATGTGTTCCTCCCTCAGTGCACTGCGGGAACAACGTCCTTGACTGCTGCCTGCGGACCAGTGAGAAGCCCATCCCACGGAGAATAGTGCAGGATTATCAGCTCCAGCTGCTGAAGGATGGCTGTGACATCCTGGCTGTCGTGTAAGAGCCCCGGAGGGGGGATGGCTCAGGGACAGCGGCCTCTAGCTGATAGCAGGAAGGGAGACAGAGCAGCATAGAAGAGGGAAGCCGAGCTGGGTTGAGAGGTGAGGGAATAGGGAAGGTTATGGAAGAGACCCTGGAAATCAGAGGCTTAATCAGAGTAAGATCTCCTCCCCCCCACTGTGAAGGGAAAACTTGGGACAAAAGTCAGGGAAGAAAGTAATCTTAAGGTAGAATAGAATAGAATAGAATAGAATAGAATAGAATAGAATAGAATAGAATAGAATAGAATAGAATAGAATAGAATAGAATAGAATAGAATAGAATAAACCAGGTTGGAAGAGACCTTCGAGATCATCATGTCCAACCTATCATCCAACACCACCTAATCAACTAAACCATGGAACCAAGCATCCTGTCAAACCTTGTCCTGAACACCCCCAGCGACGGTGACCCCACCACCTCCTCGGGCAGCCCATTCCAATGGGCAAAGTAGGTACAGAGTAGGGCAGTGAAGGTGGCAGCAGGTGAGATCTTGGGCTGTGGTGTGCCCTGCTTACCTCATCTTGGGTTTTTATGTTTCCTCATTTTTCTCCCCCCACTGGCAGGTTCATTACCACAAGGGGCAAGCGCCTCTGTGCCCCTGTCGAAGTGCCATGGGTGGTTCGCCTCCAAGAAAAGCTGGATGCCAACCCTGCCAGGAAGGTAAGAGCCATTCCTGTTCTCAGATGAGAAGGGGGGGAAGTGCAGAAGTGGGTTTATGCACCACCAAACAGGCTTTTCCCGTTGTGATTGGTGTTCTGGGAAGAGCTGGGACATGCTCTACTGAGACATGGATACATAGTCTTGGACTTCATCCCTCCTCCCTCCAACTGGGAACACTCTGGCTCCTCTGCAAGCCCTTTTTTTCCCCAAATAAACACAGCCCTGGAGGTCCTGCCTATCTAGTGTCACCCTGGACTGCCCCTGATGGGTGTCACTCCTGACTTCTTTGTGCAAGCTTGGAGCTCACAACTTAGACATCTCCACAGAGAGGGCTGGAAATGGGTTTGGTAGGTGCTTTGCAAGCCCTGCCAGGTCTGTGCTGCACTACTATGACTTTGCCAGGGGAGGTCACCCCTTGGTGACCTTGGTGGGAAAGGGACTCTGGGGAAGCTCTGTCTCCAAGGATCACACTCATCGTTACCGGGTTTTTCACTTCTGCAGGCCAAACAGCAGAGCCAGTAGGCTCCAGAGAAGCCCATGGCTGGCCCCAGCACCTGGAGTGGGGCTGACTTGCACCTGTGAATCTGAAGCTGATGGAGCCAATCTGTTTCCACCTCCAGCCACAGGGCTGATCCTTCTTGGGACTCAAGCCAGTGTAGGAGGCTGGGCAGAACCCTTCCTGCTCTCGCTTCTTTCTTCTGTCTCTGATGTGACCTAGCAACCTGCATCAGGCTGAGCTGGTGACTGTTGGACCAGAGACTGCCACCTTAGGAGCCTAGAAGCTGACTGATTAACTATTCTGTGAGACGAGGCTGGGCACTCTCAGCCTTCCCTTTAGCTCAGCACTAGTTTGATCCCCTTGGTTTCCATCATCAGCTCCAAGCCTGAGTCCTTCTGCATCCCTGGGAAGGGCTGCCAGGACTGGACAGTGTTGAGATGGAGAGAAGAGATGGAGAGAAGGGATGGAGGTGTTCCTCACTGGCCTTGTACTGCTCTGCTGCTTCTTGGAGCACAGCAGTCCTCAGAAAGTGTGGGGCTGATGCAGTTCCCCTCTCACACCCTGACTGTCAGTGATACAGAACCATCAGAATAGGCAGTGATGTTGATCTCAGCTCCTGCTCTCCCCAGGGACATTGCCCCCCTTCTTGGTCCCTCAGGCTACCACCAGGTTCAGACCCTGCCACCAGTCTCCTGCCTGAGCACAGATGCACAAGCAGTGTTCACATCACTCTCAGGTATTTGCTGCTAGATGTTTGATGTAAGTTATGGGTGTCAGCTGCTTCTTCTCACTCTATTGTGGTGTGATTTTGTTAAATAAAAACTCATGGCTAGTCAATTTGCCTCATGCCTGGGCCCAAAGGCCAAGCTGGAGTGTGGGGCATGCAGCCAGCACTCCTTGCCATGCTTCAGTAGCAAGGGGGCTGCACTGGGGTGCAAAGTGAGGGACAGGGCCTTTCATAGAGGTGAAAGAGACAACCTCTGGATTGCAAGTCTCTCCTGTGAGTCTCCAAGCACCAAGGTGTATCACAGTGTCACAGTATAACTAAGGTTGGAAGAGACCTGGAGGATCATCGAGTCCAACCTGTCTCCACAGACCTCATGACTACTAAACCATGGCACCAAGTGCCACGTCCAATCCCCTCTGGAGCACCTCCAGGGACGGCTACTCCACCACCTCCCTGGGCAGCACATTCCAGTGACGAACGACTCGCTTGGTGAAGAACTTTCTCCTCACCTCGAGTCTAAACCTCCCCTGGCGCAACTTGAGACTGTGTCCCCTTGTTCTGGTGCTGGTTGCCTGGGAGAAGAGACCAACCCCTTCCTGGCTACAGCCACCCTTCAGGTAGTTGCAGAGGGCAATGAAGTCACCCCTGAGCCTCCTCTTCTCCAGGCTAAACAATCCCAGCTCCCTCAGCCTCTCCTCATAGGGCTTGTGCTCAAGGTGAAGTGGATGTACAGCTCCACACTGCTCTGTCAGGCTGCTGGAGCAGGTCTCCAGGGGGTTGTACTGCAGAGATGGGCTGGGAGGGAGAGTGCCAGTATTGCACTGTCCAGCCCAAACCACTTCAGTCACACTGGCGTAGCTGCTGGGTTGGAGCTCCCCAGCTTTCAGCTCTCATGGGAGTGTGGGAGCCGCTGGAACAGCAGCTTTGTCCTGAAGAGACACTGAGGCACAGAATGGCCTGTTGCCCTGTTAATTCAGTGGTTGCTAGCAGCTGGAGTAAAAATGAACAAAAAGAGCTATTAGGGAAATGGAGGTGGATGAAGACACCTGATCCTGGGCATATCCATGGATAAAGCATAGAGGGCAGCCTACCAGCTCCTCCCATTCATCACTGCCCATTTCTTCCCAGTTCTGGGGTCTTCTATGCCTGTGCACTGGGACTATGATCCTGCTACTCTAAGGTGGCTTCTGGTCCCCTTGGAAACTGTCCTTTTGCCTTGGACATGCAATGTTTGAAGAAAGCTTCTTCATTCAGCTGAAGCATAGGCTGAACATGCAGAGGTTTGCATGGTTAACACCCAGGCCCCAAGCTCTCCTCCCAGGGACCACAGTGTGAAACCTGGCTATCCACATCATTAAATTATTTACATGAACTTGTTCCACTTCTGGTGACAGCTAGCAAGCTTGGGCAGAGTCTGGGAGTGAAACAACCCAGGGACTGTTGCTGAAGGCAGGGGTGAAGTGGCTATCAGTCCCTCCAGTGGATGGCATTCACAGAGGTGCAACAGATGGGCTGTCAAAGCCTGGGCATGTTCAGGCACCTGATGGCTTTGGTTGAGATCTGGCCCTTTTCTCTCCTCATTTGCTGACTCCCTTGATTGGTACCTGGGGTTTCTTTTTCAGGTGTTCCCCACTCTTGGAGTCCTCTCTGGGCTTGGGTGTCTTTTGGAGTGACTTTTTCACAGCACCATCTGCCTCAGCTCATTAATTATGGTGACAGCGCCAGTAATACAATGCTGAGGAGGAGGAGGAAGAGGAGGAAGGCTGGCATGGAAAGAGAGGCCAAGACAAAAAATACAAGTGGGAAAGGAGGATAATTGTTGCTTGCCTGGGCAGAAGCCTTCCTGCTGCTCTCTCAGTGACCTGTGAGGGGCCATGTTTGAGGGGGGGGGGAGGATGCTTGGTATGTGCTGAGCTGCTGCAGCTGGTGTGGGGCCCTGTGCATGGCAAGGGCTTCAGAAGGTGCTTAGACTGTGTCAGATTCATCCTTGGCTGGAGGCTACTCTGACAAGGAGCATGGGGTTCTGGCCCAGTTCTTTGGGAAGCTGAGGGAGAAGGGGCTTGCACCCATCTCTTGTTGGAAGAAGGTTTATTTTTTTCTGTCAGAGTTTGAGGGCTGGCTTGGTCAATGTGCCTGTAAAAGTGCAGCTGCAAAGCCCATGGCTCCTGTCTCTGCCCTCCTCAGAGCAATATAGCCATTAGTCACAGAAGCCTGCCAGGTCCTGGTCTTCTGTGGATCTCAAGCAGATGGTGCTCCAGGTTGTGGCTTCCCACCCAGGGAAGGACAGGAGGAGATGCTGTCCTGTGCCAGGGATGTGGTCCTGGCTGGGTGCTCCCCCTCTAGGCCTGCAGCAGCTGTCTTTTCTCCAGAGCACAACTCATGGACATCTCGCAGAACCCAACAGGCCTTAGTACTTCTTAAACTGTGGAGTGAGTTTTTCTGCTACAAAATGTCAGTGATCTCTGTAGAGGGAAGCAACCACTTTCCTTTGAGAAAGCAGCTAGCCACTGCCATGTCAAAAACTGTGGGTTGCAGTCAAGAGCTAGTTTCAGTAAGAAAATGTTCCTCAGACTCCTGTTTCTCTCTCCACAACCACATTTTTCCTGCTCTTTGCCTACCCTCGCTGCATCTTTAGAGACTGGTGGGACAGGATCAGCATGTGATGCAGACATACCCTTGGTAGGCCTGGGGCAATATGCAGGGAAAACTTTGGAGTGAGGTGTTCTAGCACACTGACTGAACCAACTGCAGTCCTTTATCCACACCTGGAGCCTGTATCTCACACACTGTGTAATTATAAGATATTATAACTAGAAAGCTTTCCTAGGCGGCTGACAAAACAGCTGCTCTTTTGTTGGCTGTACACAAGGCCAAGAAAGAAAGGCAAAGGTGCATCTGTGCAAGCAAACTGAGCATGCTTTGGGCTGTTCTTTGGCTGCCAGCTTTCATAGTTGGGATCAGGAGAGCAGTCCTGTCTCTCCCAGGTATGGTTGTTTCCAATGCCTTCCAGGCTGCACTCTAGGGGTGCAAGACACAGAAGACACAATCTGCTGCAGTCCCAGGGTATGACCTGGCATGGGCATTCCCAGGACAGGAGGTAGGTCCATCCCCAACCCACCTGTCTCCTTCTCTGCAGCAAAAGTGGGCACCAAAGGGAAATGCTACATCATTCTCATTTGGTGCCATAATACCTCTTTTAGTGGCCTTAATGGAACCAGGCTTTTTTGCTTGCCTCCAAATAAACGCTTTACAGGGGCTTTTCCTGTCACTGGCTTCCTTCCTGCCTTGCATTTGTTGCTTCTGGAGTGACTGGGGAGAAATTATGTGAGCAGCACTGCTGGGGATAAAAGATGTTCCTCCTCCTGCAGCCTTTGCATGGCCTCTTCATGTTGCTCCTTAGTGCAGTGGTGTCCACAGGAGCTCTGAGCACATTTGCCAGCTCAGGGGGCAGTTGTCCCCCATGCTGGTGGTCTTTGCCTGGAGTCAAGGCACAGGGCTGCTCTCCATAGACATAACTCCCTCGCCATCAGTTCCAGACCCTGCTGACTCAGGGACCTGCCTGGATTTTTGTGAGGACATGGGACACATGAACAGTTGGGAAGGGTGAGAAGACTGATAAGGAAAAGCCCCACTCAGTCTAATCCCTTTGTGCTGTTTGCTTTTGCATAAACAGTAACATGTGTGAGTGATAGGGAAGATCCAGGCCTGGCATCCCTCCTCCTCAGGCCTCTGCTTGCCCTCCCCTTTCATTCCCAGCATGTCATCACTGGTGCTGCTTGTCTGGACTTTTTGTTTTGTCCCGTGGGAAGATGCCAGCACCCTTGGCCAGGTGGTTGGGCTCCAAGCAGTAGCTAGTGCCATCTCTGCACCCTTCTCCTGTAACTGAACTCTCCCTGGTAATATCACCCAGTCTGTACCTCTGTGGTCTGGCTCTTGGATCGTATCCCCAGGGTCAGAGCACAGTTCCTGGCCCTGGTTCCTGGAGTCAAGCTAGGCCCATAAATTGTCTGACATGGGTAGTCCTGTGCCCCGCAGGGCTCACCTCTGTGCTTTTAAAAGTTGCAGGTACTACAACTCATTGCAGTGTAGGCTCAGCCATGAGTCAGGTGCACCCTTGCCCACATCCCAGGGCTCAAAGCACACCTTGGAAAGGGAGGGGCAACCCATCCTCTCTGCCCTCAGTTGCACTCCTCTTTATGCACAGTAGCAGTAAAAACCAGACATTGAAGAGAAAATGATGAGGACAGGGAGACTCGTACTGCTGACATATCTCTGGAAAGTACCTTCCCCATTCCCCTCTTCATTCCCCGCCTGTGAACAGGTAGGCATGGGTAGGAGGCAGTCTCAGAAGCTCTTCCTGTAATCTTTGTTTAGCTCTATCAAATGCAAACCTCTATCACCAGGGTCTCCCTTTCCCTTTGTCTGCTTGGCCCCATGTTACCTAGTTTCTGCCTGGTTTCCTTGGACCCTTTTCCCCCGAGTGGTGACCCTTTATTTGAGTGGTGTCTCACCCTTTACCTGAGAGGTGTCTGTTCTGTGCTGGTCCAGAGGGAGTCTGCTTGGTCTGGGAGATGTACCCTCTGCAGCCTTTGGTCTGCCTCCTCTACAAACACATCTCACTCTTCTCCACTTTCCCACAGAATTTGTTGCAGATGTTTTGGCTGGGAAAACCCCTCTTTTGACTGTCCCCATAGTGCAAGTACACAACTGTGTTTACATGTACATTCCTTAATCTTGTTTAAATTTTCAAACCATGACTTTCTACTATCTCTGGCTGTACAGGAAAACGGCATTTATCATCAGGAGCCTTGGGAGCTGCTGAACTGGCCTCTGGTAAAGAAATCAAGTACGTTCCTTGCTTTCCTTGAAAGACCCTCAGGCTGCAGTTTCTGACCTTTTATTTAGTTGAGGCTTTTGAGAAGGCACCAGTCAGCGTTTGCAGTGACGGATGGCAGCCACTGTGTCGCAAAGAACAAAAGCAGAAGTGTCCCAGATATGCTACAGCTGCTTCTCACAGCGCTTGGTTTCGTTTCTCAGCTATTGTGCAATGCTCTACTATCCTCCTTTGCCCATGCCAAGGACAGCGACCCCAGGGAATTCCCTCTATCGGAGCCTGCAGCGCTGTGGATTTCACTGCCTGAGGTGAGAGAAGGGCTGAAGTCCACTGGGTTGTTCACTGCTGTTGCCAAAGGCTGTGCCTGTGCTGTGCAGTGGTTTTTTTGCTGAGCCTATGGAACGTGACTTGGTTGGCTTGGGCAGGGCAGCAGGCACTTATTTCTGCCAGTAGTTTTGCCCTGTTTGCATTGTATTGCCCCCTATCATAGAATTACAGAATTATCAAATGCTTTGGATTGGAAGGAACCTTTAAAAGTGACCTAGTCCAGTCCCTCCTGCAGGGACACCTGCAACAAAACAGGTTGCTCAGAGCCCTGTCCAACCTGACTTTGCAGATACCCGGGGATGAGGTATCCACCACCTCTCTGGACAGCCGGGGCCAGTGTCTCACCACTTTCTTCCCTGTGTCTAGTCTAATTCTGCCCTCTTTTAGTTTAAAGCCATTACTCCAGTCACAAATGAGCTTACTATACCCATGTTTCTTATAGGCCCCCTGCAACCATTGAATGGCTGCAATGAGGTCTACTCAAAGCCTTCTTTTCTCTAGGCTGAACAACCTCAACTCTCTCAGCCCTCCTTCATTATAGAGACTATAATGGCCCTCTTCTGAACCAGCTTCAATAGGTCCCTGTCTTTTCTATGCTGAGGACCCCAGAGCTGAAGTCCATGTAGGAGTTTAAATACCTGTACCCTCCTTCACCATGTTTCTTTTGCTGCAGCCTAGATATCTCAGCACAGACACAGGCAGCAGCAGGAACTTTGCTGCATGACTGGGGATGGTGTGAGGGAAGATCTCTCTGCCTTGGCCTGTCTGCAAGCTAAACTGCTCACTAGCCCTGCTGCTAGCAGATCCAGTGCAGCTGGCTTGTTGCAAAAATTAGCATCTCCTCACGTACTTGTGTGCAGAAGAACCAGTGTTTAAAACTGTTACTGCAGACTAAAGCAAAAAGTCACTACAAGGAGCCATTTGTGAGTCAGCTTCACACCAAGAGGTGCTCAGATCCCCAGCCCAGTGTGGCAGCTGGTGCAGTGGTAATAGGAGAAACAAGGATCAGGTTACAGCTGCTGGGATGAGGACAAGTGTCCTGAGACTTGCTGCAACTGCATCCAGGTGTTGTTGCCTTCCATCCTGGAAAGTACAACTGTTTTAATTTACCACTGAGCTTTGTTCAGTGATGATTTTGTGCATCACTCATGAGTGGTCCTGTAGTGCAGAGTTATTTAATTCAGTCTTGATGTGAGAAGTGATAGAGAAGAGAAGAGAAGAGAAGAGAAGAGAAGAGAAGAGAAGAGAAGAGAAGAGAAGAGAAGAGAAGAGAAGAGAAGAGAAGAGAAGAGAAGAGAAGAGAAAAGAGAAGAGAAGAGAGAAGAGAAGAGAAAAGAGAAGAGAAGAGAAGAGAGAAGAGGAGAGAAGAGAAGAGAAGAGAAGAGAAGAGAAGAGAAGAGAAGAGAAGAGAAGAGAAGAGAAGAGAAGAGAAGAGAAGAGAAGAGAAGAGGAGAGAAGAGAAGAGAAGAGAAGAGAAGAGGAGAGGAGAGAAGAGAAGAGAAGAGAAGAGAAGAGAAGAGAAGAGAAGAGAAGAGAGGAGAAGAGAATTAACCAACCTATCACGCAACACTATCTAGTCAACTAAGCCATGGCACCAAGCACCCCATCCAGTCTCTTCTTCAACACCTAGTAGTCTATCTGGACTTCAGCAAGGCCTTTGACACCGTCCCCCACAGCAAACTGCTGGCTAAGCTGTCAGCTCGTGGTTTGGACCACAACACTCTGTGCTGGGTTAGGAACTGGCTGGAGGGCCAAGCCCAGAGAGTGGTGGTGAATGGTGCCACATCCGGCTGGCTGCCAGTCACCAGTGGCGTCCCCCAGGGATCAGTGCTGGGCTCCATCCTCTTTAATATCTTCATTGATGATCTGGATGAGGGGGTTGAATCAGTCATCAGCAAGTTTGCAGATGACACCAAGTTGGGAACAGATGTTAGTCAGTTAGAGGGTGGAAAGGCTCTGCAGAGGGACCTCGACCGACTGGACAGATGGGCAGAGTCCAATGGGATGGCATTTAATAAGTCCAAGTGCCAGGTGCTGCACTTTGGCCACAACAGCCCCATGCAGAGCTACAGGCTGGGGTTGGAGTGGCTGGAGAGCTGCCAAACAGAGAGGGACCGGGGGGTGCTGATTGACACCCGCCTAAACATGAGCCAGCAGTGTGCCCAGGTGGCCAAGAAGGCCAATGGCATCCTGGCCTGTATTAGGAATAGTGTGGCCAGCAGGAGCAGGGAGGTCATTGTGCCCCTGTACTCTGCATTGGTTAGGCCACATCTTGAGTCCTGTGTCCAGTTCTGGGCCCCTCAGTTTAGGAAGGACATCGAGACACTTGAACATGTCCAGAGAAGGGCAACAAGGCTGGGGAGAGGCCTTGAGCACAGCCCTGTGAGGAGAGGCTGAGGGAGCTGGGATTGTTTAGCCTGGAGAAGAGAAGGATCAGAGGTGACCTCATTGCCCTCTACAACTACCTGAAAGGTGGTTGTAGACAGGAGGGGGTTGGTCTCTTCTCCCAGGCAACCAGCACCAGAACAAGGGGACACAGTCTCAAGTTGTGCCAGGGGAGGTTTAGACTCGAGGTGAGGAAAAAGTTCTTCACCGAGCGAGTCATTCGTCATTGGAATGGGCTGCCCAGGGAGGTGGTGGAGTCGCCGTCCCTGGAGGTGTTCAGGGGGAGATTGGATGTGGCACTTGGTGCCATGATCTAGTTGTGAGGTCTGTTGGAACAGGTTGGACTTGATGATCCTTGGGGTCTCTTCCAACCTTAGTTACTGTGATACTGTGATACTGTGATACCTCCAGTGATGGTGACTCTACCACCTCCTGGGGCAGCCCATTCCAATGGCAAATCACTCTCTCTGTGAAGAACTTCTTCCTAACATGCAGCCTAAACCTCCCCTGGTGCAGCTTGAGACTATGTCCTCTTGTTCTAGTGCTGGTTGCCTGGGAGAAGAGACCAGCCCCCTCCTGGCTGCAACCTTCCTTCAGGTAGTTGTAGACCACAATAAAGTCTCCTCTGAGCCTCCTCTTCTCCATGCTAAGCAACCCCTGATCCTGGCTCTGGGAAGATATGTGTTATGTGGAGAGGGTTGTAGAGTATAGCGGTGAGTTTGATCAGAGGTCTGGATGACCTAGGTTCCAAGCACAGGCTGAAGGATCTTGGGTTTACCCTGCTTCCAGGAATTGGTAAGATGGTCTCCAAGTGCACAGAGGGAAACTGTTGAAAGAAAGTGAAAAAAAATACTTTCTGAGTTTATTTCTGCAATGTCAAGAAACTACTAAGATCCTGGGGCCAGGCTTTAAGGGGGAATTCCACTGAGTGAGAAGAGTCGGCTGAAGAAATGCTGCATCTCCACTGCTGGGAACTTTTACAGATAGGCTAGTTCCTGCTGAAAAGCTCTGTCTCAGGACAGGAAAAAATAGATGGGGGCAGGCCTTCCTAATCCTTCCTTCCCCGTTACTCTGGCATACCAGGTTCCTAGTTAACAGGATGGGCTTCCTCTGCCTCATGCTGTTCCTCTGAGTGCTTTATGATATCATGGGGAACATGACCTTGGCAGCCTCTCTAGAAGGTGGAGGTGGGAGGGTAAAGTCATACTCTGAAGTCCCCACTCTCTTGTGTGCTTGATGTGCGTTTGCTGATGGCTACCAAAACCCCTACTCCTTGGGTGCAAATCAAGGAATTGGTCTACTGACCATGTGATGAAAGTGCCTTGGAGTCATGTGGAGAGCTTGGCAAACTAGGCTGAAGGAAGTAGATCTTGTGTGGCATCCATGAACTCCCTTTGAAGTGGAGCAGGCTGTGCAAATGCTAACAGCAGTATGAATGATCAGCAGTGAAAAACAGCATCCTTGCTGTCACCGTCTGGGCCACGTGCTAGTGTGCTCCTAGCAAGGGCCTTGGCAGCTGTGGCTCTGTTTCACCAGCATAATTTGAGTGTGGCTTTGAGGAAAAAAAGAAATCAGCCAAAGAGAGAAAATAAAAGAGCTCTTAGGGACAAATGTGAAGGCAAAGGGTTTAGCATCAAATGCCTTTTGAAAGCAGCTGTGGAGCCTTGCTCTGAGATAAAGGCTGGTTTGAAGCTGGAGAGCTAGGTGGCAGGACACACTGTTCCCATTTTGCCAGATGCTTTCTGGACCACCTGTCTTTCCAGGCTGGGTCCCCACAGAGCTGCTGTGGTGCTGCATGCTCCAGTGGGGTGGCTGGGTCTGTTACTGGGATCATGATGCTCAGCCCAGGCCAGAACCAAGGGCAGGTCTGAGGGTGTCATGGAGAGGAGAAAGCTTTTCAGGGGTCCTTTCTTTCTCTGGACAGCTCATAGGGCTAGAGAGAAATCATGCAATACTTTATCTTCACCCTCGTGAGGTTTTCAGGATTTTTGAGTAGAAGGCAATGAGAGTCTGGCTGCCCTGCTGGGTAGTACTAAATGGAGACTGTGAGTTTGAGGTGGTGCAAGGTCTGAAGCATCTGAGTCAAGGGAGTTTTAACCAAAACAAGCCCTAAAGAGTTTATGCTCAGTGCTTTAAGAGAACGAGGAAGGGCTTGAGTAGAAAACGTCTGGAACAAGATCAAACGCCAGACACACTCCTAAAGAAAGAAGATACATGGCCTTGGAGGAGAAAACAGACATGTAAAAGGAGATGGAGGCAGCTGACAGCAGACTTAGTTTCTCTGGATCTCATTTGTCTTCCTTGTGCTGCAACAGTCTAAACTCCAATGCCTGGGGACTGTGTGTGCCAGAACACACTGAAGCCCTTCATCATGTGCTGGCAGACAGGACAAGTCCATGATGAGCAGAAGCTTCCAGCTATCCAGAGGAATTATGTCTTGTTTGCATCATCAATTTTGAGGCTGCAGCCTTTCTTACACTGCACACAGGCAAGTGCAGGGAAAGAACAACTTCTTTCAGCAGGGCATTGACCCCTGCAAATGTGACCCTGGGGTGATTTTGTACAAGGGCTCTGATGAGGCTTCAGGAAGGTCATTGCACTCTCTGCTTCCTACCCTTCAGGTCAGTCTGGGTAGGAATGCTTCCTGGTCCAGATCTCTCCCCTTGTAGAGCACTTACACAAGCCTTCTGGGTCAGTACTTTCCAGTCTGAACATCCCAATCTGCTCAGCATTGCTGCTTCTCTTCCAGAAGCTGCTCTCCCATTTCAGACTCTGTGTGTGAAGAGAGGGCAGGTACTTCTGCAGTGATTTGATATAGATCAGTTACAAAGGGCTTTCTCTGAAACCCAAGAGATTGAGTCTGGGTATGCCTCTGTTGTCTGAAACTCCATGCTACACTTGTGTGAGCCATCAGAGGCAGTGTGGAAAAGAAGTTGAATGTAGAAGTTCCCAAGCTAGCTTTTTCCTCAGCTGCATGGAAATGGAGTTGAAGCAGGCCATGGTGGATGGGTGTCTGAAATGTCCCCATGGAGAAGGGGGGTCTGCACTGCCCCAGAAGCAGCTTCTTCCTTCCCAGCCTTCCTGTTCAAAGATTTCCAAGGAAAGGATGACCAGGGACAGGAAAAGGCCATTAAAGGGAGTAAAGCTTGAGTCTGTGGGGGCAGAGCTGTCAAGAGTGCAAAGGCAACACAGGGTGGGGAGCTGTGAAAGTCTCTGAAACACATAAGATGTGCTAGGCTGGTATTCCTGCCATAGTACAGCAGCGAAGAGCGGAAAGTCCCTGGCTGGGTCTTCTGTGTCTGATAAGGCAGGCTGGGTACACGCCCTGCCAGGGTGATGGGCAAGCCTGTCATGTGTGGATGCACATGCATGAAACCTGATGGAACTCCTTCGCCAGTTCCTCCTAGGTGCTGGGAGGGGGCTGGCAGGGAAGGACGACTCTGTTTTTCTCTGTTTCTTACACTTTTTCTTATGTATCTAGCAGCAGTCTCGGCTCCAGAGAGAGATAAAGTAATACAGCCTCTGTCCTGACCCAGCACTGCTGTTGTCTCCTCTGCCCTTTACACTGCTGAATTTCACCTGGTATCTGTGACATCCACTTATACTTGTAAGACATATTACCACTCCTCTGAATCGCCAGAGAGCATCGTTAACTGGCTCCCATAACCTGTCCCACAGGGTCCTGGGGTGGCTTGCTGTTGGACCAATCCCTGAAGCTGCTGCCCCTTCCAAACCCCCCACCCCCCAGTAAAGCTGGGATGAGGTGGCAGAGGCTCTTCCTTGCTCTTCAGATCCAGGAGATCTTCCCCTAACCAGCGTTTCTCACATCCTGAGAAAGTGGCTGCAGATTGAAGAGCTGTGATCATTGTCCAGGAGTGAGTGTGCCGCTCCTGTGACCCTTGTCCTTATGGAACAAGAGCTCTCCTGGCTCTCTGCCCTGCTCTAGCAGTGCTTAACCATGTGCCCTCCACCTCCCTGAAAAATCCTGGCCAGTACTAAAAAGGCAACCGCCTACCCGGCAAACTCCAAGTCTGGCTGTCACACGGAGCTGTTCCTGGCTCTGTGTGTGTGTGACAGCACATCCCAGAGACCCAAATTAGTAGCAGCAGAGAAAAGCATGCTGGAGAGGGCTTTGACTGAGGGCTTTGACCAAGGGTTTCTGAGTGGAGCCCAGGGCTCAGGACATGATGCATGAAGCTGGGCTGTCTTTTCCTGTGCTCCTTGTGCCATGCTCTACTACTGCAACAGGCCCCTCCAGCTCCTTACAGTAGAGAAGTGGTTAGGTCCTGGCTTCCAGGGAGGATGGTAGGGGACAGGTCTAACTAGTGTGGTCTGGTGCTGGCTGAGGACTGAAAAACTGCAACATATTTTAGGTAGCTTTTTAGTTTGGTTATTGCCTGTGGTGATTTGTTTTTTTGGGTGGTTGTTGTGGGTTTCTTTTAAGGGGAGGGTTTGTGTGTGTGTGCAATTATTTTTTGGTGGTGGGGGGTTGGTTGTTAGGTTTTGTGTGGTTTGTATTGGTTGTTGTTTGTTTGTTTGTTTATCTGTTTAATTTTAAAAGAGAGTGATTTCTTCAGACAGGAATGTTTCTAGTGAGATATGAACAAAGCAAAGGACTGCTCTGAGAGATACCTGTCCTCCATCTAAACCTTTTTCAGATGCCCTTACTGAATCTTAAACACCACTGTATGGTGGGACAAGAGGGTTTGTAGTCATCTTGTGGAAATACATCCTTTGTCACCAGCTCATCCCATGGTGGAGAAGCAGCCACAGAAGAGCAGACTGCTACCTGCCCGAGTCAGACAGTTTGTCAGGCAGATATGGTTGCAGCTCTATGTCCCAGGAGTACCTGGGTTGTTGGGGAATGGCACTGCTTCTACAGTGATAACAGACTTACTCTTCTGCTGTGGCCCTGCCATGGTCCGTGTGCATTGTGCCATCCTTCTCCTCCTCTATGTAATGGAATGAGAGATCAATTCTTGCACTCATTGACTGCCTGGTGTATTTAGTTAAGATTGTAAGATTTTCAGGGATCTCTGTGGGTCTGAGTCTTTGGACACCACTTGTAAAACTTATGGCTTCTGTGTGGCTTGGGCAGGCACATGTGGCTGGCATGACTCTGGAGTCATAGTGCTGATGCTCCTTGCAGTGTGCAGGAAACCCAAGTCAGGGTGCTTAGTGCTGACACCGGCTGTGGGAAATGCTTCAGCACTCTGCTTCCTTCTATACTGACCTAAAATCCCAGGAAAAGATTGCCACACTCCTCCAGGCCATAGGAGCCCTAATTTGGTCACACAATGCTTGTCTTTGCTGGAGGCACAATCTCAGGGACTCTGTGATGATTGGCTGGGATGGGCGTGCAAGGCTTGCTCCCTGCAGATCTCTTCTCACATAAAAAGGGCAAAGAAGAAAGCATCTCCCAAACCACAATCAGCACCAGCAGTGGTTGCAGGGAGGTAGAGAGAGCTGAGCATAGGAGACCTCCATGTGTCCTGCCACCCATAGTGAAAAAGCTTGCACAGCACACAGCAATCATTGAAAGAAGCCAAAATCTCCATCCTGCGACATCCATCCTAGTAGTAAACCTGCATCTGTTAAGAACTGATGTCATACTAGTGCTCCATATTCCATGGTGCCACTCCCTGGATTCATCCTTGCTGACACCCTGCAAATACACCTCACCCTGGTGTGCTTGACTGGTTGTCTCCAGGTTGTGGATGGCCCATTGTACCCCTGTGAGCACACTGAAAGACACCAGGTTTAGAGTCAGGGATGGGGCACGGCTGTCCTGCCGCAGGTGCACGTCAGAGAATACTTCACAGCAAATCAAGAGTGTTTTCCACTGAGCTCTGGGCCATGCACAGCTGACGTCTCACACCAAAGCTGTTTACCTCCACAGTGTAAAATATTAGCAGCAGTGGATTAAAGGGATTTTAATATCTTTATTGGGTACAAGATACACAAGCTCAGCCTGGTAACTGTCTTCAAGGAAAAAGAGTGACAGTAAACCTAAGTGTTCAAGGGAGAACTCAGGACTTTATCCTCCTTTTTACAACCTGTGCTGATTTGAAGATCATGCAGCCCAGCCTGAATTTGCATAAGCCCTCAGAGTGGTATGATGCAGGTTCATATTCTTGAAGGGGCACTGCAATCCCCCAGGTCTCGGTCTCACCCACTCTCTTATTTTGTTGGCAATGCTAATTTGTCCTTTGCTGCTGATGTATTTTGCAACAGGAGAGGTACTCATTTGGTCTATATCCTGCCTGCTGGCATAAGCAGTGAGCAGAGCAGCAATGGGGGTTTCATTGTCTTCTTGCTGCTCTCAGCACAGCTGAGGAGCACAGCAGAGATGTGTGACATCCAAAGTCTGGATCCTAGAGACACCAAGATGCTGGTCATCCCTTGCTGTGTGACAGGAGAGAAACCCAATGTCTGGCTAGGCAGTACCCCTCTCGTGTACCTTGTGGGGTTCCTGACGCTTTCATGGAACAATCTGTTTTAGATTTTCTGATGTTCTAGATCTCAGCTGTGCTTTGAAGTAGGGCATGGAGATTATCACACTGCCCTCAGTGTACACAGCTGTGGTCACTATGGGCTCTGCTGGAAGCTGTGCTAAAGGAACTTGCACTTCCCTTTCCAGCAGGTGTTCCAGCAAAGGCAGAAGATCTTTTCTGTTTTTTTTTTTTGTTTGTTTGTTTGTTTCCTCCTTCCAAGAAGCTGCCTTCACTAGGAAATGAAAGCATGACCCTTCCTCTGGGCTCCAGACCCTGATCAACTCTTAAGTCATTGGGTTCTGGCTTTGCAGAGCAGGCAGCACTGAGATGAAGAGGTCTGTAGGTCACCTGTCAGGTCTTCACCATGGCTGCCACAGCTGCATTTAAAGGATCATGATGCAAGAAAAAGGTTATTGACTGCAGGCTTGGGCCTGGAGCACCACCACTGTGTTTATGTGAAAGGAAAGAGCAAACAGCTAAAATCCTGCAGGAATCTCAGCCTCTGAAACCGTGTAAGGATCTGAGCCACCAACGACACTCACTCCTTTGTCTTTCCTCCACTCTGAATGTCTCTACTGGGTTCCCCTCCAGCCAGGACACAGCAGGCTGCCATTCTAGCAATGGTGGCATGCAAATTGCACTGTGTTTATCCTCCCAGTGTGCTTCTCAACTCAGCCATGCTACAGACAGGAATCAAATGTCTCAATTGTTTCAGTGCCCCCTGAAGTCATAGCGGTGCCCAGTGCAGATCATCAGGGTGGACACTGGTTTGCCCCTGACACAGATGTGCGCCCCTTGTGCTGGAACCCCCTCAGCATAACTCCTGGCAAGTGTTGACCCAGGTCAGCCAGTTGAGTCTGCCAGCTGGGCAGTTGATTCTGAGGGCAGGCATCATTCCCAACAGGCAGTTTGGGTGCAGTCAATGAGGGTGAAGAGAGTTTAATAGGATGGAAGCTGCCTGTCCCATGCCTGTGGGCCAAGGCCAGAAAGCAGTCTCCAGCAGAGCTAATTTCCTAGTACAGATGTAGATGCAGGGTTCCTGTGCTTCTCTGTGCAGTCCAGGATGTTGATTTTTGCACAATCACAAAATCTTAGAATCATAGAATAGCTAAGGTTGGAAAAGACCTGCAAGATCACCAGATCCAACTGTTAACCTGATGCTGCCAAGTCCACCACTGAACTATGTCCCTAAGCATGACACCTACATATTTTTTAAACACTTTCAGGGATGGCAATTTCACCACTTCCCTGGGAAGTATGTTTCAGTATTTATACACTCTTCAAGTGATGATTTTTTTCCCTACTATCCAATCTAAACCTCCCTTTCTTTCAGGTTGTTGTAGAGTATGATAAATTCTTCCCTCCAGACCAAACAACCCCAGTTCCCTCATCTTCTCTTGAACTGATGCTTTACTGCCTGTAGAGGCTGTGAGTTTGTCAAAAGGATGGCCTCAAGCCACAGAGATGCACCAGAGCCCAGGTCATCCACGTTGTCACTGCTTCTGCCCTGATCCTGTGTTTCCAGACATCAGCACATGGCAACAGCAGGGCTGGCACATGGAGCTGGAGAGGGCCAGAAGGATCTTCTACCTGCTCATGGTTCAAGTGATTGTCATGATGGGTCAGTGCCTTGTTGTCCCATGCCATATGCTGCAGACTGGCTCCTGACAGCTCTCTGAGTTTCTGTTTCCCAGTTACCTTCTTCCTTTCATTTCCCACATTTTTATCTTTGGCTATAAACAGCCCCAAGAGGGACTTCCCAACCCTCATGGAGGAAGACAAAATAATTCCTGAAGGAAGTGACCTGGATGCCTGAAGGCAGGCAGTTGTAAATGATAGCAAATAATGACCCTGGGGAGGAGGTATTGGAGGCAGCAAGGGCAGAGGATGCTTCCAGGAGCAGGGCTGCCAGGGGCTTTTTGGCGGACATAGAGCTGCTGCTGTTAGCTCTTTAGTGCTCTGGAGGGGACTGCCGTTAGGAACCCAGCTGTTAGGGTTCTCTGATCCCGCTCTCCAGGCTGCTGAGATCTGCAATCTCCGGTTTGGCACAAAAGCATGCAGCATGCTGTTGAAAGGTTGGGCGGGGGGAAGGGGAAGGAGAAGGACACACAAATCCAAGAAATGCTTTGAATGGATGAGACCTCTCATTCTGGCAGCTCTATGTCAGTGCCAGCTGCCATTCTTTCTGGCTACACAGAGGTATTGGTTTCAGAAACAAAATCTTCCTCTTAAGAGACTGTCTTCTTCCCCAGGTGAACCTCTCTAGACAATGGTCCTGGAGGTCTGCAGGAAGATCAGCATTCATCATCTTTAGCCTTGGCTGGTCTTGGGAGCTGCTGACCCCATAGCATCTGGGGTTACAGCCCTCCACAAACCCTCTCCATCATGAGGCAAAGATACAGATAGCTGGCACACTTCTATCTCAACATTGTCTATTTGACTTGGTTTGTCCATCTTTTCCCAGCCACAGTCAGCTCCCTCATTAGCTATGACATATCATGTTTAAACCACACAATGATAATGACAATGTCAGAGCCAGCAGCAAATGCCAGAGAACTTTTGTACAAGGTTAATACAGAGACCATAAAAAAAATTGATTCTGAATTCAAACAAATGTATGCAAGCCTGGCAGAAAACGTGTGTTGCACATCCTTCACACCTGCCTTCTTTATTCATATCCAGCACAATGGCTTGCCCATGGATCTGGGGGCTTGCAAGCATCATAGAATAGAATCACAGAATCAACAAGGTTGGAAAAGACCTCAAAGGTCATCAAGTCTAACCGTCACCAAGGCCTCATGCCTACTAGACCATGGCACCAAGTGTCATGTCCAATCCCCTCATGAACACCTCCAGGGACAGTGACTCCACCACCTCCCTGGGCAGCCCATTCCAATGGCTAACAACTCTCTTGGTGAAGAACTTTCTCCTCACCTCGAGCCCAAACTTCCCCTGGTTCAGCTTGAGACTGTGTCCTCTTGTTCTGGTGCTGGTTGCCTGGGAGAAGAGACCAACCCCCTCCTGGCTACAACCTCCCTTCAGGTAGTTGTAGACAGCAATAAGGGTCTCCCCTGAGCCTCCTCTTCTCCAGGCTAAACAATCCCAGCTGCCTCATAGGGCTGTGCTCAAGGCCTCTCCCCAGCCTTGTTGCCCTTCTCTGGACACGTTCAAGAGCCTCAATGTCCTTCTTAAACTGAGGGGCCCAGAACTGGTGTGGCCTAAGCAGTGCAGAGTGCAGGGGCACAATGACTTCCCTGCTCTTGCTGGCCACACTATTCCTGATGCAAGCCTGGATGCCATTGGCCTTCTTGTCCACCTGGGCACACTGCTGGCTTATGTTCAGCCAGCTGTCAATCAGCACCCCCAGATCCCTTTCTGTTTGGCAGCTCTCCAGCCACTCCAAACCCAGCCTGTAGCTCTGCATGGGGTTGTGTGGCCAGTGTGTAGAACTGGCACTTAGATGTGTTAAATGCCATGCCATTAGACTCTGCCCATCTGTCCAGCCTGTCAAGGTCCCTCTGGAGAGCCCCTTCTACCCTCACCAACACCTGCTCCCAACTTGGTGCCATCCACAAATTTGCTGATGACTGACTCAATCCCCTCATCCAGATTGTCAATGAAGATATTGAACAGGATGTGGCCCAGCACTGATCCCTGGGGGACACCCAGAAGAAATGAGCACCCATTTGGCTTGAAAACCACTGACTAACTTCCAGAAAAGCTTCTGGGCTTCACTTTGTGGCGTGGAAGTTAAAGGTGCTACCCAAAGTGCTACCCACTAAATACCTGCATGTCTGGGACACTCAGCCCCACCAGCAGAGGGCAAGAGATGGGTCTTGCAAGACCAGGGAGAAATCAGGCAAGTGAGAGGGGAAAACAATTTAAGAAATTACAGAAAAAACAGGATGGGGAGGACGTCAGCTGCCCCTGCTGCCCCCAGCCCCGTTCCTGAGCAGCATCAGGCCTTTTACCCCTGCAGTCTTTGCCCTGAGGCAAGGCTTTCTCAGCCTCCCAGAGGCTCAAAAGGCTTTTTTAAAGCCAGCGCTTGCCATCTAGGGGCAAAATAAGGTCATGGCAGCCCTCCTGCCGGCAGAGGGTTGCCGCTTGGCATTGTTCTGGCAGAACCTGGCGCCTGCGCTCCTCCTGGTCTGTAGCTGGGCAGTGGCTCCCAGTCCTAGCAGGGATATCCAAGGAAGACAGAAACTGGGAAAGGCGGTGCTGGTTCAGCTTCATGCAGGCAGCTCACCGGGCTCTTTGCAGACAGCCATGGATTGGCTGCTTTAGTGTGGATCCAGACATCAGAATGGTCACTGGCAGAGCTGCTGCCCAGCATAAGTGGGAGCTGAAAAAAGTCTGCTGGCATAGAAGAAAATGTACCATGGACTGGATAAATGCTGCCTTCCAAGTCAGCATCCTCCCGGTAATCAGGTGCTTTCCAGGCCAGCATTCTCCTGGGGACCAGTGCCAATGCTCCTGGGGTTCTATCAGCATTCTACTGGAGAACTAAGGTATCACCTTTAGTACCTTAACATCTCCAGTTCCACTACCACATAGGTGACTATGCCAGTGTCCAGAATGTATGTGGAAGCTCAACTACTGTAACATCTGGCAGCACAAAGCAAAGGCTGGGGGATGCTTGCATGCTGGAAGTGCTCCATGTGTTGTAACACTCTAAAGCCACAAGAGACTCCCAGAGTCACATTTAACTCTGGCCTATCATTCTTAGGATGCAGAGAGAGGTCCTGCTGTACAGGAATGTCAGTATGCCCAGTGCCTGCTCCATGCAATGCTGGAAACCCAGGGAGTATTGGAGTGCCCCACTTGGCTGAGGAGCTCCTCTGGGAGCTGGGCCATACTGTCCACAGCCTCTCTGTTTGGTCTGCCTCTGCAGATGAAGCAGATGATGCAGCAGTGGATGCAGCATGCAGTTGGTAGGAGGAGAGCAAGTAGGGATGCTCCTTGTTCTTCTCCAGGGAAGCTCCCCAAAACATGTCCTGCTCCATCCCTGTCCCACAGCTCTGGAGGCAGCTGGAGAAGATGGGGTTTCTACTACGGGGAAGTGAGATCATCTCCTCTGAGCAAGTGACAAGTCAGCATTGAGGAGATACGCTCCTCACACTGCGCAGCGGGAGAGATGGGCGCATGGAGAACATGCAGTGTGCACTGCTATGAAAAGTGGTGTGACTGCCAGGGCCACCACACTTCATGACAGGCATGTGGAACTCTTGCTTGTACAACAGTGGCAAAAAAAACACCCAAAACCCCCCAAAGAGCTGGCAGAGGAGTCCTAGTCTTGGTGAGCTCATCCAAAGACCTTCTGCTGCTTCAAGGAGCAGCCATTTCCTGAATGCACCATGAGCAGCAGTGCTTGGGTACAGCTAAGCTACTGGCTTTAGCCTCCCAGCACCTCTGCAGCCATGTGCTTGGTGTTTCCCAGCTGTGAAAGACCAGTAGTACTCCTGAGGCAGGGAAGAGGCCAGCCTCACCAAACAAAGACACAGCCCTGTTCTGCAAGGAGAAGCCCACAATGGGGCAGCAAGAAGAGAGGCCTCTCCCTCCTCCACATCTGTTTGGGTTTCAGCCCACCTGGCCTGGCCAGTGGCAGCTACAAAGGGAGGTGGATGAAGAAGGGACAACATGGATGATCCCAGGGGTCTTCAGTGAGCTGGGCACTTGGACACTTTAGCAAGATCCCGTATGCAGGTGAGACGAAAGCTACAGCCAGGCTGAATGCTTAGCACTGGGTTTTTAAAGCACTTGTGTTTGGGTTTGCTGCATCCCAGGGCAGGATCCCTGCTGCTCCTCCACTCCCAGCGTCCAGTGTGAAAGGGGAGAAGCTCCTGAGGGTGATGTCATCTCTTGGGAGATGCACCAAACCCTTCTGTGACACTCTTAGAATCTGCACTGGTAACAATTCTGGCTCCATATCCTTACATCAGCTGTGATACCACTTCCATGGGGACTGGGTTCACAGGTTACACTTGGGACTTGTTCCCAAATACTGTCCTTGCTTTGCCCACCCTCACACACTTGGCCTCCTGGCCATCTTCACAAGTCAGGCCCTGCTCAATTTTATCGTTGATGCTTAGGATGGTATTAGGGTGTCCAAACTATGCCTACCCATCCATACACCCACACATCCATGGGTATGCCTACCCATCCATACATCCATGCATCTATCCTTACATCCATCTCTTCCTTTCTTCCAACTTGTCCGTGCATCCACCTACATATCTGCATGGCTCCTTCCCTCGATCCCTGCATCCTTTCCCCCATGTTAAACCACTGACTGTGCATGCACCCTTTCCTTTCTCCTTTGCCTCATGACATACATGTTCACACCCCTATTGCTTCCATGATCTGATGGAGCTACTTTTACTTCTTTCCTTGGCTCAGGACATGGCAGAAAGAGAAGGAGCAGTAAGTTGAGATTGTTTTGCTTCACAGTCCAGCACAACATGCCTCCTCCCCAATAAAAAGTGAGCTGATCCTGGCAGTGAGGCAGTGAGAGGAGGCCAGGCCTGAAAGTCAGCCCAGATATTTGGTAGGGTTGGTGGCAGTCAAGCAGCCCAGGCACTGCTGCACAACTGTACACACTCATGCCCTGCTGCAAAGGCTTTTGCTTTACCAAACAAGCCCTGCATACAGCTGGGTGCTTGCTGTACCTCAGTCCCTCTCTGAGAGACGCTCTAGATTAGGCCACCCTGTGCTGCATTGAGGTATGGATGTTTTTGCACCTTGGTGCTAGAGACCTTCCCTGCTGTGTAGTTTTGTAACCCCAGTAGGAACCAGGCCATGTTCTCCCGCACTTTTCTCCTGCTGGGCTTGGGCTGATCCCTGTCCCATGCCAGGGAGTTGGACCCATCCCTGCTCCTCGTGGACACAGCCCATAGGCTGCTTTGACCTGGCAGAGCCTCAGCATCCCCAGTGCTGCCTTGTACCAGCTCCCCCAGTGATCCTGGCACAGGACCCACCATGGGTAGGCGGGATACAGCTGCAAGGCAAGTTTGGAAGTGCCTCTGTCTATTCAGGGTAGGGTGTGCCCAGGCAGGGCTTCAGCCTGCAGCAGGAAGCCTCCTGCTCACTCAGCAACTGCGCAAGCCATGAAGAGCCCGAGCCTAGAGGAAGTGGGACAGGAGGTGCCGGCACTGGGACTGCTCTCATGGTCCTTCCTGTTTTTCTTCTTCACAGCTTGAAGCAAAGTTGACTTTGGCATCTGGAGCCACTCTTTAATCCCAGATTGCTGTTCACCCCAGCCCTCCCCTTGCATCTTCAAGGTTCCAGATAAAGCCCTGTTCACCCACGTCCCAGCACTAGGGCATCCTCCTCCTGGCAGTTGGGAGTGCAGCACCCAGCACAAGCATCCTTATGCCCCAAGCATTGAACCTGCGCTTCCTTGGCATCCCTGCTGCCCATGTGTCACATTTACGGTGTGCTGGGGCAGGGAAACTGAGCCATTGGGCACGACAGCAGGCAGGCAGTGCAGGGCAGACAGGACTTTCTGGTCGCATGACAACCTCTCGCCTGCTCTTTCTATCTTCAGCCACCAAATGGATGTCAGGTCCCATCTCTTAAGCTTCCATGAGAGAGGAAAGGGATCACCCTCGAGAGCCAGGGGCAGCAAGATGGAGGACCAGATGTGTGCCTCCTGCCCTCAAGTTGCCTTGCTCACCAGAAATGGCTGCCCACACCATAGGGTCAGAGAAGCCTCAGCTAAGGGGACACAGGACTTGGCATTTGGGAACAGCACAGCTAGCAGTCCTGAGCCTGTCATTTCTCACCTACCCACCTGTGCTTGCCTGCACAATGCAGGCACACATGCCGCTGTGGATGTGCAAGACTGGTGCTCTGTGATCCCCCAAGCCAGCAGCCACACAGGCCTGGACTTTCTAGTTTATAAGCAGGCAGCATATGGGGGGCCAGAGCCATCAGCTCACACTCTCTCCCACTTTCTGGGTGTTGCACTCCTGCGTCTTGAGCAGGTGTCAGCTTCTAAACCAGCGCCAGATGCAGGGAAACTATGGAGCTCAGTTTGCCAACACAGGCAGCACTGCTATGGGGTGGATGTCACCATGTTCAACAGCATCTTATGGACAACCACACTCCTGATCCCCTCCACAGTGGTAGAGGAGTGCAACCTGGTGGTGATAAGGACAGTTTTCCAAGTGGAAAGTACCATGCTGGGGATGGATGGGAGACAAGAGTGAGTCTGGCACATCCAGAAAGGGTACTGGCTGGGTTGGACGCTGAGGATCAGAGTCCAGCAGGTGACAGCACTGTGACATAGCTGGAGCTGTTGAATTCCAGGATGCACCTGGGAAAGAGGATGTGGCTCTTGGGTCCAGAAGCCAAGGCAGGGTTTGGCCCCATACACATCCCCAGTTTGGTGACCTGCCTTGCTCCATGGATAGCCTTGCTCTGGGGAAATTCTCACTGGGCCTGTTCCCAGCCCACAGTGTAGATGCTATCCCAGTAGCACACTATAGATAGAGGGCTGACCCCCATCTCCCCCAGCCAGGGTGAGTATGCTCAGCAGGTGCAGCAAGGGGCCGGGATCCCCTAAAGCCAAGCATCAGCATGGGCAGCTCCCATGTCCCTGCACAGGAGGTGGGAGTGCAGAGGAACCTAGCAAGAGCAGAGGTGTCCACAGGCACAGAAGCCATTGCAGAAGATGCAGCCATGCCCTGCTCCCTTCCAACCCAGTTCCCACAAGGACCCTTTTGTGAGGTCCCCCACTCCAGGCTCTGAGGTTCAAGGGCAGCCCTGGGGCTCAGCCAGGAGTGATACGTCTCACTGATGTGGAAAGCACAGGGGCCCAGCCCTTGCTGGCTCTGCTCCCTGCGCCACTGCTGCCTGAATTTCCACCCAGCCCCATCTGGATCTCGTTGGGCTGCTGGCTCAAAGTGCTGGGATCAGGAGGTGCCAACACATGGAAGCCATTAGAGGGGCTGGGTCGAGGCGTGGGGAGGGGGCCGCATGCTGAACAAGGGGGGCTGTGCAGAGGGTCCTGGCCCCGCTGCTGGGCTGGTGAGTGCAGGGGAGATATCCCAGGCAGCTGCCTGAATCCTCTTCTGGCACTCAGCAAATGCTGGCCCAGGTGAGGGGTTCTCTCAGCTCCTACAGTCACCTGGGGAGGGGGCTAACCTGTGTGGTGATAAGCCCTGTGCACCTCCTGCAAGGACCATCCCAAAGCTGGCATCCTCACCTGGGTGCCACTCACCTTTTCCCCTGGCCCAGTACCATCTGCAAGCTGGTCTTCTTGCCTGGGCAGTGCCAATGCTATCCCCTTTATTGGCATGACTGTACAGTCCAGTCATAGCATGGGTCAGGTGGGGAGAGGGATGGGGGTGAAGGGGGTGTCCCTTCTGCCTGCTGGCAGCTGGAGGAGGATGATAGGCAAGGCACCCCTGGGAGCCTGCGCTCATGGTCCCCCCTGACATTAGGCAGTGAAGTGGGACTGGCTCAGCATCTTATCCCCATGTGTTCAGCAGCAGTCAGCAGTGGGGCTGGCCCATCGCCCCAAGTTCAAGGTGCCTCCAGCCAGCTCCTGATGGGCACGAGCAGCCCAAGGCTGCTGGCAGCAGAGCTTCTCTCCTTAGGATCCATCCTGCACCTCCAGGTTGATGGGGGCTCCAGCAATATCTACAGCCGTGGGGGACCCGGGAGGTGTGGGGTCCTTGGGGACCAGCAAGTGGCATCAAGTCCCACGCGTGGGTGAGCGGGTGCAGGGAGCAGGGATGGGCCAGGGCTCACTACAGAATCTGGGCCTCTGCAGAGAGAGAGGGAAGGGAGTCAGCAGGGGCACTGACCTCCTCCCCCACTCTACACTTCTTACCCCATATTCTCCTCATTAACCACCCCCTGCACCCCGACTCACTGGGCAGTGCCTTCAAGTGGGTGGCAGCAACCAAGAAGTTGTGGGGTTTGGTCTTGTCCTTGCCGTGTTTCCTAACTCGGAGCCTGGGGACAGAGCAGTGGTGGCTGAGTCCCAAAGCAACGTTAACCAACCACCCCCACCCCCACCCTGCGTCTGTCCCTGGTGATCCTGCTCTGCATCCCCATCCAACTGTGCCCAGCTGTGCCTAACTGAGCCTGGCCACTCCAGTGGGTCAGCAGCAGGGTGACAGCAGGAGTCCATCATAAGATACAGCGTGGTGTGTGGGCCAGGACCACCAGCAGAGCCACAGCATGACAAGGAGAGCCCAGCTGTGGCAGGATAAGAGGGAATCTGGGGAAAGGCCTAGCAAGCAGTCACCAGGGGCAAGACTTTCAGGAGACAAAGGTATACAGAAAGGCCTCTGCACTGACTCAAGCATGAGAATCCCCAAGAAGGCAGGAGCCTTTGGGGTGATGTTAGTAGCAGCATCATCTCTTGGGGATACACACAAAGGTCCTATGGATGTGGGCTATTAAGGAAGACCCCAGGCAGGCTATGCAGTGACAGTGGGGTGTGCTGGGAAGAAGCATTGATGTAGCAGAGGGGCAAGGGGAGCACAAGCCACCTTATGGGGCTGCCATCAAGTCTATTTGGGCAGACACTCCACAGCAGAGCTGAGGGGACCTGGGGCACCTCATGTTGAGGGTTTAGGGACCAGAATAGTATAAGGACAACAATCATGCAGACTCCTCCCTCTCAAAACCCAACCTACCAGATGAAGGTGGTGATGATGAGAACAGAAGCCAGGATGAAGAAGGCAAAGACCCCAAGGGACACTAGGACAGCCATCTTCTCCAGGGGATCACTGTGGCCTACAACAGAAAGACTGTTACTGCTGAGGGATGCCAGAGTCCCTAGCACCCAGGGGACCCTATTGCAAGTTCTTGGACAACTTTTTACCCCAGTCACATATGAGCATGGGGCAAGAGATCCTTCCCATTACTGTCAGTCACACATGTGCCCAGGTAGGCAGCTGCCAGTGTGAAGTCCTCTCTCCAGCCCCCCACTCCCAGCACTACTCACTTATGGGCTCAGGGTTGGGAGCCTGGGAGGGCTCCTCAGCTAGGCTCTCCTGGCTGCCATCTGTAGTGGTTTCTTCACTTGCTGTGGTGCCCAGGTCTGGAAGGAAAGAGGGGATGGGAAACACTCACCCAAAAGCATGGGCAGCGACTCAGAAACCCACAGAGAGAAGCAAAGAAGGGTGTCCTTGTGCCCCAGGGGTCCCATGAACCCAAGGGTGGCCTCAGGCTGCTCTTCGCTGAGGCTGCTCCTACAGGGGTGCATCCCCACATGAGGGCAGCAAGCTGCATCCTCTTTAGAATAGAATAGAACAGAATAGAACAGAACAGAATAGAATAGAATAGAATAGAATAGAATAGAATAGAATAGAATAGAATAGACCAGGTTGGAAAAGACCTTCAAGATCATCGCGTCCAACCTATCAACTAATCCAACCCACCTAATCGACTAAACTATGGCACCAAGCACCCTATCAAGTCTCCTTCTCTTTATGGGGCTGGGAGATGTTTTGCCCCTTTGCAGCTCTGCCTCCCACCATGAGGCCAGTTTTTGGAAGGTGCACAAGACCAACTTTGTGGGTCAACTTCAAGGAACCCCAGGAGTTGGGACTTGTCCTGGGTGGTATTTAGGAGCATGAGTGCTGTGGAGGGGCAGAGGAGAGAGAGGGGCAGCCCAGGGTGCTGGAGGGTCTCTGAGGAGGAATGGCACAACCTGGTATGGGTACTGGGGCGGCAGCTTGTGCCTGCTTCACACCTGTGACTGGCGTTGCCCGGGCCTCAGCGCTCCACTCGCTCCAGTTTCCTGCATCCAGGAAGTCCTTGGCGCTGACTTGGACCACATGCTCCAGCCCGGCAAAGGCATCTGTGATCACCTCAGACAGGTTCACCGTCTCCACCTGCACGGGGCAGACAGCAGCTGCGGCACAGGCAGTGGTACCCCTTGCTGCACTCCCCGGCTCTGTGCCCACTGCATTTACACGCCGGCTTTGTCCCTCCAAGTCCACTACTTACCACAGACCAGGAGTAGTGGATGACGGGCCGGTACTGGAGACGAAATCTGAGCTGGAAGTGGGGTTCCTTGGGCCAGGAGGAGGGGTACTTCCAGCTCACATGGAGCCGCCGCGGGGCCTGGGGGATGGGCTCCACAACTAAGCCTTCTGGAGGGTCTGGTTTAACTGCATGGGAGAGGACAGGGAGCCCTCATCACAGTGGACTGCCACACAGAGGGGAGGTTGGGCTCCCACTGCCGCCTGGGGCTGGATGCCTGAGGGATAGGTGGATGCTGGGATGGATGGATTGATGGATGAAGGGGGACTCACTGATGGCCTGCATGGTGACATCGAGGAGACGGAAGCTGGAGCCCAGGGGGTTCACCTCAGTGATGTTCAGGCGGTAGGAGCTCCAGAACTCTGATCTGTGAACAGTGCAGGTGCCAGGGCGGGATGGATCCTGCAAACATGGCCCCACGTGCCCGTTCTTGTTCCTGCAGATGGGGAGGTAGGGTGGTGACATGTCCCCTGCCCCCACCCATGCAAGGTTTCCCGGTGCTGCCAAGGGACATGGAGATCCCATGCCAAGAGCCTGGTGGAAGAGGCAGTCCTTCCAGAACCTAGCATGTCCCTTTGAGCATGACCAAAGGGACACCCATCCCCCAGTCCCTCCTGGAAAGGTCCCTACGAGGAGCAAACCCTTCTCCCCGGCCCCCAGGCTTAGGCAGCTGGCTTCCCCATAGGGACCCTCACTCCAAGGACCCTGCTGAGGACAATGGCTGAACCTCTGGGATAGGGTCCAGTTCCCTGAAAGCAGGATGAAGGTGAGAGTCAGTCCTACCTCCTCTTCTCTTCACCCGTCAGTGATTTCTTCCTACCATGGAGAGAGATGAAAAAGTAGATGGTAAGGAGGGGACAAAATCACCCCAACTCTACCATGACCCAGAGGAGGGACAGGGGTCTCCTCACTGGAGAGCAGCCCCCCACTCCCATAGTGATGAACACAGGCAACACAGCACAGGGGATAGAGCTAAAACCATGCCCTGCCCTGCCAGCAAGTAGCCTTGCAGAGGGAGCTGAGGGTCCCAGGGTAATAAGATAGCGAGGTGCAGAGGAGGATCTTCCCCAGAGGATTCCTGTCCTCTGTCAGGGGTTTCACTTTTTGCAGCAAAGATGCAGGAACAGTGATAACAGCAGCTACCTGTACAGTAGCTGGCTTTGCCTTTCTCCTACAGCCCCAAAAGTGTTCTGCTCCCCACCACTCCTTGTCTGCTGAGCCCCTGATGCTTCCCTGCCAAGTCCCCAGCCCCTCCCTAGTCCTGCAGCTTTCAGCAGGGCTCTGCTTTAGGAGCCCGGACTGACATCAAAGTAGCCCACTAATTTGGCCTGCTGGGATAATTAGAAGCAGTGATGCTGTCAGGGCTCCTTTCATCCTGAAGCATGCCAAGACACTCAGTGGCTTGCAGATGACCTGTTTCTCTTTCATAGTCCCTCCAGTGCTGGCAGAGCCTTCGGCAGGGAGGGAGCCTGCCTGTACCGGTCTCCCAGTGTTGCTGGGGGGCACCCCTTGGAGTATGCACATGCTCAATGCTCTGCTTACCCCAAAACATGACTGGGGTGAAGCATAGTTCTTGGGGCAGGAGGTGAACAGAGAGCATGGGTGAGACGGCCAGCAGGATTTGGTAGTTATCCTTGGCTAGGACCCAGGGCTCATCCCATAAACCACCCCCAGTCCCATGTCCGGTAGGGATACATCACTGTAGGTGGTGATGTATCTGGTAGGGAGAAAGGTCTCCACACTGGAGGTCCAGGAGCAGGAGAAATTCTCATAGTCAGATGCTCTGCAGGACACAAAGGGCACTCCTGGCAAGTCTGGGGTCAGGAAGGAAGTGACACTCAGTGAGGAGTCCCTCGTCCCGCCGCCCAGCCAGCACACAGGGACCCCTGTGTCACTGCAAAGTCCCCTCTTGACAAGCTCCTGACAGGGATGCTGGCACTGCTGGCCCGTCCTCGTAGAGCTGCATACCTCCCACCCCCCAGCCCGCTGATGTGCTACTCACACCCCAGCCGCAGGGACACGGTGTGCAGGAGGCCACCGTCCTCACTGTGGCAGCTGTAGGTTCCTGCAGTGGCCAAACTGGCACGCGGCAGCACCAGGGCGCCCTGCCGGGTGGCCGAGCCCTCTGGCAGTGCCGCGGCACCTGCACGCCTCCATTGCACGGGCAAGCTGGGGAGAAGAGACCAGGCAGGTTAGAGGACAGGAGAAGTGGGGTCACCCCCTGCGTACCCCATACCGTCCCACTGGATAAATCTGGTACGCACAGAGAAGACCTACCTGGCGTGGGCACCAGTGCACAGCAGGGTCACATCTGTCCCCACCTCTCCGTACTGCACACCTGGAGGGATACACACATCCCCAAAGGAGTGTTAATACTCCATGCCACGCCATGCCAGCATTGGGGGTTGAAGTGGGCAGCCTGGAGCTCCACCACCCTGGGGAGCTGGACACTGGCTGTGGGGTACAACCAGGGGGTACTGAAAAGACTGGGCACCACTTGGGGCTGGGCAGCTGCACAGGACAATTTGCTGGAGGAGCCCACTGTCCTGGCACTGTGCTTCATTTAAGCCCTGACGCTGGTATGTCCGTGCTGGCTAGGGGGAACTGGTGTGTCCCCAGAGTCCCCATGCCTCAGAGATGGGGAGCTGCACGGGGGGCTTGGAGGGGCTCACCTTCCTCTCCCCAGCCCTCGGGGACGGTGAGGGGGCTGACGCCAAGGCTGCTGCGAGGAACACCATCACCCTGCCCAGGCCTGGGATGGAACTGCGCATCTGGAGGAGGCAGAGAGGGGAGGCAGAAGGTGTTATCCCCTGCAGTGGGGTGGCCAGAAGGGTCCACAGCCCAGATCATCACTGCCCACCACAGACTCCACATCTGCCTCTCATCTTGCCCCATTCTGCTGAGGACAGTATGGGGACCATACTGTCAGGATCCCAGCTGTGACAGCTGGCAGAGTCTGTGCTGTGGTAACATATGGATCCTGGCTGCCAAGGAATCCCAGGGGTGCCTGGAGGGAGGATGCTAAGGGCAAACACCATCCAGGAGATTGGGGCTGTGTGGATTGGCAGGATCAGGGGGCTCTGCGCCACTGCAGCCAGCCAGGGCTCCTAGCCCCAGGGTGGTCCAGAGACCTGCTCCTTTGCAGCTGGAGCAGGAAGGGACCAAGGAGACATTCTGTCCTGTACTTAAATAGTAGGAGACAGCAATTAGATCTGAACAAGCTCACACAGACAAAGAGAGCAGGTCTGTGAGAGCCCAGACTGTAACAAGAAGGGGGGCTTGATGAGTTAAGGACATCTCTGCACCCACTGCAGGGCTGGCCTGTACAGGTCTGTGCCCTTCCTAGGCCATTTGGGGTCTCTGTACCCAGGGAGAACAGCCCTGAAGTTCTTTCATCCCACTCAAAGATCACCAGTGGCTTTGGGATGAGAACTGTGGGGGATGCTGAGTTAGGGATGTGTGCCCAACTCTTCATGGGTCAATCCCAGACACAGACTGGGGTCTCCCCATCATAGCACAGCCAGCATCACTCTGTGCCAACCAGCATCACCCAAAGATGTCCGTGCCAGCCTACACTGTTCTGCATACATCAGCCAGTGCCACCCTGACCAAAGTAGTCAGCACTACACAGCCAGCATCTTCCTGTCCATAGCAACCAGCATTGCCCCAAGGTATCAATACCAGCCTGCATCATCCTCCACTTGATATCCAGAATCATCCTGCTCACCACAGCCAGCATCCTCCTGCCTGTGCCAGCCAGCATCATCCTGCCCATCAAAGCTAGCACCTCTCTAAGGCATCCATTCCAGTCTGCATCATCCTGCACATACCAGCAAGCATCATCCTGTCTGTACCTGCCAACATTATCTTATGGACATCTGTCCTGGTCACCATCACACCATCCATACCAGTTGTGTCACAGTATCCTTTTCTGCCAGCCTCACCTGGTCCCAGAAGGTACAGATAGCTGAATCCTTTCTCCCTGGAAGACCACCTTGCCCACCTCTTGTGAACGGGCTAGGCTGTTATTTACAACCATACTGCTGGATACTGCTCCTGGCTGCAGGTGGGCTGGGACTGAGACCACGCAAGGCAGCAAGCTCCCTGCCAGCTTCAAAGCTTACAGCTAGTGGGTGTAAATCCACATTCCCCTGAGTCACCCAGATTGAACAGCCAAGTTGCTTCAGGGAGGATGCTCTAGCCCTGCAAAGGTGCTCCAGAGCAGCTGCTGGTTCCTCTCTGGTGAGCAGGTGCCCATGACCACAGATTAAACTGAGTGGAAAAGAAAATGAGAGCTACAAGATGACGTGCTGCAACTCAGTGAGTGCAGGGGGGAAGGTGGGCAGCATCCTGCATCAGCTCTGTCCTGAATACACCAGGCAGCCTCACACACAAACCCCAAATGTAACTAAGTTCATGAGACTGTCCTAATCTTTTCCTACCAAACCACCTGTAGAACTGTTCCCAAGAAACATCAGTGAAAAGATCTCTGCCAAAACTATGCTGGTAACTAACTGAGAACATTCAGCCTGAAGTAAATATTTTGCTGGTGGAAAAAACCAACCAGCCAAACAACCAAAAAAAAGAGCATCAATCCCAAACCCAAACCCAACCAAACGACCCCCACAAAAAAAAACCCCAACCACAAAAAACCCCACCACCTAACCACCCCCCCCCAAAAAAAAACCAACAAAAAAATCACCAAAAAATAATCAACCAACCAGAAAAAAACACTAAAACATGCCACCCCCCCCAAACAAAACCAACCACAAAACAACAACAACAAAAAACCCTACAAGACTTAAAATACACTTAAAAGCAGCTACCAAAAATAACTTCAAAGGTCATGTGGGCCAGAGTTAAGGGATGGTGCTGGGGGAGGTCCAAGAGAAAAGAGAGTGCCTTAGTGTGGAGAAGGAGAAATAGTTTTAAATCATTTATGCTCCTGCACCTCCCTGGGGCTTTGTGCAGAGCTGCTGCACCCATCACCCACGGGGATGTTTTGTGGGAGGGGAATATGTTCTGGGCTTTGTCTCACTGCTGACATATTTTTGCCAGGTCTCAGGGACACTGAATGGTTCAAGGCCAGTCTGGAAAAAACACCCTGCAGCTGTGATGCTGAAAGACATCTTCTCCTGCATGGACAATGTGAAGTGCTAGGGATATGGCACGATTTGCAGTCAGTCACTGCTGAAGTCCCCAGGGATCAGTTCAAGCCCTGCCCAGCCAAGTCTGGCTGTGGGTGGTATTGCCAGCAGACCCAGATGCACCCCAGACCACTATGTGGTGGCAGTGGCAGAGGGCACCTGAGCAGACCCTATTTATTCCCAGCTTCATCCTAAACCCTGGTCCCTCACTGCTCACCCTGAGGGCCACCCTGCATCCTCCCATCCTTCAGTATCTCTGTCACAGGCCTCCTACAGCACTCCCCATTCTCACTCCAGAGCCTCTGAACAGGCTTATTCAGACTGCCTACCCTGCCAGCCCAGCATGGAGGAAGGCTGCACTGAGCCCCCCATAGACAAACACAGTGGCTTAGAAAATGACTTGCCTGAGCATTGCCAAAACCCAGCCACGACTGAGCATCACCACAGAGAGAAGAAACAAGGCAAACTCTTATGGCCACAAACAAAAGGCGAAAGAGCCACAGAGAAGGGGAAGACCTGGAGCCCCGGAAGGGGCCCAGGCACTCCAGGCCAGGCCGAGCTGCAGAACAGCCTGCCCAGCAAGCATCCCCTTATTTTCTTCAACCAAACTCACTTGCCAAGAAGAAAACAGGCATGCAAATGAATGCCCATGCACATGCATTTCCAGATCCCCTTTCTTAGTGGCTCTGAACCCCAATGCATGGGCATGCAGGCAGAGAAAGCATCTGTTATAGCTTGCACTGGTGGTGACAGATCCTGGGGACGGGGAGTCCCAGCAGAGAGGTCTTGGGGCTGAGCCAAGACAGAGGGAACAATCAGAGCTTTTCTTCTTCCTCGCATGCTAATCTCAGCCTGAGAGGCATCTGCTGCCAGCCCGGGGCTGGGTGACCTCCAGTGGCCACTGACAGGGCAGATGGACCTAGTCTGGGACCATGGCTTGGCCCAGGCAGCAAGGGCAGTGGTGCCACAGTTTGCTCCCTTGGCAAGGGATGCTCCCCTCACTGGCACGGCTGGGGTGACCAGGCTGTGCGTGGCGCCCATGGGTGCAAGCCAGGAACGCAAAGTTCCGCTCTCCGTCCTGCACCAACCCTGCTGTCCTGCTGGGCGTAATTTGAGCTCATCCAGAAGTTTCTGAGGAGAAATCCTGCCATGAGCTTCTTCCTGCATTCAAACTGAAATGCTGCAAGCCAAAACATTCCCTAAGGTCACAGCTATGTGCACCAGCACTGACATCTACACAGGGTGTTGACAGTCCACCCAACATGGCTGCTCTGCCGTGGCCTGGCACAGATTCCTTGGGGAGCCAAACTTTCCATTGCACAGAGGGCATTGGTTTTTTCTCTTTTGTTGTTTGGTTGGAGCTTTTTTGCTTCATCTCATTTGAAGCCACTCTTTAAAGAGAATGAGCTGCAGGCAAAGCTGGTGGTGGTGCAAGGGGCATTCATACAAGCAATTGATGCCATGCTACAGGGCTGAAGATGAAGATGGCAGTGGTGAGACAGAGGATACACCCCACTGAGCACAGAGAGCTCAGAGAGCTGGGGTGGTCTGGGGCAGCACTGCTGCAACAGAGATGTAGTAAATAAAGCAATCCAAGAGCACTTGGCAGCTCTGCCTGCTGCAGGCTGGGCCTTGCCAGTCACTCACCTTTAAAAGCTGCTCTGCAATGGGCGACACCTGATGCCAGCCAACTATAGTGCCCTAGGAATGGCATCACACTGTACTCCTGCCCCTGAGGTAGAGGAGCATCCCTGCCCCCACACCCCCAGACCATTCTTTCTCCCAGTCCCCACTGCAGGAAACTCAACTCATGGCAAAGGCGGCAGCATTTCAAAGCATCAGGAATTTCACTTCGTCCTGTGGGGCTGGAAGCACAGAGCCCCCCCAACTCTCTCTCCTCTTGGTAAACCTGCAGAAGCACCATGCCTGGCTCCACAGAGCCACAGTGCAGCGTAAGCCCATCCCCATGGCCACTGATCTGTCCAGACACCTGGCAGCATTCCAACCTTGCAGCATTGGTGACTTCCATCATCAATATATCAACATACACATTTGGGGCTGGAGAAAGCATTGATCCCACTGCTGGAACTATCTACATGCAGCCAGACCTGTCCCCTACATACCACTGGCACCCTCTCAGCCCAGAGAAAGCCCAGCAAAGACTGCTGGAAGGGAGAGAAGCCAAATCCTCCACCACTTCCAGGACTACACACAGTCCCCAGGAACACCAGCAGCACCCAGGGGTAACTCCTCACCCACTTTGGGCACTGCGGTGTGATGTTCCCTTAGGCCAAGGGTAGGGTAGAACACCCCTTTTTGTCCCCAGATCCCCTGGTGCCTTAGGGACCTCAAAAAGGCTGCTTTCCTCTGCACCACTTTGTTGGGGTGCTGAGCACCTGTGGGCTCCCATGCCTGCTGTGGGGGGCACTATGTCAGTCTAAAGTGAGCCAGCACACACACACACGCACAACTGCAGCCAGTGCAACCCTACACACTGGAATTACCCCAGTTAAACCAGTAAAACAAGCAGCAGCCTTTCCTTGGGAGGCCACTGCAGTCCAATATGCCACACACACAGCCTGAACACAGGGCTAAAGCCAGTACAGTCCTAGTGCGGGTCTTAACTCAGGGCAGCCCAATCACAGTCTTATACCCTACATATTAAATTCCACTCAGACCAGAAGTAGGTCTAAATCCAGTGCAGTCCAAGTGCATGGTTAAATCTGTCTCAGCCCAGGAATGATACTAAACCAAGCTCAACCAAAATTCAGAGTTAGACCCAGCATAGCCCAAACATGGGTTTATGCACTCCAAATACAGGGTTAAGCTCAGCACAGCTCAGGAGAAGGGTTAACCCCAGCTCAGCCCAAACACAGGGATAACCCTAGCACCTCCCAGGGATCCAGTTCATCTCCACAGCCAGGTACACTGCATATCTCCATCCAACACAGACCAACCCTCCCCAGCCCTCAACATTAGCTGGCAATGCCCAGCTGATCACAGATCCACTGGTGTCCAAAGCCAAGTCCCACCCACCTCCTCCCACCACCACCATATCCAGAGGGTCACCTCTCTCCTCTGTGGGGCTGGCAGCTGCTAGCAGGACCCAGTGCTGGGGGGCCAGGGGGCCACCACACACCTCGGCATGCCGGCAGCTTCGTGGAGGTCAGGTTCTGCTCTTAGCCCGGCCGGGAACTCCCACCCCAACGCCCCGATTTCCGCCCTCCCTTGCCTCATCCCATGGGAAGAACTCTCTGGCTCCTGGTTGTAACCGGAGGCATCGGCAAGGGCCCAGACAGCGAGGGCTCTGTTAGCAGCCAGCAGCCCCAACACCATGCCAGCTGGCAGTGTTGCATTCAGAGGGGGAAGAAAAGGGGCCCCCCCAACTCTGTTCCCACCCCCACGCTCCCCACCCTGAAGCCACACGCTGGAGAAACTCCTATAAATAATCTCCCAGCTGTAAAGAAACCCTTTGGAGCAGTGGCTGCAGTGCTGGTGGGTTTCTCTACTGCAGGAGGTTATTTTTAGCATGGTGGGATGGAGTCGTAGAGGAGCAGCATCCCCCCGGCCTTGCCACGGGGTTGCAGGACAGGGACAGGCACAGTGCCAGATCCAGGGACACGGGTGGGACCTTGCCAGCAGGGAGTTGGGCCACCCTATGATTACAGCAGGGTGGGAAAGGCTGTTCCTGTCCCTGGAATGTTTTAGATTTGAGGTATTATTCTGTTTCCGGGCCCAGCCCAGCCTAGCAAAGGTTTTGGTGAGTTTGCAGCTCCTGGCAAAACTCTGCAGCTGGGTACCAGCCTGCCTCCTAGCTCTTCACCCCTTCTGCGGCATCTGTATCTCCCAAAACAAGCTGCCTCTATAAGCTGTCCCTGGAGCTAACCTGAAAGCGTGTGTATTCATACACAGGGGACAAACCTATGTATGTATATATGTATGTGACTGCTTCAGACAAGCCCAGCTCCTCCCGATGCTCTTGATGAACTCCAGCCTGGAGCTGGGAACCTTGAGGATGAGACGTGACACCCAGCTGGCTAGTGCCTAGGGAGCCATCATGCTCAGCTCTGTCCCCCGGGGCATGAAAGCACCCATGTCAGCCAAAATGCTGCAGGGTAGGAGAGCCAAAATAAACTAGCTCACCTTAGTGCCCTCAACTAGCAATTTGCTGTCACTTCTTTTGCAAAACAAAATCCCTTTCAGCTTAAGGGCCACCTGGGGAGCTAAATAGAGCCATCATCAAGGGGTGGTCCATTAACCCTTTACACTGTATTGACAGTGTCTCTGCATGGAGGCAGGATGGCAGTTGCAGAACCCAGCAAGGAGTGATGTGGGGGTGTCAGTGTCAGGCTCTGGCACCTGGTGGGATAACCATGGGTTGTCTTCCAGCTTGGAGGTAACCCTGCCTACTTTACTCAGGAGAGGCAGCCCAGGGGATACAGTAGGGTATGAGGCTCATGGTAGGGATGGAGGCTGAGGAAATCCTCACTATGGCATCATTCGTGGTCCCCTCCTTGTGTCATATCACTCCAAATCAAGCCAAAAGGAGAGGTGGAGGAATGGTAAGAAACAGGGAAAAGCAGAGGCAGGAGCCCACCACTGGGACTGGGAATGGGGGCTGAGCCCTGTGTAAGTTGAGAAAGTTGGAAAAACACTGTCTGGCTCACTTTCTGCTTGGGGAAATAAACCTCAGCCAAGTTCTCCTCAAAGATTAAGTGCAATCGTATCCAAGCAGGGGGAAATCAGGGTAACGTGGTGAGTGTGCTGACACATCTTTCATGATGCTGGAGGGATGCCCTGGCCCTGCTCAGCCAGCTCTGTTTACAGGCTCCTATTGTCTCTTTCTTTCCTTTTGTGTTTTTTGGTTTTTTTTACTTTATATTTTTTTCCCTCCCTCTCCAGTGTTATAGTTCAGAGTAAACAAAAGCAAGCAGCCTCTCACTCCAAACATTTCAGCCATCCCAAACTTTCTCCAGAGGGGGGCTGCCCATGGAATTTTCCTCGTCCAAAAGAATTTCGAAATGTTCCCGTTGCAGCCTGCTCTGACTGGAGGCCAAGGCAGCTCTGAAACCCTTCACAAAATGTTCAAGCTCCAGCCAGAGGCACCAAGGACCCGCAGCTGCTGTGCCACAAAGCAACCCCCAAACACAGGGAGACTCTCCAGCCTGGCACACTTGCTAGGAGGGGAAAAGAGGCATGTCCCAGCCTGTACACCCCCATAGCCCAGCCCATCATCACCTGAAGGGAGCTAGCAGGTTCTGGTGAGGTCCGATCCTACTCTTTGTATGTTAAGCTGCCACTACAGTTATTGTTATTGCCTCAAGATGGTGTGCCCAATGGCATCCTGGCCTGCATCAAGAACAGTGTGGCCAGCAGGAGCAGGGAGGTCATTCTCCCCCTGTACACTGCACTGGTTAGGCCACACCTTGAGTACTGTGTCCAGTTCTGGGCCCCTCAGTTTAGGAAGGAGGTTGACTTGCTGGAGCGTGTCCAGAGAAGGGCAACAAAGTTGGTGAGGGGTTTGGGGCACAAGCCCTATGAGGGCAGACTGAGGGAGCTGGGGTTGCTTAGCCTGGAGAAGAGGAGACTCAAGGGTGACCTTATTGCTCTCTACAACTACCTGAAGGGAGGTTGTAGACAGACGGATGTTGGTCTCTTCTCCCAGGCAACCAGTACCAGAACAAGAGGACACAGTCTCAGGCTGCGACAGGGTAGATTTAGGCTGGATGTTAGGAAGAAATTCTATACAGAGAGAGTGATTGCCCATTGGAATGGGCTGCCTGGGGAGGTGGTGGAGTCACCATCACTGGAGGTGTTCAGGAGGAGACTTGATAGGGTGCTTGGTGCCATGGTTTAGTTGTTTAGGTGGTGTTGGATTGGTTGATGGGTTGGACGCGATGATCTTGAAGGTCTCTTCCAACCTGGTCTATTCTATTCTATTCTATTCTATTCTATTCTATTCTATTCTATTCTATTCTATTCTATTCTATTCTATTCTATTCTATTCTATTCTATTCTATTCTGATGTCATCTATTCCAAAGCACACAGTGTTTGTCTTTACAGGTGGCATTTCTGCAGCACCAGCCAGAAAGGAGAGGGTGAAAAGGCTGCTGGTGCTCCTCCTCCTTGGATATAGTGACATCCGAGGAACCAGGAGGGTAGTTCACACACAAGTACTGCCTGCTTGATATCACCTGCTCCCTGCTTAGGCAGACAGCAAAGGAGGGGACAGTGTGTGCATCCATCTCTGAGGATGTAATGGGGGCAGCACAGCAATGTCCCCTGCCCATCCCTGCGAGACGGTGCGTGGAAGAGAGTAAATGTCAGTCCTGTTGCTCCTCTCTGGCTCACATCATACTGTTGGCATATGTGCCCTAGTCCCAGAAGAGGTGGGACCCCAACATGGGCAAGCAGAGATCCCCAAGAGTTCTCTTGGTTCTGGCTAGGTATAGATGTAGTGTGAAACCCATGGGACCTGACGTGGGATGCCAACACTGTTCAGCCTGCTGGCAATGGGGCCACCAGAGGTGGTCCCTGAAACAATTTCATGCAGAAAAGTCCATCCAAAAAACCCCACAAGAAAGCCACCAGTCACGGGAGGAAGCACTTGAAGCTCAGCCCAGTGTGGATTTGGCTGTCAGTGGAAGCCATTGTGGTGGCCTGGCACAATGATTTCCCCTGCTTGCTTTCCCGAAAGGTCCCTGGATGGGTGTCACTGGGTAGGTGGTCCCAAAGCTTGACACACACCCAGACAGAATGGGGAGGCCTTGAATTCTCCTTCCCTGGGTACAAGCAGAGTTTGGGGACTGAGACCCCTTAATGCATGCATGCTGCCACTCCAAGAGAGCAAAATCTATCTGGTACCCATTCCAACCCCCTCTGACAATGCCCCTATGCCAGTGCTGCACCATGAGATGGGGGAGACACCTCAGCTCCACACTGGACGACACAGCCTTCCTGTGGGACAGGGATCTACCTGGAGCCCTGGCTGCCTCTGCACCATCTCCTCATGCCACCTCTCTGGAGCCTCTGCAGAGGCTGCTCAGTGGCTAAGTGTAGGAGTGATCCTACCCCCACCTCAGCAAACCCCTCCTCTATAAAGGGGCCAGACAGCAGCTGTGCAGCCTGCTCTGACCGGAGCCCAAGGCAGCTCTGAAACCCTTCACAAAATGTTCAAGCTTCCAGCTCTGGCTCTAGCCAGAGGCACCAAGGACCCACAGCTGCTGTGCCACAAAGCAACTCCCAAACACAAGGAGACTCTCTAGCCTGGCACACTTGCTAGAGGGGAAAAGAGGCATATCCCAGCCTGTACACCCCATAGCCCAAGCCCATCATAACCTGAAGGGAGCTAGCAGGTTCTGGTGAGGTCAGATCCCACTCTTTGTATGTTAAGCTGCCACTACAGTTATTATTATTGCCTCAAGATGGTGATGCTGGTGTCAAATGTCATCTATTCCAAAGCACACAGTGTTTGTCTTTGCAGGTGGCATTTCTGCAGCACCAGCAAGAGAGGAGAGGGTGAAAAGGCTGCTGGTGCTCCTCCTCCTTGGATATAGTGGCATCTGAGGAACCAGGTGTGTTTGCTTTGGCTGGGGCTCAAGCCCATCTAATTAGAGCTATAGAAAACATATATTAAAATACACAAAGAGGGAAAAATAATCCTCTCCCTTGCAGTGGGGCCCAGGGTTTGGCCAGGGTTTCTCGGCAGGCCAAGCACAGGCGATACAGGATATGCTGGCAGCAGCCTGGGGAGGGAGGGGTGTTTGTGGATATTAAAATGCAGTCGTAAAGGAGAATAAAAGGGCAGTCTTGTTTCAGAACTAGTCTCTGAGGCTTTCCCCTCTCCCAGCATGCTCAGCATCTAGCTGGCAGCATGAACAGCTCCCCCTTCTCACAGCCCCACTGGCCACCCCTGGCTCACCCAGGGACTGGGGTGCTGCTGGCAAGACTCCTGTGCCTTCAGAGGGGAGCAGACTTCAGAGTCTTTGCAGCCACCCGCACATGGTTAAAATTACAGCTGGCGCTTCTGGAAAATCCACTCCAGCACATAGCTTCCTCCACACCGCCACAGCTCCCTGCCTTCCCCTGCCTGCTGCCTGGCCTGTGTGCAGGCAAGGCTGCCTGGCCCCAGCTGCTTGGCAGCAGCCACATGGCAGCAACACTGTATTTCACTGCCTGAACTCTCCATGCCTCACCGACTGAGGCTGAATAAGCTGAACAGTGTTTTGGCTAAGGTTTAAATTAGCCTTGGGGATCCAACACCCCAGAAGCCTGCACAGACCACGAGGCCATGGCACTTTGGGGTCTTCCTCCACCCACAGAGACATGTCAAACTCTGCAGAAGCCCTCTCTTTGCAATGCTTCCCCAAACCCGTTGTTGAAGCAGGATGCTACCTCCCCACAGCACCTCCTTTGCCTCCATGATACTGTGTCTAGCTCTAAAAAGTCACACCAACAGATTGAGGAACAGCCACCGGCATCAGCCAGGCAAAGCTTGCCATGTCCTGTCCCCATCTGCTCAGTCGGAGATGCACATCTGGCTTCACTGCTGCCCTCAGACCCCCACTCAGGACAACAAGGTGGGGACAAGGGGGTCTAAACCCCCCCCATTCATCCCTGCTCCCATCCCTACTCTTTTTTCCCATCAGCATCCAAAAGGCACAGGCACATCAAGCCCCCTGTGCTCCTGGCTCGTGGGGACCCCAGGCACATTCTGTCCCCAGCCACGGCCCAAATGACTAACGCCCCAGTGAGCGAGCCGGGTGCCGCCGGGGTGAGCAGGGCCCATCCCTTGGCTGTGCTCCCTCCCCCACGGTGGTGAAATCACGTCTGGAGAAAGCATGAGGAGGGAGACACTGGGTCTCCCCCTGAGACCCCCCCACTGACTTCCCAGCGAGGATGCTCCCTCCCTGCCTGCTGGCTGGCTGCCCCTGCTCTGCAAATCCCACATCCCAACAGAGGGATGTAGCCTGCTACAAAACTGCACATCTCATGTTCTCCTCCTAATCCTCCTTCTCCTTGCTATAGATCCTGCAGCAGCAGCATCCCAGCTGCGGGATGTGGAAACGCAGCAGCAAGCCCCAGGTGCTTGTGAAAGTGCTCTTCGGGAGTGGGTAGGAACCTCCAGCCTCCCTCTAACCTCTCTCACAGCAGTGCAACTCCTGCCAGAATCTGGGAGGAGACTGGGGGTGGAGGGGGGGACCGCTGACAGAGCAGATTGGTTTAAGGAAGATGCTGGTGGTGCCAGTAGGTTAGAAATACCCTTGGGCAGCACTGCAGGGGACGGTAAAGGACGGATCACTGCTCCTCGCCTTCAGTCTGGCACGCAGCACAGGCCGGCTTCAACAGGGGTGACTAATGCGGCTCTTTAAATGCCTCCGCCGGCACGGGAGCGTGGCTCCGGGTTAGGGTTTAATTATCTGCCTTCCTCCGCAGGCCGAGCTCTCCTCTTGCTGAACCGCCGCGGGGACCCCAGGGATGTGGTCCATCCCCCTCCCTGGCCGGGGCTGCTGGCACCGAGCGAGCAGGGCTGTGGCGGGGAGCTGGCCAGGAGCACGCCGAGGCTGCAGCTGGGGGCTATAAAAAGCACGGCTGTGGTATGCAGCGAGGCACTGAAAGGGGAGTAAAAGAAAATCAGGTGGTGGCTATGTCGGGTGCTTGCTTCTGCACCAGAGCTGGCCCCAGTGCTGCTCCCCATCATCCCTTCCCTGCTCCCTGCCTGGCCAACAGCCCAGGGAAGCCGAGGCAGAGAGCAGACCTGAGATTTGGCAAAGGATGGAGGACACACGGCTGGTTGGCAAGGTGATGGAGGGGGTGAAGGCTGGGGGTGCAGTCACTTAGTTCTAGCACGTGGGGTCCTGTTCAGGATGGAAACATTGTAGACACCCCTCACCTGGCCCAGGGACAAAAGATCCTGGCATCTGCCCTCCTGTCAGGTTGCACTGAAGGATTAACTGTGCCCTGACTTACGGCCAGAGGTCTTTGCTGGGAGGGGGCTACTGCATGGACAGTGAGACTGTCCCACTGGGGACCTCACCCAAACAGGACAACTATGGCACAAGCCAGGGACAGGCAGGGTCCCCTTGGGCAGGCAGGAGCTCCTCACTCAAAACACTCTTGTGTTTGCACAAGACTAAGCAGAGGAAGGTCAGATTAATTTTAAACCTGAATAAACAAGGAGAGAAGGCAAGGCCAGAGCTCACCCTTCCCCATGGGGATGCCCAGCAGCGAGAGCACAGCACCCGCAGTCTGACTATGCCTGGCCTGGCTACCAGTGGGGCCCAGCCCCAGGGCTCACATTGTCCTAAGAGAGCTGGGACAGACCCAAATCCCATGCTTGGGGGCTTCCCTTTTCTGCAAGGAGCTCCTGGCTGAGTCACTGCTGGCAGTGGGGAGAGTGGCTCCTGCTTGCCTTTGCAAAATCCTTGCAGTCTCCAACGGGGAAGCGCCCATCCTGGGACCCGCCAGGAGCAGCTCCAAGGCTTGACTGTCCCCTGCCCCCATCACACAACACAGTCTTGGGAAACAAGCAGGAGGCAAAGAAAAAAAAAATACAATAAAATTGTTTGTAGGTCAACACCAAAATCAAAAAAAAACAACAAAAAAAAAAACAACAAAAAAAAACAAAGAAAAAAAAACAAGGAAAAAAAAAAACAGAAGGCAACCTCGTGTTTTTCTAGCCAAAAGCAACATGAAACCAAAACATTCTGTTCTAAATGATAGGCCTTGTTTAGTTTTCAGTGGTTTTACTTTTCAAAAAAGCCTGAGTTAAATCGAGCTAAATTTGAGTTCCAAACATTACCTTGCGGTGGAGAATAAAATAAAAACTGAGGGGAAAAAATACAATAAAAAAAATCAAACCAGCTCATTTGGAAAATGTCAGAGTGAAACACCACGGCTTTTCCAGCGCTAGGAGAACCGCAGCCGGGCGCTGAACCCAGCTCCAGCTCTCGCGCTGCGACGGGCTCCTCGAGGCAGCCCTTTTCCCCCCCTGAAAATCAGGCGTCTGCCGGCCAACTGACAGCCCGGAGCCCTCATGTCCTGAGGAGCAGCTCTCCTTGGGGAGGTCAGGCCCCCCAGGACCTGACAGGGCACAGAGAGACCCCACTGCAGCCAAGAGCTGTGCGTGTGAGCAGAACCCAAGCTGAACTGCTCTCCAAAACTCCTCTTTAAATGTCTGTTCTATTAGGTCAGCGTTCCTGCACCGCCCGGGGAAGGTGGTTAAGGCCAGCGGCCCAGCACACAGCCTCCTTGGTGCTGGCTGCTGGCTCTCCGTCAGCAAGCAGTCTGCCCACGCTATTAAATTACTGAGAAAAATGGATTGTTTCACCAAAAATTAGGTGCAGGAACCTCTTGAGTGGTGGCAAGGAGAGCTGGTAATTGGAAATTCATAGCGCTGGCCGCAGATGCTGCCTCCGGCTTCACTCCACCCTCCTCTGGTTGCGGCAAGGGGTGGTGGAAAGGCATTCACTGCCATGCCTGAAATGCCGCTGCTAATGCAGATGTGGTGGCAGCACTGCTGGCAGCACTGCTGGCATCCTCTGTGTGGTCAAGCAGGGTTACATGCTGCTGCAGGGTCCCCCTGCCCTTGCTGGAAGGTGAAAATTAATGAAAAACAGCTCTGAGAGACTTTTCCAGGTACTGGAGCAAGAACACCCTCCACACATGTCTGGACCTGCTTGCCATTAACCACAATCTTGAGGGACATGTCTCATGGGGACATTATCTGGGGATGCTGGGCACACTGCTCTGGCACCGGTCTTGCTCTTCCAGCTTCATCTTGAGGATGAAAACCAAGATGACCTTGCTTTGATTACATCCTTCACCCAACCCAGGCACAGAACAAGAACTGCTGCTTCTCCATCCTCAGCATCCTCCTGCTGGACCACTCCAAGACCAAAACTCTGTACCTCGCTGACAACACAGAGCTCTCCAAAGCATCTTCAGGACAAACTGTCTGGCTATAGGAGCTGCCAGAGAGCCTGGCGTCTATTGGCAGCTTCCAGTTAGGAAGGAGAGATGGCAATGTGCAGCAGACCAGGAGTTGTGTCAACAGAGTGTTCTGAGGGACCAGCCTCTCCCAAGTTCACACTGGCTGTTACCTGCACAGCCACAAGCACTGAGGGCATACATCCTGCTCCCCGCATGCCCTATTTTCCCTGGTGCTCTGGGGAGGAGGCACCAAGCTGGGGTTTGGGGTGCTGGGGTGTAAGGACCATGGGCACAGTCCCAGCTGGAGTCAAGGAGGCCAAGCAAAAGGGACAATTCCCTGGGCTCAGCCATGCTCCATCCATAAATCTGCAAAACTGAAAGGTGGGATGACGTGGAGCAGCCTTGCTGGACCTACAAATAAGCTCTCTGGGAGACTCACAGGGGCTAAAAAAAAATCAAAACTGGCTGAAGCACAGAACCCCCTGGAGTTGTGTGCTGGCGCTTGCAAGGCAAAGATGGAGCAATAGCTGGTCGGGTACACCAGCTCCTCCTAAGCTTTGAGGCCTCCAGCAAAACTCATGGAAAGCAAAGGAAAGGCTCCTGCAGACTTCCCCAGGGGCTGGGGGCTGGCCCTGGCCCTGCCAAGAAAGTCTGGGGAGATGCCAGCTGGCCCGGGCACCCTGCGTGACAGTGGCTTTCGCAAAGTCAAGCTGGGCCACCACAGCTGAGCCATCCCCTGGGACATTTGGAAGGCTGTTGCAGCGCAGCTGTTGGGAGCTCTGTCGCAACATCAGCACGGCACTGGGCTGGCCCATGGTGGAGACCCTGCATGACAGCACTTTCTGATTTCTCCTAGCTACTTTTGCAGGAAGGAGACAGCTGAATTGTGCATTCATAGTGTTATTCAATTCAAGAGGCACTGATACCCATGCTGACCTTCATCAAAGAGGGGCTGGCGAGGGGCTGGCAACATCCCTGGCTCCAGCTGCAGTTATCGGTCTGGCCAGGATGAAGCACACAGAGTTTCTGGTCCCAAAGGAAGGGGTTGGTGAAAGCACAGGAAGGCAAAGGAAACAGCTGGTCAGGCATTACTGCACTCACCAAAAGAGACATGCTGCAGGGATGCCATGCCAGCCCCTTTGCCTCCCATGTGCTCTTCTCTAGGGACACCACACCCTTTAGAGCTGCCAGCCCAACGACAGGCAGCAGTCCTGACTCTTGCATAGGGCTCCACAAGGTGGGATGGGAGGTGGCCTCTTTCTGTGGAAGTCAGATGCACCTCCCCAAGCTGCCACACAGAGGGTGCTCCTCTGGAAACTTTCAAGACCCACCTGGATGTGTTCCTGTGTGACCTGCGCTAGATTCTATGGTCCTGCTCTGGCAGGAGGTTTGGACTCAAAGATCTCTGGAGGTCCCTTCCAACCCTTAACGTGCTGTGATTCTGAAGCTGGCAGTTCCTCCCAACCCCTCTTCCTCTAATTGCAGCTCCAGTATCAGCTTTTCAACAAGGCTCAGCATGCATACTTTTCACTTTAGGAGGTGAGGTGAACCAGAAAATGCCAAAATGACCTTCTTTCCACCATCAGAATTTCATTACATGAATGAGGCCTAAACTTCTCCACCTCTCCCTATAAGGTAATCTGTGTGAGTCCGTAACCAATTTTTATTAGGCTATTTCTATCTCAGCTGTCTCCATATTGAGAGGAGGGGACCAAAGTCTAGCAGTGTCCAGGGAGCCTTGGGCTGATTTCCAAAATACTTGCAGCCTTTTCCCCTCTTCTGGTCTTACCTGTAACACCCTGGCTGCTGCTGCATGCGCCTGCCCCACATCAACCATACCAGGTCTCACCCAAGATCTCTCCAGCCTGCTTGTCCTCTCCAGAAGCGTCTTGAGGAAACGAGCACGAGCAGGGCACCAGCGGATGTGACCTTCTACTGGCCAGACCCCTCTGAATCCCTTGTAAGCTTTCAGCCAGGACCAATCCCTGTTGGAGCAAGCCCAGAGTCTGCAGGTCAGATGTGACCACAGCTTATGGTCCCAGTAGGATGGAGGTGAATCAGGTCTTGACAGATTTCTTATCCCTCTTCTCCTGAATCTCCCCCGCCTCAAACTCCAAAGGATGTTTGCCAGTTTTTTTTTCTCCATGTCAAACTCATACCACTAGAAAGGTGGAAGAATTGCACCTTTCAACCCAGTTCTCTGCTTGTATGAAAAGCTGGTGCATGCTCCAGGAGCTGTGTGTACTGTGATTGACCAAAAGCACCTAAATCTCACCCCATCCCACTCCCATACCAGGCTGAGTCAGAGACCCAGGAAGCAGACAGACTTGCGAGATAATTCCTATTAACACACTGATCCCCAACACTGCAAACCTGCTTCTAATTTCCAGAGGAATTTTTCTTTTTCCATGGAAATGGTCCACAGATATCTGACTGTTGGAGAAGACAACCACAACTGCAAGGCATCTGTGCCCTTCCTCACCTTCACAGCCTGGATGGGAGGAGAAAACCGTCACCGGGACGAACAGAGAGACTTGCTGTTAGGAACTTGGGTTGTAAGGTCACTAAATCCCCCACTGGAGAGACTTGGTGATTTTCACACATGTGATGGTGTCATAACCACAGGAATACTCAGAAAACCCAAAAGCTCTCTAAACATCCCAGCAAGTCACCCCAGACATCCCAAGGCTAATTCCTGATGCTGGCTTTGTATCAGCATCCCAAGAGACAGTGAAGCCTTGGCATGCTGCCCCTAGGGAAGAATTCCAATCCCATCCAACCTCCATCCTTGTCTACATCTTTGTGGGGGCAGAGCCATCCCTTCCCATGCCTGAACGAGGAGAAAGGAAACAAGCTGGGAGAGGTACTGAAATTTTCTGAAGGGATAAAAGCAGAGACACAAGCTGTCACCTGCCCCTCCTGCGGGATGCATCTTGTGAGGGGTTTTCCTCCAGAGCCAAACCCACAGGAAAAGAGGAAGCAAGAATCCTTTGGCTTGTTTAACCTAGTGAGAAAACTATAAATACAGCAGGGTAAACACCCGAAAGGGAGAAGAGGTCTTGAACTAAAAACACAATGTTGGCACAAACCCACGGGGGAATAAGCTCTCCAGGAACACGTTAGGCAGGAAACTGGAGGATAGTTGAACCCTGTGTGAGCAGGAAGTGTCCAGAGTAACCTCTGAAGAAGAGCTGAGCCCAAAGAGAGCGTTTGAACCAAGTGCTCAGCTAGCTTATCACAGGTGAGGCTGCTGTGCAGTCACTCTCCATGGAGGCTCCCAACTCGGGATGGTCCAGGCAAGCCAGGGGAGAACAGCTGAGGAGATAGAGTAGCTGCAGGATAGGGGATGCAGGTGTGGGCTGCTTGGGTGCCCACTAAGCGCTATGGCTTCTGATACACCCAGCAGCTGCAAAAGGGAACTGTCACGGCCACCACGATGGAGACAGTGGGGAGACTTGCCGTCCTGTGAGTCACCCATTCACAAACAGGTCCCACACTGAGCCAAGCATACTCCTCCCCCCATGGCCACAAAAGCTCTCTGAGATGGGAAAAAGTGGCTTATCAGGCATAATCAAGTCAAGATTTCCCCTCCCTGTGAGGTTCCTGTTCTTGGAGCAGAAGGTAGGACAAAACTGCAGCTGCTCTTCTCCCGGATTCCCGCAGGCAGCCTCTGTCTTCAGCGGCATCCCCAAGGGACCTTTTCCTCACTACCACAGTGCACCCCACATCTGCTGTTCACCCATCACTGATGATGTCCAACCCTGTGCACAACCTCATTGTCACCACTCAGCCCCTGTCCCCCAAGTCCAGTTCCACTTTGGCTGCCATCAGTTCACACTCTCCCTGGAGTGGAGATCTGGTCCCTTTCACAACCCAGAACCCAGCCAGGTTGGTGGAGCAGAGGGTGCTGCATGGGTGATAGTGGGGCACTATGGCCATATCCCATCCCAAGAGGGACCTCCACCAGCGCACAGCTACCCATGAAGCTCCTCTGCCCTGTTCCATTCTGCTGGAATGCCATGGTCTCCATCCAATCCTGTGTGTAACCACACTTCGACCTGCTCTCCTACAAACAGGCAGAGAGCAAACATCCCACCTCCTCCTCCCAGGAACAGGCACCTCCTGGCACCTGAAGTGCTCAGCCAGCCCTGAGCAGCTTGGCATCAGCTACACCACCAATGCTGACTGGTCCAAATCAGTTTGGGTATGGCAACACATCTGCAAGTTGCTGCAGCTTTAAGTTGCTTCCCATGGAGACCTGGCACAAGAAAATTGAGATTTCCAATGCACCCACAGGACCCCGTCACAGTGGAGTCTCAGTTTGCAGACAGCAATGTCTAAATCAGACTCAGCCCTGTGGCCCTCTCTGACACCCTTCACCAGCCCAGAGCCAGAGCTTGAAGGGGACCTGGGAGGTGACACGACTAGTGTGAGGCTGGACACCCGCAGGGACAGAGAAGTTACGATTGAGATAGCATCCCAGGGCAAGGAGGAACAAGGCAAGCAGAGAGTCCTGCCAATGCCCACGCATGGGAATGCGTCTCTTTCCACACCTCTTGTAATTGAGAGCAGCTTTTCTCTCTCTGGACCCCCCAGGAGATGAGGGGGCCTTGCCAGAGCTCTGCTTCGCTTGGTGTTCCAGCCTTTTGCTACAAAACTCCCCGTGGAGATGCAGGAGTTGTGTCCAAATTCGGGGCGAGGGGAGAGTCTCCAAAGATTGGGGAAGGGGCTCAAAGCTCTCACACCGGGAATTCCGTCGTGCATCTCCCGAGCATCTCCGGACAAGGCGGAGAAGGGGGAGTAGCACCGGGTGCCCCCAGGCAGGCGCGGCGTGAAGAAGCAGGATGCAAGTCCCCGCCAGCTACATTGCCCGGGGAGACACGCACTCACACGCACAGACACACAGGACTTTTACCTTCACGAGCAGCAAACAGCCGGACAGCCGCCTCCTTGAGCGGCGCCGGCAGCCGCCTGCCTCTCACCGCGGCGTCGGGGCGGCGGCGGCGAGCAGCGCCCCTCGGGGTGGGGACGGGGGTACGTTTTCCTACCTTCCTGAGAGGCTTCACGGCTATGTATCCATGGCGCTCGGCGGAGCGGGGCCAGAGCAGGGAGCGGGGCCGGGAACGCGAGCGGGGCCGGCGGCGGGGCGCCCGCACCGCGCTGGCTGGGGCCGAGACCGCGGGCGGTGCGAAGCCGCCGGGGCCGCCGGGGCCGCTCCATTGGAGCACGGCGCTGCCAATCTGCCGCCGCCGCACCGGGACGCTTCCTGTCTGCGAGCCGCCCCCCGGGCTCTGACAGCGATCCCCGCCGCCCTCTTGGGTGCGTGATGTGCGCTGGGGTGCGCGATGTCCCCGAGGGTGCTCAGTCCTCCCACGGATGCGCAGTTCCCCCGGGGTACGGGGCCACCTCGGAATGCGCAGTCCCGCCCTCGGTGCTCGGTGTCCACCTGGAGTGCGGGGTGCACTGTTTCCTTCGGAATGTGCAGTCTTCAGCGGGGTGCGCGATGTCGCCCCGAGGTACACGGTGGCCCTCCCTCCGAGGCTTGCCATCCCACTCCGCCCGTGGTCATCGGGTTCAGGACCCCCTAGACCACGAGGGGCTTCGTGGGGCGCAGGGACACCCCCATGGGGTGTAAAGCCCTCCCTGCTCCCCTCTGGAAGCAGCCCAAACATTCACCAACTCCGCAGGAGTCAGGGCCGGCAGGTTGTGCCCGTGACTGGATTTCCTTTTCCTTTGCCCCTGGGAGGGGCATTTCTTTGGGATTTTTAATAGTGGTTTATTTGATGGGGAATGTGCAATCTGGCTCCAGGGCCTGTGTTTCTGAGACTAAGAAAATGCTTCTTCCTCCTCATGGCTTTTGGTGCATGCTCATGTGCCCCTTTTGCAACATTCCTCCATCACACCACCTGGATTCCATTGGAATTGGGTTTGGTTTGCCATTTACATAGAAAAAAGTTTTCAAAGTTAAAAAACTTTCCCCTTCACTAGAGGTCGACCTGAGAGATGCTGGACGTTCTGGGTGATGCCATTGAGGCTGGAGCCCTGGCACAGACCCAGCATTGCCCTCTCTACTGTGCATGGTGCCTGTGGGAAGGTAAGGGCCATGTGCCCCAGGTGTGTGCAGCACCACTCGATCAATTCTGCCACAACAGACCACTCTGCAGCCTGACACGAATCAAAAGGATTACAACCCCACTCTGCACCCCTACAATAACAAGCCTGTCCCTGCTGTCATCCTGGCACACCTCTGTAACCCCACAGTAACAACTGGCTACCTGCTACTGTCCTGGCCTATCTGCAACCTCACTATAACATGCCAGTGAATCAGCTCACGTCCCATGTAACCCTGCAGTAATAAACATGTTCTCCTTCATCCCAGCTCTCCCTTGCAGCCTTACAATAATGGACTATGGGAGAAGTGGAGGCCACATTTGGAGTGCTTGTGCCCAGCCTGGCACCTGCACTGGGTCTTGGTTGTGCTGTGGGTGTTGAACTCAGCTGTAGTTGAGGCTTGATGGCCACATCCTCCAGCATAGTACATCTGCTCGTGGCCTGGATTGCCGCCTCATCAGCCACATGTGGCCAGATCCATCCAGCCTGCACTGCAAGAGCTAGGGCTATTATCAGGACTGGCAACGTCCCTCTGTGAGTCATATCACATGGCCTCCCAGGTGTTTTCTTTGCAGGATGGGTCCTACCAGCCTGCTTGTATCTGCCTTAGCTATTTGGTTTATGAGAGTTTTGGGGGGCTGGGGAGGTAGGAAGGGCTGGTCCTGAGCAAAGAGAGGTTTTCTCTGTCCAGCTTCTGACTTTCGCCTCCAAACTCTCCACACCTCGCCAGAGTCAACATGATGTCCAGCAACTTACAGGATCATCCTTTCTGGAAGGAGCAGAGGTGGGCTGGCTGCAGCAAGGGTTTGGCCCTGGGTTCTCCCCCAGGAGCTTTCCCCAGCACTTCGTGGTGCTTGCTGGGCGCCAGGAGCTGGGCTGCTTGGCGCCGGGGCTGGCGGGGAGCCACACGCTGCTTTCTCTGCCGCTGCAGCGCTGGAGAGCTGAGCCAAAGTGTGGATCTGGGGAATCCCCCGACTCTGCAGGACTGAGGCCACCCCTGAGGTTGGGAAGCTAAGAGAAACGTTTGGATTTGGAGGGGTCTCTGTGAGGGGTAGTTGGAGCCGATGGACATGCCACTGCTGCTGGGACAAGGAATGTGCTGGGGGTCTGGGTTGTGCTGGCCTACAAGCTCTGAGCAGAGCTAAAAAGCTTCAAGTGTCGGGTGAAGAAGGAGCAGCTTTGGCACAGGTGGTATGGGGTTTTGCATGTGAACAGGGAGCTCAGTGTGGCTGCAGGCTGGAGTCCCCAAGGCAGGACACCTCTGCACCCCCATGGCACAAGGCCAGTGAAACTGGCACACTCTGCAACTCTGACATTGCAGCTCTTCTCCTCCATCCTCAGGCTCAGCTGAGGATCATAACATCCATGCACCTCTGAGGTCCTCTGCTCTGCTGCAGCATAAGAGTTTATGAAAGGACATTTCTCAGGCTGACTGCAACATCCCATCCAGCACCTGGTTCCCTTCTCAGTATCGCATAAGGACTGAATTCAGAGACCATAAAGTTTCTCTCTCTCCTTCTTCCCTCTTCTTTGAGCAAAGACCAGACCAGCTCTTGTCCAGGCAGGTCAAGACTTGAACACATGAACTGATGTCTGGGGGTTGTATTAAACTATCACAAACCCATGCAGGACCTGCTGAACCAGGGCCATACAAACTCTGCAGTGCTATCCCTGCCAGTTCAAAGCTTTGCCTGACTTGCTGTTGATACTTGCTCAAAGATGCCCTGACCTCCCTACTGGGAAGAATCAACCACAACCATGAACTGGGCTCCCACTTGCTTAACTGGGTGAGGAGATTGAGAGGTGTGGGATTGGAAGCTTGAGAGCTGGCATGGGACCAAACTTTAAGTGTATCATGCTGATGTCAGGTGCCATATCACAATGATGCAGTTCTGGTTGGTGGCAAGTAGCCTCTTCTACTTCAGCACTGCCTGTCTGAGGATGATTGATGACCATGCAGCCTGGGCATGGATGGGGCTGGTTTAATTACAGGGTGAACACATGCCCCAGAGACTTTCCCTGCTGTTCCAGAGGTCTGGGTGATTGTTCCAGAGATGCAGGTGCCTCAGTGCATGGCATCTCGGGGCAATGGGCCTGTGCTGGGGAGCACCACCCTTTTTGCCTTGTGTGGGACCTGTCCAGTGAAGCCTCCGACTCAGCAGCTTCCCTCACACTGGCGGGGCGCGTGTCAGGGCTCTCGCCGACGTGCCGTGGGCATGGCACCTTTTGAAGTGCAGGCTTGTTGTGTGTTTACCCTGGCCAGCCTGAGGTGTACAGGAAACCAGAGAGCTCTGCTCCCTGGCTGTTGCTTTATTTATTATGGTCACAGCTCAGGCTGCCCACACTGTAAAAAGAAGGCAGCAAAAACCTCAAGCACTGCAGTGTGGCTCCTGCCCTGCCAGCCCCAATCTGCTCTGATTCATACTGCTATCCTGTGCCTGAGAGAAGTCTTGTCCCTGGAGAGGGATGGTGGGCTCCTCAGTGCCATGAGATGGTTGTCCTATCCAAGACTACTGTGGCTTGTCCCAAATGTGTACAGCCATACCACACCAGGAGAAATTGCTGATGGACAGCCAGCCCAGTGCCATGCTACATTCATCATCTGCACTAGCACCTGGATGACCCAGCCTGGTTGCATCTTCCCTGTCTTTTCACTTCTGCTCTGCAAAATAGCAGTGGCTATTGCCCTAGGTGTCTGTAGGTGCATCCCTGCTCCAGGGCTTCATCCACCTCCATAACCCCTTGAAAGGAAGCACAGGGGACACATCCCTGCTGCCATATCTGTGTGAAGAATCTGGGCTTACCAGCTCTTTGGGTCTGCAGGACCCCAGCTCTTTGTTGCACATGGCCAAACACACAGTGTGTGTCAGCCCTGCTACCGTGTCAGTCAGGGAGGGGACACCAATGCTGGTTACATGATTGGTTTAAGGATGAGGTTTAAGGATTGGAAGCTGTTGAAGACTGGCAAGGTTTAAGGATTGGAGCCCTTCCTATGGGGCTGGGGACAAATGCCTGCATTAGAGATTCAAGCCACTCCAGCTTGCTCCCCACCACTGCACACTGTAAGCACCCAAACAACAGTTTGCAAAGGACTGCATGCTGCAGTATGTGGGCAAACTCACAGCTGAAGAAGTGAAGCAGAGGGATGTGACATTTTACACACAGCTATTTATAGAGGCTGCCTTTCTGCCAGAACTTAAATGGCAGCAGCAAGGGCTAAGATAGCATTTAGAAAGCTCAATCCAAAACAACCAGCCAGCAACCTGAGGACAAGATGAAACTTCCTGATGTTCAGTGGGCTTGCAGTCCCCATGCAGTCACAGAGCTCACTGGGTTGCCTTGCTATTGAATGGAGAAAAAGCTAGTGAGCTGACAAGCTAGGGAGGCAAGCCAGTTCCTGAAAACCAGGGTGATATAGTAGCCCTCCTCCCACAGTATGCAACTGGGTGCCAGAACACACCATGCAGGACTAAGCACTTGGTCTGAAATCAGTGTCAGGGTGGTTTGAGCCACAGAGTTAAATCTATGGAGAGCAGAGAGGCCAATTTGTAGAGATTGGTACTAGTTTTGCTGTGTTTAGGCATCTTAAGTCTTTGTGTTTTCCATCAAAAGAAAGTGCAAGCAGGGGTTCACTGAAGTTCTATGACAGTAGTTGAGTCTGACTTTCTGGAGACATGAAATTTATAGTGTGGGTAATGAGCAAAACAAAACAAAACAACAACAATAACAAAACCCAAACAAACAAAACAACCCAGAGAAGCGGAACATGAGAAGTTATTTACAAAGGAAAAGCTGGAATGCTTTATTCCAGACTGCCGGACTCCACCTCTGTGTTGTGGAGGGTGGATTTCTCTGCTGGCTCCAGGCAGCATCTCCGTGGTGCCAGCCCTCAGCAGCTGGATGCCGCCTGGACCCACCTCCTGGGTCCTGCTCAAGGAAAGCCTGCCCATGGATGAGACTATGCTACTTCCCAAAGCCACCAGTGACTGCAGTCTGGCCTTTGGTTGTTCAGTCACAGGGATGCATCAGTGATGAATCTGCTTCTCAATCCCTTGACAGAGTAACTTTCTGTCTCCCCAGCAAATCCCAGCAGACCCAAAGTGATGCTGCTGTTGCTGGGCTACTCACCTTCTCCAGGTGGAAATGCTTCTGCTATGCCTTCCAAATCAGCTCTGCTAATGTCCCACCTCTGCTTCTGGCTATTGTCAGGTGTTCTCCAGTGACACCTCCTTGACCTTCTCAGGCTGGTGTAAAATTAAAGGGGAGCCATTCCCGGGACCTGCTACCACCTGCGAATCAGAGCAGGACAGGGTCTCTCTTATGCTCCCAAGGGCTGCTCCTGGTGGCAGCCCACATGGGATGGGAAAGATCTTTACACTGATGTGCAAAGTCCCACTGCTGCTGCCCCCCTGAGCCTGGATCCAAGCCTTTGGGCTCTGGGTGATGCTGCAGCACGAAACACAAGCAGGAAATAGGGGCGAAATGGGGACACAGCGAGCCTGTGCTCAGAGCCCTCCATCCTGCCGGCTTCTGTGCTCCCTCAGGGAGCGGCGCCGGCGGGGGAGGACGGTTTGCCGCGGGAACGGGCGCGAGTCCGGTGTGTGCGCAGCGCCAGGCAGGGCGGCGGGCCGCGGGCTGGGCCGGAGGCTGCTTCTCGGGGCCTATGCGGCTGGAAGGAAGCGCAGCAGCCGAGGCCCAGGCCGCCCGGGCTGGGGCCTCCCCCTCAGCCCCGCTGCTCGGGCTGCCGCTGCCCTCTGCCGGCTGCACGCCGCCGCTGAGGTCCACTCCCCGCCCTGCACAGCACCAGCGCCGCCCCGCAGCTCCAGCTCAGCGAGCCGGAGCTTCCCCGGACCGTGTGTGTCCGCTCTCCCGCGGCTGAGCAAGTCACAGAAGGACTAGGGACAGCATCAAGCTTCAAATTGCCAAAACCTGCTCCTTCCCGCTGGTGACAAAGAGTACTGGGATACCTAATGCCAGGGGTGTCCTGCTGGCTCGTTCTACAGCAGCTAACAGGACACATCTCCTCTATGCTCCAGGTCTCCTGGGTTCCTGCTTCTCAGAGCCTTTCACCATTGCAGCAGGATGCTGAACTAACCAGAGCTTTGGGGATACCTGTTTGGATACCTATTTGGATTTTTTCCCTCCAAGTGAGATTTTTTTTCTCCTGGCCGAGCTGTCAGCCCGTGGCTTGGACAGCAGCACTCTGCTGGGTTAGGAAGTGGCTGGAGGGCCGAGCCCAGAGCATGGTGGTGAATGCTGCCACATCCAGCTGGCAGCCAGTCACTAGTGGTGTGCCCCAGGGATCAGTCTGTGTCCTATCCTGTTCAATATCTTTATTGATGATCTGGACGAGGACATTGAGTCCATCATCAGTAAATTTGCTGATGACACCAAGCTGGGGGCAGGAGTTGATCTCCTGGAGGGTAGAGAGGCTCTGCAAAGGGACCTTGACAGGCTGGGCAGATGGGCAGAGTCCAACGGCATGAGATTTAACACATCCAAGTGCTGGGTTCTGCACATTGGCCACAACAACCCCATGCAGAGCTACAGGCTGGGGTCAGAGTGGCTGGAGAGCAGCCAGGCAGAGAGGGACCTGGGGGTGCTGGTTGACGGTAGACTGAACATGAGCCTGCAGTGTGCCCAGGCAGCTAAGAGGGCCAATGGCATCCTGGCCTGCATCAGGAACAGTGTGGCCAGCAGGAGCAGGGAGGTCATTCTGCCCCTGTACACTGCACTGGTTAGGCCGCACCTCGAGTACTGTGTCCACTTCTGGGCCCCTTAGTTTAGGAAAGATGTTGAATTGCTGGAATGTGTCCAGAGAAGGGCAACAAAGTTGGTGAGGGGTTTGGAGCACAAGCCCTGTGAGAAGAGGCTGAGGGAGCTGGGGTTGATTAGCCTGGAGAAGGGGAGGCTCAGAGGAGACTTTATTGCTGTCTACAGCTATCTGAAGGGAGGTTGTAGACAGGCAGAGGTTGGTCTCTTCTCCCAGGCAACCAGCACCAAAACAAGAGGACACAGTCTCAAACTGCACCAGGGGAGGTTTAGACTGGATGTTAGGAAGAAATCCTTCATAGAGAGAGGGTTGCCCATTGGAATGGGCTGCCCAGGGAGGTGGTGGAGTCACCATCATTGGAGCTGTTTAGGAGAAGATTTGATGGGGTCCTTCGTTGCATGGTTTAGTTGATTAGGTGGTGTTGGATGATAGGTTGGATGTGATGATCTTGAAGGTCTCTTCCAACCTGGTCTGGTCTGGTCTGATCTGGTCTGGTCTATTTATTCTATTCTAATTTACTCTGAAAATCCAAGTTTTGGAAGGAAGAAAGTCAGAAGAACGTCTTCCTTCTATCTAGTTTAAATCTACTGTCTTTCATCTTAACTCATTATTTCTTGTCCTGCCACAACAGAGCCTGTTAAAAAGACTGTTCCCATCTCTCTGAAAGGCCACAAGAAGATTTCCCTGCAGTCTTCTTTTTCCAGGCTGGAAATCACCAACTGTCTCAGCCTTTCTTTCTAGGAGAAGTGCTCCAGTCCCTCCTCTGGTCTTGCTCCAACAGCTTCATGTCTTTCTTGTTCTGAGGATTCCAGAGATGGACAAAATACTCCAGGTGGAGTCTCAACAGAGTGGAGTAGAGGAATAATCACCTCCCTTGACCTGCTGGCCATGCTGCTTTTGATGCACACCAGGGTCTGATTGGCATTCTGGCACGTAAATGCACGTTGCTGGCTCATGTCCAGCTTTTCATCCACCACGTCTTTCCCTGCAAAGCTTCTCTCAATCCCTTCATCCCCCAGGCTGTATGGATACCAATGGCTGTCCTAACCAAGCAGCAGGACCTTGCCCTTGGCCTTGTTGGACCTCATGAGTTTCACACAGGCCAACTCTTCCAGCTTGTCCAAGTCTCTCTGGATGGCATGTCGTCCCTCAGACATGTCAGTTGCACCACTCATCTTGGTGTCATTTACAAGCTTGGTGCAAGTGCACTCAATCCCATTGTCTGTGTCATTGATGCAGATGTTAAACAGCACTGGTCCCTGTGCAAACCTCTGAGAGGCACCACTTCTCAACAATACCCCATTCCCATTCAAAAATCCACACAGGTCTTGAATTTTGCCTGCACATCCTCCAAGGATGATGCTTCAGGCAACAGCTTTCCAATCTGGAAAACAGCAAAAGCATCCAGATTCTGAGGCACAGTCCAGGGCATCTGCCTCTGTAGCACAGGGTAACAGGGAAATGGATCTTGAGCTAAGATGCATCAGGGAAAATGAGGACCTGGCAATTTATAGCCAGCATCCCTTGAGCAGGGACAGGTCAAGATGGAAAACAATCAACCCATAAAAAAGAGGAGGGAGCAACAGCCACCCTTATACCAGGAGATACTGTGGTCTGGAAATTGAGGTGAGGCATCAGGAAAAGCTGATTTGTTCCCTAAGCATGGCTGGATTTGTTAACCCCCTAGTGAGAATTCACACCTGTGGACCAGTGGGTGCTGCTCACAGGGGCACGAGCGACATGATCGGTTGTGTGCACAGTGAGGGGGGAAGCAGCAAGGAAGAACAAGTCTGTGAGCAGAAAAGAGGGATTTATGCATTCTGCTGTAAAATCAGTATCTCCAGTAAGTCCCTGAGATTCACTGTCTGGAAGTGCTTATTTCTTGGGAGTTGGTCTGGTCTCTCTCCTGGAATCAGGATGAGAGGCTATTGGGAAGTATCTTTCCTTACAGATTATCTCTGGGCCTCATTGAAGGACTGTGTGAGCTGCCCCAGTGGAGTGTGACTGTTGCTAGCTCCTAGGCAATGCTCCCAGGGTGTGGGTCCCTTCATAGACATTACTAGTGGGGTGGCATGTGTTAGTAAATCTATGGCTTTTGGAGGGGTGTCCTGCAGGCTTTGTGATAGTCCTGCAGCACAGCTTGGGTCTATGGGTGCATTCGGTCGATGAGGTGTTGGCTTCTGATGAGGAGAGCAGAGATGTGTTTCAAACCATGATCTTCATCTGTCTACACAGGTGCTGTTGGGTATGCTGGGAGCTGCAGCACTGGCTGCAGCAAAGATCCCTTACATGCATCCCAGTCCCAGTGCAGGGAACAGGCAGTGCCCTGAGCAAGGAGGCAGTGGGTTGAGCCAGGGGACAACGAGATGAGCCAAGCTGGAGGGTTGTGCAGCCCGGCAAGACCCATGCAGCTCTCCCAGCCCTCAGTGCAGCCGTGTGAGGGCAGCACAGACCACTGCCTGTTCAGGAGCAGGCGCAGGAGCGGGAGTGGGAGCGGGAGGAGGAGCTGCGGCAACAGCAGGAGCAGTGGCAGGAGTAGGAGCAACAGGAGTAAGAGCAGCAAGAGTGAGAGCGGGAGCAGACCATGAGCCTGCACACCTGCTTGCCAAGGCAGTGGCACATGTTCTTTTGGGCACCCTTGCCCAGCTCCCAACTTCATCAGGCTCCTGCTTGCTCAGGTCCAGGGCAGCAGCTGCTGCAATACCTGCTGCTGGCTCAGGAAAGGGTTTTGTTTGTTTGTTTGGTGGTGGTTTTTTGTGTGGTTTTGTTTTGTTTTGTTTTGTTTTGTTTTGGTGTGTATGTGGTGGATGAGAGAGAATGACCAGAGTGGTTGGGCACACATGGCACCAGCTCTACATCATCCTTCTCTGGCTGCAGGAATCCTTGGAAAACTCTGCTGAAAATGGGAAAAGAGGTGAGGAAAGTTGAAAGAAATTAAGCTGGGGAGCCCTGCTCCCCCAGAATTTGTGCCATGCACAAACAGGTGATCTCTCTGCACCACACTGGGAATAGGGACTGGAAATTTGTCTTTGCCATCAGGATGCCCATGCTGGATGGCAGCACCTTGTAGAGACTGGGAGGGGGGTCTGCCCAGCCCACTGCCTGTGCTGAGCCTGGTGGGTGCCAGAGGGGAAGATGCCCAGGGTGATAGGGAGCTATCTGGTGTGACAGGAGAATGCCATTTCTCCTACAAGGCTAGAGGCCAGGGCCAGGAAAGGTGACAGGGCAGAGATGTGGGGGCTGTGAGCTACCAGAGGGAGCACCAGGCTTTTGGCACCAGCTAGAGGTTGGCAGGGTGAACAGGTAGGGGATGGTTTGTGCAGGATCCTGCTACTAATCTGTCAGGCATCCCTCACTGAGGACACCATTTGTTAAAGACAGGAAGGCACAGGGGACTTTCCAACGTTTCCCAGGTTCAGGTAGTGTCTGAAGGACTTTTCTCCCAGAAAAAAAAAAAAAAAAAAGACCCCTGGTGGACAATGGGACAGGCTTAACTACTTTTCTGGAAAGTGAGCCAGGACTTCAACCTACCAGCCAGTTCCCAGCAGGTTGCAGTGGGATGGAGTTTGCCTTTTGTATTTGCCAAAGGATACTCAAAAGATGCCAAGGCATCTTTTTCAGTGTGGGCATTGATTGACTTTCTCCTTGTCTAAATTACCTGGGAACAATTGAGAAAGACCCATCCTCCCCACTGTAACAGCAAGTAGCAGCACCAGTGGGATGTCCTGCCCAAGAGGTGGCCCTCTGCCAAGAACAGAGACTGTTACTACATATTGGAGGAGCAGGCACACAGGGGGAGCATCTACCTGGCAGCTGCAGCTAACCTTGATACCTGCTTGGGTTACAAAGATATGCAGAATTGCAGCATCTCCTCTCTGCTTTTGACCTTCCTTCCTTTATGGTTCCTGGAACCATTCCCTGTCTTCAGAAAGAGTGCTCTTGGGAACTTGAGGCCCTGGGAAGCACAGGTCTGGAGGCATCTGAGCGCTCCGTCGCAGCGCAATGTGCAGATGGCGAGTCACCGGCCTCCCCACTAAGATGTGTTGCAGTGATTACGCTCCAGTCCCAGCTGTTGGACCAAACCCAAGTGCCTCCTGCTCATTGGAGACACCATGCTCAGGAATGGGGCATGGTGTGTCTCTGAGTGCTGCCAGTTTTAGGAAGCATTTGGGCTCCAAGAAATCCAGGTCTGATGCTGCAGGCCTGTGGTGGATTGAAATTCCCCCCAACATAAAATTGCCAGACCAGCTCAGTTGGAAAGCAGATGAGGCTGTATTTACAAGCAAAACTACAATCTAAGATATGAAATGCAACGAGCATGTACAAAATAGGCAATATTTACATACATTTACAGTTTAGCGTAGTATCATTCAGGGTTGGAAGGGACCACGAGGATCATCTAGTTCCAACCTCCTGCCATAGGCAGGGACACCCCACACTAGATCAAGCTGGCCAGAGCCTCATCCAGCCTGGGCTTAAACACCTCCAGGGATGGGGCCTCAACCGCCTCCCTGGACAACCCCTTCCAGGGCTTCACCACTCTCATGGTGAAGAACTTCCTCCTCACCTCCAGCGTGAATCTCCCCACCTCCAGCTTCATTCCATTCCCCCTAGTCCTATCACTACCTGATATCCTGAGAAGTCCCTCCCCAGCCTTCTTGTAGGCCCCCTTCAGATACTGGAAGGCCACAATTAGGTCACCTTAGAGCCTTCTCTTCCCCAGACTGAACAGCCCCAACTCCTTCAGTCTGTCCTCATAGGAGAGGTGCTCCAGCCCTCTGACCATCCTCGTGGCCCTTCTCTGGACACCTTTCAGCACCTCTATATCCCTCTTGTAATAGGGGCTCCAGAGCTGGATGCAGTACTCCAGGTGGGGTCTCACCAGAGCTGAGCAAAGGGGGAGAATCACCTCCCTTGACCTGCTGGCCACACTTCTCTTGATGCAGCCCAGGATCTGATTGGCTTTCCAGGCTGCAAGTGCACACTGAGAGCTCCTGTTCTATGATCAGGTCACTGCCTGGTGGATGTGGGGCAGGCTGTGGATGCAGTCTACCTGGACTTCAGCAAGGCCTTTGACACCATCCCCCACAGCAAACTCCTGGCCAAGCTGTCAGCCCATGGCTTGGACAGGAGCACTCTGTGCTGGGTTAGGAACTGGCTGGAAGGCTGTGCCCAGAGAATGGTGGTGAATGGTGCCACATCCAGCTGGCAGCCAGTCACTAGTGGTGTCCCCCAGGGATCAGTGCTGGGCCCCATCCTGTTCAATATCCTTATTGATGATCTGGATGAGGGGATTGAGTCCATCATCAGTAAATTTGCAGACAACACCAAGCTGGGGGCAGGTGTTGGTCTGTTAGAGGGTAGAAGAGCTCTGTAGAGGGACCTTGACAGGCTGGACAGATGGACAGAGTTCAAAATGATGGCATTCAACAAGTCCAAGTGCCAGGTGCTGCACTTTGGACACAACAACCCCATGCAGTGCTACAGGCTGGGGTCAGAGTGACTGGAGAGCAGAAAGGGACCTGGGGGTACTGGTTGAGAGCTGGCTGACCATGAGGCAGCAGTGTGCCCAGGTAGCCAAGAAGGCCAATGGCATCCTGGCCTGGATCAGGAATAGTGTGGGCATCAGGAGCAGGGAAGTCATTGTGCCCCTGTACTCAGCACTGGTTAGGCCACACCTTGAGTCCTGTGTCCAGTTCTGGGCCCCTCAGTTTAAGAAAGATGTTGAGTTGCTGGAATGTGTCCAGAGAAGGGCAATGAGGCTGGTGGGAGGCCTTGAGCACAAGCCCTACGAAGAGAGGCTGAGGGAGCTGGGGTTGCTTAGCCTGGAGAAGAGGAGGCTCAAGGGAGACCTTGTTGCTGTCTACAGCTACCTGAAGGGAGGTTGCAGCCAGGCGGGGGTTGTTCTCTTCTCCTAGACAACCAGCACCAGAACAAGAGGCCACATTCTCAAGCTGTGCCAGAGGAAGTTTAGGCTCGAGGTGAGGAGAAAGTTCTTCACTGAGAGAGTTGTTAGCCATTGGAATGTGCTGCCCAGGGAGGTAGTGGAGTCACCATCCCTGGAGGTGTTCGAGAGGGGTTTGGATGTGGCAGTTGAAGTCATGAGGTCTGTGGAGACAAGTTGGACTTGATGATCTCTGAGGTCTTTTCCAACCTTATTGATTCTATGATTCTGTGATTCTATGACTGAGAGACCTGAGGCTGCTTAGGCTGCAGAAGAGAAGGCTGAGAGGGGACCTTATGAACACCTACAAATCTCTGAAGGGTGGTGGTCAGGAAGATGCAGGTAGTGACTTCAGTGATAACCATTGATAGGATGACGGACAATGGATGTAAACTCAATCACAGGAAATTCCATCTCAGCAAGAGAGAAAATTATTTTACTATGCAGGTAACAGAGCACAGGAACAGGCTGCCCAGAGAGGTTGTGGAGTCTCTTTCTCTAGAGATCTTCAAAAACTGCCTGGGTGCATTCCTGTGTGACCTGCCCTGAGCAGTCCTGTGTTGCATAGGGTTGGATTCAATGATCACTGGAGGACCCTTCTAGCCCCTAACATTCTGTGATCCATTCTGAGGCCGGTTCTCTTTAGTATTATTCACAAAGATCTGGATGAGCAAATTGAGTGCTCACTGAGTAAGTTTGCAGCCAACACTGAGTTGGGCATGGATCTGCTTGAGGGTAAGAAGGCTCTACAAAGGGGTCTGGACAGACTGGATCAATGAGTTGAGGTCAGTTACATGAGGTTTAACAAAACCAAGTCCCAGGTCCTGCACTTTGGCCGCAACAACCCCATGCAATGCTACAGACTTGGGGGAGAGTGAATGGAAAGCTGCCTAGCAAGAAAGGACCTGGGGTGCTGGTTGATGTTGTGCTCAGGTGGCCAAGAAAGCCAACAGCATCATGGCCTGTATCAGGAATAATGTGGCCAGAAGGAGCAGGGAAGTGATCTGGAAGTGGTGTGGAAGCAATCTGCTTGGTGCTGGTGAGGCCACACCTTGAATACTGTGTTCAGTTTTGGGCCCCTCACTACAAGAAGGACATTGAAGTGTTGGAGGATGCCCAAAGAAAGGCAACAAAGCTGGTGAAGGGTCTGCAGAACATGTTTGCAGAACATGTCCTGTGAGGAGTGGCTAAGGGAACTGAGGTTGTTTAGTCTGGAGAAAAGGAGGGGAAGGAGAAATCTTGCTGCTCTGGACAGCTACTTGGAAGAAAATGGTAGCGAGGTGGGTGTTGGTCTCTTCTGCCTAGTATCAAGTGATAGAATGAGAGGAAATGGCCTCACGTTGCACTAGCAGAGGTTTAGGTTGGCTATTAGGACAAATTTCTCTACTGAAGAGTGGTCAGGCATTGGAACAGTTTAACCAGGGAGGTGGTGGAGTCACTGTCCCTGGAGGTCATGGTTTAAAGGGTATGGTAGGGTCCAAAGAAGGGCAACGAGGGCAACAAGGCTAGGGAGAGGCCTTGAGCACAAGGCCTACGAGGAGAGGCTGAAGGAGCTGGGATTATTTAGCCTGGAGAAGAGGAGGCTCAGGGGAGACCTCAGTGCTCTCTACAACTACCTGAAGGGTGATTGTAGCCAGGAGGGAGTTGGTCTCTTCTCCCAGGCAATCAGCACCAGAACAAGAGGCCACAGTCTCAGGCTGCACCAGGGGAGGTTTAGACTCAAGGTGAGGAGAAAGTTCTTCACTGAGCGAGTCGTTCGTCATTGGAATGTGCTGCCCAGGGAGGTGGTGGAGTCACCGTCCCTGGAGGTGTTCAAGAGGGGATTGGATGTGGCAGTTGAAGCCATGGTTTAGTAGTCATGAGGTCTTGGGTGACAGTTTGGACTTGATGATCTTTGAGGTCTCTTCCAGCCTTGGTGATACTGTGATACTGTGGTGTTAGGTTGATGGTTAGACTCAATAATCTTTGAGGTCTTTTCCAACTGAACCAATTCTATGATTCTATGATTTTTTTCTTTTGTGTGCATCTCAACATCCATCTCAATATTTGGCTGCTGTGGTGAAATGTTCCCTATTTCTTCTACCTTGTATGTTCTGATGGGCCAGGATGTATTCTATTCAGGTACCTGGCTGCATGTGGCCTTCTTGCCTAGGCTGGCCCACTTAACATGTAGATATTAATGATTTTTGTTCTCCCAGGAGCTCTTTTTCAGGAGTGAGGAACTAACATCTATGATCCTACAAACCCCCTCCCTGATGGACCCCAAGAAAATGGGGAAAAAGACATTTGTTACCATCCTGGTTGTTAACTCACAGCCTTTTCCATGATAGCTGTTCAGAGGTGATATGCATGCAGGTTTCTCTGCATGAGCAATCAGTTTGTCATCCCAATAAGCCCATCAAAACCAGAGCTAGCATGCTCCCACTCCAGCACCTTGCTACTCGGCACAGCCTGATGTTGCAGTTCATCCTTAGGGCTTGCCAGGCACTGTGCAAAGGACCTTGATCTGAGGCAAAGAGCTTCTGCTGAGCAGGGACTCTCATAACTCTGGCAAGTCAGTGGCTGGGGAATCCGTGGCCTCCCCTGCTTTCTCCTTCCAGGCAATTAGCAGATTGTGACGAAACCTGGGACAATTTATTCTTAGCCATCTGATGCTTTCTTGCCCTAATGTGCTACCATGCTGAGGAAGTGATCAGCAGAGCACACTTCTGGAGGAGAGTCCCCTGGGACTGCAGAGTCCATGGGATTTATCTCTGCAACTTATAAAAGTTTTACTACAAATCTTCTGGCCCAAGTGAGCCAAGAGCTTGCTCAATAAATTACCACCAAGCTAGGGATTAAGAGCACTAAAACAGACGTACTTCACAGCTAAAAATAAGGCACGGCACAAGCTTGAAGATTTGTTCTGCCTGGAAGTTTTATTGCACCCAAACTGTGTGAGATAATGTGCAGCAAAGGAGCACTTAGCAGATCCATCTGCTCTTGGACTCGCTCGCCTGCGCAATCGCTCTGGAACGAGGCAGTGAAACCACAAAAGAAAGTGGAGTTAGATGGTGTTACCCAGCGCAGTAAAACATTGTCCAGACAAAGAGAATAGTGACTCCATCCCCTCCCAGTGCTGCTCTTACCACAGCCCCAGGGATGCTGCATGACCAGTACTCTGAGGACCCTGGGCTTGAGCAGTGCATGAGGCTGTCTACAAAGCAGTGAGCCTTGCCAGAGCGGGTGCTGGGTGATGCTCTTACTGGCTTCATGCCATCCCAGGGAGACTGTGCACAGCCCTATCCCAAGTGTGGTGTTTGAGCCCAGACAAGGGTACACAGACAGGAGCCCTTTCCTTGGCTAGAGATGGGTGCAGGAGCTGTTAAGGTCAAGCCAAGCATAGTTAGATCTGGATAGGAATTGCTTTCCTCTGTACACAGATATGTCTCCACCATGCTTATGTTGGACTCCTCTTTCCTGTTACGGGTTTTGAGAAGGGATTTCTGCATCCATTTCTGGTGTCCCCATCATAAGAAGGACATAGAACTGTTGGAGAAAGTCCAGAGGAGGGCCACAATGATGCCCCAAGGGCTGGAGCACCTCTGCTATGAGGAGCAGGGGTTGTTCAGCCTAAAGATGAAAAGAGTCTGAGAGGACCTTATAGCTACTTTCTGATACGTGAAGGGAGCATAAAAGAAAGCTGCACTTTTCAGAAGTGTGTCTAGCAATAGGACAAGGAGGAATGGTACCCTGGGGTGCATCAAGAAAAGTGTGGCCAGCAGGTCTAGGAAGATTGTTCTCCCCCTTTACTCTGCCCTGGTAAGACCTCACCTGGAGTATTGTGTCCACTTTGGGGCTCCCCAGTTCAAGAGGGACAGGGATCTTCTGAAGAGAGTCCAACAGAGAGCCACAAATATGATTAGAGGACTTGAACACCTCCCCTGTGAAGAGAGACTGAGAGACCTGGGGCTGTTTAGTCTTGACAAGACTGAGAGGGAATCTGATCAATGTCTATAAATATCTGAGGGGAGGGTGTCAAGTGGAGGGGGTCAAGCTCTTTTTGGTGGTGCACAGTAACAAACCAAGGAACAATGGATAGAAACTTGAACATAGAAGGTTTCACCCCAGTGTGCAGAGGAACTTCTTTACAGTGAGGGTGACAGAGCACTGGAACAGACTGCCCAGGGAGGTTGTGGAGTCTCCTTCTCTGGAAACTTTCAAAATCTGCCTGGATGCTTTCCTGTGCAGACTACCCTGGGTGACCCTGCTCTGGCAGGGGAGTTGGACTTGATGATCTCTGGAGCTCCCTTCCAACCTCTAACATTGTATGATTCTTTGATTCTGTGAGGCTGTTCCTCCTCTGAGGCAGGACTTTGTTGAACTTCATGAAGTTCTGTGATGGCCCATTTTTCCAGCCTGTCAAGATCTCTCAGGATGTCATCATGGTCCTCTGGTGCATCAGCCACTCTGCAGCAGGAGCAGAGGAAGGGGAACTCATATTGCATACTCCTGACCTGGACCAGGGACACACTGTGAGGAGTAGGATAGAATAGCATTTGCAGCCACCTCAAGAGCATCAGAAGTGTGGGTAGGGTTTGGGTCAGCATGAGCTTCCCTCAGAGATGGACTGTATATTAAAGAGCTGTATTTCTGTCAGAGAGCCTGTGGTGACATTGCGAGCCCTGGGAGCGAAGCACTTGTCATTCCTCTGCCTCCTGTGACAGGAGAAGACTCCACAGTGTGTGCTTTTGGCTGGAGGATCACATTACTCACTAAGAGATCCAAAGAATGGATGGACCTATGGGCTGCCTGTCCACATGTTCTTGTCTCCTCTGTCACTTGGGACTTGCACAGTGTCCCTCCAGAGTCACTGCTTTCAGCAGCAACTTCAGAGGTGACAGGATGACTCAGACTTATGGCTGAAAATCGAGATATGCAGTAAGGGTCAGCCCAGGCTGGTTAATATTTGAGGCTATGATCACAGCAGTGTTTGAGAAGCCCTTAACATGCCCTGGTAGAAGTTAACTGTCTTAGGGTGAGTTCATCTGGGACATGAAACAGTGTGCCGGGGAAGGCAGGTAGTGAAGCAGTCAGCATGGTCACAGAGAGTTCAGCCAGGGGATGCATGGCTTAACAGATCTGGGAACTGCAGCTGCTGCTACCTTGTCCCCTGTCTGGGACGGGACAGCCCAGCCCTGTCACTCTGCTGCAACCAGAGCTCCAGCTTTTCTGGAACCAGAGTGTCTCTATTGGACTTCAGCAGCTCCTGGGTATGAAGGAGCCCAAGTACTGAACTGTGGTGACTGTCTTGGTCATATCACCAGGGGACAAATGTGTCCCATGTCTGAACGCCTCATGCCATGGGGCAGGGGAGGAATCCTTGCACTCTGGGAACTGCCTCTGCATGTGTGTGGGAATGGAGAAAGGCAGGAAAGGGTTTGCTGCCACAGTCCCTAAAGAAAGTCACCAAGTGTTCTGTCAGCTCCTGGTCCTCCTGCGTGAAAACCCAGTAGCTACCAGAGGACAGTAGGTCTTCTGCACTGACCCATGGACTGCCACCATGTCACCCAGACCCATAGCAGCGCCCAAACATCTGCCCAGAGCCACACACTTGTTGCAGTATTTGCTGCTGCTCCAGGGACCTGCAGCCTCAGATGTGACCAGGTGGTCTTCTGGACCACCATGTAAGGGCCAGCACTAGGAACATACCCTGTGCTGAGACCAAGCTGTGGTGTGCAGCGAAGCCATCTGTTTCCATTGTGCAGCTGCTGTCCTTCCCATTGTGATTTACTCTGCCTCCTATAATTTATTTATCCCAGGATGCAGCTTGTACATCTGCAGTATCATTACTGGAGATGCCATTAGTTTTAAAATTTTATAAACCTCCATGCAGGTGATAAGTTGAAAAGTTAAAGAGGGTTATTGTGGCAAGAAAAAAAAGACATATTTGCTCAGTGTTCATCTCACACCAGAGTATCAGGCCCTGGGGGTCTTTGGAGGGAGATCAGCAGACTGGTGTAAGTGACTGAACTGCTGCCAGCTCCCATTTCACCCAGCTGCAAATCCTTCCCACAGAATCATAGAATCAAGATAGGGGTTGGAAGTGACCTCTGGAGATCATCTCATCCAACATGATGGTGTCCAGGTGGGCTTTGAATGACTCAGAGACAGACTCCACCATCTCTCTGGGCAGCCTGTTCCACTGTTCCACCACCCTCAATGTAATGGAGTTCCTCCTCATATTTAGCTGGAACTTCTTATGTTCAAGTTTGTGCCCATTACCTCTTGTCCTGTTTCTGGGCACCACTGAAAGAAGACTGGTCCCATCCTCCTGACACTAACCCTTTAAGTATTTATAAACATTGATAAGATCCTCCCTCAGTCTCCAAGCTTCCCTTCATAAGACAGACACTCTAGTCCTCTAAGTATCTTTGTAGCCCTTTGCTGTACTTTCTCAAGCAATTCCCTGTCCTTGAACTGGGGAGCCTAGAGCTGGACACAGTACTCCAGATGATGCCATACTAGGGCAGAGTAGAGGTGGAGGGGAAATTTTCTTGACCTGCTCATCACATTTGTGTATGTAAATCCCAGGATGACATTTGCCTTCTTGGCCACAAAGGCACATTGCTGTCTCATGGCCATCCTGTTGTCCACCAGGACTCCCAGACCTTTTTCCACAGCGCTGCTTTCCAGCAGGTCAGTCCCCAGCTCGGGGTTATTCTTCCCCAGGTGCAGGACTCCACACTTGTCTTTCCTGAACTCTGTGAAGTTTTCACTCTGCCCAACTCTCCAGCCTGTCCAGGTCATGCTGGATGGCAGCACAGCCTTCTGGTGTGCCAGCCACCTCCCCTAGTTTTGTGTCATCATCTAACTTTCTCAGGGTACCCTCTGTTCCTTCCTCCAAGTAATTGACGAATACATTGAGCAGCACTGGACTCAATACTGACCCCTGGGGGACACCGCTTGTTACTGATCTTCAACTATGCTGCTGACCAAAGCACTCTGAACTCTATTGTTCAGCCAGCTGTCAATCCACCTTTCTGTCAGTGGACACTCACACTTGCTAAACTTGCCTATGAGGATACTGTTGGAGATGGTGTTGAAAGCCTTGCTGAATCACGGTAGACTGCCCTCCCCTCATCCTTCTATCCAGTGATGCCCTTGTTGAACGTTCTCAGATTAGTCAGATGTGATTTCTTCTCGGTGAATCCATGTTAACTACTTAGAATAACTTTCTTTTCTTCCACATTCCTTGAGATGACACCCAGAAGATTCCTCACTAGATCCATGTGATGGCTGAGGGACCTATAAGCATTTCCATGTCTTTCTCCCCTCTTGCCTCCTTGGCTGCACCATTTCCTCAGGCCAGGGAAAAGAGGGGCTGCTCACATTGTGTGTGTTTCTACCTGCATCCGTGGTGGACATTCCAGTGATTTCCAAGGGTCAGGGTAATCTTGAATCATCTGCCTGCTGCTTATTGCTCTGGGTGCTGCAGAACTCTCCCATCAGCCAGAGGCTCCTCCTAACCTGCAATCCCTTCCTCTGGCCCCTTCTGCCTCCCTGCTTCCTGACCAGAGCACCCAGCTGCTTGTGCCCTCATTGAGGACCACAGCAATTAACTTGTGCTTGGACATCTGGCAGCTGGAGGTCTCTGTGACAGCTGAGCCATGGGGATAAATTCCCTCTCCTCAAGGATAAGGGAGATTTGTGTACAAGGATGATTTACAGACTGCTTGCAGGGAACAATGATCTGGAAGACTTCAGGGAGCAGGGTCGGTGCCAAGCAGTTTGGGACATGGAGGAGTGAGGGGTGGTGGGAGGGACCGAAGAGTAATTGGGACCTGGGAAGACAATGGAGGAGATGAGGCCCCAAAGGAATCCCACAGTCTGCAGACAGCTATCTTCCTCTGCTTTACTGGTGAGAACATGGATTTGATTGAACATCCCAAATTTCACCTCCATTTTTGGTGTACTTGCAGCCCCACTCATCCTTCTGCAACCTGAGAGCTTGGACAGCATAGTCTGTTGTCAGGGTATGGACATGACACAGGCAGATGTGGACATAGCCTGGACATAGCCTGCTTGTGGGTCTTGCTGGCATGAGTCTTATAGAATAGAATAGAATAGAATAGAATAGAATAGAATAGAATAGAATAGAATAGAATAGAATAGAATAAACCAGGTTGGAAGAGACCTTTGAGATCATCATGTCCAACCTATCATCCAACACCACCCAATCAACTAAACTATGGAACCAAGCATCCTGTCAAGCCTTGCCCTGAACACCCCCAGCGACGGCGACCCCACCACCTCCTTGGGCAGCCCATTCCAATGGGCAATCACTCTCTCTGTGTAAAACTTCCTCCTAACCTCCAGCCTAAACCTCCCCTGGTGCAGCCTGAGACTGTATCCTCTTGTTCTGGTACTGGTTGCCTGGGAGAAGAGACCAACCTCCGCCTCACTACACCCCCCCTTCAGGTAGTTGTAGACAGCAATAAGGTCACCCCTGAGTCTCCTTCTCTCCAGACTAAGCAACCCCAGCTCCCTCAGTCTCTCCATCTGTCCATCCATCCCATACCTCTTTTTCATGATGGCTGATCATAGATTCACTGAATGGTTTGGTGTGGAAGGGTCCTTTAAAAGTTTTCTAGTCCAGCAGTTATCTAGTCCTGCAGTGAGCAGGGACATCTTCAACTTGATCACAGAATCACAGAATATCTTTGATTGGAAGAGACCTTCAAGATCACCTAGCCCAACCTTTGACCCCGCACAGCAGGGTCAGCACTAAGCACCAGGTCCACATGCTGCTTGAACACCTCAGGGAATGGTGACTACACCACTGCCCTGGGCAGACCATTCCAATGTTTGAGAACCCTTTCAGTGAAGAAATATTTCCTAACATCCAGCCTAAAACCGCTGGTGCAGCTTGCATCTGTTTCCTCTAGTCCTGTCACTTTGCAACTAAGAACAAGAGGCTACCCAACTTCTAGGTCCAACCTCCCTTCAGGTAGTTGTAGAGAGTGATGGTGTCTCCCCTCAGCCTCCTCTTCTCTAGGCTGAACAACCCCAGCTACCTCAGATGCTCCTCGCAGGCCATGTGCTCCAGGCCCTTCGTGAACCTCCTTGCCCTTCTCTGGACAAGCTCCAACCTCCACATCCTTGCTATAGTGAGGGGCCCAGAACTGAGCACAACACTCAAGGTATGGCCTCACCAGTGCTGAGGGCAGGGGGATGATCCCCTTCCCTATTCCTGATGGGCACCAGTGTTTCTAATACAAGCCAGGATACCATTGGCTTTGGCCACCTGGGTACACTGCTAACTCATATTTAATCAACTATCAACCAATACCCCCCAGGTCCCTTTGCAAGTTGCATCTTTCCAACCACACCTTCCCCCATCAGATTGCTCAGAGCCCTGTCCAACATGACCTTGAGGGTTTCCAGGGTTGGCACTTCTACCACACCCCTGGGCAACCTGTGCCAATGTTTCAACAGCCTTATTGTAAAAAAAAAAATCTTTCCTTAAGTCTAGTCTGAATCTACCCTCTTTCAGTTTTAAACCATTACCCTTTGTCCTGTTCTGCATGTGTGTGGCAGGCTGCAATGGGATAATCTACCTTCCAGCTGCCCTTTCTGTACACCTGGTCAGTACCTTACACACCATGTCACTCTGCCTCCTGCGTGTCACTGTCCTAGAGGGTGGATCTGTCACATACTGGTTAACTGCATCATCCAAGTCCTGAGTCCTTGCATGAGCTTTGCCAGCACTTCATCAGAGTCCAAGTTCAAGCTTTGTCAGGCATTTTCAGTCTGCACATCCATCTCCAACCTACAGGCATCTGGTGTCTCCTTCCAGAGCCATGCTTGCCCAGGATGATGCTCCAGCCTGGAACCTAAATGCTCAGCTGGAGGGAATTCACAAATGCTTGCGAACCATAGGGAGGTCTGCAGGACACATCAGCCTAGCTTTGACTGACCAGTTACCAGCCTGCTCTGCTCTCTTGACATTGCCAAGTTGTCTGTTCCCTTTCTAAAGGACATCTGTGCATTAACTTTGCTGCTTTCCATCCCTATTCACTGTGACTTTATGTCTCTGATTTATTGTAGGAGATAAGCTTGAGATGGGATTGATAAATCTCAAGTGGTCTTAAGTAGGACAGGCTCATTCTGCTGCCAGCCTCAAGTAGATTTTGTCTGCTGGGGTGACTCAGGCAGAGTTCCCATTTGCTCTTTTGGGTGACATGCTATGGGCTGTTAACATCATTTTTCCTATGTTTGCAGACCCAGCACTGTTGATGCCAAAAGCGGTCAGCCTTCTTGTCCTGTCTCGCTCTGCTGAATAGTTTATAGGAGAGACATTCTTCTGGTCTTCCTCACAAATCCTTTGGGAGCACAGGGAACACTCGTAACAAGGCCTGGTCATCTTTTGCAGTGCACAGCATTCTTGAGGACTTTATGATGATCCTGGATTTGATTCTGTGTGTCTCTGGTGGGCTGAGGCAAAAGAGACAGCCCTGCACTGCTGTTGCTACTACCCATTGCCAGATTTTGGGAACGTGCACTACACCATGGTGTGTCTGCAGGCTGCTGTCTGTCTGTCCAGGTGTCATGCAAAGGGATACACTTTGGAAACAGTTCATAATCTGCTAGAATGGGATGGTGCTGGCCAGCTGAGCAGAGGTAGCTGGAGGAGCTACTAGGTCATACTAGGCTAAGATCTTATCCATGATGATCCCTTCTTGACTGTGAAGACCAAGCAAGACTGCCCTTCATGGCCAATTCAGGCAGTCAAAATCAGCTCCTTGCTTTTCCGGTGCATTGGCCTCCCTTCCTGCATGCCACGGAATTTCCAGCCACTGATATGCCAGGAGAAAGTCTTATCTGACTTTTCCTGACTTCAGAGTCCTGACAGATAAACAGCGCAGAAATTAGTGGAGACAAGTAAATAATTTGTAAACAATCATTTATTCATTACTTTCCCCTCCTTTCCCTGTGCAAGCAGACTGCAAGATGCCTCAGAAGTGCTTGTAATTTGGAGTGAGTTCTCTTGTGAGGCATTTCCTACTCCCTATGAATAACTTATGAACAGATCAGAGTGAATATTAGAGTCCTGAAAATCCAGAGATTAAGGCTGCTGAGCTGAGCAAGTACTGCTCCAGCTTCTCGAATAGATGATCTGTCTAATGAAACAGCACTAAGTGGATTCACAGGGCTGTAATTAAAGGATGCATGTTTGTTAGTCAATGGGTTGCCTGTTAGGTATGGTAGGTGGTGTGCAGCCAGAGACGGTCATGCCTGAAGGATACAGCAGGTCTGTAAACATGGTTTGGACACCAAGTGCTAACATTTGCATCTGGGAAAGAACAACTCCATGCAGCAGTATAGGCTGAAGACTGATCTGTTGGAGAGCAGCACAGAGGAGAGAGACCTGGGGGTCCTGGTGGGTAGAGGGATGACCACGAGCCAGAGGTTGGTGAGGGGCTTGGAGCACAAGCCCTATGACGAGAGACTGAGGGAGCTGGGGTTGCTTAGTCTGGAGAGAAGGAGACTCAGGGGTGACCTTATTGCTCTCTACAACTACCTGAAGGGAGGTTGTGGTGAGGCGGATGTTGGTCTCTTCTCCCAGGCGACCAGTACCAGAACAAGAGGACACAGTCTCAGGCTGCACCAGGGGAGGTTTAGGCTGGCGGTTAGGAGGAAGTTTTACACAGAGAGAGTGATTGCCCATTGGAATGGGCTGCCCAAGGAGGTGGTGGGGTTGCCGTCGCTGGGAGTGTTCAGGGTGAGGCTTGACAGGATTCTTGGTTGCATGGTTTAGTTGATTAGGTGGTGCTGGATGGTAGGTTGGACATGATGATCTTGAAGGTGTCTTCCAACCTGGTTTATTCTATTCTATTCTATTCTATTCTATTCTATTCTATTCTATTCTATTCTATTCTATTCTATTCTATTCTATTCTATTCTATTCTATTCTATTCTATTCTATTCTATTCTATTCTATTCTAAATGTACCTTTGTGGCCATAAAGGCCAACGGTATCCTGTGGTGTATTAGAAGGGGTGTGGTTAGTAGGTCTAGAGAGGTTCTCCTATGCCTACGCTGCCCTGGTGAGGTCACATCTGGAATATTATGTCCAGTTCTGGTCCCCTCAGTTCAAGTTCAAGGGAACTGCTTGAAAGAATCCAGCACAGAGCCACAAAGGTGATTGAGGGAGAGGAACGTTTCCCTTGTGAGGGGAGACTGAGGGAGCTGGGGCTCTTCAGCTTGGAGAAGAGGAAGCGAGGGGTGACCTCATTAATGTTTATAAATATGTGAAGGGTGAGTGTCAGGAGGATGGAGCCAGGCTCTTCTCAGTGATGTCCAATGATAGGACAAGGGGCAAGGCGGGGGGCAAGTGGGACCATAGGAGGTTCCATGTGAACACAAAGAAAAACTTTTTCACTGTGAGAGTGACAAAACACTGGAACAAGCTGTCCATAGAGGATGTGGGCTCCCCTTTTCTGGAGACATTCAAAACCCACCTGGACATCTTCCTGTGTGACCTACTCTAGGTGATCCTGCTCTGGCAGGGGGTTTCAACTGGATAACCTTTCAAGGTCCCTTCCAAACCCTAACATTCTGTGATTCTGTGATCTGCCTTTGGGTGTGATCTGTGCTGTACAGTGCTCCTACTGAGCTGCTCACAGGAGGCAAACACGACCTGGCCAGATGGGCTGGGCTGATGCTGGAGGTTCACAGAGAGGCTTCCTGGATAGCCTTGCATGTCTATAAATTACCACAGTTTTGGTAGAAGGCACGCACAGAGAGTTTGAGCCCAAAGCCCGCTGAGAGAACAAAGACGCTCTGACTTCAAAGAGTCCAAAGCCAGGCTCACAGTTGGCTTTGTCAAGGTGCTCTGTTGGGCATTTATCCACCCTCAGGTTCAACCACCTGCTTTGTGTTATTTTAATTTAAAAAAATATTATTATCATTCACTCAGAGACAGGCTCCCACCCCCCTGCTTGGCTGCTAAGGCAAGGATTCTGATCAATTCTTTATGGAATGGGGGAGGCGGGCTATGGGCTGGAATCCCTATTGCTTTTGTAAAGTGCCCTGCCAGCCCTGTGCACTATGGTTCCTATGTACAAACCCCAGCAGGATCTGCTGCCTGGGATGGTTCTTGCAGGACTGTGGGCTGTGTCTGATCCTGGATGTCCTTCCCAGTGCAGGTCTCAACTGTCTCCTAGTGTTTGAGGAAGGGCAGAAGCACCGATAGCTGGAGACGGGATCATCAACCTGTCATGAGACACTTGGCACAGTTCATTTCATGCTGCCTGGCTTGGATGGCAGGAAGAAGTAGGACTAGATGATCTCTCCAGATCCTGCCTCTTTCCTTTGTTACAGTGGCTAGAAGGTCCTTGGTAGGACTTAAATCAGGGGTGAAGGTTAGTCACACAGCTATGGTTCTGGGTACCCAAACACTTGTCAGCAATCACCTGCTGTCACCCAGAATGCCATGAGTCTGCTCTGGGCATCCTGTGTCATCCTGTAGGTCTTTCTTTGCCACTGGACATTGCCATGGTGGGCTGTGTTCAGAACAAGAGCGCCCACAGGTCAACACAGCAGGCTTTGGAGCAGATGGCAGAGACTGTTCCCACCACAGGGATAGACCCAAAACAGCAGGCAGCTTGAGGCCGGCCCCAGCTCCCCCCTTGCCAGATCTCCCATGCATCTGTTGTCCCTTCCCCTCCCTAGCAGCCCTGTGCACCTGCACTGCAGTGCAGAGTGGGATTTATCCTGCTCCAGGCACTCAGTGCAGGGGGTCAGCCCTCGTAAACCCTGCCGGCACTGGAGCCCAGGCCAGCTGCCTCACTTGCGCCTGTAGGGACGGCCCCCACATCCTGGGCGTGCTTCACTGCTGCTGTCTGGGGCCATTCTTTGGACCACATCCACCTGGGCGTCATGTGGTGGGATCATGGCAAGGATGGGGCTGAGTGCTCTCAGCCCCCAGCTTCCCTCCCCTCACCAAGCACTTTGGGTAACCCCTGGTCTGTGGAAGGCGATGTGAAGTCAGTCTGGTCCTCCAGCAAACCCCTCCAGCTGTTTAGAGCCAGTGCAGATTGTGGGATGTGTCTGGTGACTGACAGGGCCTCAAATTTGTGTTTATATGAGATGATACCGAGAATTTTAATGCTTTTATGAGTGAGGGGTTGTGGGGAGGGGAGGAGTGGATTCCCAGGGAGGCTCAGGAGGAAGGCGTCAATGCATGCATGTGCATGTGTGAGACACATTTTGTTCCCCTAATCCCCAGCTGCAGGAGTCCTGCACAGATGAAAATGGCATCGGATCACCTCTGAGTGGTGGGGAGCAGCTGGGGAGGAGGTCTGACTGGCTGCTGGCAGCATGCCGGGAGCGGTGATGAAGCGGCAGAGCTTGGAGGTGCCTCTCCGGATCAAACGCTCTGCTCAGCACCTCCTGCACATCATCAGAGTCCCCTCTGGCCCTGCCTGTGGGGTTGCTCTAGGCTCAGCCCCTTCTTCAGTAGATGAGTCCCTGGAAACCTCTGATGAGCAGATCTCCACCTTCCTCAAACGAGAGCCTTCTCTCCTGACAGCACCTTAGCATGACTTCACCTGACATCCAGAGTCTGGTGAGATACTGTGGCCTCTTCCAAACCCTCCTGGAGAGGCTGCTGCCCTGCCCTGCAGCCTCATGGGCAGCATTTAGTGCAAGCCAATGGTTTCCACAGGGGTACCTGTCTGTGGATTTCTCTGGCCTGCCTCCCATCTCCTATCCCTGCATGAAACCTCACTGTGCCCCCGAGGAGCAGATCATGGCCACCAATGGTTTTCAGATGCCAGAGGATTATCTGGTCTGGTGTCAGGTAAGAATGAGGCAGAACATGAACTATGGTGAAGCCCAGATGCCTGCTTCTGAGGTCCCTGTGCTGAGAGGGTCCTGCTGGGACAGGATCTAGAGCAACTGCTTAATCAGGAATTGTTGGAAGAAGGTAATACCTGTGTACTGAACACCCAGGAACAGTGGCTGAGCATGTCCCAGGGGCCACTTGGCACCATGTGACTTCCAGAGGTGGTGGAGATGCCTATGCAGAGCTAGAAGCTACATGTCATTACCGTCCCATGGCCAAAGCTGGGAAGTGGCCACCAAGGTCAAACACTGCCATGGCTGACCACAGGATGGGATTTTCCAGGAGGTGCCTGCTTCTTTCAGCAGGAAGATCTCATTCCCACTTCATGCAGACAGTGGGGATGGAGCATCATCTCCACAAATCAGTTGGAGTGCCTGTGCACTATGACTCTCACCCGGAAAGGGGGAGGGGGTCTGAGGCCTCTTTGTAACCCAATCTTGTCTGCATTGGCCCCTTTGTTGTTATTACATTTATTTATTGATCCCTCTTGGGAAAACCTCAGCAGAGCTGGACTTGCTGGGGCCTTATTAATGGGGGTGGGGGGTGAGGGAAGGGGAGGAAGGCTGAACAGAGCATTTAGACCATCTGTTCCCACCAAAGGGATGGATCAACAATAGCCATGTTTATAAAACTCCTCTGCAACTCAGTGTGTTTGCAAAAGGAGAGCTTCCACAGCACAGGCCATTTCTGCTTCTGCTGCTGGGGGCCCGTCCATCTTCTAACTCCCTGCAAGAATTGCCCCATCTTGGCTCCCTCCTCCCCCCACAGCCTCAGATGCATGGTGAGGCAGTAGTGTCCTCACCCCCAGAGGGACCACCGTGTCTGGGGACACCCCAGCCAAAGGGAGCCTGCTTGTGTCTGATGGATGGTCCCGGAGGAATTTCCAAGGATGGGCAGTGGGGAAGCATTTCATCTGGAACAAATAAAACTCTACCATGGGGTACTGGATAGAGTTAGCCAGGCACTGGCAGAGGGAACACCAATATGCCCAGAACTGGAGACTCCTCCCCAGGCTGGTTTCATTCAGTCTATTGGAACAGCAGTGTTTATGAAGCTGATTTGGTTTTCCTCACATGTGGAAAAAAAAAAACAGCAAGACAAACAAAAAACTAAGGAAGGGAGTGGGGTCTGGCCATGTCAAAGCTGGCTGATGGGGTCCTTCATAATGAAACAACTGTGTCTGGCTTTGCTCTGGCTTATATTAGATTATCTGTTAGAATCAGACATGAAATAAAGGCCATTAAACAGCAATGAAATATTTTTTTCCTGAACCACTATGTTGTTTTTTCTTCCCAAACTGATCTTTGTGGACAAGATGAGGATTCAGTTCTGGCTCAGATCTAGGCTGTACGCCTTCTTGGGGACCTGGAGTTGTCAGCCTTCTCCTGACCATGACACAGCCCTGTGGCTGGAGGACTGGCTGCTCTGGGCTAAGTCTGCAGGCTGGAGGTTTGGGATGTGTCCAGGCTGTCATACATCCCCAGCATGTCATCTCCTTGGACTGTGGCTACTTCCCTGCTTGCTGGTGCTTTATGGAAGTGATTGTCTCCATGGGGTCATCCACTCATGGGTAGGTGACATTGTTGGGGTTTGTGCCCAGCGGGCACGAGGGACAGGGAAACCTAACTCTAGGGATGTGGGAGCATCCCAACTCAGCCTTGGACAAAATGGGGACCTCTAGAAGATGCCAGCCTGCAGGAGGGCATTTTTTCATCCATGGGAAAGTTTTCTCTGCACCATTTAGTTGTTCATGGACTGATTTTCAACTTGTGAGACAGACGCCCTAACAACAGGCTAGTGGTTGGGCAGGGGCAGGCTGTCTGACACCTTCAAACCACTCCTTCCATCCTGGAAGGGAAAAACCTTCCCAGAGACTATATGACGCCTTCTTGGGAAGCAGTCCAACTCCCTTTTGGCCATGTCCCCTTGGCCTGTCCTCCCCCAGGCTGTTGGAGAAGACATGAGTACGGTCCCCGATCACTCCTGGCAGGGCGCAGGAAGCACGCTGCTCTCTCCCAGCACTTAGCAGCTTCCCCGGGAACCACGCAGGAAAGAAGAAGAGGAGCCCAGACTTCTGGGAGACACTTTCATTTCATGCCTAAGCCACTACTCTGCTGCTCAGCCACACGGTTCCATTAAGTCCCTTTCTGGCTGTCTTCTTTCCATCAATCACTCTGTCTCTGTGAGCAGCCCAGACACCGGATCTGGCTTATAAATAAGACAATCAATCAGTGATGCTATTAGATAAACAGAGTGGCAGAAGCTAAATTAATGCTTGGCTTTTTCTTGAAAGGGAGGGAAAAAAGAGTCACTTGCTTATTAGGGGACTCTGGTGTGGTCTGATCTCCATGCTGCAGCTGAGCTGGGTGGGCTGCACTCATCTGCTGCATCTGTGTGCTGGGAGGTTTGGGATGCTGTGAGCAGATGGCCTGTATGGGTCATCGTGGCCAGAGCTGACACTGCACTGGAGGTGACCAGGGAGGTCACAGTGCTGGGTAGATGATGTTGAGCTGGGAAGGCTATGGCAGGTGCTGCCCATCCAGACAGAGTGCAGCTGGGGTGAGAAGGTGTCAGAGCTGATCTGGTGGGGAGGGGGAGCATGAGGCTGTAGACAGAGGTGCTTGGGGACTAGGGACATGGTGCCAGGGCAGAGGCTGAGCCATTCAGGGTGGACATAATGAAGAAGAGAATCACTAATCTGAGGCTCCTCAAACAGAGGCATCAAGTCCTGATCTGTCACCTTTTGCTGCTACAAGCCTCTGCCCTGCAGCATTGTGGGAATGCCTGGGTCTCTTATTACAGGGCCCCAACCTGCAACTCCGTCTGCTGCTTCTCTGTGTGGTGGTGGCTGAATCTCTCAAAGATCCTGGGCTCATTCCTGCACCACTGGTAGCAGGCAGGAGGCTTTTCTTGTGGTGAAACCCTAATGTCTGAGCTTTCCCTCCTGCCGTTAGGGAAGGAAGTCCTGGGTGGGAGGCTATAACCTGCCAAGGGCATCCAGTGCGACATCTCTGTACAGGCAATACAGGCATTTTCTGAACCAATACTCCACAGCTTGGGGTGGCTTTTTGTGTTTTGCTGGACTTGACACTGTTCCATATTGAGGACTGGAGGAGTATGGGTTCCTCTAAGCCAAGTGGACACCACTTATACCCTCACCCCTCGCACATGCTGCTCTTCACCCTCTCATCCTGGGGACCACTTTTCTACCAGCTCCTGCTGTGCTAGCACAGCACCTCCCACCTCTCCGTGTCTACCCCTGTGCATATTGATGAATCCCACCTGGCATTTCCACTGGCTTAGCAGGATGGACTCCTGCTTGGGTCTAGCAGTGAAGATTTTGGTGTGCTTTCTCATCACCTGAGCTTGCCTCGCACCCCTCCGCCTCAGTGCCTCTCACCCGGGACTAACGCCCCGCTGGAGCTGAAACTCTGGCAAGGCTTGGTGACTCAACAAAGCCTCATGGCTCATTCCTATCAGGATAATTTGTTGTAAATTAATGCTTGTTTTCACCTGGGGGCTCCAGGCACCTGGTGTAGGAGCAAGGTGCTTCTCTAATGATTGGGCTAGGGAGGATGAGATCTCTGCTGGCACCTGCTTCAGGGAAGGATGCAGGAGGTGCTGGGATTCAGACCTGCTCCACTGTTCAGCCTGTCACTCAATTAAGGAGCTTTTTGCTTCCTATGAGGCCTCATGGCCAGGAAATATCTCCTGCTATCCAGCCACACTTCGGATCCCTCTTGCAGAGCCTGGGGAGCACAGCGCAAGGCTGGTCTCACATCAACAAGAGCTGAAAATAACACCTAAGGTGGGATTTACTGCTACATATGTGCTGGGAAGATGCAGGGACCTGTTGGGTCTGGCTGATGTATTGGATTTCAGGTTATGCAATGCACAGGTCTCTCTGAGCACTGTAATTCCTTCTTTCTTCCTGTATGGACTTATTCTGCTAAGTGGATGGATTTTCTGCTTGGCAGGGATTCTCCCCTGGGACCTTCCCCAGTTGGAAACATCTCTGCACATCTGTACGTAATATTGCTGGGGCACTTCATGAGTGGGCTTGTACAACACCCCTTGCTTTATGAACTGCCATTAAATCCAGCCAGGCAATGTGGATGGACTGACACACAGCATCCTAGAGCCAGCAGCAGGCTTTGTGCCAACTCTAGATGTCAGAGGGTGCCCAAGGCCACTGCTCTCAAATGGCGTCTCATAATGCTGCTCTGGGCAGTGAGAACACTGCTCCCTTGTTCCCTGAAACAGCTTGAGAGGGACAGGTCTTCTCTGCTTAATAATCTGACACAGCACACCTCTGGGCCAGGCATGGAGATCCTGAGTGGAGATGAAGGCAATCTATCTAGGATGCTTCCCCCAGGCAAGGACTGGGCCTGACATTTTCATCTCTGCTAAGAGCTGTCCCTTTCCCCTGCCCTGAAGAGCCATCTGCTATGGTAGATTATCCCAGTTTTTAGCACTGTGAATCCATAATTAGTGCATAATTAATTACCAGATGTTTTTAACACTAATGAAACATTAATAAATGATGAAGGCATGTTGTCTGGTAACGGAACATTAACCAGAGAACTAAGGCAGCACACAGGGCAGTGCTGCTGCTGACACAGCCAAGCTAGCAGCAGGTCTGCTTGGGACTGAGATCTTCTCTAATAAAGCCCCAGCATAGTGAAATCACAGCAAGTGCCCAGCTGGAGCTTGCTACCAGCTTAATGCTGCCTCCAGGCTTTGCAGAGCCAGGGCTGTGACTCCTTCACCTTCTCCTTGCCTCCCTCCTTTCCCTCCCTCCATCCCTCCTTTACTCCTTTCCTCCTTTTCTGCCTTCCTTTCTGCCTTCTATCCTTCCTCCATTTCTTCCTTTCTTCCCCTCCTGTTGGGACACTGGGCACATAATTTGATAACAGGTTGGGTTTTCTTCAGTGATATCTCTACTCCAGTTGGTGCTCACAATCAGGACATATAGGGTGAGCCCAGGCCCCAACACAGTGTGCTTTGCTGCACCCATTGCCCCTGCACTGGGTGCCACTGAATCCTGCCTTGATGGATGTTTAATTCATAGCACCTGGGCCAGTGACATTTTCCTAATGTGAAATTATTAATCAGACAAGGAAAATGCATTAATTGGGACTACATGCCACCTCCAGCCTCTGGGCAGCAGCAAGCCACAGGCAGGTCTCCATCCTCCTGCTGGCCCAAGAGCTGTCAGGGTGCAGCCAGAGCTTGGGGACACGTGGAATCCCTGAGGGGCTATGAACAATGACACAGAGCACGTCCTCATCACAGTACAGATGCAACATGGAAGGGTGGCGACAATCCTCTTTACATCACCAGGTGTTTCCCACGCTGGGTGTGCTGCTTGCACCTTGGACCTTGGAATGGGCTGCCCGGGGAGGTGGTGGAGTCACCATCACTGGAGGTGTTCAGGAGGAGACTTGATAGGGTGCTTGGTGCCATGGTTTAGTTGATTAGGTGGTGTTGCATAATAGGTTGGACGATGATCTTGATTTCTTCCAACCTGGTCTATTCTATTCTATTCTATTCTATTCTATTCTATTCTATTCTATTCTATTCTATTCTATTTATTGGAATGGGCTGCCTGGGGAGGTGGTGGAGTCACCATCACTGGAGGTTTTTAGGAGGAGACTTGATGGGGTGCTTGGTGCCGTGGGTTAGTTGTTTGGGCGGTGTTGGATTGGTTGATGGGTTGGACGCGATGATCTTGAAGGTCTCTTCCAACCTGGTTTATTCTATGTATTCTATGTATTCTATCCTATCCTATCCTATCCTATCCTATCCTATCCTATCCTATTCTCTTCTTCTCTTCTCTTCTCTTCTCTTCTCTTCTCTTCTCTTCTCTTCTCTTCTCTTCTCTTCTCTTCTCTTCTCTTCTCTTCTCTTCTCTTCTCTTCTCTTCTCTTCTCTTCTCTTCTCTTCTCTTCTCTTCTCTTCTCTTCTCTTCTCTTCTCTTCTCTGGCTGTCCTGAAGGCCCATTTCTGAGTTCTGCCGTCCCCGTGGGGACATGGCGGTATTGGCTCAGGCCCCGGGAAAGGCTCCAGTGTGTCTGTGTGTCTCCCGCTGCCATCCCCATGTCCTTCTCTTCAGTGCCAGCACCATGTGCAGGAGCAGGCAGCCAAACCCACCCACTCCACCCAGAGGGGAAATAACACCCAAAGCTGCCAGTCATCATGAAATGATCATTTAATGAAGACCGTCTCTCCTGGTGCGTGTGTGTGCGTGCGTGTGTCTGTGTGTCGTGTCTGTGTGTCTGTGTGTGCATTGTCTCTGTGTGAGCTTTTCTTGTTGTGTGGTGTTTTGTTTTGTTTTGTTTTGGTTTTTTTATCCCCTCTATTTTTAATTTTTTTTTTGAATTTTTTTTTTTTTTATATATATATACATCTATAAAAAATTCAAATACAGCATGTCAACAGTGGGAATTACTAGGACGTACGGTATTAAATACTGCGCTCGGGGCCAGGCAGGGGCGAGAGGAGGTGTCTTTACAAAACAGGGCGTGGGGCAGGATGGGGAGGAGAGCAGAGCAGGCACGGGGACAGCCGGGGAACGACAGGGCACAGCGGGGGACGGGTCTGCAGGGGTCCAGCTCTAAAGGCAGCAGCAGAGTTCTTCTGCTTTTGTTGGAGAACGAGACAAAGGTGTCAGCGAGGGTGATTCCCTGTGTCCAATGTGTTTTAAGTTTGGGGGCGATGTGGGGATGGGTATGGGGGCGGTGAAGGCTCCTGCAGGGTGCCATGGATGGGGAGCTGGAGGGAAAGCTCTCCCAGGTGCTTGGCAAGGTGCAGGGGGGAGGTTTATTGGTGTTTCAGTTCCTTTTATTCCATTCAAACCCTGCCAGTTCCCTGCTCCCCATCACACTTGTGAAAGACATCAGTTCTTCCCTCCATCATCCCCTCAGAGGAAGGGTAAGAAGACCCCCACCCGTGCACCCTTCCAGCTTCGCCATGTAGTTGTAACCTTGGGGAAGCAAGTCTGGTCCTTGGGAGACCCCCTTCTGCTGCAGAGGGTACACAGCTGGGAGCATCATTTCCCTCCCCCCCATCCATCCCCCCCCCCCCCCCCCCCCCCAGTTTCATATCCCCTTTTCTCAGTGCACCAATACGCCCCCTGTCACCCGGATAGGTGTCGGGGCGGCGGGCACGTCTTTGGCGTGGGGGGGGGTTAGCTGTATGAGCGGGGTCCTCAGCTGTGGCACGGTGCCCGGGCTCACTTCATCTTGCCGGGGAAAGGGGAACGGGGATGGGGGGGACAAGTGCGACTCCTCGAGGGCTCTGGGCTGGGATCGGATTTCACGGCTCCCCAGGCGACGGCGGCAGCTCTGTCCTCCTCCAAAGGGATGGTGAGAAGCGTGATACGTCCTCAACGTGTGCAAAATTGAAGAGATAAGAGACTCAACCCGGGAGAGGGTAATGAGGTGGGTGGCGGGCAGGTGTCTGCGCTGGGCTGCGACGGATGAACAGATGGGGATCTGCAGTTGGGGAGAAGAAGCATCACTGTGCCACTCTCAGCTTGGACATGACCAATCACCACTGGGACATACCAAGCAGAATTTGGTCTCTTTCCACAGGGAAATTCACCCAGAACCCAGGTGCCCAAATCCATCCCCTCCTTCTCCCAGGTGTAGACCCTGCCCATCCAGTCTGGCTGTATGCTACCACCTCTCCCACTGGCACTGCTAATCATAGAATTAGGGAATCAATAAGGTTGGAAGAGACCTCAAAGACCATCTGATAGGAGTCCATGCCCATGGGAGCTGCCTTGAATGACACCTTCTTGGGCACCAAAGGAACGGTGGCACATCCTTTATCCCCCAAAGTGACACACATGGCTGCTACAATCCTCCAGTCTTTAGGCAGTGTGGGCACAGTGACACCTAGCTGGGGACACCTGGCTGGGGACACCTGGCTGGGGACACCTAACTGGGGACACCTATGAGACAGCAACCCTGTCCTAGAGTGGAACAGGGCTTCTGGGGGCTCTCCAGGCTGCCAGCTCCATTCTAAGCCAAACCAAGGGCTTTTTTTTTGAGACACGTCTTTGAATTTTCTTGCCTCAGACAATTTTTCTTCCATCATTATGAGAAGGTCTTAGTTTTCCCCATGATTTCTTTTTTTCAGAAAAATCTGCAGTGGGGAGGAGCAAGCCATCAAAGACTGATCCTTTTGCAGGCTCTGTAGAAAATGTTTTAAAAGCCATTTTTGAGATCCCTGCCAGAACACACAGCCTGGAAAAGCAGTCAGATTCGGTGCCATTTACAAAAAACTGCAAAAAAACACAAAACAAAAACCCAACCAAAACCCCCCAAAACTAAATGGCTCAATCTCAGTGCCTTTCACCCATAGCCTAGTTGGAACATCCCCTGGGCGTCCCATATTCCTCCTCCCTCCCAGCACCCATGCCCTGACTCTTACACCCTGGGTTGGGAGATACTCACTAAATAAAGAGGACACCATAGGCAGCCAAGACCAGTCCAGCTGTCCAACACACTGCCACGGCCCCACTGCCCACCACAGCCCCCTTGTCGCAGATCTTGGTGGTGGGTGGTGGCATGAAAGAGGAGGTGCTAGCTCTTGTTGTCTCTGCAGGGAGGGAGAGTGGATGGTAAGAGGAGCCAGGGTGCCTGATGATGCCTATGGCGTAGTCATGCTCCCTACCAGTGGGGACACGACACCGTCCTGTCTCCAGATTGCCTCTCTCACTGCCATGCCACACATGCACTTAGATGGGAGGCTGGCACAATAAGCCAGGGGATGGTGTGATCTGGAAGACATTGAACCTACTGCTTGGAGAGGTTTGCACCACTCAGCACAGCTGGGCATTCCTCCTGGCCCCATCGTGCCCAGCCGGGCCGCTCTGTGGTAATCCTGCCTACAAAGTCAGGATGACTTGTTCACAAGTGCTCAGCAGACAATATTCCCTGCCCAGGGCACCTTCCAGACATGGCTGTGGCTGCTGGGCAAGCTCATGGGGCTTATCTTTTGCTGTACAGGACCAGGCGGTTGTCTGTCCCCACACAGGGCTTCAGGATTGCCAGGAGGGCCTAGATGGGCAGTAAGGCTTGGGCAACCTAAGTCACATCCAGGGCATGCAGGGTGCCCCAGTGGGTCTGTCTTAGTGTTCTTCAGACTCCACTGAGGTGTCTCAGCCCCAGAGACAGAGAGTCTCACAACAGCTGTGCTGCACCCAGGGGTGTGTGTGTGAGGGACAAGCACGTGCCTGCACAGGGAGCAGGCAGGTGTGGGGGATGTGGCACAATGAGCACAATGTAGGCAAACAGAGAAGCAAGTGTAGAAGCCTGACACCAGTGCTTCTGCAAGGCATACAAGGTTTAGTCTCCTGAGGATGAGGGGTTGCACACCCCTGCTGCTGCCAACTCCTGCAGATTCTCTGTTGGGTGCTGTTTCTGCACAGGAGGGTGTCTCTCCACCTGCCAGTAGGGTTGACTTGCATCTATTGCATCCCCAACCAGGGAGCATTTCCAGGGCCTACAGGGGTTTCTGCAAAACACTTGCTGGGGCCTTCACACAACTTGGGCTTTGGAGGATGGGTGTACTGAATCCCTCTCCACACACACACATCTGGCTAGCTCACATGAGTGGTCCTAGATAGAAGCCTGGTCATGACCAGTCTGCATGCCAGAGCTTCCCCCACTCTGCCACTGGTGCCATCCAGAGGAACCAGCACAGGGTCCACTCCAGCCCTTCTGGGAAACAGGGCTGATAACACCCATTTGGACACAGTCCCAGCTCTTTCCTAGAAACAGAGGCTAGTTAACTTTGTGGCTTTTATTTTGAATTGGCATCACTCCGAGCTGTTATGCAGGGTTGGAGGTGTCTAGAGGGTAGGAGAGGAGAGGGAAGGCTGAGGAAAGGCAGCGCTCCAGGGAAAAGTAATAACAACAGCAATAATAATACCATCCAGCTTCATTGTCACATCCCAAGCATCCTGAGGGGAGGGATGCCAAAGCCAGGTGAAGGTGAAACAGCATCCCCTGGGCCATGGTTGCATGGTGGGAAGTGAAGTGTAGGATGAAGGGCTGCAGCCCAACTGTGTGCTGGGGGGATCTCCTTGGCTGAAGATGAAGCTTGCATGGAGCTGGACAGGGGGGCACCCTCATCCAGAATTGCTGCCTTCCTTATTGCCATGGGTACAGACTGTTTGTGCAGGGAGGAGAGGGTCTCACCTGTGATCTGGGCCTCAGTGGTGAGATGCTTGGGTTCCTCTGTCCAGGGTGTGGCATGGACAGCCACGCTCCAGTCACTCCATGTGCCAATGTCATTGTCTTTGGCTGCCACCTGGATGATATACTCCTTGCCTGCATAGGCATCTGTGATGGTGTGTGATGTCCCATCTGACAGCTCAACCTAAGGGCAGTGGCAGGGAGGAAAGTATAGTCAGAGAAACCCCTGGCACTAGGAGGTGTACAATGAGCATGTTTGCCTCAGCCAGAGGATGATTATTGAACTCTCACGGAACTTTAGGAAGTTCTACGGAGTCTTGGACAGAAGCAGGAGCCCAGGACAGAATTGCAGGGCAAGAATTGTCCAGCTGCAGCTAAGCCAAAGGTCTGGTGAGACCCTGTCCTGCTCCTCTGGTTGATGCCGGAGCACAGCAGCTTCCTCTAGAGGTCACCAGAAACTAGCAGATGTGCAGGCACACTGCTCAGACATGCTACGGCAGCTGGGAGCTGGACGCCCTGGGCAGCAGTTTCTGGGCATCACTGCAAGGGCTGAGTAAAAGCTTCCACCCACTCCAAACTTCCAGTGACCCTGATCCTCTGCCTGTTGGCATCCCACCAGCTTGGCTTGCATCCCTCTGGCTGGGCCCTTGGACAGGGATCAAACCGTATGTGGCTGTCTTTCCTAGAAAAAATCCCTGTGTTCTGTTGTCATTGCTGCCTGGGCATGGCAGGTCCTGTCATCCTCCTGGGAGTGTGGCTGCTGGTGCAATGGTTTAACACCAGACTGAGTCCACACCTTCCAGGCATCTCTGGCCTACCCAGAGCCTGGCTCAAGTACAGCAAGATGCAGGCGCTCAGCAGAAATGTAGCCCTATTGCCAGGTCACCAGTGGGCAAACACATCTAAATGACAGAGTAGGAGGGCTCACCACACAAGTGACCTTCCAGATGTGGAGCCAGCCTTGGCCTCATGGTCCTAAAGGCATGGAGGAAACCAGGGCAGAAACATCCCACAGAGGCTGCATGGGAGATTGCCCTCCATCCAGTCTCTTCAGGCTGAGGACCATGGAGGGACATGGGACACCCCTTGTCCTTCCCTAGTACTCTGGCAAACACAAATCACCTTCTTTCCAGAGACACATTGATAATGCAGATGCTAGGGAGGATGAGGGATGGTGCAAGTTTGGTGCAGCTCAGCCAGGCACTCGAGCAGAAGTGACACTTCATGGATTGAGGTAACGTCATGGCACAACCCATGTAGGGTCTCCATGTCTCCCCAGCCACACAGGAGAAGGTCAGGCACAAGGAATACCAACAGCTGAGTTTTATTAAGAGCTCCTTTCAGTGACAGGAGCACAATGAACCCCAAAACTTCTGCCCTGTCCTTGATCACATCCTGAAGGCCAGGGTGAAAGGCTACCACCATCAGGGTGCACAGAGTATACCTGGGCCAATGCACCTGCGGGACAAGCCTGCCCTGTCACTGCTGGCTAACACTCATGTGAATGGTGTGCATAGCAAGGATGCATGGGACAGTCCAGAAAGTGGCAGGCATGGTTAATCTTATCACCCCACTGCTTGCAGGGTGACCTGTAAAGTAGGAACCCACCCCAAGAAAGACCCATCTCTTTGCCTCTCCCAGGGCTGCTCTCAGGGCCGTTGAGCTCTTTTCTTGCATCTGCTTACACTGCCTAGCCTGAGACCACAGGAACCCCACATTTGGAGCACACCTGGGGGCAGGCCCAGCCAACCCCACCCCAGCCATCAGGAAGCAGCATCGAGAAGGCATGGATCCATCCTTACTGCTTCCAGTTTTGGGGCTGTGTGGTGGGGAGACCAAGCTCTGCCTCTCCTCTCACCACTGAACTCAGGGCTGACAGTGCTGGTGGGATGCAAACAAGGGATGTCAGTGGTTTCACTGCAGGGCTTGGACCAAGCTGAGATGTGCCTAAGCCCTAACCTCCAGCAGTGGGACAACTGGTACCTGCATCTAGGGGACACCTTCCCACCACACCGTGGGTCTCCAAAACCAGAGCTGGATCAGAGGCTTCAGAGGTGGTGGGCTCTTGGTACCCACTGCTGCATCCAGCAGAGATGAGACTGTTTCTGCACCCTCTTCTTATAGGAGATGTGGCATTTCAAGAGGTTTAGGGGTCTTGGTAGTTGAGTTATGGTTGGACTCTATGATCTTAAAGGGCTTTTCCAACCTTCTTGACTCAAAGATTCTATGAACACATCATCATGGCCAAGGCACTCAAGGGTAGGTAGGCAGGGCAGGAGATACACCTGTTAATCACTTGGCCCATGCAAAGTGCCACAAGGCACCTCCCCACAGCCTCGTGGCACAGCGAGGCTGTCCCTGCCACCCAGACCCCAGGATTCATGCTTCTGCCACCAGCTCCAGTCACTGCTCACAGGTGTGCTGCTTGTAGGGACAGCAGGATGGGATGTACTGTGTGCAGCACTGTGGAGACCACACAGCTGGGACCTGCCTGGAAGGGATCAGGCCAGAGTCATTTGGTGGCATCTACCGATCGAGACAGCAATGCCAAGGTGATCAACCTCAATTCATTCCTAATGACAATTAGATTAAATGAAACCTCACTGGGTAAGCTGCCAATCTCCTGCAAGCTTGTTTCTCCCAGCTTGGCCTGCGCTGGGCCTGTGGTGCCTTGGAAGCAGGGAATAAGCTGGGAAAGATGCCAGAGTTATCCAGCTCATGTGTAGATCTCTCTAGGTCTTTCAGTATCCTCCAAGCCCTTCCAGCTGCTCCCTGAGCCCCACTGCAGGCAGGCCAGCCCTGCTGAGGTCTCACGGGCCCAGCCAGACTGTTGCTCCATCCAGATAGTTTTCTCCAGCCCAAAGAACCCTGCTGGCTGAGTGCTTCCTCTTGGGAGCAATTCCTGCCTTTCCCCAGCCACAGCCAGCCTGCAGCTGAGTGTTTGCAGATGGGACATCACAGGAATAATAGAGCCAAGCCTGTGCCTTGCGCAGGGAGGGATGTTCCCCTAGGACCCAGGCTGGAGGACCTTCATTGTAGAACTTAGGAGGATGCTACCCCAGCCCGCTCTTTAAGCAGCAGGAAAAAGCAGGCATAGACAACAGCATTCGTCTCTTCCCCCCACATACTGTGTCTGCATGCAGCACTTCTGAGCTGGGCAGCCAGGGCATATATCCATCCAGCATTTGAACTGGTGGATGAGAAAGTCCCTGGGCAGGTGCCCATGGCTCAGTACAGCAGTGCAGCAGCAGATGGGAAAGCACACAAGGACTGGGTCCAACTGGAAGCAGACAGGGAGAGCTAGATGGGGGCACATGGGAGGTCGTGAGGGATGGGTGGACACACAGCATCAAAGGCAGTGGGAGAAATTCCTTAATCTGTGTCCCCACCACACAGGGACAAAAGTTGGAGGAAGGCTGCACATGGTAATTTTTTTTGGTGGGGGGTCTGCATGTTGCTGCCTGCCTTTGTGCACCTGCCAAAAGTCACTCAGGCTGGCTGTGAAGTGCTGCCCAGATTAATGAGGGATAAGTAGCCAGTGCAATACAGAGCTATTAGCATTGCAAAGAGGAAAGGAGGAAAAAAAAAAAAAAGGAGAGAGAGAAAAATTTTTAAAAAGCCCTGGAACCCAGTAATTCAGCCCACAGCTTGCTGAAGACAGCATAGGCTGGGAGCCCTTTCCCTGCTGTGACCACATAGCACCACTCACCTGCTTGGAAAGATAACGTGGCTCTTGAAGAACAGACAGTGCCCATCTATGGTCCACATTCATGAGATGGGGACAGACACCCAAGGCAGGTGGAGGAGAGGATTTCCCAACACTTGGCTTTTCCCCTGTCTCTGCTCTTTCCCCATGCACATGTGCTGGAGGTCTGGGAACATGCACATGTCAGCCATACCATGCAACCCAAATGGAGACATCAATGTGTGGCCTCATTCCAGTCCTTGCCCACAGACTGGTGACACTGCTTCATAGTGCTCAGTGCAGCAGGAGTTAAGGAAGCCATTCCTTCCCTGGAGTCCCCCTGCTCCTGTCCAGCCCACCCTGCCAGGTGCCCTAGCAGTAAGAATGTTGCTGTTCTCTGATCCCACCCAGGCTCTGCTTCTGGTCCAGCATGACCAGGTATCAATCATTTGCAAACAGGGTGATGCAGAGGCAGGTCTGAAGCCCAGATGGCCTTTGGAAGGAATGGGGGTAGAGGGAGAAAACTGCAAGCATGCCTGCCCCAACAGCTGGTGTGTGTTGGAAGGAGGTGGAGGAGATGAAGGGATGATCAGATGCTGCCTTCTTTGCAGCCTACATGAAAATGTGTTTGATGGCTCCCTTGTGGTGGCAGTGGCTCTGCTTTCCATTCCTTGACACCTCCTGCTCCCTAGCACAGCCCCTAGTGTGAGAAGAGGGTGCTACACTGCCAGAAAGCTGGCAATGTGGGGCTCAGGACAGGAATGGACCATTTCTGTGCATGTCAGGACAGAGACTATGCACCTACCCCAGGTGTTGTATCAAGCCTGGATGAACCTGCCTTTCCCAAAATAAAAGGGGCACCCCAGCTATTGCAGGGTGTAACTGATCTCTTCACACAGCCTCTGCCACCCACAGCTGTGGGAGAAGGCAGAAGGAAAGCTCTTGTAAGAGCACAGCACAAGTTTGGCATGCATCTCGTGTCCTTGCAGCCTTTTCCAACTCTGGATGCTCCCAGGGTTAACCTGATAAGGGGGAAAAGGGAACTGGGAGTGGGACAGGGCACCCCAGTGGGTTCAGTTTCATAGCCTCTCTTCTCCAGAACAAGTAGATGGATCCTAGCACCTGGCTGCAAGGATCTGTGCAGGTACTTGTGCTACACAAATAACTGCTGTTTCAGATGCCTTTTATTCTTGTGATCCCAAGGGGAAGCAGGTGGGGTCCCACGTGCCCTGGGTAAAAGGCTAAGCCAAAGGCAGGACTAAACCCCAAGCATGCCACGCCACTTCTGGGAAGTTCTGGAGGGTAGCTGCAAACAGCCACTGCAGCCTGTGAAACGATGTTGCCAAGCAGAAAATGACGTTTTGCTTTTTCCCTTTCAAAGCCACATCTGGAGAGCAAAGCAGTCTGACATTCATTACTAATAAACGAGCCCCCAAATACCTCCTCCTTCCACAGCGCCACAGGAGTCAGGCAGGCTAACCCCAGACAAAACTTTCTGCCCGGACTTTGGAATGGATAAAAAGTTGGGAAAGGGAATGACCCTCCTTATTCTCTGCTGTCTCGGTAGTGGAGGAACCCATCGAGGTCTGAGCTGCGGTTCCTGCTGTGACCACCCCACCCCCCATCCCCGAGCCCCAGAAGGCTGCCGTGCAGCTGCTGCACATAGCTCAGCCCTGCCGTGGGTCTGGGAGGACGAGTTATCGCAGGGCTCCTCTGCAGCCTGGGTTGTGTCACACCAGATGTGTCTGGACAGCTCCCTTTTGGCTTAAAATAAAGAGCAACTTTGAACGCAGAGCTGCAAGCTCGTTAATAATGGGACTCCTTCTCCAGAAGTGCTGTCCCCTGCTGCCAAGCGACAGCTGGCAGAGCTCACTTTCGCTTGCAGCAGTGCAGAAGATGAGACTGGGGATGTTCAGGGCCCCCAGCACCAGCCCTAGCCCTCACCAGGGCTGGCATCTGCTGCCTGCAGGTGCATTTACCACACTGGTGCATCAGGCTGGAGGTGAAAGCAGATGGGTGTGGCTTGTGCATGGGCTTCACAGGGCACAGGCGCATACCTGGCATGGCATGCATGTGGACAAGGAAAGCTAAGCTTGCTGGCAGCATCCTACCTTAATGTATCTGTGCAAGCTAGCAGACAAGCACAGACACACTATTGTAGGCATGTGTGCTCTGCTGCCCAGTGGCACCTTTGTAGCTGCCTTTGGAGGCTTGATCCTACTGGGTGCTCAGTAGGATGATGCTCAGGTCATCAGCAGTTTGCAAGAGGAGCTGAGGGCACCCAGACAGTGCCAGTCAAGGATCCTGAACCCAACTCTGTCTCTGGAGCTGCAGGAGGGGATGGAAAAGGTGATTTCTTAGCATTTCCCAGCTCCCATCCTCCTTCGAGACAACTGCTGCTCTAGCCCAGCCTGTCCCATGCTGAGCTGTGAGTGACACTATTACAGCCTCATCACTTTGCTCACATCTATTTTTAATTTTTTCCCCTTCTTTTTTAATCACTGACTTTGGAGCCAGCAGAGGAAGGGAGAGAAGTGCTGCAATAAAAGCTACCAGGCGTGAAGCTGTAATCCAGTTCACTCAGGGTGACCTCCCTGCCAAAGTTGCCTTGAAAGGAGAGGGAGTGCAAGACAAACAGCAGAGGCACAGGGGGATGCAAGTGGGCACAAAGAAGTGCACCCACTGCAAAGTGACACTGCCACCGTGCCAACAGGGATGCAGCTGCAGCAGGCATTGGCACAAATTACCTTCCCTAGCTCCATCCCTCCTCCTGGCCCACTGCAGGCTGGATGTGCATTAGCACACTGCCAGGTTATTTCAGACTGCCCCAAGGCAGGAACTTCCAGAGACAGCCTGTGAGATTCACCTCTTTGACTAAAAAATGTTGCTTTGCCTTGGAAGATGAGCCTGGCAGCCAGCCCCATCATGTGAGAGATGGTGGCCAGCCCAGAGGACCATGGCTTTCTCACCCCAACAAACCCAGGCACTAAATGCTTGGCTGAAAATTGCCCATTCCTGTCCCCAGATCCCTGTACTGTGTTCAGTTTTGGCCCCTCACTGCAAGAAGGACATTGAGTTGCTGGAGTGTGTCCAGAGAAAGACAATGAAGCTAGTGAAGGGTCTGGAGAACAGGTCTTACGAGGAGTGGCTGAGGGAACTGGGATTGTTTAGTCTGGGTAAAACCAGGCTGAGGGGAGACCTCATTACTCTCTACAACTACCTGAAGGGAGGTTGGAGTGAGGTGGGGGTCAATCTCCCCAGTATCAAGCGACAGAATGAGAGGAATGGCCTGAAGTTCTACCAGGGGAGGTTTAGATTGGATATTGGGAAACATTTCTTTGATGAAAGAGTGGTCAGGCACTGGAAGAGGCTGCTCAGGAAGGTGGTTGAATCACCATCCCTGGATGTGTTTAAGGGTTGTTTGGATGTGGTGCTTGTGGATATGGTTTAGGGGTGAGCCTTGTAGAGTAGGGTTATCGGTTGGACTTGGGGATCCTGAGGGTCTTTGCCAACCTGAATGTTTCTGTGATTCTGTGGTGGAGTCACTGTCCCTGCAGGTGCTTAAAGAGCACATAAACATGACACTGTGGGACATGGTTTAAAGGCCATGTTGGTGTTAGGTTGATGGTTGGACTTGATGGTCTTAGAGGTCTTTTCCAAACAGAATGATTCTGTGATTGTTTGCCTGGATCAGAGCTGCTCAGAGGCAAAGCTTGCACAGATGCCTGCACTGGGGGCTCTGCAACCCCAGCTTCTAAAATCCTGGGATAGAGGGAGTGCTTCTGCTTGCTTTTCCAAAGAAGGATGTTCCCAGCCTTTGAAAATGCTCACAGACATGGCTCTAATGCTTGCAAAACAGAGGAGGAAGGAGAGATCCCAAGCACATTATTAGCTTTAAATATCTCATGACCTTTTACTGCAAATCTTGAGATCTGAGGCGCAGCCTGCCTCACAGTTCGTTAAGATTTCATGTTGTCAACGTGGCCAGTGGGTTCAATTAGACTTCACCATGGCATCTGCAAATTGCTGGCAACCCACTGGAGGAAATCCTCCCTTGGCCTGGCTGCTAGCTCTGATGCTACTGAAGCAATAGCTTTTGAGCCTTGCTGTGTTCTGGGATGTGCACTGAGCTGTTCAGTGCTCAGAGCAGAGGATATCCCAGCAGCAACTGGGAAAAGGGGAGATCCTGCTCCAGCAAGTGCTGTAGGGGTGGGAGAAAATTTGGTGCAAGGCCTGCCCTAGGGTTTCCAGAGATGCTCAGGACACTGTCTGGCCACTAGCCTGCACCTAGGGGTGAGTGTGCAGATGTTCTTGCAGGGAGGTTGCATGTGTGAGCGTGGCTATTGCTGCTGTTGTAAGTTAACTGAAGGAGCCTGTAAAACCAGAAACAGGCTATTAGCAATCCATTAGGAAAGGGTATCCAGTTCCAGCCTAGGTAAGCCATTAGAGGAACATCTGAGAGCATTAGGAGAGCTCGCTTGGGGCCAGGATGGGGCTGTAAAACAGAAGAGGAAACCATGCTAATCTGGCTTGAATTACAAACTTAAAAGCAGGAGAAAAATAAAGGATACCCTAAACATTTAATGTTTTATATTTAGGAGACAGGAGGGGAGATTCTGCCAGAAGGAGAGTATAAAAAACCTGTTTAGGCTACAAATATCTCATCTCTATTCTGGCAGCAGAGAAACCACCAGCACCTCTTCCAGAAAGGGAGCAGCATGGCTTTAAAATTGCTTGAGTTTCATAGCAAGCTCAGTGCTAGTGGGGTGGAGGAGAGTTGGTGGCCATCTGGTGTGCCATGATGTGACATGGCTGCATCCTGAACAGCTGGGAAATGCCTGTGCCCAGGTTCAAGGGAGCTTCTGTGGGGCAGCATGATGGTGTAAGTAGCATCCAGCACATGTTCTGCTGCAGGCTTACGTGGAAACTCATCATCATCATCTCTCCACATTAATAATTCCCAGAGCACATCATCATAATTCCCAGAGCAAACTGCAACATGAGAGCTGCTAAGTGGCCTGAGTGCAGAGGCCACTGCTGAGCAAGGGAAAGGGAGTGCAAACAGCACAGTGGGGCTCAAACCCACCTTAACCAAGCCCTGGGAAGGGGATGAGGGTGTCCCACCAGCTATGGCTCAGCCCCAGATATTACTTGATGGGGGTGGTTGATTGAGCCGAGCATTGCCCATCTCTTTCTGGAGGGGAAACTAAGCTTATGGTTAGCTTGTGCAGTGGTGGTCTAGATAAGATCCACTGCTCCTGCCATGGATGGCTTCATCTTCTGGTACCAAGCCCTGTCATTACTACAATCCTGAAAGGAAGAGGCTGGAAGAAAGCAGATGCTGATTGAATCAGGCCCTACGGTATTTGACAGCTCAACATCCATCTGATCCTATTAGCGCTCATTCAGTCCTGCCTGCCGAGGTGCTGTGCATAAATCAGACCCTGCAAAGATTAACAGGAGGTAGAGGGGAGAAAAGGGACCTGCTGCTTCTGCCAAGAAATGCCACTTGTGACCAGGGCCTGCATTGACATTCTTGGCCCTCTGCAGTCTCTGGTCCTCCCTTGTGGGTTTGTTCCTGCAGGGACTCTGGATTTCCCACTGGGCTGCCAAGAGTGTGGCAGGAGATGCTTAAAAACCACAGCTGGTGCATGGGTGAGTTGCCACCAGGAGGCAGGGATGGGGCTCGGCATGGGGACCTTGGGTACGCAGAGCTATCCCAGAGCACTGTTGTAGTAAAGATGTTCTAGTTACCTCGAGCACGCTTTCAGGACAAGATGTAACCCAGCTCATTCTGCCTGCTGGAAGAGAATTCTCTCCTTGCCAGGCTCTCAAAGTGCCCTGCTGTCAGCAAGAAGGTTGTGTGCAGTGAGTGTCTGTGCTGGCAGTCAGTGGGGATAGCAAGAGCCAAAATAGGGGGCAGTTTGTGGCAGAGGACCTTCACCTTGGCAAGAATTAAGATGCTGCATCCTTTCTCAAGGCACATGTCCCCTTGAGGTGACATCACCACTGTAGGGCAAGGTGAATAGCTGAGCTAGGCTCAGCCCTACCAAATATGTCTTTTGTCCTTTCCAGTCCTGTCTGGATTTAGGGGAATGGTGGCACCCTCCAAGATGCCAACACAAGCAAAGCAGAGCTCAGCATGACTTCAGCATGCTCCTGACATCTGTGGGGTTTATTTGCCGTTGCAAACCTCTACATTTGCAGGATGCTCATCTGAGCTAGGCAGGCTGGGTGTGCCAAGGGGGTCTGGGGGCAGAGCAGCTCTGGCTGCTGCAGTACTGCCATGCCCTGGTGTCTGCGAGCTGATAGAATTAGGCTTCACAAATAATTCCACTGATGAATAGTGGCAGTTTTCCTCAAATCATCCACAAATCAGATTTCTCATTACCTAGGTGGTGGGGCAGAGAATCAGAAAACAAGGCTGGTACCTCACTCACTGAATGCTTGCACTTGCTCACCAAGCAAATTATTCCCCAAACACGCTTCTCCGTCAGCCAGTGAAGGGGGACTGGTCTCTTGCAAGGGGATATCCAGGTCCTCTGCTCTCCCAGTATGCCCAGAGTCGAGCATTTACCAGCCCTCCTTGTACTCACCAGCTCAGGGAATCCTTAAACCAGAGAAAGCAAGATTTTACTGCCTTACAGTTGCCTCTTCCAGCCTGATTGGCTCTGCCACTGGTGTAGCCAACATTTCCATGTTATTTCCCACCACTGAGCACTGGTGGAAAGGCCACTCAGAGGCCCAGCAGCAAAGGGACCAGCACAGATTGACCCCCTGAATATAGTACCTAATATCCATTGATGGAGGGACTGGTTGCTCTGAGGGTGTCAAGGTGGGAGGCAGATCACTGACTCTCACACCGGTTTTGGGGTGCAAATGTCTGCATTTGCAGAATGCTTTGCTGGATCAGTCTCTGTTAGGGTAAAAAAAAATCAGCTTTTTCCACAACAGCTTTTCCACACCTTGAAAAATCTGAGCGTGGTGTTTGGTATTTCCCCTTTTTTCTTCCTGTCTTCTACAATTCAAGCATTTCTCCTCAAAGTGAAAGATAATATCCAGAGCAAACTAATACCCAAATTCCATCTCCGCTTTCCTTCCTGTGAGGATACTCCATGGATGTCCTCCTGCTCCCAGGAGGGAAGCAAAGGGCAAAGACACCAGCAGGAAAATCCTCTTCCAACCCTTCTCTGATTTTCAAAGTGACCAGGAAACCCTTCAATCTGAAACATGGCCTGTGGTGCTGCCTAATCAAAAAACCCAACCAGCACAAAGAGTCACCGAGACGCCGACGTCTTGCAGAGACACGAGCAAAGCCTCACATCCTCTGTTCTCAGGTGTTTCTCTCCCCAAGAAAAGCTGGCTGGCAAAAAAAAAATCTTACTTGGCTTCACAACACAGGTGAGCTCCCTGAGGACTGAGTGATGCTTCCTATTTGGTTTTGTTTGTTGGTTTGTTTGGGTTTTTTTTGTATTGTTGGGTATTTTCCCAAGGTGCTTCATCAAGCAAAGGACCTAATCATCAGCTTTTGACTGGCCTGGCTTGGTGCAGTGGGGGGGGGGATGCTAGATGAGCCATGTCAGCATAGCAGCACTTCTCGAATGGTGGATTTCTTCCCTTCACAAGCAGAGCATGCAAGCAGCACACGGGGGGAGGGGGGGGGTGGGGAGGGAAGGAAAGGGGGGGAAAAAAAAAAAAAGCCTGTTTGTTATCTTCCTGCAGCTAACAAATGAAATCTGTCATCTGAGCTGCCCAGGATTTCACTGACTTTTTTTTTTTTTTTTTTAAAGAAACAAGAAATAAAAGTAAGAAATGCGATAAGATCACAGCAATCTTTCTGCCACCGTGCTCCGAGTTATGGCTAGCGGTATTTTATCTTCATTTCAAAATCTGGATGTGGCAGAGGCGCATTTAAATGTGGTGACATTTATACTTTAAATGCCTTTTACATCTCGTTGGCAGGTTTTATACAGAACATATGTATGGGAAGCAGACAGGGGCCGTGCGTGGATGAAAGCGTGGAGCAGGGAGTGCCTGTGGAGCCATTTGTAGGCAGAATGTGAGTTAAAAGACAGAGAGGAAGAGAGAAGGGAGGAGAGACAGAGAAGGAGGAGAAAAGGGTTGGGGTTGCCTGTGCAGAAAGCAGACATTATTTTTGGTTCCCAGTGCAACCTGTTCCCAGCCACCCACTCCCTCCGGTCTCGGCCAGCTCAGCATCACTTACATGTTGCCACTGGTCCAGGATGAGGGGCCGATACCGCAGGAAGAACTTGAGAGGGAAAGACTCGGGGTCGGGCCAAGACGAGGGGTTTTGCCATGACACCTCCAGCCTCCGAGGGTTATTTGGCACAGGTTTGGCCACCACGCTCTCTGGAGGGTCTGGTTTTACTGGAAGAGAAGAGGGTGGCTGGTAAAGCTTTGCACGTGGCGTCCTCCCTTACACCCCTCAGGTCAGCTGGGTAGGCTTTGTGAATGTGACCTTTCCAAGGACAGCAGCAACATGCAAAACATTCATTTCCCAAGCTAATTAGATGCAAATCACCTTTTCTTGTCCATGTCAGTGCTACAGATGTCCTGGCACAAAATAACCACCATTAAACAGGTGCCAGTGCTGGAGACTCACCAAAAGAATCTGGCCAGGGCACAGCATGTTCTTACTCCCCTGGACTACTTGAATCAGGCCAAGGAGCCCACCAAGCCCAAATCCTACTGTTTCCTCACACCCCCTGATTCCTGGGAGTTTGACTCACATTCAAACCTGCTTACCTCACAGTAATGTGGCAGAGCTTCACACTCGTGTTTAATATTGGGAGTTTGGGGGATCCAAAGTGTTGGCACATCACATTTGCCAATGGTGAAGGATTGCTGTGGTCACCTTACGCCCAGGTTGTATCACTCTCAGCTCCACTCTGATTTTGGTTTACAGGCATATTCTCTTGCTCTCTGACAAGTAATTCAAGTGACTATCAATTGGCTGTGATCTGTGCAACCTGGTTTAAAGTTGCAACTACTTTGGGAGTGCTGATAGCAAATCACAGACAGGCTGTGATGAACTGTATTGTCCACTGCAGGGTGAGGCTTGCTCCTTGCCCAAGGTTTGCTCAGCTCCCAACAGCTCAAACTCCCAATCTGCAACAGCAAAGCTGCAAAGAGACTGAGACTTGGGTACACTCACACATCTTTTCTCATGGTCAGAAAGGGGCTGGGCACGGGGAACTAGCTACACAGCTGTGCATGGGGTCAAAGAGGGCTCTCTGTGCACTCTAAGAATAGTAATACACGTGAATCCTCATGTTCCATATGGGCTTTTAACCCCCTATGAAGTCTACATGTAGAACAATGGATCATTCCTGGCCTGAAAATCTTTGGACTGAGTAATGCTCCACGGGTTCTGATCACCTCAAGCAGCAGCTTGTGAATACAGAATACAGAATTAACCAGGTTGGAAGAGACCTTTGAGATCATCGAGTCCAACCTATCGCCCAACACCATATGATCAGCTAAACCATGGTACTAAGTGCCTCATCCAGTCTCTTCTTAAACACTTCCAGAGTCCGACACTTCCCTGGGCAGCCCATTCCAATGGCCAATCACTCTGTGAAGAACTTCTTCCTAACATCCAGCCTTAACATCCCCTGGCATAGCTTGAGACTCTCTCCTCTTGTTCTGTCACAGGTTGTCTGGGAGAAGAGACCAACCCTCAACTGGCTACAACCTCCCTTCAGGTAGCTGTAGACAGCAGTAAGGTCTCCCTTGAGCCTCCTCTTCTCCAGGCTAAGCAACCCCAGCTCCCTCAGCCTCTCCTCATAGGGCTTGTGGTCCAAACCCCTCCCCAGCTTTGTTGCCCTTCTCTGGACACATTCCAGCAACTCAATATCTTTCCTAAATTGTGAAAGTGTGAGCATCAAATTCCACTTCTAAGCATGGAGGAGGAGTGCTGAGGGCATGGGGAGCACTTCTCAGCCTGGCAGATCTCAATCTCTGTACTCTAGAGGCCGCCTTCTCCATGCTGACCCCAAGGACTTAGCTGCTGCAGGTGGGAGGTGATGTCCACAGAGGGACGACTCCTCCCCTGGGAGAGAAAAGAGTTGGTTGTGTGTGATCTGTTGCCTCGCTAGCCTGCATGCCTGCTGCCTGCAGCTCTGCCCTGTGCATAAAGGGCATCTCTCCCTGAAGCTGTGTGGAAACAGGCAGTGATGCAGACTTATTTGTGTGCTGTTCACTGCCCACCTCTTTTCCAGGATGAGCACCCAATTGTTTCCAGGAAGACATCCTCTCTGCACCATCACCACTTGCTCCTGTCAGGAAAACCAGCCTGTGATGCTGTCAAACCTGCTTTCTTGGCTACAGGTGAGGCAGAGAAGGGATCCTAAAACGAAGCCACAGCCCAACCATCTTGTGGAATTTGGTACTGGCCATGTTTCCCCTGGGACACAGACCACCACCACCACCTCCCTCTCCTCAGCCCTCCCACACAGCACCCTGGCACACATCCAGATGCAGTCCTCCTTCCTCATCATCTTCACCACCACCCCAACAGCCCTTCTTGCCTCCCTTCACCTTTCCCTGGTGCAGTGGTTGCAAGGAGGGCCAAATAGCCTCTTCCATCCTTACTGCACCTAGCACTCAGAGGATGGTTCTGGAGGCTTGGGAAGTATCTGGTGGGCAAACACCCATGAGCCTGACTATGGGTGCTTAGTGCCACCTCCTGGGTCCCACTCATCCCTCTCTGTGGTACAGTTTTCGATATAAGCTTCAGCCTCATCAGGAAGAATGACTTGCTGGGGCTGTGCTGAGCTACTCCAGATGGCTGTGTAATTCCTCTGCTTGCTTTGAATCCCCAGTCTTGGGCTGGACATCAGCTTCCATCAACAGGGACTTGGAGTCCAAATACATATGGAAAAGTATAAATCCAGTGCTGGCTCGTCAGCTTGGTTTGCAAAACAAAAGTCTGTTCAACTGAACAAATGTGGATGACTACAAACTGTGGCTCTGCAGCAAGGCAGTGGGAAAGAAAGCAGTGGGATGGGATTGTGTGCTACAGGATACTCTGGGATAATGCAGGGAGCATGGCCCTGCTTTTTGGTGTGCCAGCCTGGAGTCACAGAAGGATGCTTAAATATAGTTTTGCTGGGTAAAGTACATGTGCTTGGGCAGCAACGACAGATGCCACTCTGGTGGGTTAGAGGAAAGCAAAAAGTCCAAAGATGCCCTTGTGCTGAGGTGGGTCACCTGTTCATTTTGCAGGGGGGGCACCCCCAGGCCAGATACTGCGGGTTGGAGACTGTCCCTGGCTCCGAGTGAGCTGACCAGAGACGAGCCACTGAAAGAGCTGCTCTTCTGTCTGCTTCAGGCCTTCAGAGGGCGCCGGGGGTTAATGGGAAAAACAGGAGTCCCTGCAGCCTCCCCATGCATCCTCTCAGGGACTCGTGCTGGCTAAGACACTGCAGCAGTGCCAGCCCCTCCAAAAGCACGAAGCCAACGCTGTTCTGGTCACACCCAAGCAAGGAATCGGGGCTGCAACAGCCAAGAGAAGCACCTGTGGCAGAAGGTCCAGTAAGGACTGTTTCTTAGACAGACAGACTTCATTACACTGTGCTCAGCACGGGAAACATAAGGCCAGACCTGCAGGGGCCAACTGAGGGACACAGTGTATGTCCAGCTCCCTGATTTCTATGTGACCTTGAAAAGGTCCTTTATGTTACACAGCTTCCCAGGTTCCTGCTCCACACATAGGAACAAGCACTCCTCCTTCTCCAGCCTTTGTCTGCCTCCACTTAGCCCACACATGGAAAGGCAGGAGCACTCTGGCTGTACATCAGCTAGCATAATAGAGCCCTGTCCTCGGCAAGGGCCTGCAGGCAGTAATGTAATAAAAGCAATAACAGTAATAATAATTATGGACGATGGGCATTAGGCTGAGTACTGGTTAAGCAGCTACAAAACCAGATGTAATATTATCCTACTGAGCTGAGGGAGCATCATCAGACATTCCTGGGAAGGGGACTTGGCAGGGAGGTGACTCACAGCTCTTCTTGCTTGGTTTTCAGCAGCAGTGTCCAAGCAAGGGCTTGGTGTGCAAAAGAGTGGCTTTCCCTAAAGCCTCTGCATGCTCACAGTGAACAGCAAGTCTTCAGCTGTCCACTGCCCCTGGCTGTTACTAGACAGATCTCACAATGAAGCTAGGGGTTCAGAAAGGCAGCTGAGACCCTCCAGCACGGAGGGGCCTGTCACCTATCCTGTCTTTCCCACAAGTGCTAAAATGGATCCCCTGTGGCTGTTAAATATCCCCTGGCATTTTCTACAGGCAGAGGGATATTAAACTCCATGTCTTAGCCAAATGTCAGTCTAGGTAATTTAATTCTGCCTCCCTAAGTAGTATGAATTGAACTGACCTTCTGCCTAGGCAACTGTATACTCATGTTCAGAGATTCTGAATTTCATACAGACACTGGCACGTTGTCCTCATGCAGACCCTCTGAGATGCTCTGCATCTTAATTGTCCCAGAGCCGAAACTAGGAGGCTCAAATGATCTACCCAAGGTCACACAAGGAATGGGTGGCAGATCTGGGGAAGGCATTCATGCCTGCAAGGCCTCAGCCAAGGCTACCTTCTTCCTTTTAATGTTGTGCATCTTTTCCTGCTTATTTGTTCCAGGTTCTCATGAGGAAAAGGATGCTGAGGTGGGATACCAGTGTTTCTGTGTGGTGGTGTTGTCCATGCTTCCTCTGAGGAATGTAAGCGCCAACTACCTGGTTCCTGGGCTGAAATACAAGCAAGGAAGTTGGGGTTGCATCCTGCAGGGCCACAAATGTTTCCACTCTGTCTGAGCCATGAGGAACATGGCAGCTTCTGACACAGTGCTTTACTCCTACCTAGGACATTCCTCTGCCTCCAACCCCATCTCCTCCTGCCTTAGGCTGCAGCTCTGATGTCACCTTTATTAATATCAATATATTTGCAGAAGACATAATTATGAAAACAATTTCCAGGAGCATGAGGAGGAGGATCAGAGCCCAGATATCCTACCAATAAGAGATGGGGGCCAGAGAGCTGGAAAAGCTTTTCCAGTCTTCACCGAAAATGACAATGCAGTGACCCCTCACAGCTGGCTACTAATAACCAGCACAGTATGACTGCCAGCAAGGCATGGGCTTGGGATAGCAAAAGAAAGTACCAGTCATTTTCCACTCAATTAGAGCCCATCTTCTGAGTGCCTGGGGAAGTGTTTTTCTGCTGGGAGCAGCGAGTGAGGAAGGAGACAGGAAGCAAACCCAAAGGAGGTCACTCCTCCCCAGGGGGCTTCTTGTGCCTGCTCAGGCTGGCTGGGTGGTCTGATCCAGCAGTAGGTCTGATCCCTGCTCACATGGTGCTGGGACAGAGAGCTACCAGCACTGCATTGCTCTCACACTATCTGCAGGATGTTCTGTGTCCAGCAGGGCATGAGATCAGGGCTCTGCCTGGGGTTTAACTTCCATGCAGAAGGTGTGATGGTTTTCTCTAGACTGAAGGGGAAATGTAGGGCAGGCTATGACAACCCCAGCCGTGGGGCTGCAGAAGAAGAATTATGCAGTTGCTGATTGACACTGTCTCTCCATTTTACTAAGATAAGTGCATGTCACAATGCTCCCATGCAGCATTTTTCTAACAGGCTGATCTAATGGCTTTGTCCTGAGCCACAGGCTTTCCACCTCTCCATGTTGCAGAGTAAAATCCAGCACAACTTCTGAGATGAGATCTCAGGCCATCTGATGTGGGTAGAGATCCTCAGTGAAGCTACGAGGTGCTAGATCTGCACCGCCGTCACCCATCATGTTGGCACACAATCCCAGATTTGCAGCCACAGAGAAGCGAGCTAAAAGAGACACTGAGGCAGAAGCTTCTACAAGTAAAGCAGGCAACCTGGGGCAAAACTGAGTGGCAAAATATGCTAACACAGTTCTGATGGGTTATGCCCATCCTGAAAGTGGGGGAAGGGAGGGGTTGCGAGAGCGCTGTTCTCCCCATAGCGGGGGGTTTTCCCCACTGGGAAACTGAGTTAGTCTGTTCCACTCCCCCTCCATGTCCAGCAAACCTATAAGGGGGAGAGTATGGTGAGCATTTGGCTCTCTTTTGCTTCTGCCTTTCTGGGACAAAAGGACTAAGAGAGTTGCTGCAGGCTTCCTGGTTCTCTGCCACATGGTTGGGCCTGGTCTTTCTCCCTGCTGCATCTTCAAAGGACGGTTGGTTTTGTATATCTCCCTATCCATCCTTGTTCCTTACCCTTGTGAACCCTTCCTGTTATTATTATCTCTCTCTCTCGCTCTCCCTCTCTTTCTCTCTCTCTCTATATATATATATTGTTTAAAGGAAAATTTACCTCTCTACTTCCAAACCAACTCCAAATTATTTCTTGGTAGATTTACCTCCTCCCATTTTTTCCTTATTCCCCTTTCTTTCCTTTTTTTTTCCTCTTCCTTTATCTCTCTCTGTTCTTTCCCCTTCCCTTTTTCTCTCAGTTGGGAAAGAGGAGGGGGGAGCGGGGGAGGGATTCTCAGTCTTGCCCCCCATCTGAGCTCTTAAATCCCAGTTAAGGCTCAAACCACCACAACACTGCAGTTATTTTAACTGGAAACACTGCAATGGCACAAGAAGCAGCTCCATGCAGGGTAGGTGGCTGTTGATCAGTGACAGAGCTGAGTTTATTCTTTAATCACTCTGCTAAGCCTGTCATCTGCCTGCTTGAACACTCAGTCACCACCATGTCTGTGCTTCTTATGCACAGCAGTTGCACCAAATCTTTTGGAGGAGAATTTCATAGCTGTGCAGAAAGCAGAGATTTTAAGGCCACTAGATACTGAAGTGTTTATGGAAGTGGGATGCCTCTGGTGTGCAGGACACAGCCGTTTCTGTCAGCACTGGTCTATCATCTTTTTCTCCAATGCTGTCCTGCAGGGTGTTAGAGTATCTGCCAGGTGGTGCAGGGAGTGCATCTCATCTCCCACTGCAACCACAGGGATGTGTCCAGGCACCATGCACCCCTCAAGGCACTTTCGAGAGAGGCAGAAGTTTTGCACCTGTGCTAATGGCTGGTCCAGGGCAGTGCTGGCCTCCACCGACTGCTCCTCCAACCCAGGCTGAGCTCAGACTGCTGGGCTGGATCTGGTTTGTGCTGGTGCCAGGATGCCTGGGGCTTGCATCTGGGTGTGCTTCCCTAAGGGGTTGCCCTTGTGTGTTGGATGGAGAGTCAGATGTTTGGGAAGCCAGGCAGGGCATGGGTGGGATGCAGATGTTACAGGGTGATGCCCTGAATGCCTGCAAGAGAGAATGCAAGGAACTTGGAAAATGCAGCTTAATTGCTGCTCTGGGCTCCACAAACTGGAGGTTACCTTCAATTTTAAGGAGTGTATCTTCCACAAATACAACAATTTCCATTTAAAGGCACCCAAGTGACTGAAACTCCACCACTTCACTGCTAAGCTCTTTGCCTTGTTATCAACACTCACAATGCACCAACAAATACAAGCTTTGGCTATGGACCACAGCTGCAGGGACATGGCAGGATAGTCTCTGCTCCAAAATAATTTCCCTACTCTGTTGAGCAGTATCACCTTGTTTCTTGTTTGATGTTTTCCAGAATTTGGGGTAGAAAGGGAAAGTCTGGGGAAGCAGCAGACCTCTTTTTCTCTCTGGCAATTCCAGCTGCCCAGTACTGGGACGTGCACCACATTGAAGGCAAAGACTGACTGCTGGCTGCACTTCAGGGATTCGTGTATTTGTTTTTCTGGTCCAGTAATTGCCACATGTAACCAGCAAATTGGTTTTCAACGTGTTGCTGACCTCTATCCTCTTCCTGTACTTTGAGGATGAACTCTCCTATCATGGCACCCGCTGCAATCTGTCTTTGGCTGGTGGCAAAATCTCTGTGCCCAGCTCTCTGTTCTTCCTGAATTGCCCAGTCCATGCTGGTTCTTCACAGTTGGAGGAGCATCCACATCACACACACAGCTAGCCAGCATCCCTGTGCAACAGTTAGGGGGACAGACACTCCAGTCCCCAGGGGCAGCTGCTCCCTGTCCCACATAGTGCAGCATCCACTGCCCAGATGGGACAGTGAAGAGGGGAAGATAGAGGAATAGAGTTTTTAGGAGCATGCTAGGTAAAGGCTGGTGGAGGATGACTTTGGGAGAGCTACATCCTGCCCAGAAATGGGGGCAAGAATGTGGGACATTTTAATTTCTCTTTCAGTCTTAAGTCCCATAACTCTGCTTCCAGTGCAAACACTAAAACTGCCTTTTAGGAACACTCACAGGGGCAAGAAGGGCAATGCCATTTGGACCATATCAGTTTCACAACCCTCTGCCCTGTACACATCAGCAGCTTCTCCAGCTGCCAAACAGGGAGGAGTTCAGCAACCACAGAAACCTGGACAATGGAGGATGGAACAGGCAAGGCACCAGGCTGTTGATGAGATCAGCATGGGCAATGCCTGTGGGCATGCTCACTGGCTCCCCTGAGATACTCAGGTGCCAGCATCAGTTACACCAGAGCCATGAAAAGCAGGGGAGCATGGGGAGGATGCCGGCATGGCTCAGACCCCAGCTTCACCTCATGCATGGATAGGCAGAGGCTTCATGTGGAGAGCCTGCTGATCCTCTGGCCCATCAGCCTGGTGGGTGGTGCTGTGTGCAGAGCAAGCCACCCCTAACAGTGCCTCGGAGGGCTCAGTTGCTGCTGTGGGAGTTACCTATGGCGAACTCGTCAAAGGTGAGCGTGGTGGAGTTTTTGCCCAGAGCATTCGTGACTGTCAGTGTCACCTTGTACTTCACTGTTGAGAAGAGCTGGATGTAGCGGATGTGACACCTGTTTTTGGGAAAGACATCCTTCTCGCAGACCATCTCTCTTGTGCCGTGTCTGGAAATCAGAGGCAAAGAAGAGCTGTTACCTACAGAGCAGTGCTCTGGGTGGGAATGCCCCCATGCTGCTGCAGGGAGGAGGTAGAAGGAGCAGCTTTGTGTCCCCATTCTGCCTGTGGTACCCGTGCACCAGGCCTTGCCACAGCCAAAGGGCTGCTTTCCTCTGCTGGGAAATTTGCAGGCTGATGTGCATAAGTTTTATCCTAAGTCTGCACAAAGTCTGTGGTGAATATCCTCCTGCTGGCCTCAAGGAAAGGGTGAGGCCCTACTGGTGCTGGGGTTGTCTCTGTCCTCTTGTGAGAGGAATGGAATCTCCTTTCTGCTGGTGACAAGCATCAGCAGACAATGCATAGCACCAGCCTGTGTAAGGGATATGCAAAGCCCTGGGCACTGGGTGAGGGACAACAGCATGATCAGTTCTAAGTGTGAGACACTGCTGCTGCCTGGCCACAGCTAGTGTGCAGCAGAAGGGAGCATTGCTGTGCCACATGGGCCAAAAAGCTGTGGGTACAACTTCCACTGTGGAAAAGAGGTGTGAAAAGGATGGACTTGGGGACCATAGAAAGGGGATCTGGGGACTTTACTGGTTCCCTCTCAGGAAATCGGTACTTAATTGGACAAAGCCCCCATGCCAAACATTCAGTTTGGATGTCCCTGAAGAATCCTTCTCCAGGTCTGTTTTTGGGACATTGATCCCTTATGCTCAGCACAGGTGAGACACACTGCCCCAAGACTTTATAGCACTACCTGGGACTTGCTCCAGCCTGTAGGGACAAAAACTCACCCCACCACACCCTTTCTCTTCAGACACTTACATGACAGAGATATTGAAGGAGTTAGGGATATAGGTGGGAGTGGACAGGTGCCAGCTGCAGTAGAAGCCTTTTGGGTAGTTGTTGGACCGGCACATCAGCACTGGCTCCTTTGGAGGGGCTGCCAGGGAAAGAGAAAGAACAGTTACCAGTGGAGGTAGGATCATCACCAGGTTCTGAACAAGGAGATGTCCCTTCACTTTCACATGCTGCTGCCTTGGGACGAGACATAGATTCCAAGGGGAGCCTAGTGTGTGTTTATCAGCTGCTCAAAGCATCTGTGGACCTTACTCCCACTTCTGCTGCTGAGGCACCCTATGAGACCTTTCTTTGGCCTGCACTGTGCACAGCATTTCACTTCCACCAGCAGCTCACTAACTCTAACGAGACATGGAGTGCCAGAGTAGGCTGGCAGATATCAGGGAAAATTGTCTTCAAGGCTGCGACAGAAGCATCACTGATAGGGAGGAGGTGCTGATTTCTTGACCCCATTAAGCTGCAGAGCTCATGCTCTCTCTGCCAAGTCCCTGGGGAGTGATAAACTTGTTGAGGGATGATCCCCTGAAAGACCAGAAATCCTCAAAGGGAGGAAGAAGGACTGCTTACAGCAGATCAGGAGGAACAGCTTGAAACTAGCAGAGAAAATTCATCTCTGCAGGACTCGCAGTCTTAATACTTTCAGCAGCATGGCAGAGCATCCCATCCAGAAGGCATGCAGGCAACTGGAGATACAATGAGAGCATGCATTGGGGAGCAGCCTTCATCTGGTCTTGGCAGTTGATGCTACAGGTTAAAGTATTTTAAACCAAACCAAGTGTTCAGACTGCACTTGGCTTTCCTGGATGTATGTGCACCCTGTGTCTGTAGGAGCACAGACAGAGCTGCAGGGAGAGTCTGCAAAATGTCAAGGGCCAGTGCATGCAGAAGGCTGAGATGTGATACCTTTCCTCTGATAAATTTTGCCCTTGTTAGTTGGTAAAAATGTTACCTGAACTGACAGCAAAGTCAGCTCCTCCTGGTTCCTGGACACTTTCATTTCTAAGAACAGAACTTGGCTCTAACTGCGGCACAGTACCTTGCCATAAAATACACATCTTGGGCTGGATGTATACCAGGGTTCTCTCAAAAATGCTGTCTGAACCTGTGGTGGTCTGTCTTTCACTTCCCTCATGAACCCTCATCCCTATACATACACCTGGGATATCCCAGGACATTCTCTTCTCAAGCAGAGATTTGTAAACAAACCTAGCAGACCAAGCTTAGCCTGGAGAAGAGGAGACTGAGGGGTGACCTTATTGCTCTCTACAACTACCTGAAGGGAGGTTGTAGACAGACAGATGTTGGTCTCTTCTCCCAGGCAGCCAGTACCAGAACAAGAGGACACAGTCTCAGGCTGTGCCAGGGGAGGATCAGGCTAGATGTTAGGAAAAAGTTCTATACAGAGAGAGTGATTGCCCATTGGAATGGGCTGCCTGGGGAGGTGGTGGAGTCGCCATCACTGGAGGTTTTTAGGAGAAGACTTGACGGGGTGCTTGGTGCCATGGGTTAGTTGTTTGCGTGGTGTTGGATTGGTTGATGGGTTGGACGCGGTGATCTTGAAGGTCTTTTCCAACCTGGTTTATTCTATGTATTCTGTTCTATGTAAGCAGTCTCAGCAGTATCACAGAACTGTAGAGTGGTTTGGGTTGGAAGGAACCTTCAAAAGTCATCTAGTCCAAAATCCCTGCAGTCAGCAGGGACATATTCAACTATATGAGGTTGCTCAGAGCCGTGTCCAACATCACCTTGAATGTTTCCACGGATGAGACATCTACCACCTCTTTGGGCAACCAGTACCAGTGGTTCACCACCCTCACAGTACAGAATTTCTTCCTAATATCCCCACCAAAACCTACTCTTTTTCCACAGAATCACAGAATTTGCTAGTTTGCAGAAGACCTTTAGGTGCATGTCAAATCATTAACATAACACTGACAAGTCCTTCACTAAACCATTAGTGACGTGGTCCAGTTGATGTGCTGGTGTTAGGTCATTGACTGGATGTTATGATCTCAGAGGTCTATTCCAGCCTCAGTGATTCTGTGATTCTGTGTGTGGTGGTTTAGGCCGGGTGCTGGCACAGATGCCACTGCACAGACCACACCTGGGAGGTCCCAAGGGGTGGGCCCAGCCCAGGGGGGTGGTCACAGGAAACCAGGTATTCCATTCCCAAAATGCCCTGCTCCCCTAATAAACATCCATGCGGGGTCTTCACTTCCTCTTTCATTCCCTGCTGCTGCCTAGGTAAAATGGCGTGAGCTGCCTCCCTTGGGCCTGCCCTGGGGTTGGGTGTACCCCCAGGTGGGGATGGGATGTTCTTGGGTATGTTTTGGGGTTTCTTTTGTCACTGTGTGTCTCTGGCTTTCTGTACACACTCACTGTTTTCTATTTAAACTTTCATCACTTTTGCAATCCGTTTGTCTGAGTCGTTATTTCTGCCCGTGGTGGGGAGGGGGTCTGCCCCAACCCATTACACTGTGATGTCTGTAAGCACTACATCTATGTGTAGATACCTCCAGTATGGGCATTCCACCACTGCTTGGGCAAACTGTTTCAATGCCTCATAACCCTTCCAGTAGAATTTTCTTCCTAATATCCAAACTAAATTTCCTTTGGCACAACTTGAGGCCATTTCCTCTTGTCCTGCCACTTGTTGTTTGGTTGAACAAATCGACCACCACCTCTCTGCAATCTTATTTTGTGAAGTTGTAGAGAGCAATAAGGTCTCCCCTCAGCCTCCTTTTCCCCAGACTAAACAATCCCAGTTCTCTCCGCTGCTCCTCATATGACATCTACTCTAGGCCCTTCACCAGCTTCATTGCCCTTCTCCAGAGCCTCAGTGTCCTTCTTGTAGTAAGGGGCCCAAAACACAATATTCAAAGTGCAGCCTTGCCACTGCTGAATATGGGAACACGATCACTCCCCTACTCCTGCTGGCCACACTATTCCTGATACAGGCGCAGATGCTGTTGGTCTTCTCAGCCACCTGGGCATACTGCTGGCTCACAGGATCACAGGATGTTAGGGGTTGAAAGAGACCAACAACTCTGCCAGAGCAGGACCATAGAATCTAGCACAGGACACACAGGAATGCATCCAGATGGGTCTTGAAAGTCTCTGGAGAAGGAGATTCCACAACCTCCCTGGGGAGCCTGTTCCAGTGCTCTGTGACCCTCACAGTGAAGAAGTTCCTTCTTAAGGTGGAACCTCTTGTGTTGTAGCTTTTATCCATTGCCCCTTGTCCTATCACAGGATGCATGGGTCCTGCATGACATCCCAGGCAACAAAATGGAGAAGCATGGACTTGAGGGGTGGCCCATTTATTGGATAAGGAACTGGCTGAGTGGCCACACCCAGAGAGTGGTGGTCAATAGCTTAATGTCCGAATGGAGACCAGTGAAGAGTGGTGTCCCTCGAAGGTCAGTACTGGGACCAGTGCTGTTTAACCTCTTTGTTGGCAATATGGACAGTGGCATTGAGTGCACCCTCAGCAGGTTTGCTGATGACACCAAGCTGTATGGTCTGGCAGACATGCTGGAGGGAAGGGATGACATCCAGAGGGGCCTTCACAGGCTGGAGAAGTGGACCCATACCAACCTCACGAAGTTCAGCAAGGCCAAGTCCTACACCTGGGTCAAGGCAATGCCAAGCACAAATATAAGCTGGGCAAGGAGTGGCTTGAGAGGTACTGAGGAGAAGGGCTTGGGGTGTTGGCTGATGAAAAACTCAACATGAGATTGCAATGTGCACTTTCATCCCAGAAGACCAACTATATCATGGACTACATCAAAAGCAATGTGACCAGCAGGATGGGGGAAGTGATTCTTCCCCTCTACTGTGCTCTTGTGAGACCCCACCTGGAGTACTGCATCCAGTTCTGGTGCCACCAACACTGAACTTGGGGGTGCTGATCGACAGCTGCATAAACATGAGTCAGCAGTGTGCCCAGGTGGCCAAGAAGGCCAATGGCATCCTGGCCTGCATTAGGGATAGTGTGGCCAGCAGGAGCAGGGAGGTCATTGTGGTCATTGTGCCACTGTACTCTGCATTGGTTAGGCCACACCTTGAGTCCTGTGTCCAGTTCTGGGCCCCTCAGTTTAAGAAGGACATCGAGACACTTGAACGTGTCCAGAGAAGGGCAACAAGGCTGGGGAGAGGCCTTGAGCACAGCCCTGTGAGGAGAGGCTGAGGGAGCTGGGATTGTTTAGCCTGGAGAAGAGAAGGCTCAGGGGTGACCTCATTGCCCTCTACAACTACCTGAAAGGTGGTTGTAGCCAGGAAGGGGTTGGTCTCTTCTCCCAGGCAGCCAGCACCAGAACAAGGGGACACAGTCTCAAGCTGTGCCAGGGGAAGTTTAGGCTGGAGGTGAGGAGAAAGTTCTTCACCAAGAGAGTCATTAGCCATTGGAATGTGCTGCCCGGGGAGGTGGTGGAGTCACCATCACTTGAGGTCTTCAAGAGGAGATTGGACATGGCACTTGGTGCCATGGTCTAGTCATGAGGTTTGTGGTGTCAGGTTGGACTTGATGATCCTTGAGGTCTCTTCCAACCTTGGCGATACTGTGATATTATAACTGTTGGAGAGGGTCCAGAGGAGGGTCAGGAAGATGATCAGAAGGTTGAGCACCTCCCCTATGAGGACAGGCTGCAAGAGTTTGGGTTCTTCCACCTGGAGAAGAGATGGCTCCTGGAAGACTTTATAGAGGCCATCCAGTACCTGAAGGGGACCTACAAAAAGTGACAAGATGAGGGGAAATGGCTTTAAGCTGGAAGAGGGTAAATTTAGACTGGATATTATTCTTTCGGGTGAGGGCAGTGAGACACTGGAACAGATTGTCCAGGGTGGTTGTAGATGCCCTCTCCCTGGCAGTGTTCAGGGTCAGGTTGGATGAGGCCTTGAGCAACCTGGTCTAGTGGAAGGTGTCCCAGTCCATGCTGGAGAGTTGCAACTAGGTGATCTTTAAAGTCCCTTCCTGATGCCTGCAGCCATGTCTGTGCAGATCAGCCCTACAGAGCTGCTTCTCTCCTTGGAATCTCCTCAGACCCACCCTCTGGTCACAACCCAGACCCCACTGGTGTAACATGCTCTCAGACTCCTCTGGGACCAGAGTAGAAACCTGATGGAAACAAGCAGCCTGACCATGCCCTCTGGAGACGGCCAACCAGGCTGGTTTGCCATGAGCAGGGGCTGCCAGGATGGGTTCAGAAATTATGAGGGGTTTCTCTAGAACAGCTTTCTGGGAGGATGCTATGAGCGCCAGCTGCAGCACCCTCCTGCACTCTGCAGAGGGGCAATGAAGGCATGGGATTTGCACACACACACTGGTGCCTCTGGGGCAGGGCTGGAGCATGAGCAAGCAGGTGGCATGCCAGAGAGCCAAGGGCAGGAAAGTCAGGGAGCAGGCAGCAGGGAGACAGAGAGGGAGACGGGGCCAGGAGGGAGGGGAGGCTGAGCGGGTCAGTGACGCGTGTTCCTCCTAATGACTATTTCAGCTTTCAGCTAGCAGATGAAGGCCAGAACCTGGTTAATGAGCCTCCCAGCTAAATTATTCAGGCAGACCCTCCACAGCAAAACAGAATGGCTGATTGCCAGGCCAGAAGCAAGGGCCTGATCCCTGATACAGCTCCATCCTCCTCCTCTACGGCTCCTTAACCCCTTCCCTGCTCCACAGCTGCACTGGGGTGAGGCAGGAGCAAACACGGAGCAGCACTGCCCTTAGAAAGGAGTAGTGGGAGGGCTGGGGGCTCCCAGGAGGTGTTTCTGAGGGGGTGATGGGGCACAGGGGATTTAGAAACAGCCTCTGGGGTCTGAGTGGCCGCATGATGGCAGTGTGGGCAAACAGCACCCACCTGGCGGGCTGGGGACTCAACGATTACATGGGGGCAGGACAATGGGGACACTGCCGCGGGCCTATCACCCACTTACCACTTGGGCACACATGCCCCACATGACATCAGCACCCAGATGGGATGCTGAGGCTTCAGTGAGCATCCCTGATGTGGAGACTCTGCCCTACTCACTCAGCCCCAGATGCTGCACTGCTACCAAGCTGTGATTAGCTCATCTGAGGATAATTTATATCTGCTGTCTCTAGTATTATACTGATCTGGTCTTGGTGATCTGTGGTAATTCTGCCACCAAGGTGGCTGGAAGAGACTCATGCCCCCAGGTTTGCTTTCCTGGGAGAAGGGGGAACTGCCCAAACTGCTTCTTGCTTCCATCCACACTCTGCATCTGCCTGTGAAGATTCCTCATTTTCACAGTCCTGAATGCCTTAAAGATCCTGTCCTCTGCTCCAAGATTGGAGCCCAAATGGCAGTCACAAGGTCCTGTGCCCACAGCAAGCCAGAGGTGGAATGGGAGCCTGGGAAAAGGAGACAAAATGACCCTTGTATCTCTACCACCATGGTGTCCATGCAGTATCCTCAGCTCACTGCAGCAGTACGGGATGGTGCTGCATGAAGCTTATCTCACCTCAGCCATCATCCCCTGTTTCTGGGCAGGGACAAACTGTCTGACATGGACACTTCTACCACCCTTTGTCTTTCCAAAGAGCTGTCAGTCCCAGAGCCACAGGCATTGTGAGAGGCGTTGCCATGCAATTGTCCCACTTTCCTCTTTCATGGGCAGAAAGTCCACACCATGGGAGAGCACAAGGCCAGTGTGATGTGCCACTAAGGGCTGTGACCATGACACCATGTAGGTAGCTGTGCCCCCCGATGCCATGAAGTGGAGGCCTTTTCTCAGCTGCCATGGTGCATCAGGAGGGCTGTCTTTGCTGTCTTTGCCCACTGTGCCTTGGTGTCTCCCTGAAGCTGGTGGCAGGGCCCCCTTCTCCCTATGGAAAATGGAGGCTTGCAGCCCCATTCATCTCCTCTCCCAGGAAAGGTGCTTGCCGGCACAGCTCATTCTGCCCATCAAAGGCTCTTAAGGAGAGCAAATAAAATTGCAGGCTCCAATCGATCTGACGTTCTGTAATGCTGTCTTTGGAGGCGGGCCAGCCAGTCAGGCCAATGAAGAGAGCAAGAAAAGCAGCAGAGGAAAACAAAGCCATCAACAGAGCATTAAAGGATTTTTCTGCCTTGGGGCTTTGGGCAGTGCCTCCGGGTGTGGGGTGTCCCACTCCAAGCTCCTCCACTCTCTGCCAGCTGATGTCCAGCTCTGAGCTCCTGCCTGATGCCAAAACCAGCCAGAGCAACACTTTGCTCCTGCGAGGGCACTTCTCCCTGAGCTCCTGAATGCAGCTTCCCTAATCCTGGCAAATATTTACTTCCCTGTTGCTTCATGGATCTGCTGAGCTCTGTAAAGGCAGAGCTCCTTTCCTTTCCCCACAAACAGCACCTGCCCTCTCTAATCTGCCTATTAACCTCTTGCACAGCGGGAAGTCACTTCTCCCGTGAGCCCTGCTGATGTCCTCTCTGCAAACCCAGCATGTTTAATGCCCATCTGTGGCAGCTTCCCAGCAGCTTGGGCTGCAACCTGCCCTGCTTCAAAAGCTTGTGTCAAAGGGATGAAAAGCTGCAACAGAGCAGAGTGCATCCCACCTGAGCATGCTGCTCACAAGCTGTGTTATGCTCCAGCAAAATTCAGAGTTGTAACAGGCAGTGAAAGCTGGTGCTGCAAGGTCAGCAGCAGGGTTGCAAACCCTGCAGAGGACCCGTGGCAAGGAAGGTGCCCCAGGCTTTGCATCCATTTGAGCACTGTCTTTCCAGCTTCGTGGAAATAAGCGTCACTTGACCAACTCCAGCCTCTCTGCACAGGTGGGGAGAGCACAACAAGTGGTTCTTCTGGCTGCATCAGCATACACACAGAGGTTTTCTCTCCCTCCCCACCACTGAGGTGTAGTCCTATTGTACCTTGAGTCCCACTGTGCAGAGGGAGAGTGTGACCAATCCATTTTAGAAACCACTAAAAATGATCTACAATAGCTTTTCCTAGTCCAGCTAGGTCATGAGATAATGGACATTAAAATTGTGGCATTTTTATATATAGAAAAGTTATTTTAGGTCTTTTTTAGAGGTCTTGGAAATAGATCAGTTATAATTTTCCTCTCCTGCTGAGAGCTGAATGTACTAAAGATGTCTTGCTCCACAGGTGGAAGGATACAAAAAGTAGTGCAAATGGAAGTTTTAAGAGGCCTCTCAGACACTTACATAGGAGGCATTTCTTCTGGTGCATAGGAGGCACATTCATGTACTGGGGTGCTGGGGGACACTAATCCTGAAGCCTGCTTGTGGGATCATCCTGGTCTCAGGCCAGCAAAGCCTCCAGGGTTCATGACAGTGGCTGTGCTAGAACTACAGGCATGACACAACCTGCCCCACACTGTGGGACAGCCCCAGTACTGATGCTGTTGTGCTGTCAGACTCCCACTGTTGCCATTGCTGCTTCTCCTGAGTGCCCAGGGCAGGATCACTGCCCCATCTTGTGCTGTGCCTAACACACTCTCCATATCCTCACCCACTGACAGTTTTGCAACACAGCCATGACCTTGCAGGTGGTGAATATGTGCTGGTAAGTAAAAAGGCTCCCAAGTGACTTAAAGCAAAGCTTCAGAGTCTATAGGGCACAACAGGGACCCACCTGGGCATGAGATGCCATTCCTGAGCATGTGGGCACATGTGCACAAGAGCAGTGTACCCTATATATCTGGACACACACCTCAGCAGATTCTTTTGTCAGACACATGCATGCTGCAGGCCTGATGGATTATTTATCTGATGCTGCTCCTCTAAAATTGTCTGTGTACAACAGATAAAGGAAACAACAAAGAAAACAATGATGAATAAATCCATTTTCTGCTGCCTGGAGAATCGGGGTGCATCTGCCTGCTGTGCACCACCTGTGCTGGAGTGCAGCATGACTGTGGCTGGAGATGGTCCCTTACACTACTCCAAATGTTGGGATGCAGCTGTGTTTCCATGCTGGGGAAAGGAATGGAGATGAAGTTCCATTTTGCTCTGTTTCCCCACATCCAGGTTGTTCTTGGATAACAGTGAGGACAGCAGTGTGGTAGTACTGTGCCATGTGGTACTCCCCTGTATCGTGCTACTGTGCTCTGGGAACATCGTGTTCATAAACACTGCTTCTTCAAGAAGGATTAAACAGCTAGAGAACTCAGGGGTCATGGGGTGGAATGGGCTCATCTCTCACTGATCTCCAGGGTGACCTCAGCAAGTGATGAATACAGAGTTTAGGTCTCTCCTAGTCCAAGCCACTCACACCTTAGCAAGGGATATTTTCAGGGAGACATTCTGAAGATGTATCCCCCTGGAGTGTAAGCCATCACAACTGAACACCAGAGTCACCCACATTCAGCAAGCACCTAGTCTCATGCTTCAGCATCTCCTCCAGAACTCCCTAAATTGGGTCAGGGACACCTGCATCTGTAACCAAAGTCCCCTGGCCCTGCTGCCACCTAGGAGCCAGTTGCCTAGCCTCAAAGAGAAAGAATTTATTCCCTGGAAGATGCCAGAGAAAAAGGTGGACTCAGCAAAAGATAAATTTCTAAAAGGCCCTGTTTTCCACTAATTGGGGCTCGTAAACCAAGCTATGGATTTTCTCATTTCCCTTGCTGAAAATTCAGTGTGCGTGTTGAGGCAGCACTGTAAATTTTTTGGGTGAGGCATTACTCACAGAGAAGAGAAAGCTCAAAGCCCTGCTTTAAGCTCAAATCGCAGTGCAAGCTCCTAGCCCTAAAATCTGCCTCACAGCAGGATGGTGTGATAATAGGCTCACTGGAGTTTGTTTCATCCCACGCTGCACGAGGCTGTGCTACTCGCAACACAGCAGAGGTGCTCTTGAAACCTGACAGCTCTGAAGTCTTCAAAAAACTAGCAGGCAAGCCTGGATAGGAAGCAAGAGAAAGAGCAAGAGGAGAGGGGCTCTGGCAGTGGTGGCGTGGGATATGGCAGATGGCTGGCACGGTAGCATTTTCTGGAGTTGCTCCCTGAGGCACAGGATGCTGCAGGAAGGTGATTTAGGCAAGTGAAACGATCTTGCACCCATGGCAGATCCTATTGCTCACTCCAGCATCACCGGTGCTGGGCAGCATTGCTGTCCCAGGACAATGCTCACATGGGTCCCTGGAGATACCAGGAGGGTCTGGGCAGGCCTCATTGCAGAGTTTCAGTACTTAAAGGGAGACTATAAGAAAGATGGGGACAAAATTTTTAGCAGTGTCTGTCATGATAGCAGTGATGGTTGTGAACTAAAAGAAGGTAGATTTAAACTAGACATAAGGAAGACATTTTACAGTGAGGGTCATGAAACATTGGCACATGTGGCCCAAAGAGGTGGTATGTGCCTCATCCCAGGTAACCTTCAAGGTCAGGCTGGACAGGATTCTAAGCAGCCTGATGGAGTTGCAGATCTCCCTGCTCACTGCAGAGGAGTTGGACTGGATGATTCTGTGATCCTACTCAGCACACTGGCACCTCAAACCCAGCTGTGCTGCTGCAGGTGATGCTGTCCCCACAGGCCATAAAGCTGGGCTAGAAGCCTTAGGGACTAACGTGCAGGGTGCCTCCAGCCTTCACCGCAGCAGAAAACCTCCCTAACCCTCCTGCCCTCCACTGGAAACCAGAAGGCAGCTTTGCTCTGAAACAGTATTAAATATTGAACAAAATAAAGCTGTTATCTGGGATAATTGGGAGTAAATAAAACATTTAACCAAACCAAACGCAGCTGTTTGTACTTGGAGCCGGCACAACAGCAGGGAAGCCAGATCAGCTACTCTGCATCCTCGTTACAGCAGCTGATTATTGTTTTGTGTATAACAGTAGCACCGCCAGCCCTCGAGCGAGGCCAGGGCCCACGGTGCTTGGTGCAGCGCACCCGGGACTGGTACACCAGTGAGGTAGGATGTGGCTGCATGGCGAGTGCGCCAGGCATGGGAAGCCCTTCGCAGCACTGGGGTTTGCTCTTCAGCCCAGGGAGTTCACGGTGAGGCCGGCTTTCCTCCCCCAACACCTCTGCAGGAGGATTTGCATGTAACATAAACCATTTCAGAGCCAAGTCACTGGTTCGCACATAGCCCCGGGCAGTAATGACCAAATCTTGTTACCGGCTGCTCTGGGATTGCGTTTGCTGGGCCTCCGTCCAGCTCCCACGGGAAAGCTCCGGCAAATGGAGCCAAGGGAGGCTACAAGGATGGACAGTGCACCCCTTCCTGCAGCTGGGTGCTGGAGCACCCTGGGGTGCTAGGCTGCTGTGCCCAGCAAGTGGGGAAGGGGCTACAGCCCCTGCACAGATAATAGCAGGGTAATGTTCTCTTTCCTTTCTTACCTCAGCCATGCAGATTTCCCCTGCTGGGGTTTGGGAAGGAGAGCATGATGCCCCACAGGTCCCACCCAAAGGCTGTGCCTATCTCTTGTAAAATGGCTGGGAATGGTGAAAGACATGAAATGCGTGGGATTTTCCAGTCTCCACAGAAATAGCTTCTGCTTCCAGGGGACCCATGGGGCTGGATGTACTGTGCCAAGGCAAAGGAGAGGGAAAATATTTCCTAGCGTGCACAGGGCTGCTCCAACACCTTCTCCTCACCCTAAGAAGCTTGTGGGTTTTATCTGCAGTCAGCAGTATCTGCCTCTCTTGGTATGCCTTGATAAATGGCTTGATCAGAGCAGGGCAAAAACTATTCTGAAGTGTTGCTTTCTGCCATGCTCCATCTCAGGCCACACCAGGTGTGAGCAACACATGGCACTGGAGCCCAAGTCTGAGCAGAACCCTGGGAATCTCCTCCATGAGCTCTGCTGTAAAAGCTGCCAGCCAGAGAGGGGGAACATCCCTGCCTGTGTGGGAGAGGACAGTGTCTTTCCTGGCTCAGTTGTTCCGCCCGTGTGTGAGGTATGCATGAGGACTCCCCAGCAGGTACTGGGGAGCCTGACGGTCTCTGCCATGGCAGCCCCCTGCCTCCATATGTGCAGGGCTTGCAGAATAGAACTTGGCATCTCCTTCCTCTTTTTCCAGCTCCAGGCACTAACCCCCTGAACAGTCTACACCATGCAATGCCCCTGCTCCTTCCATCCCCTATTTAAATGCTGCAAGAAAGCAATCTGTCCTCCTGGCCTCTCCAGATGGAGAAGACAGGGTGAATACCAGGTGCAGTCAGACACAACTGGGACCATCAGCAGCCATGTATCCTCAACAAAGCTGTCCCACCAGAACTCCTAGAAATTGTATATTTATCTGTGAGGAACATCCAGAGGGAAGCTACAAGCACTTTGTCATGTACTGAGCAACAGCCTAGCCATGAGTATTACCAGCTATCACTCCCAGCAGGGGAGTGTAGGCTGCCTCCAACAGCGAGCAGCTCTCCAAAAAATGTCTCTTGTCTCTTCATCCCTCTTGAGACGCAGTCTGGATACATCCCTTTCCCTACTCTGGTCTTGCCTAGACTGCTCTCTGTGCTACTCCTGTTAGAGGTACTCATGAGGAATGGAGAGGAATAAGTAAGAGATTTCTGATTCTCTGGAGAAGAGACAGTGGCATTTTGGGGCTTCTCTTCTGTATAGACAGCAGGAGTATCTGATAGGAGCAATTAGTAATCAGGCACAGCCCCCATCCACTTTCTTCTTGCACCAGAACTGGCATTTGCAGGAACACTTCTCTTCAGCACTTGTGGAAAAGCACCCTCTCCTCTTTCCTCCCACATTTTGCTAGCAGAAACACTGCTGACTGTGCTTCCCTTCCTGCACAAGGCAGACCCGATGGCACCCTCCAGCCTGCAGGAGCTTCTCCACCTTGGACTCATTTAGGACAGGAGACCTGAAAGTGGGCTACCTGTCCTTGGCACAGACCTGCTGGGAAAACAGCTGCAGGCACCTTCTGAAAACAGCTGTGCTGGATGCAGGGGTTGCCTGAGAGAAATGAGAACTGGCTGTAGAGAGCTGCTGCAAGACCAAGTGGAGCTCCTATGGCTTCTTTCTGATCTGTAATGTAACTCCCCACAGCAGCAGACAGCCCTCCTGGCCTATGTGGTGAAGCTACCTAGCCTGTCACACACTCTTCTGCATAATACAGCCTAGAAAATCACAACACTGGACTCTGGGGGCTGAGATGGAAGACCTGGAGGGTGGTTCTGGTTGGTGGTGCTGTTCAGGCTGCTCAGGGATGCTGCTATGCCGCTGATGACATGCATCAGGAAATGCAGTCATCACAGCAGGCCTTACCTGCCCACTCTCTGGCTTTGAGAAAATGCCAGTCAGGCTTGTCACTAACAGCAGGAGAATTCCTGTCTCAAGAGTGGAGGCAGGAAGGAGGTGGGGCCCAACTCCAGAGCATTGGTCTCTGCAGCTCACCCAAAGGATGTTCTTCAGGGGGATAAAACCCAGAGGAGTGTAGCATTTCTGGAAGGGGTGAGCTGAGATACCAGCTCAAATAACATTGCTGCTCAGCATCAGTGCTCTCTTTATAAATGTGGGGTTTTTTTTAATGCTTAGGCCTCGATTAGGCCCTGGCCTCATTTTCATCTTACACCAGTGAGATCCTTGAAATGATGGACTAGATGACCTCTAAAGGTTGCTTCCAACTCAAAATATTCTATGATTCTATGTAAGTGACACAACCCCAGACTTCACTGCATTTGGAAGTAATAGCTGCATCCTTAACTCAGCTGGCTTCAAGGGAGGTCCCATTATTCAGCCCATCTGTGAAGAAATAGAGCTTAAAAAAGGCTTTTTGCTTTATGAAAATGATGCTCATCTTCCTCAAATCCTGGCTCAATGCTTAAATCCCCACAAGCGGCAGCGAGCAAACCCTGTGGGATGCTGCTGGTGTGCGGGGCCAGGGCAGCCCCAGCAGCTCGAGGGGCCCCGGAAGCCCCTTCCCACCCCTGTGAGGAGACAATCTGCAAAACGAGGCACGAAGCACAAGCCAACTGGATTACTCACAGCAACGGTTTTCCTTCGCTCTGATAATCGCCAGCAAAATCTTTTCTTCCCTCCCTGCTTCGCCCAGCTCTGCTCTGCAGTGAGCACCTCACTAAAGTCCCTTAATCTTCCCGTTAGGTCATGTGCTATCTTCTAATCTGTTAATCAATTTTCCGTTTATCAGTGGCCTTTTAGCAATGAAACCCCTGGAAGTGAATGCACTTTTCCCAACTGCATCAGCACCAGATCAGTGGTGGGAGTGGCATCATTGCCAGCCCTGTCCTGGCAGTGGTAACCTGGATGCTCAGCATAGTCTGTCTCTCCTCACGGAATGCAGCAGTTTCTCACACATCCACTAATTTGCCTCCAACAAAGAACCAATAACCCCCGGTTATTTTATGAAAAATAATGTCATAAATACTTTATTTCCTAAGGGCTGGTGGGAACACCCAGCACAGAGCTCCCCAAGGTGGGCAACCCTCCTGCAGATGCTAAGCACTCATGTTGGGACTGAACTGGCACCCAGAGGTCCTTAAATCTCTTTTGGGCAGGATGAGGGGGGCAAGATACCAGGAAAGACACCATTTACAAGTGATTGAGGCACTGCAGGATTTTTGGGGAAGGCAAATCAAAGTACACTCAGCCAGACTACCCAATGCAGCAGGAGACCCTCAAGAGACTTGGGACAGAGGGGAGAAGAGGACATGGTACCCAGGTACCGCACCAGTGAGCTAGAGCTGATTCTTGGTTGGGTCATGGTCTCTGAAAGAGGCTCAGCACAGGATCAAGGAATTTGGCAGGGAAGCCCAGGGCTGCTCCTTCTTCCCTGCGTTTCTCATTGCTTCCAAGGTCAAACAGTCCTGGACTCTCCATAAATTGTAGTAGGGGCTCTAGGGGATTTCAGAAGGTATTTGATAGGATTTCAGCAGACTTGATGTGTGACTTCACAGTGATGTTGGCGGGGGGGAATACCCTAGAGCTTTGGAGGGAAATGTTATTAGAGTCAGTGAAGGATTTTGCTGTGCTCCCTGAAGCGTTGCACAGAAAATTGCCGAGGAGCCAGCCATGGTGGACCCTGCCAGCAGTGGAAGAATGCTGCAATGTCCTGGCTCACATGAGCCCTACTGCCCTGTCATACACCTGGAGCACACTGCTTCCCTCTGCATTGCAAATACTTTCTGTAACAGGGACAACTCTCCCCTCAATGCATGCAGATAGCTCAGCATCCTTCTCAGATGAGGTGAGCAGTGGAAACAGGTCTAGAGAGCAGAGGCTTGGCTGCAGATGACAGCTGCAAGTGTGTGCTGGGGATAAATAAACAGGGCAGGGCAGGGCAGTCGAATTTTACCCATACAAGCCTTGCCATCCTCTCCTGCAGAAAAGAAAGCACCTCTGAGTTAATGCCAATGCAGCTAGGTCTGCTTCATGGCATGTGTGCCACTAGTAAGTATGGGAAGGAAGGCAGCGTGCTTGGAGTAAGTGGAGAATCTCTGTGATTCTGCACAAAATGTAAGATTTTTCTAGAAGTGACATGGGGTTGAACCTGCCCATGACCCAGTATGGGCAGATGCCGTGTTTTCCTGCACCAGGGAGATGCTGGAGGCACAGCTTGGTACCTGCTTTGTACTCAGAAAGTTGCTCACAGGCATTTTCAGAGATCAGTTCCCATAACAGCACCCACAGCATTATGGCAGAGCAGCTCAGCCATGGCCCAACATAATGAAACACAAATGACTTTTGAGGTCATAGCTCACACATGCATCTCAGTGGCTGCCTCTCCTGCTTTCTGCACTAATATGGGCTGGAAAGGCAAGATCTAGGCGAGGACCTGGAGGGCAGACACAGAGTCTTTGTTTCTCCTCCCCATCCTGATGCTTTACTTGGACCCTCGGGAAAGTTTGTGTCTTGAATGCAGCCCTTGCTGTGAGCCAAATGGGTTGCAAATGTATTGGCATGTGTTGTGTCATCTGCAGCAGTTAATAGGATCCATTTTCCAAGAAAGAGGAAAAGGAAGAGCATGAGGGGAGAGCTTAAATCGGCAAAACAAATGTCCGTCACCTCTTCCGAAGCACTAAACCCACAGCAATAGATTATATATGAAAGATTGGTCTAGAGCAATAATCTGCAAGGGCTTCTCACAACAATGCAGCTGGATTCAGATGTCAAACCAAAATCCTTAGCACTTAATACCTTCAAAGCCTGTATAAAGAATGGATGTGATACTGGCCCCAGTGGGGTTATTAAGGGATTTGTCTCTGATTTCACCAGCAGGCCCATTAACACACTAATTCTTGCTGCCCAGGGAGAGGACATGGGACCTCCCTGCCATGGGAGGGCATCTATGCCTGCCCTGGCTCTCGAGTTGCCTTCCTGCGTGGTATTTGCTGCAAAGGTTGGGAGAAGTGATAAATAGGAGAAAAGCAGCCTGTGCCACCTTACACTCAAGGAAATGGAGGTACAGAACAGCTGTGGGATGACAACAGATGCTGGAGCGGCTGACTGGGGATGCCAGCCAAGTCTCTCAACTCTGTGTGCACCTTCCCACGTGTCCAAGCGAACCCAGGTGCTCAGTCCAACACTGCCTGCATGTGAACACTGCTGGGATCAGCACCCATGGGTGGCTGAGCTGCACAAACCCCTGGCCCCATAGCCAGCCGCAGGCAGGGCTGGAGTAGCCTTCCTCACCCACCCGCCTTCCCTGCAGCCCAAGCAGATGTTCTGGGTCCTGTATCCCGAGACGGATCCCAGCTTGATTTATTACTGGACGTGACTTCTGGAGTTTGTCAAAGCCACCCGCTCCCCCTCCCCTGACTTTCCCCACACTCTTCCCATTTAATTTTACATTCACTTTGTGGTCTCCTCACCATAGCTTGCAATAAACAGAAACTCATTTCCAGTATAAACAACCGCATGCTCTGCCCCAGTGAGCTGTACTACCCTGCCTCTCGTGCTCCCCGTCCCTGCCTGCTTTGGGCTCTAGGGAAACAGTCTCTTCCTTCTGCTTTTTTTCACCCCCCACCCTCCTGCCCCTTTGCTCTTTTTTTTTTTCACTGAGATTTATAATGTGCCAGCCAGAGTCAGAGTGGTGTATCCCTCTCCACATCACGTATGTGCTATTAAAAATAACTTTACCAATAGATCTTGGTAAAGAAAGCCACCTGAAATCCCAGAGAAGCGGAAACAGGAAGAAGGCCCTGCCTTAGCTGGGAATTTATACCCAAGACAGTGATGTTGGCCCCAGCAAGGCCAAAAGCCTCCCAAGATCCACAATGCCTCTCTCAAGGCATGAAACAAGGCAAGATTTAGAAAACTTGAGTCAGAGGTTCAGATTTTGCACATCAGTGATGTGCAGGGTCAAGACTCTGCACAGTGCTGGAGGGGCTGCCAGGCATCTATTGGCATAACAAGGCTGTTAGAGATCCTGTGCTGCTCATAGTCAAGAGGTATTGGTGTCAACGAGGTTATATGAGGAGGATGCCAATGGGCTTCCCATGATGGATTGTCACTGGGCTATCACCAGGACCTGCCTATAGCTGCCTGTGGCTGTAGTGCCCTTTCCCCTTGTGGTTTAAATGAAATGCTTCCCACATTTTCCACTTTGGCCTGGAATCTCTTTCTGCTTAAAGATCCAGAAGCTTTTGCCTGTCAACCCAGTGATGCCTTCCAGAGTGCTTTTCTCACAGTGATGGAGGAGTGTGGGACAGATTCTGTCCTCCTCGAGCCATGAGTCGAAAGGGATACCAGCAGTAATAGACAATAGACCAGTGAGATCCAAGACCAGGCAGAGAGGCTTTGCAGTAAGGCCATGGAGAGCTGGATGGATCTGCTTCTCCAGGAGGCTGGCCTGATGCTCTCAAGGTTGCCTTTATCTATCTTTAAGCACTTGTCAGGGAGCTAGCTGGGCCAGGTCATCTGTCTCCACTCTTGCTGTGCTAGATGGGGGCAGACAGGTGCCTTGGGAAGGCAAATCAAGTTTTTCCTCTGCATGGGGTACACAAGTGTCTGCAGTGTTTTCATGGCTGTACAGAGATGATAGCCAATGCACTCATGCTAGAAAGCCCTTTGGGAAACATGATGCTCACCAAATGCCTTTGTTGCTAAGAGAGGAAACAATGTGAAAAGCCAGGCTATGTGTGACTCTGTAGTGTGGGTGGTGTGCTTGATGCCACCATCCTGACTCGGCATCTCGCAGCATGAACCCCAGCAAGCAAAGCCAAAGCTGTGCATATTTAAGCAAAACAAACAGTGAACACTTTTGATACACAGGTAGTTAATCCCTGCAAGAGCTCACCAAAGGTTCCAGTGGATTCTCTGCCACTGTAAGTCTTTAAATCAGGGCTGAATGCTTTCCTGGCAGCTCTGCTGCACTTAAAAGAGGGATTCACTCGGGGCAGCGCTCTAGCAGGGGCCATGCTGCAGTGGTCCCCTGTGTCTCCCTTACATTCCCCATCAGAAGTATTCTGCACACACCTGCCTTCACCCATGGCATGAGGACATCTGGGTCAATCACCTTGCAGTGCTCAGGGACAAGGCTGCTTGTTTGGCCACAGCTCCTTGGCTGCAATTTTATTCTCTATTATCCTCTTTCTGGGACAAGCCAGCCCAGGACCACCAGTAGTTAGGAATTAGTCATTTAATTCCAGGCAAGGAGCCGGTCAAAACAGCCGATGGTTTCATTTTTTTCTGGGAGATTAAAACAAATAAGGAAATGAGGTGGGTTAGTGGAAATACAAACCCAAGTGGTTTTGTTGGAGAGTATCCCAGCATTGTAAACTGCTGGAAATATCCTTATCCCTGCTGCGGATGCTGCCTGACACCAGGCTTATAGTACTGCTGGCTGGGACTCGCTGACAGCAGGGCTTGTGCAGCCCCAGACAGCTGGATTTTGGCTGCTTGTTCATCATCGTGTTGGTTTTGCCCTGTTTGGGGTTTTCCATGTTGAAATGAGCACCTCAAGGAGGCTGCAGAGCACTGGAGGGCTACTGGAGGGCTGCAAAGCACCAGCAGCACTGCACCAGGGGGCCCATACCTTGATTTGGAAAAAAACACACACACCCCATTATGGGGACATTAAACCTGAATTATTATCTCTGTGCAGAGCCTGAGTGCAAGCAGAGGCCACAGCACTGCAGAAAACCCCACACAAAGCACCAGGGAGCTTGCAGCCACAGTCCTGGCTTCTGCCCACTCCAGGCAGCTACACAAACAGGTGGGTTTGCCCATCTTCTCTTGTTCTCAGGGAGCAGTTGATGCTGAACAGGTCTGTAATTTTCTTCAGACAACCCAGTGGGAAGGATCCAGACTGAATCCATATCTCCAAGCACCCACTTTAATGCATGAATACACTGGACTGAGCCCTGTACTTGACGCACACTGCTTGATGCATGTACCAGTCTGTGAGCTGCCTCCAGGGAAGCTGTGTTCTTGCAGAGGGAGCTGCTCCAGGTGGTTTAAATTCCCTTGAGCAGGAAGGGACTCAGTGACAGACATCTGGTGATGTGAAGCTACCTTGGTGCAGCCCATGATGTCTGTGCTGCAGGTCCAGCAGATGGTCTGGTCATTGTATTTGACTGGAAAGCTTAAGGGCGCATCGAAGGTTTCCTCTGCAAAATCTCTAATTCCCATGGAAGCACAGTGATCAAGAGGAAACACTCTAAAACTTCAAGCTGTAAAATCCCTGGAGTGAAGAAACCCTTCTCTGACATGCTAAGACTCAGTTTATGTTGACAGCCTGGCTACTGTCTTGCATTGTGTCTCTGTTTGCCAATAGCAGGGGATGACGCAGCTCCATGTCATGATGGGAGCAGCTAGCATTGCAAGTGGCTGTACTGTGGCAGAAGTGTTACAGACAGCTACAGGGAACTGTAGGGGTCTGCTGGATTCCCTAACAACAAATCCATAGGAATGGATTAGCTGTCTATGGAGATAGCTGGTAGAATTTTATTCACCCCCTCACATCCCACTCTTAGTATGAAGGGTGACCAAGAAACTGCTCTACTCCTCTCCCATGGATGACCAGATGAAGCTATCCCCAGCTGGCTGGGGCCCCTTAGCCTTTGCTTTGTCCTTCCAAACCAAGAAGTCTCAACAGTCAATCTCTGCAAGTGCTGAGGCTGGAGACAGTGAAGACTGTGGAAGCCCAGCGCAGTTTGCTGACCCTGGTGGAGGAACCCAGCTGACTCACAGCATGTGAATCTGACTTCCATTGAGGCCTTGGAACTGGCTTAGAGCATGGATACTCGTCTTGCAGGACTGTGGCTCCTAGCTGGGTTGCAAGCAGTCTGGCATGCCTTGTGGGTCACAGTAAGTGGAGCCTCCAACCTCACTGCAGTGATGCTCTTTAGGCATCCCAGTGTGTGCTGCCCAGCCTGGCACACTGCCTGCACCCCTGCTTCTGGTCTTCTCAGGAGCATGGGGAGCACCCCTGGCTCCCGCCTGCATGACATCTGCAGCTAGGAAAGGCTCCAAGTGTGCCAGCACTGGAATTCTGCTGCCTTTGATTCTCCTCCAAGTGGCCCACAGGGTCCTGTTTGAGATACTGTTAGGATGAATTTTTATTTAAATCAGTATCTTCTATGTTATCCCTGAAGTGCTCACTACTGATGACTTCTCCTCCTCCCAGGATGTCTTCAGCCCTGGTCAGATTTGCTTTGTTCTGCACAGATTTATGGGGCCTTCACACTTCTCCTTTGCCCATGGCACCTGGGAATAGGTCTGCTTCTACCCTGGGTGCAATTCAACCCCTCCAGTGGTCACAAATGCTTATGTGACTCTCAGATGGTATTTTAAGTTTCCAGTCACTGCGATGGGAGGAAATAACCCTCAAAAATCTCATTTCCAAAGACTTTTTATAAGTGCCAGTCCCAGGTGGGAACCAATAAAGCAAATCTGTCAGCATCTGAGTTGAATAGCAGAGTCCAGGTCCAGTGGGTGGCTTTTGAATCCCACCTCTGCAACACTCCTTGCACTATTTGCACATCCTAGCCCTGCAATTTTGGCTTTGTGATTGTGTATGTATCCCCAGGGAAAGCAAGGTTTTGTCTGGCTGGTGTTCCCCTCTGCAGAGTATGGAAGAACTCTGGGCCACCTGCATCAGGAAAAAGGGCCAGAGGAAACCTCCAGGCACTGATGAGACCCTGTTTAGCTGCACCGCGCACAGAGAAATGCTGTGGTTTCCTGACATCTCTGAATTTACAAGAATAAAACCTTTCCTGTTTCATCTGAGCAAGTACAGCTACTTTCCTACCAGAGCTTGGCAGATCTGAGGGATTTGGAACACAAGCCCTATGAGGAGAGACTGAGGGAGCTGGGGTTGCTTAGCCTGGAGGAGACTCAGGGCTGACCTTATTGCTGTCTACAACTACCTTAAGGGAGGTTGTAGACAGGCAGATGTTGGTCTCTTCTCCCAGGCAGCCAGCACCAGAACAAGAGGACACAGTCTCAAGCTGCACCAGGGGAGGTTTAGGCTGGAGGTTAGGAAGAAGTTCTACACAAAGAGAGTGATTGCCCATTGGAATGGGCTGCCCAGGGAGGTGGTGGAGTCACCATCATTGGAGGTGTTCAGGAGAAGACTTGATGGGGTGCTTGGTTGCATGGTTTAGTTGATTAGGTGGTGTTGGATGATGGGTTGGATGCGATGATCTTGAAGGTCTCTTCCAACCTGGTCTATTCTATTCTATTCTATTCTATTCTATTCTATTCTATTCTATTCTATTCTATTCTATTCTATTCTATTCTATTCTATTCTATAGTATTTGGGTTGGAACTAGACGATCCCTAACAATTCTATGGTTCTATGATCTTTACTGGGTACAAGTGTGGCTCATCCTGACAGCCACAGGGTCCTGGATCTTCTAGAATGAAGCATGACCCTGACATGGTCAGAGACAGAGCCCCACAGAGATGTGCTGCAAAAATAGCCCTTGCTGCAAAACGCTGTGGTGGGGGTGCTGCAGACTCTGATGTGAGGCACCAGCCACCACCTCGCTGTGTCTGTCTTCTCAAATCACTCCCTGAAGCCTTTGTTCAAGGTTGCACAAGCTGAAACCAACTGAGGAGAAAGTGTGGTGCAAATCAGTCACTGTGATGGGAGATAGGCATGTTGTGCATTTCCCATATCAAAATAATGGATCAAAAGTCGCCCTGCTGCCTGGGCTCCAGAAGGGCACCGTTGCTCCTGCCCATGGATTATGTTTGATGAAACTGAGTTAGTAGAGTTTTTATCTGTCAATTAGGAACCATGAAACAGTTATTAAATAGAGTCAGAGCCTTCCTTGCTGCTCTCTTGGGCAGTGCAGGAGACACATAACAGCCTGTAATGAAGCATTAAGCAGCAGCAGTTTTGTTTCTGATAGGATTGGAAATGATAAGCCAGTGAAGCATGGCTGGATGGGGGAGTGGGTCCCCAGATCAGCAGCCACATACTAGAAGCTGCTATGGGGAAGATCAAGATGAAAATTTCTGCCCCCTGTCCCAGATAAAGTCTCTGCAGGACTGCCATCTCACTGCATCTGCTTGCTGGGGCAGAAGCTAGGGCCTGAATTTAATTATCTGCTTTTCCTGGTACAGTGCTGGATGATTACTGTGGAGCCAGGAGGGTATTTGGCTGTGTGTGGAGATGTTATCTCAGCCCTGAGGAAAAAAAGGGCTGGTTTGAATAAGCTTTAAGAGATAGGGACTGTGCTGTCCGCAGGGATGGAGATAGCAGAGGCACAATCCACTTCTGGAGGTCATCAAAGTCCAGGGGATGCTGTAATGCCCTCCCACTGCAGACAGGATGCCCACAGCATCTTTTAGTATGCTGGCACAGACTGCAGCTGAAGCTGTCCCTGAGGCCAGGCTGGGATGTCTACCCATCTTTGGGGGCTCTCTGCCCAGGATTTGGCACAGGGCAAGGACAAATTCTGGGCAGAGGGATGGTGCCCCTCCAGGGAAGAATATCACAGTAAGTGAGGAGAGCACCATCTTAGCACAGGAAGGGGCAGAGGCATGAGATCTCAGTGCCAGTGGACACAATTGTGGCTGCTTTGCAGCCTGTTTCCAATGGAAACATGGCAACAACATCAGGTTGTGTTTGGGGTTTTTTTGCTTCTGGTGATTTTAAATGAAAGGTTGAATTTCCAAACATTTTCTGTTTGGAACTTCCTTCAATTTCATTAAAATATAAAACGAGCACAATCTTGAACCCAAAACCTTAATTCTCTAACTTCCTGATTCACCAAAAGTTTTCATCTGGTTCTGACTTCCAGGGCATTTTTCTGAAGCTGCCAATGAACAGCAAAACCCATTCATTTTCCCTTCCTTGGCAGAGCCCTGAGGAATCTGAAATCTAGCATCTCCTAGTGCAACAATGGTAGCTGCTAGCTCCTCCAATTGCCAGCCTTCAGAGAGCAGGAGGCAAATGCTCTGTGGTGTTACAAGCCTATACCTTCCCCCCGGCTCTTGCCAGGGATTTTACAGAGTTTTGCTGTTTGCAAGGTATTAAGGGACTCTCAGAGAAGTTGTACCATTGTACTCCTGTGTCCTGAGTAATGCCACCATGGCATCCCCATGGCACACTGCAATACCTGGCCTTTACGCTAAGCCCCCTCCTTTTCTTGTGGCTGTGCAGAAAGGAGAGGGAGAACTCGGCTCAGTGGAGATCTGAGCTTTCCCTGCATGGAATAATGTAGCTATAGTAACAAAGTGCTCAGGGCTCCAAAGTAATGATGGACAGGCCTGTGCATGTCAGAGGCAAGAGATGGTGGTAACCCAGCAGGCAGGATAACAGGAGAGGACCATGGAGGGGACAGTGAAGTACGCACTTCCCAGGGGAAGCAGCCTTCTCCTGCACTCTCTGCCCTGCTGTGTGCCTTTGCCATGGGTATTTTATACCAGTATAGCGGTCTCTACACCTCACAGACCCCCCACAGACAGATGCAGACTTGTTGGGTATTTACTGCCACTAAACCACCTCCATCTTGCCAAGACAAAGGTGCCAAGGATATGGCTGAAGCAGTTGCACTACCTCTCCAACCTGCCTGGGAAATAAACAGAGGGGAACCTTGAAGTGTCAGAAGAAGCAAAGGCTTCTTTAAAATAGAAAGAATTCAGAAGATATGAAGAGCACAGAACTGTGTCTGCAGAGACCAGCACACCCAGCTCCTCTGCTCACCTCTGCATTGCAAGCTGCTCCCTTGAGTGGATGCTACCTCAGCCCTCACATATTGGGAAGGGTTGGTACATCCTGGGATTTTCAGCCCTACACCACAGCTTGTAGACAACAGGGAAGCCTGATACCACCCAGGCTGGATTTCATCCCAGCTCTTGCTGGCAGCTTGTGTTCAAGCCCCTGGTGTGGTTTATCAGCCAGCAGAGCCATTGTGGTGCAAATGGGGTGGGCTGTAGAAGGAAAGATGAAGCAGGGACAAGAGAAATGGAAATCCCTGCCTGTTCTGGGTAGCCCCTTTCCACCCTGGCTATGTCTGCAAGGTGGTCAGAAGCAAAGGCCATGGTGGGCTGCTGGAGAAAGCACATCTGCATCCAGTGTGTAAACATTGGGACAGGAAGTAAGGAGCAGCTCAAGTAGTTGTCCCCACTCTTGCACAAGAAGGATGGAAAATCAGGGCCAAAGGCAGCCCAAGGTCCTTACAAAGCAGCTACTACCCACATCTGCCTGGGGATATTAGAGTTTGCAGCCTCAAAGCAGCATCAAGTATCTCCCCAGCACAGTAATAGAGGTCCTGGGCTGCTCTTCGGGGATCAGCCTCTGCTTTTGAAAAGCAGCCAAGTGGCAAAACCAGTCTGGAGCCTGTTGCTGGTGCCACAGAGTTGCTCAGCCAGGAGACTAATCCAGGGCAGTGATGCAGACAGGAAGACTTGCAGGGCATCTTTGGAGCACTGGTGAAAGTGCTCTACAAGCATCTCCATCTCAACATGAGCATTGTCTGGCTGGCAAGAGGGATTGATTCCTGACTGGCTCTTCTGCACCTGCTTCATACCCAGGAGGGATCCTGGGGGCAAGGAGGGAGAAGATGGCCAAACCACTCCTCCTGCACCTCTCTGGCTTCACTGAAATTTGCCCAAGAACAAACTCTCAGGGATTAGTGGTTGCCACATCCTGGTGAGAAAAATATTAAGGGATTATGAGATTAGAAATACCATTTATGCCCAGAGGAATAACTCTAATTCTTATCTGATTGTCTACAGATGTCAGCAATCAAACTGCCTCTTTCATACAATGCTGGGAGTGTTGCTGAAGGGGTAGGTGAACTCAACTTGGGCCCCTCCTAGCAAGAGGACAGACAACACCTCCTGCTGATGTGCTCCTCAGGTCATGTCTGGCACCAGTGTGTTAAGTTTCCTTAACTGGGATAAGAAGCTGTGCACTGGAGTTGCATATACCCCTCTTGTGTCTCTGCTGCACTGCCCACCCCCTACCAGCTCACCTGTGCCCACTGCATGCAGAGTGCTAGGGAAGAGCTTGGGTTGGTGGGTGCTGCTTTGCTCATGAGCAATACCTGAAACCACACATCTCCAGCTCAGCTGCAGCCCCAGCACAGCCCATCTGCTATCCTGGACCACCAGTTCATCCTGTCTTGGATTGTGTCCCCTTCTGCAACCTGAGGACCTATGGACGAGGACACGGCATCATGACCTTCAGTGTTCTTGGCACCCCTGAGTGACTCAAGGTTCTTATTACTCCTGGAGGGTTCAGAAGACTTCAAAAAGTGAAGAACTAACCCAGTCTCACCTTAAACCAATGTGCGGCCTTGTTGCACTCTCAGGGTCTGCCTTACATCCAGTTGGAGGGGCCAGGAGGGTGGCATTGCCAGGTCTGTGGCATGACTGCTCCCTGGGCTGGCTGAACCACTTTGCACCAGCTTGCCTTGTGAGGTGGTTCCTAATAGGGCAGTCTGGGAGGCTCTGCCCAGCCATTAAGGGAGGTAAGTGCTTCTGGGTACACTGTGCCAAGCTCCTGTCTGCACACTGGAGGAAGGGGTTTGTGGGGAGCTGCTCCTGGCTCCCACTCCACCACCATTTGATGGCACATAATTTTGATCTGGCTCCTCATCAAAAGGTCTCTGTCAAAGCCTTCTTCAGAGGAGAGCTGTGGGAGCTTCCTCTCCTTCACGCTAATGTTTCACATGAGTCTTTCCTCCCTGTGTCCCTTCACTCTTCCCCTTTTCAGGCCAGAGCCATCTCATTACATTTTGATTTTCTGCCTTCGGCATGCCTTGCAGATGCGCTGGAGCTGAGCCACTGCTCAGCTCCTTCTGGCTGAGAGCAGGGTGCACACAAAGCTGAGGCATCCTAGCTCGGATAGAGCAGTGCTCCTCCTGACTTCCGCCCTTCCCTACTTGCCTCATTTTGCTCCTTATAAACTCATTCTCCTGCTGTCTTTCAAGCTGTATATGAGGACCTCAGAAGATGCAGGGGATGACGGGCATGGTCTCAGATCTGTCCTAAGCAGGGACATGCAGTACCCTCCAAATGACCCTCAGCCTTCTGTGCTGCAAGTTTATCCTTGGAGCCCTGCTATGCATCACCACACACCTGAGTCACATTACTTGGCAAAAGAAAATCGCCACTGTGAAGCTAAATCTGCAAGACAGGGACATGCACCTTCCTTAACTCACTGACTTGAAGGCCATAGGAGAAAATTAGTTCATCTCGCCTGACCTCTTGGGTTGCACAGGCCATTACACCCCTCTGTTACTCTATTGAGCCCAATAACTCGTGTTTGACTGAATCATCTTTCAGCAAGGCAGTCAGCCTTGCTCTGCAGATAACAAGGAACAGAGAAGCAGCCGCTGCTTTTGGCAGTTTGTTACGATGCTTAATAATTTTTTCTATTAAAAAATATAAGCCTCTTTTCTGATGTGAACATGGCTGTGAACAGCTTCCAGTCATTGGCTCTAGTCACAGCTTTGCTTGCTGGTTTAGTACCTACTCTCTTCTCTGCTTGGAGGTAATTATCAATGGGAGTCAGGGCATCTTTCCAGCTCCTTTTGAAAGCATTGAACAAACTATTTTATATCTTTCTCCATATGGCAGCTCTCCCTGTTCCCTTTCCATACTTCTTCACTTTCCCTGGTTTTCCAAGGTCCTTCTCAAGTTTCTGCTCCTGTAATATCCCAGGACCACTTTGCAAGGAGGTAGAATTGTCTCTTTGTTGTATATATGAAGCATTTGGCAAAGCTGGCTCACTCCTGGCTCCAAAAGCCCCAGAATGGTCTTTCTGGCCAGACTGTCCCAATACAAACTCACAGTTTGGGATATCTTGATCCTGGCACCCTCCTGCAAGAGGTATCTTCTCTGCTCTCACCCAATTTTGCCTTTTTTTCAGCATAAGTAAGCCCTAGAGGAGTGTGACCTCATATTGCCGCCAGCCCTGGGCAGCTGCTCTGCTTGCCCCAAGTGAGAACCATCCCTGAGGTTTGCTCTGATCCAGCGATCACCGGGAGACAGCGAAACAGGAGAAGAAAATGTAGCAAAATGATGTCTGCAGTGACTATGTGTCACAGCAGCTCTGGGAGCATTTTAATACCCATGAAAAAGTCCCATCACTCCTTTTCATTCCTGAACAAAACCCTCAGCATCCTCTGTGGGCTGATGCAGCAGCCCCTGCACTGCTGTGGTGAAAATCACACCCACAAATACTGACTGGGCAGCCAAAAAGCTTGAGTGAAGTTTCCCCTTCCCACTCTTCCGAGGGGATGGGAGTGCTGTTGGTATGGTTAATCTGCTCCAGCACAGCAACCCTGGTTTGAAAAAGCCACATATCACTACCAACATTTGCAGCAGGGAGCAGCCTGGTTCTCTTGCACAACCCCTGGCCCAGCAGGGTTGTGCCACCTGCTTTGCACTAATATGAATAACAGGGATGGCTATGGGACCAGGTACCTTCATCCAGGCACTCTACTTCAGAATGTGTGCAGGGATGTGATTTTGGCCTTATTTCACTGTTTATGCAGCAGTTCAAGCAGAGATGTGGGAATTCACCTCTCCTCAGGCCTCACAGCTCCATCTCCCTGCTGCAGCCTGGGACCTGCTGTAGGGAGCAGAAGGGAGCAGAAGGAAGCAGAAGTAAACTCACATGCCAGCCAGCCATGCTTAATCAAGCTCTGCCTTATTTGGCTGAGCAGCAGGAGAAGGAAGAGGTGTGGGAGGAAAGGCTGGGTGATGAAGACTGTGGCAGGAAGGGGAGCAGGTGTGGAGGTTGCTCATGAGCAATGCCTCCAGGCTGGCTGCCCATGGGCTGTCCCACTTCTTGCGATGAAAACGCACCCAGTCCTGTGTGACCAGTGTGCTGCTCCTCTGGGGTAGGCTGCAGAGGGTAGGAGCCCTGAGACTGGGGCAGGGCAGGGGTGTGCAACCCAGCACAGTATAATTGGGAAGTCACATAGGATGAGGAGGGCACTGAACCAGTCTGGTTTCTAAGCCCAGTTGTGTGGCTTTGAGATATTACTCCCTAGTCTGTGTCTCTGTTTCCTCTTCTGCCTTTTCACATAGGCTCTGAGGTGGGGAATGTGAGATGGCATGGGCTGCCCTGTGTCCCCAGGGCAGCACTGAATCCTGGACCCTCGGATTTCAGTAGAGGCAAGGCAGGAACAGGAAGAAGAAATTGATAAGGCCAAAAAACCTTTGCAGAGGGCAGCTGCCCATGGCTGGTGACTAAGTCAAGTCAGCCAAAGAGGGGGGGGCGGAGCATCTTGGGTCCACATGCAGAGAGCAGAGATGAATCCATCACTGCAGTTCTAAGCATTATTCAAGCAGGAGCCATAAAGGTGCTTCTCTTTGCAAAGGCATAGTACTTTTCAAGCAACAAGTTGTGTGCTGGGCCATGAAAACACACCACTGTACAGACAGGGCTGCTGCATCGTGTGGGCAGCAAGGCACAGGTATGCATGGGCAGGCTGTCATGCACCAGACTGACAGCTGCACAGAGACACCTGCAAGAGCACCTGTCTGCCCAGCACCCTCTGCTCTGTGCTCAGGCAAATCTCTATGCAGCACTGGATGCTTTGGGCTCTCACCTCCATGCAGGGATGGCTTTGGGAGCACAAGTCACCTTGGGCACCTTTCGAGAAGTGAGCACTGGGACCTGTGGGCTATGCCATCAGCGTGTCCCCTGCAATCAGAGGCAGGAATTCATCGAGGCAGCTATTCCACCAAAAATTGAACCATGACAGCTCCAAAGAAAATGAATTCCCATACATATAATGTATTCACAACTCCCTGGCTTCATCCTTCCAGAGTCATCAGGCACTGGCTTGGACAAACACAGGCTGCACAGCATCCAGAACGAAGAAAGAAGCCAAAAGGCAGAGCGCTGCTCAGAGCCTTCTGCTTTCTTCCTTGACTAAGGGGATGGGGTGCACGCACCTGCAAAGTCTGACAACCCATGCTGTGCAAGGCTGCTCCTTGTGGAACACACACTGAGTAGGGGTGTGCTCAGCACAAAGCTGCACACACCAGAAGGCTGTATCAGGGAAAAACATCTGGGGTTGGGAGCACTTGGAACAAGGCAGCCCAACATGAATAAAAATACAGCACCAAGGTCTGGCTCCTAACCTCCCTGTGGTTTCCTGGCATGGATCTCTGGTCTGCAGAGATGAATAGCAGCACCCATCTTCTCTCCCTACACATCTGAGTTCAGCCACACAGGGCATCAAGCTTCCTCTGTGGACCTGACTGTAGCTAGCCCTAGTTTTGTGGTCACTCTTTCCTCTACATATCTCTGGGCAAACTGCAGCTCTGGGTAGCCACTGATGGTCCCTGCTGCATGAGGTTCTCCACAGGCACTCTTGGGCTCTATCTCTGTCCTCAGAGTGGGACCAGATTTTCCTGTGCTGCTTGGCAGAGCAGGTTGTCATTGCTCACTTGCTTTTGGCAATTTCTCTGCACCTCTTTCCTTCCCCTGTATCACCAGCAGCCTGGCTGTCTAACCTGGTACCCTCTGAGCTGGTGGGGAGAGGAACCAACAGCCTGGTGTTAGCCACAACTGGACAGGCAGGCTGTGCATAGCTCCTATCAGTGCAGAGACCATCCTAGAGAGAAAAAAATGGCCTAGGGGTGGTATCATAAAACGTTTTAACAAGGCATTTTGCTCCCCCTCCCCACCACCCAAACTCATGCAAACACTGCCTTGTTTAGTTGGCAGCAAACGATAAAGACCCCCAGGGAGCAGAGGAGGGGGAGAAAAGGGACATCTGTTTAGAGCATTTCTACAGCATGGCTCTCCCAGGCTATTTCTATCTCTTCTTGTCAAAATTTATCAACTGCATAATTGTTTAAACAGCATTAAAGTGCTTGGAGCAAGAGCAACTGGAAATTGTCCTGCAGTTGCCTCTGGTACCAATGCTGACAGCTTGGGAGGGGACTAGGGAGAGAAGGGATCCATCAGGCATGGGAACCCTCTGACTCCTTTTCTGGAGGGAGACACCACCCTGTCCTGCTAATGAGAGGAAAATAATCTCACTTTATTCCCAGAGCCTTTCCTAGCTTTCCAGCCCCAAAACTCTGCTCCCTCTCCTCCCCAGCACACACTTATGTTGCTTAATTATTTACAGCAGATGCATCGGCTTGGGAAACTATAATGACAATGTCTTTCACACTGAAGTACACTCAGTTCCGGCTTGGCCCTGTTGCAGCCTGAACCAGGTCCTTACTGCCTGCCTGGGCCCTGCCACAGTTCCCAGCTATCACCAGCAGTTTGAGACAGAAATGGAGAAGTGCTGGGAGCTGGGAAAACATGAGGATTTACTGCTGCCTGCCATCTCTTCTTATTCCAGGTAGGAGGGATAGGGACACAGTAGACCCCACTGTAATGTCTTCCCATCCCTGGGGAGACTACCTGGCCTAGGTTCCTTTGGACATGGGCACATGTGGCCACATGACAGGCAAGGGCTATACCCTGTGCTAGTGACATCAGGAGGGCTTTTTCTTTTAGCATCATCTGGGAATCATGACTGTGATTTTCTTTTAACTGCCACAGCTGTGCAGAGCCATGGGTGGAGAGGGAAAAGGAACATCCACACACAAAGCATAGACATTGGGATAATCTCCCAAGGGAAGCAGTGGATTCCCATGCACTGAACAGTTTTAAGACTTGGCTTGACAGGGTGCTGGCTCCTCTCATTTAAACTATATTATCACCTAGAAAAGTTGGACTAGATGATCCTCGGGGTCCCTTCCAACCAGGCAGTCTATGATTCTCTGACCCCTTTACTCCCTACCCCGTGACTGCAGTGACAGGAGGTGACTGTGTCCTGGCTGGTCCTTCCAGTCCCAGAGCCCTAGAAGCTGGGGACCCACCACCAGCAGGCAGCAGGAAGCTCATGACAAATATTTTGACAAAGAGTACTTAAGAGCAGCTGAGACAAAATCCTTCCCAGTGCAGAGACCAGTATGTGTCTCCTCCACTCCTTCTGGCAGGCACAGTCCTCCATCAGCCAAAGAGGCTTTGTTCTCCCAGCCCTGGGCATCCCTAATTCACAGAACTGTGGAGCAGGGGCTGTGGGAAGATGTTTAGACTGGACTTGGGCTTCTTTAATTACAGGGCTGGGTTTGTCATGTTAAGGAGGATAAACAAACCTCAGCAGAGTGGGAGAAGGCTGTACTGCCCTCCATCCAGGACATGGAACGCTGTGCTGCTGCACGCAGCTTTCAGCGTTTGTGCTAGGTGAGGACTAGAATGGAGAGGGCTGCTCAGGAAGCTGCCAAGCCCCAAAGCCCTTTTTCCTCTTCTCCAGCTCATCAGATGCTGGGACAGGGCATGGGGGAGGCGACAGGCTGCCCTCCTGCCCCATCCCATACTACAGGAAGGGATGTGCAGTGAGCCTCTGAATTTGCTTCACTCATAGGTCCAAACCTTGGGACACTGCTAGGTGCTCACTAAGAAGGTCCTTACACCTTGAGCAGCCTCTCCCTAATGGATGCTCCATTCCCATCTCTGTCTAGTCACTGGTAACCATAGCACACCCTCATCTCTGCCCTTCCCTGGGGAATGGGCTGGCAGGGGTGTGACCATGTTCTCCACTTCTCAGTGCTCTAATGCCATACAGATCTGCTGCCAGAACTTGAGTGAAGCTATGAACTCTCCATAGCACCCAATCCAGCATAAGCAATTTGGTCAGTGGGGCTAACCGTGGGGTCACATCCCTTCAGCTCCCAGTGGGGACTTGCCCCAGGGCATGGCATCTGACACATGCTGGCTACCTCCCAGGCATGCTCATCCCTTGGCCAGGGGCTCCGTGGGCCTCAGTGAGCCAGGGCACAGGCAGTACTAGCACTGTGGCCCCATGCCCCAGCACCTAACAAACACCACGTGCCACTCTGCTTGCCCCAGCACAGCTCGCTCCTTGCCGCCCCCAGCTTCTCTGCATGAAGCTGGGGGCCGCAAGGATGGGAGAGGGAGTATTTTTATTGTTTCTGACACTGGCTGCCCCAGATTACCATATTTTATATAGCAAGCCAAAGAAGCATCACTCTGCTATGCTGCAGCTGGGCAGGCTGCCCAGTCCAGCAAAGGGAAGGACGGGAGAAATGTAGCAGGGCGCGGGTGCATGCAGGCGTGGGGGCAAGCCTGTGAGCAGTGCACACAGGCAGGCCACAGGGCACAGCTCCATGCAGCCCTTCCCGCTGCGGCATGGCCACCTGCGTCGGGCAGGATGGGGCAGAGAGGTCGCCTGCTGCCTGCAAATGTGTTTGTTTTTCTAGTCCAGCTCCTAATTTGATTAGGACTAATTGCATTTGGGAGCGTGGTGGGGTTTTGGGGTGGGTTGGTTGGGGTTTTTTTGGCTTTCTCCTTAAAAAGCTGTGATGGCAATATGCATACTGTTACCCAGCATGCCTCTTCAGCTCCCAGCTGGGCCAAGACACAAAATCTGGGCACAGGAAGCAAAGTTCATCTGCTGAGTTTTCCTGGCCACAAACAAACAGCTCAGCACAGAAAGGGAGTGATTGGAGAGCCTGCATGCATCATGAAACAAAGCTGAAGTTCAATGAACAAAGTAATCTTGGAAGTCTGCTTGGCCTCATCTGTAACACACCCTTCCCATGGCTCTTGAGAAATGGGGGGTGATGTTTGTGTGTGAAGCCCCCTGAAGTCCCCTGCACCTGCTCAGTTCCCAGTACTGCAGGCACGCGGGGAAAGAGTTACCACATGGATAGCAATGAACGAAAATAAGCTGTGGGATGCATCTCCCAGTGCTGGAATATCAGCACCCAGGTGCTTAAATTTCCTAGTTCCATTCCTGCCATAGGTTTGGTCTTGCCCCATGGACTGCCTGGGCAGAATCTCAGGGCTGACCATGTGCAGGGCTGTCACCAAGGGGCAGAAGCACATCTGGAGGTTGAGAGGGATGAATCGCAGGGGTGGGTGCTGCTCCCTGCCAGCTGGCCTTGGTGCCAGGGAACAGTTGCAGTCATGTTTAACTTGCTGCTCTTGAAATAGCCTTAGTTTACATGGCTGTGGGAAGGGATTGGGTAAGTTCACAGGGGGAAAATCCATCAAAAAGACTTTTTAAAAAAACTCAAGTCCTGCATCACAGATTACTGGACACAAGCAGGGAAATATCTGCATGCACTGATCCTGAGCCTGTGCTCCTTCATCAGCATCTGTGCCAGCAACAGGAGCACTGGCTTGACATGTGGCACCCTGCTCAGAGGCAGAGGCATCATCTCGACTGGCTGCTCAAGCCAGTCAAAACTTTGTTCCCAAGCTGATGTGTTTTCAGTGTCCTCTTGTAGTTTTTCCCACCAAAGCAATGTATGGAAGCAGTCAGACAGACTGGCTGCTTGTCCCTGGCACTGCCATGCTCTGCTCTTTACCCACTGTCCATGAGGGAATGCTCATGCCTGCCCCAGTGCTGCATCCTTCTCCTGGGTAGCCAGAGATGCATGTCTCACATTGAGAGGTTGTTACTTTCTTTGTCTCTTCTTTATTTTGAACGGTGAAAAAAAGTTATAAAAACAACAACAACAAAACAGAGATGCAAATTGCAGTCCAACCCTCCAGTTGCAGCTGGAACCCAGCTGGGAGGAATGGGACTTCTAAGGCAGAGAAAAGGGAGGTTCTGATTATTTATTAGTGGCTGATGTTTGATTGCTCGCTAATCAGGCCAGAGAACACACTCGGGCTCTCCTGGCTTCCCTGCTCACATGTGGTTCCTGTTGCTGTGCCCCTTCCCCCCTCCCTCTCTCTGGTTTTGCTTTGTTTGTGTTTCTGTTAATTTGGTTGTTTTTCCATGTTGTTTTCCGTCAAACCGCATGTTTTTTCCCCCTTTCCCTCGCCAGCCACTGCAGTGAAAGATACGGAAGAAGGAGGCCAGCCTGGAGCTGCTTGCCCTTTCCCAGTCCCTTTCCCACCATCTTCTGGGAGCCAACGCTGCCCACGGGGTAGAGCTGGGGCTAATACCAGGCTACAAGCCCCCATGACACCACTGTGATATGAAGGAGAGTTACCCTGCTTGGAACCTGACATGTGTCCTGGCTGCTGGAGGGATCCTGATATATTTTCTTTCCCTTGCAGACCCCATCTGTGCCTGAACCCCAGCCCATCAGCCTCATTAGGCAACAGGCAGAGTGAGGGTGGGTCAGCAGCACAATCAGCAGTGCTTGGACATCCTCAGTACCCTCAGGCAGAGGGGCAAAAGGGGCAGTGCAAATGAGCAGAGACATCAGGTCAGGATGGAGATGAGCAGGTTAGAAAGGGACAGATGCCTGCCCTGGCTGCCTCCCTCCCCTCTTTGCACATAAGGCCTCCCTGCTCCCATGTGCGCTCTCCAGCTTCTGGCAGCTTTTCTGCTGCACATTTCCACTCCTCTCTGGCCCATTAGTAGTATTTTTATAACATTCTGTAATGCACGGAGCTGTGTGCCAAACCTCAAGAGCGCATTATTTCCCAATGTCTTTGTTATATCCATCCCCAGGCCCCCCGGCCACGCGTTTCCAAATGCAGAGCTGTGGCTCATGGGGGCAGCCGGGAGCCCAGTGTTGCGCTCCTGGTACCCAGAGCCTTCCTCTTTCTCCTGCCTGCTCCTGTTGCTCAGCTCTGGGCTCAGGCCACAGATGCCCAGTGGGAAAAATGCCCTGGTTCCATTGTTTGCTGCTTCTGGCCATGCTTGGGCATCTACTGGTCTCCAAACTGCAGAGCAAGAGATCCACTGGAGATAAACACAGAGCATCCTGGTCCCTCTGCTGTGCTTCCCCTCCTGCTCAGCTGCCTGAAACATAGGAGGCAGAGCAACACACTGCTGCTCGGGGACTCCCAGAAGAGGCCACTTGGGAGAAATGCCACTGTCCATTGGGCTGGGTTGTGCTTGGACTGATACATGTCCTAGAGAAGGCTGATCTGGCAACCTTAAGGATAAGCAAGCCCATGGGGCCTTCCTCCTTGGCAGGCTCCCATCTGTTCATCACTCTCTCCATGGATGCACACAAGCCTTCTTCTGCATATGTGCCAATCTTCCTGTTTCTGCGGGTGGTGAAACAGCCTGGCTACCCCCAGACTCTGCTGGGCTCATCCCCCATGATGTGGACCTGGCTGTCAAACCCACCTGCAAAGAATCATTTGAGCTACCGTTGTCCTCCTGCCCACCTGCTGGGGCACACCAATGAGGTATCTTCTTGCACTTTGTGCCTTTTGCAGCATTATGTAGTTCTCTGGTCCTTCCAGAACGACATCCTCACCCCATAAAACCCCAAGTCCCCACACAGCCACTGGCACATCCCACGGGAGCTCCCTGGTCCTTGTGGGCCAGCCATTATGGGAAACACCATTGAGAGTGGTCCAAAGACAGATGCTGAAGCTCCTCCATCCCACCCAGCAGCTCCCCTTTCAGCACAATCTGATCCCTTTTAGGCATTTCCTAAGCTGTGTTCCAGCTTCCATACTGATCCACATTTTCTCGTGTTTAACTCATAATTTCCCATGTGGCGTCATGGCGAATACTTCACTGAAGACAAGACAGATTACATCGACCACATTTCTGGGCTTATGAAATCAGACCCCTTCTCAAAGAGAGCTATCACATTAATCTGGTGTGATATATCCCTGGCAAGTCTCCCTTGTATTTTTCTCCCATTGTCCATTTGCCTCTGTGTCTTTAATTGCTCCTTCTTCCGAGTGTGCCCAACAGCCCCACTGTGCAGTGGGGTCAGGATGTCTGATAGGCACTTTTCTTTCTCTCAAGTATAGGAGATGTGTCGCCTCTCCCCATAGCACAGGGTACCACTGCTGACCTCTCTGCTGCTAATGAGCAGGAGAGGTCTCCTCACTTGGGGATGAGATGCTCTCCAAGATTTCAATGCATTGTTTTCTTTGAAGGTGCCTTCCCACTGAAGGGCTGTTTCCAGGTTTTATCTCCCTTCCTCTCCCCCAGCCTGCCCTGCCCTCATTCTCAGCATTGCTGCTCGGACTCAGCAGGGTCCCTTCAGTACTGGGCTCTGCTGAGCTTACCTTTAATCTCCCCTGAAACCTGGCTGCAGAGCCAGCTCTGCTTTTCTCTCCTCATTTGCTCCATATTTATATGGCTAGTCCTCCTTTTCATTTCCTCTGCAAGGTCTCACTCAGCTTGACTCCTGGTAGGCCTCCCTTTATGCCTGTGTTTGCTGACTCCCAAGACAGAGCTCACTTTGCTAATTAACACCATTTCCTGGTCCTTACTGCTTCTCCACTCCCTCCTCACATCATTCCTACAGCCTTCTCTGCCCAGGAGTGCCCCTGACTTGCTTGGGGGGCATGCTGCGGGTACCATCATTTATTTAATGATATCCCTATCCTGCTGCTGCCACCTTTCTTGTTGCCCCAATAAGAGAGGAAACTGCAGGCTCAGGTTTGTTTCCATATATCTTCACAAACAAAACTAGTCCAACATCCCTCATATCCCTCAAATCTCAGTACATTCAGCTGCACCACCAAAGCTATCACAGGGCCATGCTGCAAACCTCCCATGAACTGCTTGTCTCCACCTTCATCACCATGTCCATACCCATGCCCATACCATACCATCTCCACATCCATCTATCTCCATCCCCATCTCCTCCTGGGATGCTCCCAAACCTGCTCCTCTTCAGCAACAGCAACACATCCAAGGAATAAAATTATGCCCTGTAGAGGTAGGAAAGTTGGGGGACATGAAGGCAGGGCTTGGGAATGGCAGTGCTTGGAAATGAAATCTCAAGGAGTACATTAAATTAAAATTCAGGCAATTAAATTAATTACCACTAAAAGTGTCTCACCTGATTAGTCCCTTGCATACTTAATTGTGTTAACACCATGCATTCACTTATTTATTTGTCACCACTGTCCTGGGGCTGGTGGACCCTGCAGTGTCCAGCTCGGTTCCTCAGTCTAGTGCTCAGAGGGCCTGTGAGCTTCCAACAAATAGGAACATGTGGTAATAGAAAGCAGCATGATTTGGACTCTGGCTGAGCAATTCCCACAAGTCCCTGAGTGGATTCACAGGGATTACTGTCAGCAAGGTTCTTAGCAGATGCAAGAGCCATTGCAAAGTCACAGCCATGCCACAGATGCAGAGGAGGTGGTTGGAGGCTGCAGCCCCCTCCCTGGTCCCCTCATTTCTTCACAATCTGGGCTGAGTGCCTCCCTGCACTGGCATGGCCTGGAACCTCCCTTCAGATGGGATCTGGTGAACATGTGTCCAAGTGGAGGAGCTATGCAGCCTCCTCCAGCTTCTGCCTGCACTGCACCCTGCACCTGCCTCCCCTGCCTCTGAACTACCTGTGAACAGCTCCCCCTCTCCACAGCGTGGCTGAGAGTCCCTGATTCATCTGCCTTTATGTCTGCTATGCTCCCAGCCTTGACCTCCACTCACTGCCATGCCTGCCACGTTGCCTTTTAGCATCTTCTTGCTCTCCTTCCCCTTCACCTATGTGCCAGGATTCCTCCCAGCAGGCCATAAACCATGACCTGAACACCATGCAGTGTCCCTGATACTTGAATTTCTTCATTCTGACCTATAGGTGCAGTGAACCCCTCCTGCCTGATTTGCATAGCTTATGCAGGGTATGGCTGGTCCTCCTGTAACCCTCTGCCCTTGAACCATAGTCCAGGATTGAAGGGCCACCCTGGCTTTGATGTAAGGTTCAGAAGGTGGGACAAGGAGCAGAGAAAGGGTCTGCCATGTCCTCCAAACCTGGGAACACATGGTCACCTACACAATGGTGGGGCTCCCGTCTGGCACCTCACAGCACCCTCTGCAGCAGTCACCATCCCACAGCCATCTATGCCAGCTGGTACCCCCAGATACCCACCACTGCCAGTGGCAGACGCTGTGCTGCGAAACACCCAGTTGCTATCAGCTGTACAAACACAGCAGCCCACCAAGCACACAGCTGCTATCGGCTCTCAGCATCATCTGAAATACAGCACAACTCTTATCTCCCACGCTGAGACCTAGGGATCAGCACATCTCATGCTTAAGATATGCAAAATGCTGGGATACGTGCAGCTGTCCTCAAACACGCCTGTGCACACAGGCTCCTGCAAACACACAGCCACTGCTACCACATTTTGGCTGCTCCTCTAGAAGAGCCATGTTGTAATAATCCCAGCCAGGATTCCTCTGTCCCAGATGCAATCCCCTATGACAGCTCAGTCTCATCTCTTTCCATCTGTGGAGATGGTGGTCATGGCACTGGGCTAGATAGAAGAGCAATAATTCCCTCCCAGATTATTCCTGGCTCAACAATTAATATGCCATCTTTGATGTAAAGTTGAGGGCAGGAGGGGATCGTTCTAGCACCCTGCTGCTGGGATTAGTATGACACGGGGGAGCTTGTATGGTGGGGTGCAGCAGGCAACTATATGTGTTTAAAGTACAGGGATTGGCATGGCATGAGCAGGCTGTAAGGGGTCAATATGGGAGTGAAGAGCATGGCTCTGTCCCACTCAAAGTTACATGCTGAAGTACTCACTTCCCACCCTCAGGTAGGTCTGGTATTTAAGGTGCCAAGAGGAGCCCTCATAGCAGGAGTACTGGCCACTCTGCGTCAGGTCAACGTTCCTCAGGATCAGGTAGGAGCCATTCAAGTGGGACTCATCGATGTCGGTGCCGTTGACTGTCCAGGTCACAGCTGCGTCCCAGTCCATGGAGCCACACTTCATGGTCACGTCTGCACCTACTCGCTCATACTGGATGTGGCTGTCTGTGGGGAGGAAGAGGAAAAAACAGGTAAGTGCAGAGCTCTGTGGGCACAGCTGCCTTGGAGACACAGTCTCTCATGTTAAGAAGTGAGAGAAGGGCTGGGACATGGACTGACACTGAGTTGGTGGCCAGAGAAGCCCAAGTTCTCCCTCTGTCCCTGGTAATGACTTATTTTAACCTTAGGCTAGAGTGGATTGGCTGGCAAAGACCAATGGATCAGGACTCATGAACTACCTCCATCTTACAGGATGTTTTCCTTTGATCTTTACCTTGGAGAAGACATGTCAGAACTGCACATATAATTACCCAGCCAAATACCCCACAGCATGGCCACACAATCAAGTCATTACTACTCCTTCACCTGTGTGGTGTGTTGCAGGATGCAAAACAAATGCACACATCAGAAACTCCCAGCAGAGAGGTGACAGAGCCCCAGGTCTTGTCATGAGTAATTGTGAGTTATTTACTGGTGGAGGTGGGAAGTAGGCAGTTACCCTCACATTTCCCTGCCCAGGATATCAGGTGGGAGGATTGCAACCTGTCCATGCTGGGCTTTGGAAAGGGGCAACTGCTTGGTGCATGCTATGCTGTTTGCCTCCCTGCCTGTTTTTCCTTTGCTCTCTACAATAACACGACACCTTGCCAAGCTGGCTGATTTAGCATCTTGCTAGTGGGGCAAAACAGCTCATTGGGCACCAGCTGCCTAATTGAATTTTCTCAGGTTTCTGGACAGAAGCTCGAGCTGACATTCATTAATGATCCTTAGCAACTGAATCTTTCCCGTGTTGCTGCACTGGCTGTGCTGAGCTGTGTGTGGCAAGGTTAAAACCATCTGTGTGTGAGTGCATGACATAGGGTGAAGCAAGACAGGCTGATGAGCGAGGTATTGAGTTCCTTAAAGGCTTCATCAAGTCTCTGTGCATAAAGAAGGGGGCAGTTCAGTTGGCAAAATACTCCTGGGTTTCAAAACCACATTTGACAATGTGCTTCCCAAAGAAATCAAGTACCTCTGACACACAAGGGAAATCCTTGCAAGGATTTCTAGCAGTTAAAAATCAGGAAACTAAAGCTGAGAACAAGTGGTCAGATGTGGTAGAAGATGTCACTGGGAAGTTCAACAGAGATCAGAATTGGATCAAAGCTGCCAAACACCTTCATAACTCACAAAGAAAAAGGGGTTGAGGCAGTGAGAGGAGACATCATGCTGCTGATGCTGTCAGGGCAGCCAAATTACAGCAAGGTGCAAAAGCATTCCTGAAGGACATCATGGTGCAGACTCACCAGGCAGTAACACTGTGTTGATAAATGCAGATGGATGCACGAAGGGAAAATGAAGCTTCGCTTCCCCTATGCACTCATGGTTCCAAATGAGCTGCAGCATCCACTGAAACATATCTTGGAGTCATTGCACTCACTTCACTGAAAACATCAGCTCAGTGGTGATCAAACATGCAAACCCAGTGCTAGGAATTGTTAAGAAAGGGATTGAGAACAAAGCAGAAAGCATCGTGCCCTAAAAGCCGTGCACCACCCTGTCCCCGTGCTGTTATGAGCACAGCTCAGCTGAGAAGACAGCAGAGAAAGGAAACAGGAATAGCAAAGGCTGGGAAAGACCCAGTGCAAGGATAGCTTAGCAAACTCATTCACTTCATCCATAAAAGGAGACAGCAGAGTGGAGATGTGATAGACACCTAAGCAATGATGACTGCCATGACATGGATGAATAGAGGAGGACGGCCTGCTTCTTCTCCTAGTAAAATAAAGGGCAGCAAATAAAAACAAGTGAAAGCAAGTGTGACCAACTACAGAAACCCACATCTGTAAGATGCTGTGAATATGAACATTTTGGGGGAAATAATGATTAAACAAATCCATAGCAGAAGACACACCCAAAGAGGTAAAACACCAAGCTGCCCAGTGAGCCTGTGGAGGTTGCAGGAATCTGACGGTGGGGAGGGATGGAAGAAGCCCCTGCCCATGTTTGTCTTGCTCTTTTGTCCCTCTCTAGACATCAGCTTCTGGGTCCTGTTAATAGGTTGGACCAATTAAGCCTGACACAGCCATTCCTTGTGTGGAATACAACAGTCTGAGCCCATCTGCAAGGCAGAGAGCCCCAGGATAAAGATGGCACTGGAGAAATCCCTGGCAGATCTGAGGCTTCCTGCAGACGGTCTTTCAGGGCACCTATTTCTGACAGGGAAACAGCACCTTTGGGGATGCTATGGGAAATGGAGTGCTGAGAACAGATGGGAAAAATTTGGATTGTGGTGAGTAAAATACTGATGAGATGCCTCAGGATCATCTCAGACACTAATCAAGGGTGACCACCTTTGAAAACTATGATGATCAGACAAATGTATTTCTGACAGGCAGAAAGAGGGGAGAACATCATCTAAGATGAGGCATCCATATGTGAAGGGGTAGCTAGAATGAACAGGGAAAAAGTAGACAAGGAGACAGGCAGGCAGAAGTATTGCAAGAAGGTGGATGAGTGGATGGATGAGTGAATGTGTGTGATCACAGACAGATGGACAGCTGGCTGGATGGGCACAGATGGGATGGAGAAAAGTGTATTAAGATGAAAGGATGAATGACTATGCAAATGGATGGATGGAGAGATGATTGGGCAGATGGGTGGATGGATAGACATAGTTTTAACAGAACTAATGTAAGAGTCTCAACATCCCTCTAATTTCTTCTATTCCATGAGGTAAAGATGTTTTCTCTTCCCCTTTTCAGCTGGCTCATGAAAAAGAATTGATTCTCTTGGTCTTACACATGGGGATCTGCTCAGAGGATACACTGGAGAAGGGCTCAGTGAATCAATGAACCTGTCTGTCTTGACTGGCCCCTGCTTGCCCAGTGCCTATCCCCAGGCAAAATTTGAAAGCAAAGGAAAATTCTGGGGTGCCCAGCTCTGCGTCTCAGGACTGTGGCTGTAACTGGTGACAGCAGAACTAAGTTGGGAAAGGGGAACAAGCAGCTTGAATTATTTCCTATTTGTCCTTAAATACAGTGTAAACACATTGGCACTCATCCAGAAGGGCTGAGAGAGCCATTCCTGGAAGACAGGTCTTTAAAAGCAATGCTCCCTTTCCAAGGCGATGATTTAAAGCCCCAAATGAAGGAGAAACCCAAAGCAAAGCTTCAGAGGAGGCATTTCCCAGCCAGGTTTGCTGAAGCTCTTACTGGAGCCAATCCAGGCACCCACATCTCTCCTGCCCTGTGCCAGAGTCTGGAGTTCCATCTAACAACACTGCCATGTGAACATGGAGTAGCCCCTCTGAGAAGCAGCACTAGGGGGACAACCCTTCCTGACCCATTCAATCCCACTGAAACAGTCCTGTCTCATGTTGTGGCCACCAGTTCTGCTTTAGGATGGTGATAGGCAAGAGTGACCAGAGATTTTACTGAGAGCCTCCACTTCCTGCAGATTGGGTATGGGCAGGACCTCCTCCCTCCAGCCCATTCAGAGCCTCATTGTTCCTTCAAGCATGGAGGGGAGGGGGGTTTGCTCACCCTCCTGGTCATCACACCAGAAGAACAAGACCAAGATGGTGCCTGTGCTGCAGGGTCAATCTTGCTGTATGACTTTGACTAGTGGCATGGGCAGAATATGGGCCCACAGCCAGAGGCTACAGCTCAGCTGGCTTGAGCTGGACCTGGAGGAAAACTTACTTGCCATGAGGGTGGTGCAGCCCTGGGACAGGTATCCATAGACAGGAGGGATCTCCATCCTTGGAGGTTGCCAGGGCTCTGCTGACAAAGCCATGGCTTATCTGGTTTGCTGTTGAGGATAGTCTTATTCTGAGTAGCACACTAGAGTAGACATCTCCAAAGATCCCTTCCCACAACTGTCATCACCGGCTATAAGTGACACTGAGAGATGCTGCCTTGTCCCTACACCACCCTGCTTCTCCAAAGTATGCCACTTCTTGGGCTGGCTGACAGTATAGAGGTGAAGCACATGTGGGGGAAAGGTTGTGATGCTACACCTCCATCAGTTACATGCCTCTTAGCATCCAACCCCACCAAAGACTGTATCCTCTGCTTCAGCACAGCATGCTGGACAGGAACAGCATGGCTTACAACATAAAGTCCCAGAGGTGAAGTGGAGCCATGGTGATGCATAATGTAGGCAGAAAACACAACCCACAGCCCTACAAAGCTGCAGCAGAGGGAAGATGAGAGCCACCTGTGTGTCTGTGGAACAGACACACACAGCTACCATCAGTGGACCTGGGGCAACTGAGTGAAATAAGCTGTAAGCTGCTTTGCTGTCCTCCTAGAATTATAGAATAATTTAGATTGGAAAAGATCCTTAAGCTCATTGAGTCCAGCTGTAAACCTAGCACTGCAAAGTCCACCACTAAACCATAACCCTAAGCACAGTATCTACACAGCTTCTAAGTACCTCCAAGGATAGTGACTCCATCACTTCCATGAGCAGCCTGTTACAGTACTTTGCAATTCTTTTGGTGAAGAAAATTTTCCTAATGTCCAACCTAAATCTCTGCTGGCACAACTGGGGGCTGTTTCCTCTTAGTGGGGACAAGTGACAACTCGATGATATGATTTGTGCAACTGCAACAGAATGGGGACCAGTGAAAAAGTGGTCCAGCAGAGAGACACAAAGAGTAGATGGAACAAAGCAGCTGAGACTTGAGACCTGTGGGAATGTGTTTGATGCTTCCCAAATCCATCTTGATCATCTTAACCTCCTCAACAGAGAAGCTTGCAATCCTTGTTTTCCTTCTTATTGAATCCTGATCTGCTTCATAGAATCCTAGAATGATAGAATGAATGGGGTTGGAAGGCACCTCTGGAGAGCACCAAGTCCAACCACCCCTGCTAATGCAGACACACCTAGATCAGGTTGCACAGGAACGCATCCAGGTAGGGTTTGAAAGTCTGCAGGGAAGAGGACTCCACAACCTCTCTGGGCAGCCTGTTTCAGTGCTCAGTCACCCTCACAGTAAAGGAGTGTCTTCTTAACTTCAAGTGACACCTCCTGTGTCCTTGTTTGTATCCATTGCCTCATGTCCTATTACTGGCCACCACCAGAAAGAGTCCAGCCCCATACTCTTGACTTTCAGCCTTTAGACAGAACCATGGATAAGATCCCCTCTCAGTCTTCTCCAGGATGAAGAGCCCCAGGTCTCTCAGCCTCTCCTCATATGAGAGATACTCCAATCTCCCAATCATTTTTTTTTGGCCCTCCATTGGACTCTCTCCAGTGCTTCACTGTCTCTCTTGAACTGAGAAGCCCAGAACTGGACACAATACTCCACGTGTGGCCTCACCAGGGCAGAGCAAATGGGAAGAAGTACATCCATTGACCTGGTGGACACACTCTTCTTAATGGACCCAGAATACCATTGGCCTTCTTGGCCATGAGGGCACATTGCTGGCTCATGGTGAACTTGTTGCCCACAGGAACTCCCAGGTCCTTCCATGCAGAGATCTTTGCAGCAGGTCAACTCCTAACCTGCACTGATACATGGGGTTACTCCTCCCCAGGTACAGGACTCTATGCTTGCCCTTGTTGAACCAACTTTATGTGCTTCACCTCTTCCCAATTCTCCAGGTTGCCCATACCTCACTAAATTGCAATACAGCTTTCTGGTGTGTCAGCCACTCCTCCTGGTTTTGTTACACCCTGTTCGTTCCTCCAGGTCACTGATAACATGTTGACCAAAACTGGACCAAATACTGACCTCTGGGGAACACAACTAGCAACAGGTCTCCAACTAGACACTGCACCACTGATCACATTCCTCTGAGCTTCGTCCTTCAACCAGTTCTCAACCCACCTCACTCACCACTCATCTAACTCACAACTTCCTAAGCTTCCCTGTGAGGATGTTATGAGAGACAGTGCCAAAAGCCTTGACAAAGCTGAGGCAGACAACATTTACCGCTCTACCCTCATCTACCCAGCTGGTCTCACCATCATAGATGGCTAGGAGATTGGTCAAGCATGATTTTCCCTTCATGAATCCACATTGACTATTCCTGATAATCTTCTCAACATGCTTAGAGATGACCCCTGAATGAGCATTTCCATCACTTTTCCAGGGATGGAGGTGAAGCTGACTGGCATGTAGTGTCCTGCTTTTTGTCCTTTTTGAAGATTGGAGTGACACTGGCTTTCCTCCAGTCCTCAAGCACTTCCCCAGCTCTCTATGACCTCCCAAAAATGATGGAGAGTGACTTGAATTGAGACTGCAAAGGCAACAACACAGGAAAATCTTGCAGACCTGAGCACTGCCCTGGCACAGGCCATGCTGGGAAGGAGCAAAACTCCTTTTGGGATCCTTCATCTCCACTGGCTGCTCTCCCTCTGTTCCTGCCTAGGCTCTCATCCTGCCAGCATGGACAGCTGCCAGGGTAAGCATGCCACCAGGCACTGCCCAATGCAGCATGCACAGAGCTGCAACACGGATGTGGCCCCAGATGTCTCTGCCCAGATGCCCAAGGGGTCTTTTGAGCAGCAAGCAGAGGAAGTGGAGAAGACAGTTTGCATTCCTGGCATCAGTGCTCACCACAGCCCCTCAATGGGGCCCTTTGTGCCAGGGTCCGTTGGAAGCCAACCTCCAGCCTGCGCACACAGAGGCCAAAACCACTCTCATTGTCACAGCAATTTGCAGGCAGCCAGGGCCAAGGTTCTTCCCCAGATCTGCCCACAGGGCTGTTGCTGACACAAGCAGAGAGCGAGCAGGTCTGGGACAGACACAGCCTTCTCCTCTGCAGGATGCACAGCCCCTGGGTCAACCCCTCTTTTGCAGATGGGGAAACTGAGGCAGTGGGAAAATCCATGTCCTCTCTTCCCTCAACAGGATGTGGAACACTTCTGCAGAGAATGACACAGGTGCCTTTGAACAGAGAGGCCTTTGCATCACCTCATTAGCCTTTGTACCTCCCTAAACAACTAGCCACAAATAAACATCTCAACAGCTAATTAGCTCTCTGTGCATGTGTTCATAAATTATACATTTCATATTTACATAGCCTCGGGGTGATGCCGAGAGCTTCCCAAGCAGTTAAACTGGCAAGGTCTTGCACCCTGCAACTTCCTGTGGTAAATTAGATGAATAAACCCACAGGAGGCAAGCAGGGAGGTCCAGAGGATAGAGGGGGCAAGGAGAAATAGAGGTGGCCTGACTATATCCCCTCTGGAGGTGTGGGGGGGCATTCCTGGCCTTTTCCAGCCACTGGACAAGGTGGTGGCACAACCTTTTCTTTAGCTCCAGCACCCATGGCCACCAGCCTGAGCAGCACCAACCACACCCGAGAATGCCAGTGGCTCCACTCCTATTTGCAGTTTCATGTCCCTAAGGTCAGCCCTTCTTGAGATGAAACAGCCTCTAGCACTGGAGAGGGTTTCCTGGCACCAGCTTCCTGAAGCATACCCCATCTTTGATCTCCTCACATGTCTTCCATGTGGTGCTGCTTGGTCTTTGCAGAGCTTTTTGGTTGTTTTTCCCCCCAGCAGAAACCTCCCCTTCAAGGAGAAGGAATTTCATGCTCCAGGAGGCAGTTCTTCTACAAGTTATTTAAAACAAGATACATCTTTGCAAGGAAACAGGCGTAATTAAGTGTCATGGATGTAGCCAAAGATATGGACCATTCCAAGTTAATTTTGTCCATTAATGAAAAATTGCAGCAAGCAGAGCCCGTGTTTGTTTGCTCTATATTGGTAAATCCCTGGAGTCAGCAGCTTAGCCCTCTTGACAAGAAAAAATAATTAGCAAGAAACTTTAATTAAGAGATAACAGAAGGGTGCTAAAGGACTTACACTTAATCACTCCAAGATAGCCTGGAAGCAGACCTCAGTTTGTTTCAGGGATGCAGTAAATGAGGCACTTTTTCCCTCTGACATGCTTGGCTCAGGACAAGTTCTGGGGCAGGAGAGCTTCTTCCCTCAGCCTGATGTGACTACAAAATGTCCTCCTGTGAGGGCTGGCAAAGCCCTGCAGCCTCTAAAAAAGGTCTATTCCAGCTTTGCAGCACCCTGACCTCCCACCACCACTCTGCAGCTGAGTGCACCTCCCTCTGCAGCTACAGCCCATAATCTGCTAGGGATGTCCATTGAGGGGTGAAAAAGGGCCTTCATGCCCCTTGTAGTGCTCAGCTGCAAGAGGATGATGATTCTTCCATGAAACTTAATGCAATATCTACTGTAATCAAAAGTGCCATTGTCACAAATTACAATCCATGCCTCCTGAACCTGATAGTCCAGCAGTGGGGAGGTGTGGTGCCTGCTCTGCTACAAGTTGTCCCTGAGACTGAGC